>NC_051862.1:19536236-20257499 GCF_015732765.1 Culex quinquefasciatus | reverse complement strand
ATTTCAGAAATTTAGGAACTAAGGAATTTAGGAATTTAAAAATGTAGGAAAATTTTTTAAAATTTTAGAATTTTGGAATTTTGAAATTTTGAAATTTTGGAATTTTAAAATTTTGGAATTTTGGAATTTTTGGAAATTTTGGAATTTTGGAATTTTGTAATTTTTGAATTTTGGAATTTTGGAATTTTGGAATTTTAGAATTTTGGAATTTTGGAATTTTGGTATTTTGGTATTTTGGTATTTTGGAATTTTGGAATTTTGGAATTTTGGAATTTTTGAATTTTAGAATTTTAGAATTTTAGAATTTTAGAATTTTAGAATTTTAGAATTTTAGAATTTTAGAATTTTAGAATTTTAGAATTTTAGAATTTTAGAATTTTAAATTTTAAATTTTAAATTTTAAATTTTAAATTTTAGAATTTTAAATTTTAGAATTTTAGAATTTTAAATTTTAGAATTTTAGAATTTTAAATTTTAAATTTTAGAATTTTAGAATTTTAGAATTTTAAATTTTAGAATTTTAAATTTTAGAATTTTAGAATTTTAAATTTTAAATTTTAGAATTTTAGAATTTTAGAATTTTAAATTTTAAATTTTAAATTTTAGAATTTTAGAATTTTAAATTTTAGAATTTTAAATTTTAGAATTTTAGAATTTTAGAATTTTAAATTTTAGAATTTTAAATTTTAAATTTTAGAATTTTAGAATTTTAAATTTTAGAATTTTAGAATTTTAGAATTTTAGAATTTTAAATTTTAGAATTTTAAATTTTAGAATTTTAGAATTTTAAATTTTAAATTTTAGAATTTTAAATTTTAGAATTTTAAATTTTAGAATTTTAAATTTTAGAATTTTAGAATTTTAGAATTTTAAATTTTAGAATTTTAAATTTTAAATTTTAAATTTTAGAATTTTAGAATTTTAGAATTTTAGAATTTTAGAATTTTAGAATTTTAGAATTTTAGAATTTTAGAATTTTAGAATTTTAAATTTTAGAATTTTAAATTTTAGAATTTTAAATTTTAGAATTTTAGAATTTTAGAATTTTAGAATTTTAGAATTTTAGAATTTTAGAATTTTAATTTTAGAATTTTAGAATTTTAGAATTTTAGAATTTTGAATTTTAGAATTTTAAATTTTAGAATTTTAGAATTTTAGAATTTTAAAATTTTAGAATTTTAAATTTTAGAATTTTAAATTTTAGAATTTTAAATTTTAGAATTTTAGAATTTTAGAATTTTAAAATTTTAAATTTTAGAATTTTAAATTTTAAATTTTAGAATTTTAGAATTTTAGAATTTTAATTTTAAATTTTAAATTTTAGAATTTTAGAATTTTAGAATTTTTTTTTTAGAATTTTAGAATTTTAAATTTTAGAATTTTAAATTTTAAATTTTAAATTTTAGAATTTTAAATTTTAGAATTTTAGAATTTTAGAATTTTAGAATTTTAAAATTTTAGAATTTTAAATTTTAGAATTTTAGAATTTTAAATTTTAAATTTTAGAAAGAATTTTAAATTTTAAATTTTAGAATTTTAAATTTTAGAATTTTAGAATTTTAAATTTTAAATTTTAGAATTTTAAATTTTAAATTTTAGAATTTTAGAATTTTAAATTTTAAATTTTAAATTTTAAATTTTAGAATTTTAGAATTTTAGAATTTTAGAATTTTAAATTTTAGAATTTTAAATTTTAGAATTTTAAATTTTAGAATTTTAGAATTTTAGAATTTTAAATTTTAAATTTTAGAATTTTAGAATTTTAAATTTTAAATTTTAGAATTTTAGAATTTTAGAATTTTAGAATTTTAGAATTTTAAATTTTAAATTTTAAATTTTAAATTTTAAAATTTTAGAATTTTAAATTTTAGAATTTTAAATTTTAGAATTTTAGAATTTTAGAATTTTAAATTTTAGAATTTTAGAATTTTAAATTTTAGAATTTTAGAATTTTAGAATTTTAAATTTTAGAATTTTAGAATTTTAGAATTTTAGAATTTTAGAATTTTAAATTTTAAATTTTAAATTTTAAATTTTAGAATTTTAGAATTTTAAATTTTAGAATTTTAGAATTTTAGAATTTTAGAATTTTAAATTTTAAATTTTAGAATTTTAGAATTTTAAATTTTAGAATTTTAAATTTTAAATTTTAGAATTTTAGAATTTTAGAATTTTAGAATTTTAAATTTTAGAATTTTAGAAAAATTTTAGAATTTTAGAATTTTAGAATTTTAGAATTTTAAATTTTAGAATTTTAGAATTTAGAGGAGGAGGAGGAGGAGGAGGAGGAGGAGGAGGAGGAGGAGGAGGAGGAGGAGGAGGAGGAGGAGGAGGAGGAGGGAGGAGGAGGAGGAGGAGGGAGGAGGAGGAGGGAGGAGGAGGAGGAGGAGGAGGAGGAGGAGGAGGAGGAGGAGGAGGGAGGAGGAGGAGGAGGAGGGAGGAGGAGGAGGAGGAGGAGGAGGAGGAGGAGGAGGAGGAGGAAGAGGAGGAGGAGGAGGAGGAGGAGGAAGAGGAAGAGGAGAAGGGTCAATGGTCAGATTCGTGGTCAAAGGCATCTGGAAAAAGGCAGCGTCGCTGTCTATTGAGGGAAAAGGATGATTAAATTGTGGGATTTTAGGAAGCTAGAATCTTTCAAACTTACCACACTTTTTGGAAACACGATTTAACGGTATTGGACGCTCCTCGTGGTGCGAGGTCCGAATCCGTCCTCTTTTGATTCCGCAGTCCGTGTCCACTTTGCCTTAAGAGTGAGCTTACTAGGGGCCGGGCTCCGCGGAAATCCGCCGCTAGCTTCGGCACCGACATTGCCCGGGCAGTGCAGGTACCTTCACCACCGGTTCCAAAGCGCACCTCATTTTGGCCAACACTCGAAAAAAACAAAACATAAACAAACTGTCGCAGGTTGGGAATTCGGTTGCGGTTTTGGTTGCGTTTGACAGTTGTTACGATCGAAAAAAATTGAGGAAAGCGAGGGGCGCTTTCGAAAACAAAATGTTTCGAAAGTGATGAAAATGTTGTCGTTTTTGAAAACATTTGAAACGAAATCGAAAACAAACGATGTTATCGATTTCAACACAATTTGGTTTCGGTATTGCGGACCGGATTTCTATCCGTGAACAAGCCTTTGAGTCTCGTCGACAGTAGAGGGATAACCCCACCTTCCAAACGCGGCGAGGGGAATCAAACGAAACCGAAAGTATGTTTGTTTTCCGATGCCTCATTACTTATATATTCCCCCTCCTGCCATATCTGGGCGCGAATCGGCGACCGGCGGCTGCGGTCTAGATTTCATCAACTACTCACACTCGCTGAATTCCTCGTATTGTAGGTCATACCGCGCGGTCCCGTGAGACACGGTTGTACACCTTGAACCTGGCTGCAGAGCTAGAATCGAACTGGTCAGTCAGTCAGCCGGTGTGATCTGGGTTGGTACCGTTTTGAATATTCATGACCGCGCCGTGCCCACACGGACGGTGGCCACGCAATCTGGCCCGTGTGTACGAGAGATAATTGAATCGCCACCGCCGAGAGGAATCTACGGCTGACGTTCTTGCCCGTGAATCATTTAGCTCGAAAGTGCATGCAAATTTGGGGAATTTAATGTAGACATTCCTGAAATGATTTGAGGGGGTAGTTATGTGAATCAATTTAGTTGCTTACATATCTAGAAGTGGCCAAATGTTGAGTTTTGCTCGCACAAGAGGCAAGGATAACTGTTTCATTTTTTTAAGAGGGTATGGGAAATTCTCTACGTTATCCCAAAGTAAGATTCGCACGGAGTTGGATGGTTTTCTACAAGTTGCATATAACGAAAACACTTCTTCAAACAAGACCGCACTGCAATTAGTGAGTTTTGCTAACCGATCTTCAACGACCTTTCAAGCGAAAGTGTTGAGTCTGTTTGGGGATGTTATCCGAAAGTGCTTCGCCAAAGTTTTCTTTATGGAATTATAACTTTCGGAAAGCGCCTTCAAGTGCCTTTTTATCGACTGACTCAAAGTGAAACTCGTCTAAGCAACAAAAAAAAAGTTTCGCACCATAACAAGCAGAAAAATATCGCACCAAAAAAGATCTATCCATTATCGCACACAGACTCACTCACTGACTCAAAAATGACATGTGTCTCTACCAGATAGATATCACTTTTACTTGGGACCGACGCCAAGATGTAGGCACACGCGACGTGGATTCTAAAGTTGAGTGTACAGTACACACGCATACGATGTCGATTCTTTTTTTTTTTTCACCATTACACGATGACAAATGTGTACGTCAACGGTGGGTGGAAGAATGGGGCGGAAAAAGGATCCATTTCAAGTAGTGTACCGGAAGAAGATTGACGAATTGGACGGGAAAAAAAAAGGATGTTTGTACGCCGATATTTGGATGATTTATCGCAACCGGGGGAGTCGTTCCGTCATCGGCTGGATTCCAGTTTGAGAAGAAATAAAAATGAAGAGTTACCCCCAGTTTAGACGAGAAGTTCATTAAAAAAAAATACGACGAATTGTCTATCGAAATGGAAATATCGGAGTTGATGGAATGTTGCCGGTTTGATTTCCTCCGTGGATTGCGTTCCAAGAGTCCTTGTGGGACTCTGTTGACCGTGGAGTGCTATTTGCTGGGTGGCCGGCTAAATCTCAATTTTGAATTTCTGACTTTTCCAAACCTCATTAATATTAACCATCGATTTTTTTTAATCTATAACATTTTTTTTGGGAGGGTGGTCCAGCCGCACATCGTTGATGTTGAAACCTCTAAACTGGGCCCTCGTCCTGTCACGTCCGTCAGTAGTCTTGTCGTACATTACAACTAGAATCAGATCTGCCAATGAATTAGTACACTTCGACCATATAAACACTGACGCTGTATGGATCTGACTCTAGAATAAATGCACAGTTGTGTGTTATTCATAAGTCCAACTTATTCAATTATTCATTTAAGTCCAAATATTCATTTGCTAACTACTTTGAATTGAAAATCTAAATTTTAATTTAAAATCCTCTAAACTTAATGTTCAAAACTAAAAGTTCCTTTAACTGTTGTAGTACTACTTCTATCAAAAAACAATAAAAATTTGTGAACTGATATACAAATAGATAGAAATCGCGATTTGAAAAAGAAATGATCATTTACGTCAAAAGATCCGTAGTTCATCGATTCGCAACAATGGTCAATACAACCATAATCCGAAAACCGTTAGTTCAACAGATCAACGAATTTTGTCCGATATCATTACATTATTGATTGATCGAGACTCTATGGACAATTTGACATAAAAGAATGCCTAGTATTCTACATCAATCAAAGTTTATTGACAGCATTACTCTAACTTAACAATTGCAACTAAATTTATCATCAAATAGATTTGGAAAGCTTACAGATTTACTTTAAATGCTAATGCTAAGAAACAAATCAATTGTACTATCCTGAAGTCCCACCTAAATCCCACATTGTGATAGTGAAAAAGTCACAGAAGCAGCGGTGTCTTGTGCAATTGTGATATTTTCACTATCGGAGAACTACTTAGTTCAAGAAGACAGCTTATCGGTCAACGCTTAAGCCCTGGGGCTGCGGCAAAGCGAGTTCTTGTAGCATAAAGTGGTGTCCATAGTGCTTATAAAAAAGAATGTATACCCAAATTTTAACTAATGCACTAGGATCAAATCATGCCCCTTGACTTTACAAGGCCCAGGTTTTTTTTTAATCTATAACATTCAAACAATTAGGCCGTTGCAAATATTTTTCAAAGTCTAATCAACTGAAAACAATTAGAAATGCCTTTTCCTGCATTCAAAATCATATTTAGCATGTCTGGGATCGATAATTTTTTTTTTTTTTGTGAAAATCCCATGTACAACACCGCAAAAAGTTTTTTTTTTTGCGAAAAAAAACTCTTTAATACTTGCATATTTTTAACACTAATGATTGCAAAACAACTGGGCAGGTGTAAAATGCATTTTAAAACCCTTTTTTCATTCAAATGTTGAGACCATGGCTTGTAATTTTAATTTTTATATTTTTTAATTTTAGTCTTGGTTTAAATTTTTTTAAATGGGTAATTCTCCGCCAACTCACACAGCAGTTGCCCCGACCCCTCTTCGATTTGCGTGAAACTTTGTCCTAAGGGGTAACTTTTGTCCCTGATCACGAAACCGAGGTCCGTTTTTTGATATCTCGTGACGGAGGGGCGGTACGACCCCTTCCATTTTTGAACATGCGAAAAAAGAGGTGTTTTTCAACAATTTGCAGCCTGAAACGGTGATGAAATAGAAATTTGGTGTCAAAGGGACTTTTGTGTAAAATTAGACGCCCGATTTGATGGCTTACTCAGAATTCCGAATAAACGTATTTTTCATCGAAAAAAACACTAAAAAAGTTTTAAAAATTCTCCCATTTTCCGTTACTTGACTGTAAAATTTTTTGGAACATGTCATTTTATGGGAAATTTAATGTACTTTTCGAATCTACATTGTCCCAGAAGGGTAATTTTTTCATTTAGAACAAAATTTTTCATTTTAAAATTTCGTGTTTTTTCTAACTTTGCAGGGTTATATTTTAGAGTGTAACAATGTTCTACAAAGTTGTAGAGCAGACAATTACAAAAATTTTGATATACAGACATAAGGGGTTTGCTTATAAACATCACGAGTTATCGCGATTTTACGAAAAAAAAGTTTTGAAAAAGTTGGTCGTCATCGATCATGGCCATTCATGGTCACCCGCGACAGACACGGACGACGAAACAAAGAGAAACGCAAAAAGTAACTTTTTCAAAACTTTTTTTCGTAATATCGCGATAACTCGTGATGTTTATGAGCAAACTCCTTATGTCTATATATCGAAATTTTTGTAATTGTCTGCTCTACAACTTTGTGGAACATTGTTACACTCTAAAAGATAACCCTGCAATGTTAGAAAAAACACGAAATTTTAAAATGAAAAATTTTGTTCTAAATGAAAAACGACCCTTCTGGGTCAATATAGATTCGAAAAGTACATTAAATTTCCCATAAAATGACATGTTCCAAATTTTTTTACAGTCGAGTAACGGAAAATGGGAGAATTTTCAAAACTTTTTTAGTGTTTTTTTCGATGAAAAAGACGTTTATTCGGAATTCTGAGTACGCCATCAAATCGGGCGTCTAATTTTACATAAAAGTCCCTTTGACACCAAATTTCTATCTCATCACCGTTTCAGGCTGCAAATTGTTGAAAAACACCTCTTTTTTCGCATGTTCAAAAATGGAAGGGGTCGTACCGCCCCTCCGTCACGAGATATCAAAAAACGGACCTCGGTTTCGTGATCAGGGACAAAAGTTACCCCTTAGGACAAAGTTTCACGCAAATCGAAGAGGGGTCGGGGCAACTTTTCCCGATTTCGTGTGAGTTGGTAGAGAATTATTTTTTTTTTTTTTTTTTTGAAAAGATCGGAAAATTTCACGAATGTTTCATATTTCAACATTAAAAATCGAACCATTAGTTGCTGAGATATCAACATAAGAAAATGGTGTGTTGTTTGGGTGAGACTTAGGAAACATCATACTTTATTCAATATTTTTTTCAAAAGTGGGCAAACATGTGCACTAATTTAAAAAAAAAATGAAAAACAGCGACTATTTTCAAAAAAGTCACCTAAAAATGGATTTAACTTGAAAACGGTGCACTTTATCAAAATTTGACTAAAGTAGTTTTTGATTGCAAATTTGATTTTACATCGAAAAATGAAGTTGAAAATTTTTTGCGACCAATTTTTCGATTTTTTTTTTTTTAAATCAGTATTGATTCAAAAAATCATAACACGCTTAAAGATTTTTTGCACAACCTGGAAATTTCTGAAAAGTTGGCATTTGATGTCCTCTAAAACATATCAAAAAATAAAAAAAAATTAAATTTTTTTTTTTTTGCAAATCAAGTTTTAGTGACGAAAGGTTCAATAAAAATCACCAATTTTTTTTACCGTGTATCATTTTTTTTAGTGTAGTCCATATCCATACCTACAACTTTGCCGAAGACACCAAATCGATCAAAAAATTCCTTCAAAAGATACAGATTTTTGAATTTTCATGCATCATTTTTGTATGGCCAGCTGCCAGTATTGATTCAAACATTCATAACTCAGTCAAAGAGCAATTCTCTACGAAATCGGTCTTTTTTCTTAAATTTAAATTTTTGTATTTTTTTAATCCGAATGAACCCTTTTTGGTGGCTTCGGTATGCCCAAAGAAGCCATTTTGCATCATTAGTTTGCCCATATAATTTTCCATACAAATTTGGCAGCTGTCCATACAAAAACGATGTATGAAAGTTCAAAAATTTGAATCTTTTGAAAGAAATTTTTTGATCGATTTGGTGTCTTCGGCAAAGTTGTAGGTATGGATATGGACTACACTGAAAAAAATGATACACGGTAAAAACATTTTTGGTGATTTTTTATTTAACTTTTTGTCACTTAAACTAGATATGCAAAAAAAAACACTATTTTTAATTTTTTTATTTATTTTTATATGTTTTAGAGGACAAAATGCCAACTTTTCATAAATTTTCAGGTTGTGCATAAAATCTTTGACCGAGTTATGAATTTTTTAATCAATACTGATTTTTAAAAAAAATTTAAATATCGGTCGCAAAAATTAGTCAACTTCCTTTTTCGATGTAAAATCAAATTTGCAATCAAAAAGTACTTTAGTGAAATTTTGATTAAGTGCACCGTTTTCAAGTTAAATCCATTTTTAAGTAACTTTTTTGAAAATAGTCGCAGTTTTTCATTATTTGCCCACGTTTGCCCACTTTTGAAAGAAATATTTTTGAAAAGCTGAGAAAATTCTCTATATTTTGCGGTTTTGAACTTTGTTGATACGACCCTTAGTTGCTGAGATATTGCCATGCAAGTGTTTAAAAATAGGAAAATTGATGTTTTCTAAGTCTCACCCAAACGACCCACCATTTTCTAACGTCGATATCTCAGCAACTAATGGTCCGATTTACAATGCTAAAATATGAAACATTCGTGAAATTTTCCGATCTTTTCGAAAACAATAGTTTCAAATTTTTTAAATCAAAACTAACATTTCAAAAGGGCGTAATATTAAATATTAACACATCAAAAAATAAAAAAAATTAAAATAGTGTTTTTTTTGCAAATCAAGTTTTAGTGACAAAAAGTTAAATAAAAAATCACCAACATTTTTTTTAACCGTATATAATTTTTTTTAGTGTAGTCCTTATCCATGCCTACAACTTTGCCGTAGACACCAAGTCGATCAAAATATTCCCTCAAGATACAGATTTTTGAATTCTCCTATATCATTTTTGTATGGACAGCTATCAAATTTGTATGGAAAATTGTATGGATGCAAAATGGATTCTCTGGGCATACCGAAGGCCACCAAAAAAGTTCCAGCCGGATTAAAAAAAACAAAACTAAAAAAAAACAAAAATTAAAAAAAAAATGATTTCGTAGGGAATTGCTTCAAGACTATTTCCCGATTTTATTTTCGGATTTGGCGAATTCTAGACTTTTTACCGATTTCCCAACTTCCCAACTTGAGTGGCCACCCTGAAATGTGTAATGATAGCAAGCATTTTAAACTTCGAGCAGGGTGTCCACTTAAAACCCGTTATCAAATCCCAACAAAATGTAAAAAAATAACAGCCATCATGAAAAGTAGATCTCAGAAAGAACTGGAAAAGTACAAAACACTACTTTAGTGTGATTTATAAAAATTAGCAGCGGCGCAAATAAAGGGTCAAATATCAAAATATTTAAAATCATTCAAATGATTAAAACTCTTGCAGGGAAACCCGCTCCAGTGCACTAGAGTGTGTTCTTGATTTCAGCTCCCTCTTAGTTCCGCAGCCTTCTAAACAGCAATTTCGCTATCGTAAAAGGGCAACCGACCAGTGATAAAACAACTCGTGTGTGTGTGTGAGTTTATAGGTTTCCCCAACACGATTGATGGTTGGATGGTTTAAATTGCACACCCATCGGTCATCAAACAGGGGAATAAAAATTCTGTTCTGGCGGTCGTAGGAAATTCTTTTGATAAACGTTACTGATTTTTTTTTCTAATTTTGTCATATTCTTCTGTGATTTTTTAAGTTTTCACCTTAAGACAATTTTCATGGATAACATGAGCCAAATTTAAAATATTTTAAATATGTGTAACTGAACTAATGACTTTTGCAAGCTTTAAAAGATACATTTTTAGATAACAAAAATAAAAAAGTTAAAAGGCTTGTTTTAAAAACTTTGATTTTTGAGTCTTGTAAGAATTATGTATATGTAAGAATTATGTACACGAGCCGGAAACGAAACCGATAATACCTCTTTCTCGCGGCTTATCGGACTCTAATCTTTTGAGTTTTGCGTCGTAAAAAATGTCCCAGAGCTGGAACATTTTTCAAGAGATTAATAATAATTCGACATTAATAACTGTGGATATTTTATTGGACATTTTTCAAATTCACTGTAATGTTTTAAAATACAGGCGAAGTCAATTAAAAGTTATGCTCCGTACACTTTCCGTTGAAATCAGACGGATAAAAAGTTGGAAATCGTCATTCCTACTAGCAGCAGGAGCAGAACTTCAGGACAGCAATAAATATACGCAAATATTCCTTATATCCTAAGAACTTTAACAAACATCCAGAGGTGGGAATGTCATTTGGAAAAGTTTTACGGGCAAATAAGTTGGCGCAATATATTATACACAGAGAGGGTCTCGCGTCAAAGTTTTAGCGTTATTCGCATAAACTTTGATCCTTAAGGGGGTCGTCGCTTCAGTAACATTGACCAGAGACAAAACACTTTATGGCGCTTTATTGGGCGTGCACCAGCACCAGATCCAGATGCTGTCTCGTTTCTGAAGTGAAAAAAACGGAACTTTAAGAGCAAACTTTAATGATTCAAGTGTCGTGTACCACACTGAAGTTATAGTGATGATGTTTTTTTTTTGCTGTTGTTGTTGGCTTCATCAAAATTTCTGCAAACTTGAAAACCCCCCGAAAGCTCTCGTCATCAGCCTGCACAGACAGGCGTGCTGGGTTTGACACGTGCATCAAAGGGAGAGAGAGAGAGAGAGATTGAGGTTCGCTAATGTAAATTTTGATGTGTTGCTTTTAGTCGGGGAGCTGACGTATCCCATATCCCATATCTGCTGCATGTTCCGCGACGTTCCGTCTAACAATGTCAGTGCAACGTTTATAAACTGACGAAGTGTAGACAAGAGGATGCTTTTAATGCTGGGATCAACGAAAATAATTAAACCGTAACTGTGTTTTTGGTAGAAAAACTGGAATTAATTTTTAAGCATTTTGAATTCACTAGATGAAGTAAGTCAGGTAAATTTGTATTGAACGCTATAGATTTTTTAGTTGAGCAATTCTCTACCAAAACCGGAAATGGATTTTATTTGTATTTTTTGATTTGGCTCAAACTTTGTGGGGGCCTTTCCTATGACCAAATAAACTATTTTGTGTGATTGGTTCACCCATACAAGTCTCCATACAAATTTGACAGCTGTCCATACAAAAATGGTATGTAAATATTCAAACAGCTGTAACTTTTGAGTGAATTTTCTGATCAATTTGGTGTCTTCGGCAAAGTTGTAGGTATTGTTGAGGACTTTTGAGAAAAAAATAGGTACACGGAAAAAAATTGCAGATTTTTAAATCAACATTTTTTTTACAAAAACTCAATTTCCCAAAATATGTATTTTTTGATTTTCAAGATTTTTTGATATGTTTTAGGGGACAAAAATCCGCAACTTTTGAGCCATAGAGAAACATGGTCAAAAAATCTGCCACCTGGATTTTTGAAAAAAATAGTGATTTTTGGAAAAAAAAATCGAACTTTTATGCAAAAACAAGTTTGACATTATTTTTTAATGCAAAATTAAATTTGCAATCGAAAAGTACTTCACAGATTTTTTGATAAAGGGCTCTGTTTTCAAGATATAGCCACCGAAAGTTTGATTTTAGCGAAATATTTGCAGCTTTTCAATTTTAAAAAATAGTGAACATGAGTGACCGTTTCTAAAAATATTTTTTTTGAGAAGTTCAGAAAATTTGCTATAATTTTTTTTTTATAAAATAGAGCCGCTTTAAGAAAAAGAAACACGAAAATTGATGTTTTCTTAATCTCACCAAAATAACCCACCATTTTCTAATGACGATATCTCAGCAACTAATGGTCCGATTATCATGAAACATTCGTGAAATTTTCCGATCTTTTCGAAAAAAAATATTTTGAAATGTTTTAAATCAAGACTAGCATTTTAAATGGGCGTAATATTCAATGTTTGGCCCTTTTAAAATGTTAGTCTTGATTTAAAAAATTTCAAAATATTTTTTTCGAAAAGATCGGAAAATTTCACGAATGTTTCATGATAATCGGACCATTAGTTGCTGAGATATCGTCATTAGAAAATGGTGGGTTATTTTGGTGAGATTAAGAAAACTTCAATTTTCGTGTTTCTTTTTCTTAAAGCGGCTCTATCTCAGCAACCCTAGATCCAATCTTCAATGTCTCTTAGACAATTTTATAGCAAATTTTCTGAACTTTAAAAAAACATTTTTAGAAATGGTCACTTACGGTCACTATATTTAAAAATCGAAAAACTGCAAATATTTCGCTAAAATCAAACTTTCGGTGGCGATATCTTAAAAACAGAGCCCTTTATCAAAAAGTCTGTAAAGTACTTTTCGATTGGAAATTCAATTTTATATTAAAAAATTGAGGTCAAATTTGTTTTTGCATGAAATTTCGATTTTTTTTCCAAAAATCACTATTTTTTTAAATTCATAACTCGGCGGCAGATTTTTTGACCATGTTTCACTATGGCTCAAAAGTTACGGGTTTTGTCCCCTAGAACACATAAAAAAATCTTGAAAATCAAAAAATACTTATTTTGGGAAATTTAGTTTTTGTGAAAAAAATGTTGATTTAAAATTCTGCAATTTTTTTTCCATGTACCTATTTTTTCTCAATAGTCCTCAACAATACCTACAACTTTGCCGAAGACACCAAATTGATCAGAAAATTCACTCAAAAGTTACAGCTGTTTGAATATTTACATACCATTTTTGTATAGACAGCAGCCATAATTGTATGGAGACTTGTATGGATGAACCAATCACACAAAATAATTTATTTGGTCATAGGGAAGGCCCCCACAAAGTTTGAGCCAAATAAAAAAATACAAAAAATAAAAATGGTCGAAATCGGCCGATTTCGTAGAGAGTTGCTCAGTTATGATGTTCTTGTTACTTAGCTTAGCTTGGTTGACCGTACTCTAGCCGAGCATAAAGCTCGCAAAAGCTAGGTTGCTCAGTTATGATATTCTTGTTACGTTTCACAAAATTTTTATTTAATTTATGAAAACTCGAGCTGTGAATTTATCAAACGAGGCTTTGACAAGTTGGTCATTTTTGTCTTTCTTACTTAGGAAAGGCTATAAAATCACTTGGAAAATGAACTTCTTAATTTGACCTCCTAGACCCACCTTCATTTCTGGAGTTTTTTTTTTTTTTTTTTTGAAAATGTCCAATAAACCAAATTTCAAGTTTTTGCTTTTTGGGTGTTTTGAAACCACCTTGAGTCAGGGGTATTCAAAAAACCCCAAAAATCAAAAAAAAAACTGAAAATTTGGTTTATAGGACCTTTTAGAAAAAACTCCAGATTTATACTTATTGACTCAGAATCAAATTCTGAACAAATGTCTGTACGTGTGTAGGGATTGATCAAAAATATGCACTTGATTGTGAATATGCGGCTTTGGTTGACCGAGTTTGTACCGATGTGATCCACTCGGTTCACTTTCAGGTCCTACAGCTTGGAATTGAAAATTGGGTACTAAAGCCCTATGTCAATTTTTATGTACAACGTTAAAAAACACGATTAAAAACCATTTCTGATCACTTTTTTTCATTTTAATGCAAAATTTTTTTTTGACAAGACAACATTTTTTCGATGGATTAACTATAGTCCCCTTGGAACGAGCTGTCAAGTAGGAGCTTTTCTGTCAAGAAGGACCGCGAGATTAATTTTTCAAAATTGATTTAAAAATCCATTTTAAACTCTTTGTGGTCGTACAAAGGGTCATTGTACTCAGAAAAATAAGTTTTATCGCTGTAAACAATAATATCAGCAATCTAAGCTTCATTTTAGGACCCAATTGTACAGTTTCATTTAGTCGTTTAAAAGTTATGACAGAAAGGCTATTTAGACGACTACAAAAAAGGGTGATTTTCAACATAACCTCAAATGGCCGGGTCTGATCGCCACGAAAAAGCCGTGTTTTGGTACGGGGGGCTGGAAGAAGAAATTTTCTCCTTCTTTTCTTCTTCTTTCCTCTCTGCCATATGTCTTCCAAAAAGTTCAGGGGGGGCTTCAGCCCGAAGCCCATCCCCCTGGCTACGGGCCTGGCGTAGAGGGATGTCATTTTCTTTAGGGAGCGTTCTGTTATTACGTAACGCAGTAGGGGGAGTTGGAGGCCGTGTTACGCTCCATACAAAATTTTTAAAATTTGTATGGTAATTTTGTTACGAGGGGAGGGGGAGGGGGTCTAAAAGTCCGATTTTTCGCGTTACGTACCTCTTAGGTGTTTAAGAAACGCCTGAGGACAGCTTTACTACAAAAAAAAAAAAAAAAAAAAAAAAAAAAACAAACAAACAAACAAACAATCGAAGAGTTCACACATAATTTTTTTATCAGTTCTCCATTTTAATTTGGTGTATTCATGAAAATCAACCTTTATCAACACGTTTTAACCCAAACTCAAAAAGAGTTTAAACAGGGATGCCCAAAGTTTTTGAATGGCGGGCCAAACGTGAAAAAAAATGTTTCTATAAAAAATTTAAGTAACTTTATTTCAATCTTCAAACTATAAACTGAAAAATAAATCTGAAGGTTAAATGAAAAAAATTAATTGATTTTAATAAAATTAAAAATTGAACAAAATTATTCAAAAGATAGAACATGATTTTTAAACAAATATGCTTGGGATTCCAGACTTTTTCCCGACTTTTTAGCATAGCATAGCATTGACCAGGACCTCCAAGAATTGCTCCGTGGACCACAGATGAACAGTAGGAACCAATCATCACCACTTCACAACTTTCAAATGTCCCTATCATGCTAGTCAATCACAGCGCCGGCCACGACCAGTGGTAAGACACGGGGAAGATACTTGAGTGATGAAGACCGCTAAATCGGCTGCGTCTTCGACAAACTATCACGTGAGTTTTGAGGGTGTTAGTAAGATGAGTGTGAAGCCAGGATTCACCGTGATAAGTGATACGACCGGTCAAATCTATTTTTAGTCCTTAATTCTTCGTATCTGGAGTTTTTTTTTTTTTTTTGAAAAGGTCCTATAAACCAAATTTTCATTTTTTGCTTTTTGGGTGTTTTTAGAACCAATTTGAGTCAGGGGTATTCAAAAACACCCAAAAAGCAAAAAATGAAAATTGGGTTTATAGGACCTTTTCAAAAAAAAACTCCAGGTATGTTCTTGGATTCATTTTGGCAGCTTTCCAATTCGGTTAACCAAGCTTTTTGTGGTGAATAAGGACATGGCTTTACATCGTGCTGCCATCTGTTTTTTTTTTTAGTGCAAGAGTGGAAAAGTGCTGAGTCATCGTCTAAAAATAGACGGCGTTCTATCTCGCCCAGCAAAATGAAGTCGATAAGGTAGTCGGTTTCGATGGAGAAAAAGTGGAAAACGTGGTCTGAAAATAGCGACGCCATGCCCCTATTCTGGTCGTGTTGGAAGTTCAATATTCGCCTAACAATTATGCAACCAGTAAGTGTCCTTAAATTCAACTTTGCATTCAATATTGCAGGTTTCTTGGATTCTCATAGCATTCTTAATCCTTCTAGTCAACTAAGACTCGATGGTCTGGTGGTTAGCAATTTTGTATGCTGACCCAAAGGACGGGGGATCGAACCCCGCCGCGAGCTAATGAATTTTTCGTTCATATTCAAGTGTTCAGAATTCCTTCCTTCCATAATTTCTCGATAGGAGCAGATGAGAATCGAACCCAGAACCTTCCGCTTACAAAGCGAACAGCGTTACCATTCAGCCACGCCTACCCCCTACAGATTTTTTTCCGACTTTTTGACCAACAATAAAAAATAAAATCCCGATTTTTCATGTTTTTTGCGAACTTTTAGTTTTTTTTTACTTTCCCGATATGGCCAACTCAAAAACCAAAACATTGTCGAAAAGTATTACTTATCCTAAAGCAGCGATGGGATAACATTCCGCTTGAGAACATTCTTCACCCACGAAAGGCAAAACACGCAAAAAAATCGCTCCCAATTTTTTTTTCAAGAAAATCAATCAGTATAAGATTTTTTGTGAATATCACTGTAAGCGCCACTTTTCGATATTTATTTCATTTTGTTTACATACGTGTATATACGGAAAGTGACAGTGACAGGTCATTTTTCAACGTGTGACGTTACACCTGTAAGTGTAGTAGTGAAATCGATGTTCCGCCGAATAATCCAGATGATGATTTTTTTTTAAGTTTTCCTGCTACCGATCTTTTGTGCGCGAAAGAGAAGAGTTATGTTCCCTTCCGATTTTTTCTCTTGATTTTCTTTTGATGACGATTCTTTCATCGCTGTCTAAAAGTGCTTTGAAATTTGTCATTTTAAGCACTGTTATTTGTGATAAGTAAACTGATTCGTTACTATAGAACATCAAGAAAAGTTATTTTCAAAATAGAATTCATTATTTTTTGAAAATTGTATGAAAAACTATTTCGATCACAGGCATGTGCAAAACCTATTTTCCCTCTTGCGTGACAATTGTAACTTTTTGTAGACGACCCATGTTTGTAAACAGCGGGGCTGTGGAGTCGGGTACTTTCTAGGACTAAGGAGTCGGAGTCGAGTTCATATTTGAATGATAAAACGAAGGGATGGATTTTTCAAATCGGAATTATTGGTATTTTTTTACAAAATACTGTGTTTTCTTTAACAACCTTGTATGTCTGGGATTTACAAATGGTAGTTTTTGAGTTCCTTCACGATTTTTTGAACTTTCATGAGCTTATTATTTGTTTTCCAGGGAATAACTTTGCCGAAGAGTTTAAAGCGATTTGGCGTCGGATTTTCATCACTGGTATTGGTATTGGTAGGTATTGCTTAGAGTTTTTCAGAAAAAAAATAATTACACTCTAAAAAAATAATTAATACAGATATTTCTGAAATTTTCAAATCATCCCTAACATTTTTTTTCACTTGTAACTCATTTTTACTGTTATCTATTGAGAGAAAAAGTGCTTCCGATTGAAAAGTTGATAAACTTACCTTAAAATTTTAATTTGCTCAGATAAAGTTGACCACACGCGACTCTATCTCAAGTCTACTGCTCAGCTGTGACGACGACGATGTCTGCTGTCTCCTAATGATAACGGTTCCGGTTCCGAATCGAATCCGGTTGCCACCTGTTCCACCCGGTGACCCGGTGCCGCCACTTCCGGCTCAATCCGGTACCACTATCCGCTCAAATGGGCTTTATGTCGCGAGAAATTTTGAGTCTTGAAAGATGTTTTTTTCAGACAACGTTCAGATTGTAAAGCCAAAAAAAAATCACATATATTTTTGTAGAACTTGTGAATACTGAACTGACCGATTATTAAATTAATCAAAATTAAATTTCAAGGGAATATTAAATTAAATTAAATTCTTTGAATAACATTTAAAATTGACTCAACATTGATGCCAAAAATCAAACTACTCACTAATCGCACATCACTTCGTCTTTCCAGCTATTTTAATACTTTTGACAGTCAAACACGGCTTTTGACAGTTCTGCTAGCTGGTAGCAGTGCAGCCATTAATCGCGGAAACGTCAAAACAACACAACACAGCATGATACAAAAATGTAACAAAAATAGCTTTGAAAACTAAATTTCACAACAAAAAAAGCTATATTTTGTACAAAACCATGTTTTTTATAATCAAACTCTTCCAGCTGTCAAAATTTGTGCTAGCACATAACAAAAAACACAACAACAAAAAACTTTGTTTTCCTTCTGCGGTAACTTTTCTCTCCGTGAAAGAGCCCGCTCTATGTGTGCGTGTGTTTTCTGTGGCACAGCTTTTTCCCCTCTCTCCCCCCCCCCCCTCACCCACCCCCTTCACGACACACACGCACACTCTTCAGCTCTTCACCTCCTCAAGAACCAGAAATTTTTCGACTTTTCCGGTTCGCGGCCTGCTCCTCCTTCTCCGGCGGGGAAGGTACCTTCAAAACCTTTTTGACCAACTGCGATCGGATCGACAGCACTCGCGCGACACCGACCGAAAAATGGTTTGCGATCTTCCGCGCTGTGTTGTTTTTCTGACCCTTCTACCGGAGGGCCGACTTCGGGATGAATCAAGCGACACGACACGCAACCTCGAGAGGAAAAAACACAAGTGCAAGGTGACAAGTCTTGTGACAAGCGGAGAACCCCGACCGACGGAGCGTTTCGTGTGTCGGATGAGAGAGTGAGAGGGAGCGAGAGAGAGAGTGTGAGAAGTTACTACGCGTTTTGAAAACTACAGAAAAAGATTAAACATGTAATTTCTCATTTACATTTTCAAAAATATTTATTTTTACCGAAAACAATTCGAAAATATGGAAATAATCATTTTTTTCTTCTAAAATTAGGTAATTTTTCATCAAAAATCTTCAAGATACATTTTGACAAACACTGGCAACCCTGGATTGCGATTCTTGCACGCACACACATTTAATCTGTGAGAGAGAGCATTTCATATGATTTTGAGAGAGGCGAGCTTTCGATAGGGCTGTGCTGTTTTGATGGAAAACTAGAAAAACGAGGGGCTGTTGCGGCATGCGAAAAACAATCATTTTTTGTAACTTTTTGATGATTAAATCAAATTTTAATCCAAGGGAAAAGTTCCAGGTAAGCAAATATTACACATTTTATTGAGCTTCATTCAAAATCAACCGCCGGCAAAATGAAATTAATAAATACGTTGTTCTTAATCTCAAACTTAACGTTAAACAAATGATCGTTCTTAATGTTCGCAATCATCTTCATGTCGCAAAAGTTGACACTCTCAAACAACGTGGCCAGTTTCTTGGCGTCCACCTTGCAGGCCGCCTCCGTCAGCGGTTCCGCCTCGCTATCCTCCTCGTCCGGTGGCCGCGCCCGGCTGCACTTTAACCCCCGATAGTGACTAGCCACCGTCACAATGTCCGTCTCAACCACCAGCGAAAGTTCCCCCGCAAGCGTGGCATAAATCGTAACCGACGGAGAAATATTCTTCTTCTTGTCCAGCAATCCCCGCAGCGACTTAACCGTCGGCAGCAGCATCGTCAGATCGTACACCGTGTCAAACGGCAGCTCAAAGTTCCGCCACTCGCTCCGCGGAGCGATCGTGACCGGAATGTCGTGCTGCAACTTTGGACACATTATGTCGCTGTCGTTGTGCGACGTTCCGCTAAACTCCACCGCCAAACAGGGCCGATCCTGCTTGACTAGCTTGAACTTTAGATAATCTACCGCGTTGTTCCGGAGATACGAAAGGGCCCGTACCATGTGCGCAGCGACCACTGCCAAATAAATCTGGTTGTGGTTGTCCTTGTCCACGCCGTCCATCACGTACTCGGAGAAGTAACCCTGGCCTTGCTCGCCAGCGTCTATCTCGCACCACAGGCACTGGCTCGCCTCGACTTCCGTTTCGATCTGGATTATGACCTTCGCCGGTTGGATGTTGATGATAAGGTTTTTGTTGATGCGGGAAAAGATCGTCACGACGTTCAGCAGCTCCCGCATGTGGACACTGTCCGTGATGACGGCGCGGAACTTCATCGCGAGCCCTTGTTTGAAATAAAAAGTAGAAATTAATTTAAATCTCACAATTTGAAATTTCAACGAAATGAACCGGCGCGCCAAATGTACACAAACAAATCAGAGCTTTTTGGCAGCTCGATTAAACAAAAGCAAAACAAAATTTGTCGATAAGTACACGCTAAATGTTGACAAAGCAAAAGAAATAAATCAACGGTAAGGTAAGATACACTAAACCCCCGGTGGTTGGTCACTTTTTCGTTTGACACTTTTTTAGTTTGTACCCCGTTGGTTGGTCAAAGTCAAATTAAAAAGTGACGAACTGTCACTTTTTACACGGCGCTTACGCACACTATCAAAACAAACGTTTGGTAATATGTGTGAACTCCGTGTAAAAGGGGTGTCAAACTAAAAAGTGACCCCGTTCGTTTGACAACAGTTGGTGTCAAACCATCGGGGTTTGAGTGTACTCAATTTTGATTGTTCATACCAAAATTTATTCAACGAGCAGTGTTGAAAATCAGCACTGGATTATCAATTTTGTCACATTGAATACAAAAATATTTAAGCGTTTGTAATTTCAAATTAACAAATTATTTAATGTTTTATTAAAACAAATAAGTAACGCGTGAAGAAACTTCAAACGCTTCTTTCCATTTCTGTTTATTCTTTCTTAAATTTTATTTATGTTTTGAATCTCTTTATTTTTCTTTATTTTCAAATATTTTTTGCTCAGTTTATTTTTTGTATTTTTTTAATATTTGGATCATATTTTGTTACAGATATCAAACAAATATTTTTGTAGTATTTTTTTATAGTTTTTTTTTGTAAGTTTGGGTTTTTTCTTAATGTTTGTTCCAAGCAAGGTTCCAAGGTTTGTTCAACCTTTCCATCACTGACGAACTGACGAATTTGCGGACAGAATTTCTCAAAAATATGTATGGGGTGGCACGTCAGTTCGTCAGTGATTCTATAAAGCTTTCGAAATTCTTTTTTATTGTAGATTGCAGCGATTTTTAGACAATTGGGTTCTAAAATGAAGCTTAGATTCCTGATATTATTGTTTACAGCGATAAAGCTTATTTTTCTGAGTACAATGACCCTTTGTACGACCACATAGAGTTTAAAATGGATTTTTAAATCAATTTTGGAAAATTAACCTCGCGGTCCTTCTTGACAGAAAAGTTCCTACTTGACAGCTCGTTCCAAGGGGACCACAGTTGATCCATCAAAAAAATGTTGTCTTGTCATTTTTTTTTTGCATTAAAATGAAAAAAAGTGATCAGAAATGGTTTTTGATCGTGTTTTTTATCGTTGTACATAAAAAATGACATAGGGCTTTAGTACCCAATTGTGCAACTTGTGGAAAGCTCTATACAAAAGTGCACACCTCATACTACACACTCCCTAGTTTGAAACTGTTTTAAAAGTGTTCGAAAGCATCAGTCGAGACAAGCACCACTATAGTAGAGCGGGGGGGGAGAAGGGGGAGGAGTTAAAGTGTGCAAATATTTGGTGTGCAGATAATATTTGCAAGGGTGGAGAATTTGGTGCACTGTTTACAATATATTTAGAATATTTTGCATGTTCCAGACTTTTTCTAGGCCAGGCAGCAAAAATATATTTCGAGTAAATGAGAATAAGTTAGACTTTTCGCCTCTTTTCGATTTGTATGCATTAGGGCATCTCCACCGCAGAGATCTAATTGCGTGGCAAACCTATCGGTTGGATCCCCATTTTTAGCTTTGCTCCGTAGCTAATACACGTTTTCGCACCGCTGGGAGCTAATTTGGCTACCGAATCAAGCCCACCGCGGGGATCTAATTTATTTATTTTCAAATTCTAGCCGTTTTGTTGATCGAAATCAATAAAACTACATTCTAGCATGATAGAACATGCTTCTAATTGCATTATATGTCCAAATTGGTTGCGTACATCAATAAAATATCATTTTCAAATTTTTAAAAGAGTTCATCCGATTTGCTCCCGACATGTTTGCACCCATTTGCACCCCAACTTTCGCACCACGGGTAGCAAAGCTAAAGCTAAATTAGCCTTCGAGTTCATTCAGCGAAGAAAAAGTTCATCGGGGATCCGTCGAGTAGCCAAGATAGGTGCTCGAGAAGTCCCCGAGCTGCCGGTGGCTAATGTTTTCAGAAATTTTAGAATTATTTGTCTCTGTTTGGTTGAAGTTGAATTTATTTTGATTATCAAATTTGAATGGATATTGAAGAAATCAGTAATTTGGTTCAAAACGACTTTATTAAATTGAAAAATTGTGATATTTACCATTTTTTAGTATTTTATAAATAAAAAATAATCAACCACCTATATTTGATAGAAGCAAATCATCACAGAAAATTTAAACATTTTTGAATTATGTATCAAAATTCAAATATATTTCAAGAATTTTCCTTTTTGTATGCGACTGAAACTCACAAACGTTTTAATAATATTGTATTCGATATAATAATATTGAAAATCCCCGCCGAATCTCATGCAGAATTTTGAAATTAAATGGACAGATATAGTTTTTTGGTCGAAATGAGTAAAAACAGAAGTTGTCTTTATAGCTGTCGGCCACTATTTCTAGTACCAACCAGCAACCTCTGGATTGTGAGTCCAGTGTGCTGTCCAATTGATCCACACGGATCGAAATGAAGTAAACCAGAGTGAAAACAAACTTAAAAGTTATCATACAAATATCTATTAACTGACTGAAAAACTCAATAGTAAAAAAAAAATAATTTGGAAATTCTAAATAAAAAGTATGCAGAATTGAATAATAATTTTAATATGAAAGTATTTAATTTATTCAGAAATGACATGTCGAAATAACAAATGCTACAAAATCTGAAATTAAGAAATTCCAAAATATAAATTTACGAAAACCCGAAATTCTAATATTCAAAAACACCATTTTTATCAAAAATTGAATTCAAAATCAGGCTTTCAAAAATGTATGAATTTAAGAATTTGTGAATTTAAAAACTTAAGAATTTGAGAATTTAAGAATTTAAGAATTTAAGAATTTAAGAATTTAAGAATTTAAGAATTTAAGAATTTAAGAATTTAAGAATTTAAGAATTTAAGAATTTAAGAATTTAAGAATTTAAGAATTTAAGAATTTAAGAATTTAAGAATTTAAGAATTTAAGAATTTAAGAATTTAAGAATTTAAGAATTTAAGAATTTAAGAATTTAAGAATTTAAGAATTTAAGAATTTAAGAATTTAAGAATTTAAGAATTTAAGAATTTAAGAATTTAAGAATTTAAGAATTTAAGAATTTAAGAATTTAAGAATTTAAGAATTTAAGAATTTAAGAATTTAAGAATTTAAGAATTTAAAATTTAAGAATTTAAGAATTTAAGAATTTAAGAATTTAAGAATTTAAGAATTTAAGAATTTAAGAATTTAAGAATTTAAAATTTAAGAATTTAAGAATTTAAGAATTTAAGAATTTAAGAATTTAAGAATTTAAGAATTTAAGAATTTAAGAATTTAAATTTAAGAATTTAAGAATTTAAGAATTTAAGAATTTAAGAATTTAAGAATTTAAGAATTTAAGAATTTAAGAATTTAAGAATTTAAAATTTAAGAATTTAAGAATTTAAGAATTTAAATTTAAGAATTTAAGAATTTAAATTTAAGAATTTAAAATTTAAAATTTAAGAATTTAAGAATTTAAGAATTTAAGAATTTAAAATTTAAGAATTTAAGAATTTAAGAATTTAAGATTTAAAATTTAAGAATTTAAATTTAAGAATTTAAGAATTTAAGAATTTAAGAATTTAAGAATTTAAGAATTTAAGAATTTAAAATTTAAGAATTTAAGAATTTAAGAATTTAAGAATTTAAGAATTTAAGAATTTAAGAATTTAAGAATTTAAGAATTTAAGAATTTAAGAATTTAAGAATTTAAGAATTTAAGAATTTAAGAATTTAAGAATTTAAGAATTTAAGAATTTAAGAATTTAAGAATTTAAGAATTTAAAATTTAAGAATTTAAGAATTTAAGAATTTAAGAATTTAAGAATTTAAGAATTTAAGAATTTAAGAATTTAAGAATTTAAGAATTTAAGAATTTAAGAATTTAAGAATTTAAGAATTTAAGAATTTAAGAATTTAAGAATTTAAGAATTTAAGAATTTAAGAATTTAAGAATTTAAGAATTTAAGAATTTAAGAATTTAAGAATTTAAGAATTTAAGAATTTAAGAATTTAAGAATTTAAAATTTAAGAATTTAAGAATTTAAGAATTTAAGAATTTAAGAATTTAAGAATTTAAGAATTTAAGAATTTAAGAATTTAAGAATTTAAGAATTTAAGAATTTAAGAATTTAAATTTAAGAATTTAAGAATTTAAAATTTAAGAATTTAAGAATTTAAGAATTTAAGAATTTAAGAATTTAAGAATTTAAGAATTTAAGAATTTAAGAATTTAAGAATTTAAGAATTTAATTTAAGAATTTAAGAATTTAAAATTTAAGAATTTAAGAATTTAAAATTTAAGAATTTAAGAATTTAAGAATTTAAGAATTTAAGAATTTAAGAATTTAAGAATTTAAGAATTTAAGAATTTAAGAATTTAAGAATTTAAGAATTTAAGAATTTAAGAATTTAAGAATTTAAGAATTTAAGAATTTAAGAATTTAAGAATTTAAGAATTTAAGAATTTAAGAATTTAAGAATTTAAGAATTTAAGAATTTAAGAATTTAAGAATTTAAGAATTTAAGAATTTAAGAATTTAAGAATTTAAGAATTTAAGAATTTAAGAATTTAAGAATTTAAGAATTTAAAATTTAAGAATTTAAGAATTTAAGAATTTAAGAATTTAAGAATTTAAGAATTTAAGAATTTAAGAATTTAAGAATTTAAGAATTTAAATTTAAAATTTAAGAATTTAAGAATTTAAGAATTTAAGAATTTAAGAATTTAAAATTTAAGAATTTAAGAATTTAAGAATTTAAATTTAAGAATTTAAATTTAAGAATTTAAGAATTTAAGAATTTAAGAATTTAAGAATTTAAAATTTAAGAATTTAAAATTTAAGAATTTAAGAATTTAAGAATTTAAGAATTTAAGATTTAAGAATTTAAGAATTTAAAATTTAAAATTTAAGAATTTAAGAATTTAAGAATTTAAGAATTTAAGAATTTAAGAATTTAAGAATTTAAGAATTTAAGAATTTAAGAATTTAAGAATTTAAGAATTTAAGAATTTAAAATTTAAGAATTTAAGAATTTAAGAATTTAAGAATTTAAAATTTAAATTTAAGAATTTAAGAATTTAAGAATTTAAGAATTTAAGAATTTAAGAATTTAAGAATTTAAGAATTTAAGAATTTAAAATTTAAGAATTTAAGAATTTAAGAATTTAAATTTAAGAATTTAAGAATTTAAGAATTTAAAATTTAAGAATTTAAGAATTTAAGAATTTAAGAATTTAAAATTTAAGAATTTAAGAATTTAAGAATTTAAGAATTTAAGAATTTAAGAATTTAAAATTTAAGAATTTAAGAATTTAAGAATTTAAGAATTTAAGAATTTAAGAATTTAAGAATTTAAAATTTAAGAATTTAAGAATTTAAGAATTTAAGAATTTAAGAATTTAAGATTTAAGAATTTAAGAATTTAAGAATTTAAGAATTTAAGAATTTAAGAATTTAAGAATTTAAGAATTTAAGAATTTAAAATTTAAGAATTTAAGAATTTAAGAATTTAAGAATTTAAAATTTAAGAATTTAAAATTTAAGAATTTAAAATTTAAGAATTTAAAATTTAAATTTAAGAATTTAAGAATTTAAGAATTTAAGAATTTAAGAATTTAAGAATTTAAGAATTTAAGAATTTAAGAATTTAAATTTAAGAATTTAAGAATTTAAGAATTTAAGAATTTAAGAATTTAAAATTTAAAATTTAAGAATTTAAGAATTTAAGAATTTAAGAATTTAAGAATTTAAGAATTTAAAATTTAAGAATTTAAGAATTTAAGAATTTAAAATTTAAGAATTTAAGAATTTAAGAATTTAAGATTTAAGAATTTAAGAATTTAAGAATTTAAGAATTTAAGAATTTAAAATTTAAAATTTAAGAATTTAAGAATTTAAGAATTTAAGAATTTAAAATTTAAGAATTTAAGAATTTAAGAATTTAAGAATTTAAGAATTTAAGAATTTAAGAATTTAAAATTTAAGAATTTAAGAATTTAAGAATTTAAATTTAAGAATTTAAGAATTTAAGAATTTAAAATTTAAGAATTTAAGAATTTAAATTTAAGAATTTAAGAATTTAAGAATTTAAGAATTTAAGAATTTAAGAATTTAAGAATTTAAGAATTTAAGAATTTAAGAATTTAAAATTTAAGAATTTAAGAATTTAAGAATTTAAAATTTAAGAATTTAAGAATTTAAGAATTTAAGAATTTAAGAATTTAAGAATTTAAGAATTTAAGAATTTAAGAATTTAAGAATTTAAGAATTTAAGAATTTAAGAATTTAAGAATTTAAATTTAAAATTTAAGATTTAAGAATTTAAGAATTTAAGAATTTAAGAATTTAAGAATTTAAGAATTTAAGAATTTAAGAATTTAAATTTAAGAATTTAAGAATTTAAGAATTTAAGAATTTAAGAATTTAAGAATTTAAGAATTTAAGAATTTAAGAATTTAAATTTAAGAATTTAAGAATTTAAGAATTTAAGAATTTAAGAATTTAAAATTTAAGAATTTAAGAATTTAAGAATTTAAGAATTTAAGAATTTAAGAATTTAAGAATTTAAGAATTTAAGAATTTAAGAATTTAAGAATTTAAGAATTTAAGAATTTAAGAATTTAAGAATTTAAGAATTTAAGAATTTAAGAATTTAAGAATTTAAGAATTTAAGAATTTAAGAATTTAAGAATTTAAGAATTTAAGAATTTAAGAATTTAAGAATTTAAGAATTTAAGAATTTAAGAATTTAAGAATTTAAGAATTTAAGAATTTAAGAATTTAAGAATTTAAGAATTTAAGAATTTAAGAATTTAAGAATTTAAGAATTTAAGAATTTAAGAATTTAAATTTAAGAATTTAAGAATTTAAGAATTTAAGAATTTAAGAATTTAAGAATTTAAGAATTTAAGAATTTAAGAATTTAAGAATTTAAGAATTTAAGAATTTAAGAATTTAAGAATTTAAGAATTTAAGAATTTAAGAATTTAAGAATTTAAGAATTTAAGAATTTAAGAATTTAAGAATTTAAGAATTTAAGAATTTAAAATTTAAGAATTTAAGAATTTAAGAATTTAAGAATTTAAGAATTTAAGAATTTAAGAATTTAAGAATTTAAGAATTTAAGAATTTAAGAATTTAAGAATTTAAATTTAAGAATTTAAGAATTTAAAATTTAAGAATTTAAATTTAAAATTTAAGAATTTAAGAATTAAGAATTTAAGAATTTAAGATTTAAGAATTTAAAATTTAAGAATTTAAGAATTTAAGAATTTAAGAATTTAAGAATTTAAGAATTTAAATTTAAGAATTTAAGAATTTAAGAATTTAAGAATTTAAAATTTAAGAATTTAAGAATTTAAATTTAAGAATTTAAGAATTTAAAATTTAAGAATTTAAGAATTTAAGAATTTAAGAATTTAAGAATTTAAGAATTTAAGAATTTAAGAATTTAAGAATTTAAGAATTTAAGAATTTAAGAATTTAAGAATTTAAGAATTTAAGAATTTAAGAATTTAAGAATTTAAGAATTTAAGAATTTAAGAATTTAAATTTAAGAATTTAAGAATTTAAGAATTTAAGAATTTAAAATTTAAGAATTTAAGAATTTAAGAATTTAAGAATTTAAGAATTTAAGAATTTAAGAATTTAAGAATTTAAGAATTTAAGAATTTAAGAATTTAAGAATTTAAGAATTTAAGAATTTAAGAATTTAAGATTTAAGAATTTAAGAATTTAAGAATTTAAGAATTTAAGAATTTAAGAATTTAAGAATTTAAAATTTAAGAATTTAAAATTTAAGAATTTAAGAATTTAAGAATTTAAGAATTTAAGAATTTAAGAATTTAAGAATTTAAGAATTTAAGAATTTAAGAATTTAAGAATTTAAGAATTTAAGAATTTAAGAATTTAAGATTTAATTTAAGAATTTAAGAATTTAAGAATTTAAGAATTTAAGAATTTAAGAATTTAAGAATTTAAGAATTTAAGAATTTAAGAATTTAAGAATTTAAGAATTTTAGAATTTAAGAATTTAAGAATTTTAGAATTTTAGAATTTTAGAATTTTAGAATTTTAGAATTTTAGAATTTTAGAATTTTAGAATTTTAGAATTTTAGAATTTTAGAATTTTAGAATTTAAGAATTTAAGAATTTAAGAATTTTAGAATTTTAGAATTTTAGAATTTTAGAATTTAAGAATTTAAGAATTTAAGAATTTAAGAATATAAGAATTTAAGAATTTAAGAATTTAAGAATTTAAGAATTTAAGAATTTAAGAATTTAAGAATTTAAGAATTTAAGAATTTAAGAATTTAAGAATTTAAGAATTTAAGAATTTAAGAATTTAAGAATTTAAGAATTTAAGAATTTAAGAATTTAAGAATTTAAGAATTTAAGAATTTAAGAATTTAAGAATTTAAGAATTTAAGAATTTAAGAATTTAAGAATTTAAGAAGTTAAGAATTTAAGAATTTAAGAATTTAAGAATTTAAGAATTTAAGTATTGTATCCGAGGGTGGCGGAGGCAAGGCGGGACGGATGGCAGCAAAGATTAACAAGCAACTAACTATTAATACATTTATTAAACTAGGTTTAAGTATAAAGAGTAAATTCCACGTTGTTGCTCTGCTTGTGGTTGTTGTGAGAATGACGTTTGTCAGCGCGGCAACTCGGTCGCGGAGCGCACCGTCAAGGTGGTGTCAAACTGGTGGTGACACTCCCGGCGCACAGTGTTGCCAGAGTATGACAACTCTCCCCCTCGTCGATATGACTTCCGGTATCGTTCGATGGCAAGAATATGAAGTAGTAGAATCAAGAGTAGAAGTAACCGTACGCATCCGGTCGTTTTGCTCCGTAAGCAGCAGCAGCAGTACACGCAGAAAAATGTTTTGTAGAATCAGCCTGTACGAGGTTTGATTCAACAAAATATTTTGTTGAATATAATCAACAAATTTTTTGCATTGAATCAACCCTCAGATTTTGTTGATTCAAATCGGGGTAATTGGCTGTATCTACGCAGTTTTTTGTTGATCAAAATTTGACAGAAAGTACGTTCAAATCAGATTTTTGTTGAAACAACGTCGATTTTTTGTTGAAACAAACCCGATTATTTTTTCAAAATAAGGTTAGTCTTTTAATTGAATTGACAATGTTGAATTGAAATAAATGTAGTCAGTATTTAGTAGTAGTATTTATTTGCCTTTTATTTTATTTTATCCGGTAAAACATTTTTCAATTTGCTCATTGTTGCTCCTTGCTTAGCTGTCCTTGAACCGCACCTGGTGTCGGTGCCACCGCCGCCGAAACGACGAGATTGTTCAGTTGTCGGCCGCGTTCAATTGGCCATGTTGCCATTGGCGTTCCGGTGAATCACGGTTACGTTTTTTTTCGCAGAGGTCTGAAAGGGCGTAAAAATCATTGAAAAAAAGCATTTGTAGTAAAATGCAAAAGCGCTTACCAAACATGTTCCATCGATGGTTGGTTGGTTCTGATAATACGCAGAAGGCAAGGCAGAAGAACTTCTGGCAGCTTCCTCTGCAGAGGTGGCCCAGCTGGTGGCGACGAAATCGCCCCGATTTAAAACTTTACACTTGGAATTTTGTTAACAAAAAACACGAACTAAACATTTTGACGTATAGCGGGCACGTGTAAATAGCAATTAATTTCATTTGAATCAAAACACACAGTAAAGTTGATTTAAGGCCGTTCATAGTAGAATCAACGCAATAATTTTGTTGTTATTTCCAAAAGAGTTCAACAAAATACACATAGTAAATTCAACTCTAAATTTTGAGTTGTTTCAGTTGGTTTTTAGATTTTTTCCAACAAAAAATCGACAAGTCAAAACAACAAAATGTTTTGTTGATTCAAACAGGCCTTATTTTTCTGCGTGTACTACAAAACTACTACTACTGCTCGGGGAGCACTTGCCGCCGGACGTGCCCGGCACATTCGAGTTATAACTCTATAGAGTTATCTAAGCCCGCTCTCACGCACACTAGCACGCCATTTGTTTTGCTGGACGGTACAAAATTTAACCTCACTTTTTTTTGTGTACGTACACGCAATACATGCGCACGTAGATAACTCTATAGAGCTTTATGACGTTTCGCGTACACACACTAGCGCACCATTTGATTTTGCTGGCCGGACAAAATTTACCCTTAATCTTTTTCGTGTACGTAATGCAATACATGCGCACGTAAATAACTCTATTACCATTACAATTTTACCCAAAACTACTCGTCCCCCATTCACCGTGCTGTCGATACTTTCGTCGATAAAGCTGCCTCCGCGTGAAGCATCAAATCAAACAAAAGATTCCATCAGAAGAAAAGCGGCAAAGTCGGAACCATTTTCACTCCCGGTAGAGATTCCTTTTCGTGTCCTCGCTCGCCCCACTTCCGGCACGTTCGCGCGCTCGCCTTCTTGTGTATTCGTTACAAAAAAGGTGTTTGTAATTTTTGTGATTTTTTTTCGCGGCGGGAGATTTTTCGAGCCTAACCTCAAAATCGGCCTCCATTTTTTCGGCGGGATTTGGCTAAAAAAAGTCTAGCGCGCGGAGCCAAGATGCGCCAACGGTCCATGTCCGTGTACCAGCCGCGGGACGACAACCGGCTGTCCAAGAAGTTTGAGGGTGGTAAGTTGTTGGGTTGATTTTTGAGGGGAAGGTTTTTGTTGATTTTTGTTTTTTGTTTAGTTGTTTCCGATGTCGAGGGTCAGTCCGATTCCGAGGAGGAAGAGGAAGATATTACGGAGGCCAAGGATGAGGGCACCGTCGAGGCATGGACCAAGGCGGACTATGACCTGCTGGTCGAGAAGCTCCGGGGCGTCCTTCCCAAGAAGGACACCAAAAAAGCCAAGTCTACGCTGCAGCACATAAACTGGGAGGAAATTCAGATCCGGCAGCACAGCACGGAGGAGGTGCGCCGCGTGGCGCTCTCGCTGGTGGCCAAGGTGCGCACGTACCGGACGCTCGGCGAAATGCTGAACGACGTGCCGGAGGTGGTGGACAAGGTCCTCAGCGCGGACAAGCCAAAGGCACCGCTCACTGCGTATTCCGTGTTTATGCGGGAGTACATTCCGCAGTGCAGCAACGTCAAGGACGCGTTCCGGACAGGCTCGAAGGCGTTCCAGGAACTGTCGGCCAAAAAGAAGAAGAAGTACGAAGATGCTGCGACGCAGCTAAAGGCGGAGTATCAAGAAAAGCTGGCCAAGTACTAGTAAGTTGCTTTGTTTATCTTGTAATGCTTACTGGAGATTAACTTTTAATCTTCCCTTCCAGCGAGGACCACCCGGACATGGTCCCGGTGCCAAAGGCCAAGAAAACCAGCCGCAGTGTCGGGCGTCCTAAAGGCGCTGGAAGTACCAGCAAAGCCCAGCTCAAACGGGGCCGCAATCGAACGCCGTTCAACCTGTTTTACGAGTCCCGCCTGGAGGAGGTTCCGGCCATCACGTTGCAGCAGTGCCGCCAGGAGTGGGAAGAACTGGCCGTCAAAGACAAGCTCCCCTTCATCCGGAAGTCGTTCGAATCGGCCGAGGACACAAAACTGCTCAACAAAAAGGAGCAGGAACTGTTTGCCATTTCCTGCGGAAAGCCAGCATTCATCGGGCGGACCGCGTACGATTACTTCCAGCGCCAGAACCGGTCCAAGTACGACGACCTGGCACCGAAGGAGCGCAAACAAAAGCTGGACAACGAGTACAAGCAGATGTCAGAGCGGCAAAAGCTGGACCTCAAGGTGGCGTTTCTGGCGGCCAAAGACAACTACGTCCTCGCGTACCAAAATTACATCAAAGAACTCCCGGAAGCTAAGCAAAAGGTCGAAATCGAGTATCTGAAGAGCATCTCCAGCGGCAGCGCTGGCAAGAAGGACAAAACCCTACCAACCAAGAAGACCAAGGAAGATGACCACTACCCCGGATCTACGGACGAAGACCCACCGGTAGCAGAGTCTACAACCATAAAAAAGAAACAAAACCCCTCCAAGAAGAAGCCCGCCGTCGTCCCTCCCCCGGTCGAGGAAAGCGAAGACGAAGACGACGAACCCGTCACGCGACCCCCAATGCCATCGCCCACCAAAAGGTCCCGCATGGAACCCCCGCCACGAGGCTCCCCCTCAAAGACCGCCGTCGCCTCAACCCCGGTCGTCCCCGAGCCGAAAGCAAAAACCAAAGCAAAGAAGCAGCTGGAGCAGCGCTTCGAGGCGTCTTCCGGCGATGATTCGAGTGCGAGCCAGAGGAACGGACGGAAGCGCCACAAGGAGGCCGAGGCGCAGGTCGAGGAAGAGGAGCAACAGCAGGAGGTAGCTGTGGCCGAGAGCGGCAAAAAGTCAAAGAAGAAGGCCAAAAAGGAGGAGGACAAGCCGAAGGTGCCGATGCCGGAGCCGGAGCGACCGCCGACGTAAGTAGATTCTTGTGTTTTTTTTTCAGGAGAGGGAGGTATTTTACAGTCAGCTGTGCGAAGCTGTTGGAAAGATTTCCCCGAGAGGAACATCCAGACTTTAATATGACTTTTGAGATCGACCGCAAAATTCTCGGGTTAATTATCGAAAGGACACAAGAGCATTTTGTAGACAAATTTTATTTCGATTCATTCACACAAAAAACTTCAAATATGCTTGAGATTGATCTTCGATACGTTCTTCAAGTAGGGGAAATATACCCATTTTAATCACACTAAGCCGTTCGACCAATTCTCATCACTTTTGCCGTTTTCCGCTATTAAACCAAAATTTTCAGATGTATCAAAAATGATTAGTTGCTTGCTCACTTTCATTTGAGCTATGTATTGCTTTGGAGCAGTCAAAAACACTTTATTTAAGCTGTAATTCATGATCAAAGTGCTGATAGGCCGATAATAGAAATAGGCTGAGAAAGGGTATAGTTCCCCTACTTTAAAACTAAAAAAAAATAAGCCCTGAAAAAAGTTACTCCCTAAAATTCACACCACTTTTCAAAAACAAAGACACTTCAAAGTCAATGTGTCGTTAGCTCTGCTTCGCCCAGTTTACTTTTCAGGTTAAAGGGAGAGAGATTTGCTCTCTTGCTTGCTGTCTTGCCCGCGAGAGTCTTTCCAACGTGATATTTTAAAAGGGCAACTCCCGGGATAGCTTTAAAAAGTTTGTAGGCGCCAGTTGTGGTACAAAATGAGTGGTTGGCATAGCGTTCAGCTGTGTAAAGAAGCAGAAACGGAAAGTGGCGTTTGACGTAAAATAAAATTTGTATCAGCCTTATAAAAATAACTGAAATTTAGAAATTCAACATTGAACAGCGGAAAACTGAAAAATTGTTGAAGATAGGTCTAATTCATAGAGGTTACCGGAAATGGATATACTTCCCCTATTGAAATAATAAAAAAGGGGATTTCAACTATTTTAAAAATAGAAATGTAGAAGTTCAAAACTACAAAAATTCAAACCTTTATAATATCAACATTCAAAAAAAATTAAATTAAAGAAGGATTTAAAAATTCAACAATTTTAAAATTCAAAACTTCGAAAAATTTAGAAATTACAATTTGATAGTTTCAGAAGTTTTAAAAATAGGTAATAAAAGAAAAACTAAAATACAAAAAATCGAAAACTCTCACATTCAAAAATTCAAGCATTCTAAAATTTTAAAACTAAAAATTGAAGAGATGAAAATTTAAAAAACCTCCAATAAAATTTATTTTTTTTATTTAATAAAAAAAAAATTTCTAAATTAAACAAATATAAACAGTCCAGACACGATTATCCGAAGGTTTGTATGAGACTTCGGATAATCGAATCACGAACAAAAAAAAAACATAGAAGTTTCCATTATCCGAAGTGAAGTTTTTCCGAGGCCTTCGGATAACCGAGTCTGGACTGTACTCCAGAATTTGAGAACATGAGAATTTCAGAATTTAGAAATTTAGGGACATATGAATTTGAGAATTTCAAGATATACCTAACAATCGAAAAAAATGTTTTTTTTTTTCGTAAATTTGATTTAATTTTTTTAAAACTTGGGCTAGTTTTTTTTTTTGCTTTTCTATTTCTATCGTTTTCCTTAGCGGTAATTTTTCCTTCTCTTGGCAAATCCATTGTTAGAATATCCAATTACATCAAAATAAACCATAGTACAAATTATAGTTGAAAGGCACTCCAAAACTTTATTAGGTTATAAGAAATACGGAATTGTGAATTGATTGTTTTCTATTAGAACGAATTAAATTGAAAGTTCTTGTTTTTATTTTATGAAATTTATTTTTTTTGAATTTTGGCAATAATCTTATCGCCGATAATGAACGATAACTCATTATTAAAATCTTTCTAAAATCAACTTAATTCAACCATATTCTTATCTATTGTTAATTTCTTTATCTACATACTTCATAATTTACTATCTTTCTTTTACTATTGATTGATTCCTTACATAGTATATTTCTTTCACGGTCCATTGTTTTGAAACTTCACCTTTTTCTTAAGCAAGTGAGGTTCGAGCCCTTACTCAATTTATGGAATGATTAAAGGATTAACACAAATATTACTATTGTACTTTTGAAAAACTTTTCTATAATGCTTAGGACCAATATATTGTTACAAAACACCGCGACAAAAGAAATAGCAACATATAAACACGACTCAACACTAGGAAAGATTTCAGAAGAAAACAATACACAGTAAATAACAATTAGTTTTTGAATGCAAACTAAAAATAAAACAGTTTTTGCTTTAATGAAAGTTGATAGGCACACTTAAGAAAAAGTATTTGGTATTTTAATTTGATTTCAGCGCGTTGCACTTGAATTTTCATTGTAATTTTGAAGTTTATTGTAAAAATATTTTGTTTGCCCCCTGATTTTTCGGGCCAATTTTGAAGGGGGGGGGGGGGGGGGTTACAAAAACTTTTAAAAATAATTGTACCAGCCTTAATTGCAAATGTTCAAAATTTGAGCTTTTTTTCGAAAAAAATACCAACTCCCCCATGGGAAATTGGACGAGCTTTGCGGTTAAATTTTTACGAAACTGAAATATCAAGTCTGTCATATAGAAATTATCAAAAACCATCAAAAAAGCAATTTTTTCAACATTTTTTTTTAAAGCTGCTGTAACATCACAAGGATTGGACTTAGGACAGTGGTCAATAGAGACTTTTATGTAAAATTGTCTGAAGAATCGATTCCCGTCTTCGGTTTTTAAAAATATTGTCGTTTAGAGCACTTAAAAAATGACCAAAATGACCAAAATGACCAAAATGACCAAAATGATCAAAATGATCAAAATGACCAAAATGACCAATATGACCAATATGGCCAAAATGACCAAAATGACCAAAATGACCAAATGACCAAAATGATCAAACAGATCAAAATGACCAAAATGATCAAAATGACCAAATGACCAAATGATCAAAATGAACAAAATGAACAAAATGAACAAAATGACCAAAATGAACAAAATGACCAAAATGATCAAAATGACCAAAATGACCAAAATGACCAAAATGACCAAAATGACCAAAATGACAAAATGACCAAAATGATCAAAATGACCAAATTGACCAAAATGACCAAAATGACCAAAATGACCAAAATGACAAAATGACCAAAATGATCAAAATGACCAAATTGACCAAAATGACCAAAATGACCAAACTGACCAAAATGACCAAAATGACCAAAATGACAAAAATGACCAAAATGACCAAAATGACCAAAATGACCAAAATGACCAAAAAGACCAATATGACCAAAATGACCAAAATGACCAACATGACCATAATGACCAATATGACCAAAATGACCAAAATGACCATAATGACCAAAAGGACCAAAATGACCAATATGACCAATATTACCAAAATGACCAAAATGACCAAAATGACAAAATGACCAAAATGATCAAAATGACCAAATTGACCAAAATGACCAAAATGACCAAAATGACCAAAATGACCAAAATGACCAAAAAGACCAATATGACCAAAATGACCAAAATGACCAACATGACCATAATGACCAATATGACCAAAATGACCAAAATGACCATAATGACCAAAAGGACCAAAATGACCAATATGACCAATATTACCAAAATGACCAAAATGACCAAAATGACAAAATGACCAAAATGATCAAAATGACCAAATTGACCAAAATGACCAAAATGACCAAACTGACCAAAATGACCAAAAAGACCAATATGACCAAAATGACCAAAATGATCAAAATGACCAAAATGACCAAAATGAACAAAATGACCGAAATGACCAATATGACCATCATAAATGATTTTTAAATTTTTTTTAGGAGAGACTTTCAAAGGTTTTTTTTTTTTCTTTATTTGTAAATGTAATTGTGTAATTGTAAATTGATTATTTACTAATAAACCTTTTAATTGAATTGAATTTAATTTTAGGAGGTACATACCATACTTGCATTTTTTGTGAGTCTTTTTATAACATTTTACAACAAAATTTGAACGAAAAAAATCTTGCAAACTAACCCGAGAAATGATGGTAATGGTCTTATTGTCATTCTTATAGTCAAGGCACTATAGAGTTATCTACGTGCGCATGTATTGCGTGTACGTACACGAAAAAGATTGAGGTTAAATGTTGTACCATCCAGCAAAACAAATGGTTTGCTAGTGTGTGTGAGATCGGCCTTAGATAGCTCTATAGAGTTATCTAAGCCCGATCTCACGCACACTAGCACGCCATTTGTTTTGCTGGACGGTACAAAATTTAACCTCAATCTTTTTCGTGTACGTACACGCAATACATGCGCACGTAGATAACTCTATGTACATAAAAAAAGTTGTTTTTTTCATGACTAGAAGCAAATCGTGTTACAGGTCAGTTTTGTATGGATCTAAGCTAAATCCGAGATACAGTCGAATCGCTGGCTGTCGATCTTCTCGATATCAATATTGCTCCATCTATCGATGAATTCTTCAGTCCCTTCAAACTGCATACTTCGATTGGCTTTATTCCTCGATATTTTCTCTTGCTTGAAGGATCTCTTCCTCGACGGTCCCTTGGATTCTGTTTGCTTTAAAAATCTCTTCCGGTTGTCAATATTGTCACTATCTCATGGCTTGCATAGACATTTTTCTTTGCAAAACGAAGCTTTGAAGGGTGTTTGACATTAGTTTGTTTTTGTTTGCTGGACGTTGCCATGATTCTCTCCCAAGAACCAAGAAAAAAATATTTTCAATCGAGTCATCATTTTGCATCGTTTTGTAAACTGATGATTCTCTTCCTCGACGGTTCCTTGGATATTGACAACCAGAGAGTCAACTGTATTCAAAATGGCATCCAATATGGCGACTGGGTTGAATACTTCTTTCAGAATGGCAGAGAACTTGGCGCCCGATTCCGAAGCCATTGGGCATTTTATGGCCCGCTTAAACTCGGCTCTCAACGGTGCCACCCTGTTGTTCATGACCCGACTCTTCAAAAAACGAAAAATCCCGCCCCTATCAGCCTGTTCTCGATTGCTTCCCTTCTACTTTCAGGACGTCTCCACCGTGGACGGTGCCCAAAGTCCCAAAGAAGAAGAAGAAGACGCTCTTTTCCAAGCAAATTTTCGAGGAACGTTTCTCAACGTGAACGTTTTGCACCTCCTGACACTGAACGACACGACATTTGCACCCGCGTATTTGAACAACCGACTTTAAGTGAACTACAAGTTTTTGTTAATTTTTGTTTTACTGGCCGAAGCCAAACAGCGACGTTGATTTACTAGTTTAATAAAAAAAAAGTTACCTTGTTGACCCCTATTGCACAAGTTTGTTGTTTCTTGCCTGAAAACTGATCGCGATCCTTCCCCCTCTCCTTCCGGGGGAAAATCATCCCTTTTCACAGCGTGCTCGAGGAGTTCTACCGGCAGCGGGTGTACAAGGGAAAGGTGGGCAAGCACAAGGAGTCGTTTGCGAGCCTGTCGGCGGCCAAGAAGCGCGACATCAAGGAACAGATGGCGCTTGCCCAGAAGGCCTACATCGAGGAGTTTGAGCTGTTCCTCAAGTCGATGCCCAAGGACCAGATCCGGGTGTACATCCAGAAGGTGAACAAGATGAAGGCGGCGGCGGCGGCACGGGAAGCGGAAGAGGAGGAGGAAGAGGGCAGTACGGAAACGGGCAGTAGTGGTTCGTCCGACGAGGAGGACGACGACGAGTGAAGGTAAGTGTGTAAGTGTTTCTTTCCTACATTCTTTTTTTGCGCCATTTTCTGTCGAGTGTTACGGGCAGAGAGTTATGGTTTACAATTTGTTACAATTGTACTGATAAAAGATTTACCTATTTCAATTGTTTAAGTTTAAGTGAAGGACAAAAACCGCCAGCATTTTTCTTACCGAGTGTGTTTGATGTAATCCCAAATGAAAAAAATACAAATAATTTTTAAACTTGTACAAATCAACCCCAAAAATTTGTTCTTGAAAGAATGCCCTTACTTCGAAAGAATCGAACTCAAGAACGGACGATTCCTCCCATACGGATCAACCGGGATGAAAATAGCCCCCTTGAAAAAGCAAAACCCAACCACCCGACCCTCCACAACCGGCCTCACATTAGCATAGTTCCAGTAAACCTGCCGAAACTCTCGCTCCGAAATGACCACCGCTTCCTCACCCACCGCCTTCTCCAGCAACTCCCGCTCCAGCTGCTCGTTCTCCTCCGCGCTTCCACCGGAACAGTCCACCACCACCAGTTTCCCCTCGTTCTGCAGGTTCTCCAACCCATAAGAATTCTCCACCTTCCCCCATAAATCCCGCGGAACAACCGCCGCAGCCCGGTGTCCAGCAGCCTCGAACCACCGCACGCCGGCCTCCACGCGAGCCGCGTCGAACCTCCCGCTGACCTCGTCGTACGCCAGACTTTCGCCGTCACACAGCACCGGCCGGCGCCGGTCCGCCGGGATGTCCTGGTACTGCTGGATGGGACAGCGATGGGCCCTGCGGGCGGCCACTTGAACGAGTCTGGAGTTGGGGCGGACCGTGCGCAGCATGGTTGGGTTTTGGTGGGGAAGGGCTTGGGAACGGTTGGAACGGGGGATTGCGGTTCGGACGTGGCGGTTGGGACGTCGTTGACGTCGGATGGGGGTCCGGATTTGGGCCCGAGGGCGTCGGGAAATTTGAGGATTTTGAGACTTCATTTGAAATTTAGTGTTGGCTGTCAAAAATTGCTGATTTTATTGCGAAATGTCAACTTGTCAAAGGTTACTGCGATTGCCTAAATTTGGTTAATTTGGTGGCTTTGAATTCTTGGAAGGAATTGAGGCCAATAGAGTTATCTAAGCCCGCTCTAACGCACACTAGCACGCCATTTGTTTTGCTGGCTGGTACAAAATTTAACCTCAATCTTTTTCGTGTACGTACACGCAATACATGCGCACGTAGATAACTCTATACATATAGTCAACTTAATAATGTTTTAATATTTGTAAACATGTTTCGCTTCGCTAGGAGATGGTGATTTTAGCGGATTGCAGACTGGATTTCACCATGTAAAGTGATGATTGTCTAATCCCAAGTTCCCTAGAAATTTATAATTTTGAACAAAACAATTCCACCTGAACCAGATTTTCACCACCACGACAGCCGTCCATTGCCGGCCACTCCCATCTCCGCCGAGCACCAGGGACAACGAAAAGGACTTGTAAGACGGGAAGTGTTGATGCTCCACTTTTTTTTAAGGGGATAAGGGAAAATCTCCACGGATTTAATATTTTTTAACATGTTTACAAAAAGTTAAAACGCGACCGAATTACGCCAACCACAGCCGGACCAGTTCGCTGATCTTCTCCTTGGCGGCCCTCATCTCGGTAGAGTCCCAGTCGCTGATTGAGTTCAGGTCGGCAACGTGCGATGCCACTAGAATGACACGAAAAATCGAAGTTACAATCTGAAACATTTCATGGTTTTGGAGTGACCTACGCGGAATTACAACAGCTGGGGAGCGCTCGTTCAAGTCCTGCTGCACTCCCATCGGACGCCACGGGTCCAACTGACCCTGGGTGAACAACACGTTCGTCACCTCCGGGTTCATGTGGCCGTAGATCGTGTTGGTGCGGGCCACGTTAGCGTGCATCGAAGATTCTGGGAATTTGTTGTCGTACAGGTCGGCGCACCACTGGATGTACAGATCAACGGGGAAGCCCGAGCCGAAGATCTGATTTTCCGACCCGGAAGTCTGGTACCAACCGTACTCGGCACAGGTTTGATACAGCCATGGACGCATCGATCCCGTGTTGGCACCGTGAGTCCAATCGGTGTTTCGGTAGTAGCTGATCATGCTTTCGTACGACGCATCGAGACATCTGGTGGAACCGTAGGTGAACCAACCGGCTAGAGCTTCCATGTCCGTGTTGTAGTTGGGGTCATTGATGACCTTACAAACCCCTTCGATGTCTCCAGACCAGTGGTACTGGACAACTCCGGCAAAGGTATCCGAAATGGAGCTGAGAAAGCCTTGTCTGTCCCGCTTATTCGAAAGATCAGTATCGGCGCACAGGTTGAACGCTTGTGCGACCTGGTCGTAACTGCCCTGCTTGATCAAATCTTCAACTTCAGCGACACCTCGCTGAACGCGATCCGCACAGGCGTCTCCTCCGACCAAGCGAATCGACTCGGACACGACCTCCTTGTACTCGGTAAAGTCCAGCTTGGCCAGCAGCGGCGCACTCGAGGCCCACACTCCGTTGACCAGGTGAGGGTACTTCTGACGGAACCAAACGACCATGGTCGCCGAGTAGGAACCTCCCACCATAATGACCTTGGAGTTCTCCGCTCCGGGAATAGTTCGCCGCATCTCCTCTACAAAGTGGGCGAGATCCGCCAGGGCCTGATCAACGTTCAGGAAGCGCATCTGGTCGGTTCGTGTGTTCACAGTGGGGCGACTCTGTCCGTAGTACCGATGCTCGGTGTAGAAGAGGTACGCCCGATGTTCTGCGGCCATGTCGTAAAAGTGACCCTGCTGGATGCTTCCGGCGCTGATGGTCCATTCGCCGCCCACGAAGATGAACAGTGGTGATCCGGGAACGTAGTGTTCACCGTTTTCCATGTAGCGCTAGGAATACCAATTAGAATGATCGTTTTGTTCAAATCAATTGATCGATTACTCACCATACTCCACGTGGACGGGTTCTGGGGATCGAAGTGGTCCAACTTCTGCTTGATCCACTTGGTGGAAACCTGGGCTCGCGTGACCCTTTTGGCCGGGTCTCCCCGGACCGGAGGTTCGCGATGCAGACGTTCCCATACGCCCAGACCGGGAGTGGTGGTGGTGGCCTCAAGGAGGGCCACCAATGCGAAACCCGCTAGCAAAAAGAGCAGCTTCATTGTCTGAACGTTGGAGAAACTATGCAAGGTTTGATGCGCTAGTCAAGAGGTGCTATTTAAGGGTTTCGCGATAGTTTCTTATCGCGGGTTGGAATCCCCATTTGAAGTTCAAGGGATGAACAAGGGATATACTAATGTTCTCGTTTTAACAATTTGAAGGAAGATGCGAGAAAAGATTTTGATCTCGCGATTTTCATCTCTTAGCATTGTTCTTTTCATTGGCCAGCCCTACTGCGTAAAGTTAACTGCAACGATGATTCGTTGAAATGGATTATAGGCTCAGGTTTCATTCTAAACTAGTCTTATTCTATCTTTAAAATATTAACTGTAAAAAAAATCTTCTGAATCCACCTTGACTTCACACCTGCAACTATCGGGCACCGATAAAGCGCGAGCGCTGTACTTACAAATGCTTCTGTTAAGATTTACAATCCTCTAAAAATCAAATGGGGATTTCAACCCGCCGATAAGATTATCGTGAAACCTTTAAATAACACCTCTTGAACGCCCAGACCGGACTCCAGTCCAAGTTCAGAGACAATGAAACTGCTCTTTTCAATAGTACTCGCCGTCGGCCTCGTGACCTTCCTCGAGGCCACCAGCTCCGGTCCGGCCGCCTTTGAACGGCTCCACCGCGAACCTCCGATCCGTGGTGACCCGTCCAAGAAGGATAGCGGACCTCGCGCCCCTGTCCTCACCAAATGGATCATGCAGAAGGTCGACAACTTTGACCCGCAGAACCCGTCCACGTGGAGCATGGTGAGTAGCTTCGAGGGTTTGTTGAGACCTCACTGATTCCGTGTTCACTCCGGTAGCGCTACATGGACAACGGTGAGTACTACAACCCAGGTGGACCGTTGTTCATCTACGTTGGCGGCGAATGGACCATCAACGAGGGCAGTCTCGTGCGGGGTCACTTCCACGACATGGCACGCGAGTTGGGAGCGTACATCTTCTACACCGAGCATCGGTACTACGGACTGAGTCGCCCCACTGCGAACACCCGAACCGATCAGATGCGCTTCCTGAACGTTGACCAGGCCCTGGCTGATCTCGCTCACTTTGTAGAGGAAATGCGGCGGACCATTCCCGGAGCGGAGAACGCCAAGGTCATCATGGCCGGCGGTTCCTATTCCGCGACCATGGTCGCTTGGTTCCGCCAGAAGTACCCTCACCTGATCAACGGAGCGTGGGCCTCGAGTGCGCCGCTGCTGGCCAAGCTGGACTTTACCGAGTACAAGGAGGTCGTGTCCGAGTCGATTCGCTTGGTCGGAGGAGACGCCTGTGCGGATCGTATCCAGCGTGCGTACGCCCAAGTCGAGGCTCTGCTGGAACAGGGCGCCTACGACGAAGTCGCACAAGAGTTCAACCTGTGCGCCAGTACGGATCTTACAAAAACGCTAGACAAGCAAAACTTCCTCAGCTCCATTTCGGATTACTTCGCCGGGGTCGTCCAGTACCACTGGCCCGGAGATATCGAAGGAGTTTGCGAGGTCATCAACGACCCCAACTACACAACCGACATGGAAGCCCTAGCCGGTTGGTTCACGTCCGGTTCCACCAGATGTTACGACGCCTCGTACGACAGCATGATCAGCTACTACCGCAGCACCGATTGGACTCACGGTGCCAACACGGGAGCGATGCGACCCTGGTTCTACCAGACCTGCGCCGAGTACGGCTGGTACCAGACTTCCGGGTCGGAAAATCAGATCTTCGGCTCGGGCTTCCCCGTTGAGCTGTACATCCGGATGTGCGCCGACCTGTACGATTACAAGTTCCCCGAGCGGCTGCTGCACGTCAACGTGGCCCGCACCAACACGATCTACGGCCACATGAACCCGGAGGTGACGAACGTGTTCTTCACCCAGGGTCAGCTGGACCCGTGGCGTCCGATGGGACTGCAGGAGGACTTGAACGAGCACTCTCCGGCGGTCGTTATTCCGCGTAAGTTATTTCAAAATTCTTGTTTTGAGTTTTAAATTTCAATTTTTGATTTCTCCTAGTGGCTTCCCACTGTGCCGACCTGAGCTCGATCAGTGCCGCGGATTCGCCCGAGATGAGGGCCGCCAAGGAGCGAGTGTTCGAGCTGATTAAGATGTGGTTGGCGTAATTGCATCGCGATGGTTATAATAAAAGACACTTACTTTATTCGTTCACGAAGAAAAATGAGAAAATGAGAACCTCGAACAAAGTGATTTTGAAAAACGTACCATAAAATTTGAACACTTTGTTCGTGGTTCCCAAATTCATGAACGCTTGTTCACAAGTAGTTAGTAGTTCTTCGCCTTCATGGCATGCTTCGATTCTTCCGATTAAAAAATTTTTTTTGGTCCCGCGCTTATGCAAGGAAACCTTAACAGAAACACAAAAAGAAAACACACAATTATCTTGTGCTCACATATATTAGTTTATTTATTTATTTACGTTCGTTGTTATAATCATCAAAAATAACTGGTAAATTTGTATAAAAAGCTGCATAAGCTGCTAAACTCTGTGTAATCTGTCCTATCCAACTAACGATGCTTGTGTCTGGTGTGAGTTTGTTGTTTGTGTTAAGGTACTTAGACGTTAATTGTAAATTTTTGATTGTGTTCCATAATCAAACAATAGAGAAAAAAAAGAAAAGAAAAAAAAACAATGTAAAATGAGTCAAATAATTCTCAAATGCACACTGGGTCTACTCCTTCGAAACGACCACGCTCTTCCGGCCAATCTGCACCATCAAGCTGCCCTTCACGATGGCCGTCCCGGTCACGTCGTGGGCAAAGTTCAGCCCCACGGCAAACTCCTTCGGGAAGCAGACGCCCTCGTTGGCGCACAGGTTCAGCTTAAAGTTGACCTGGGCCTGCTCGGGCCGGGACGCCTCGACGCCTTTCGGGACGCCCACCGTCAGGTTGAGGCCGTCGTTCAGCGAGCTGATGGTGCCGGCCATGGTGTCGCAGCGCCACTTGTCCGACGGGAGCGCCAGGGACCACTTTTGGGGGGCGCCCTCGGTCAGCTTGACGTTCGATTCGAGGTAGCCGAATTCTAGTTTGAGGAGGACCTTACCGCCCTCGGGCGGGACTTTGAAGGTGTTTTCGTAGGTGTACGTGTCGCCGGGGTTGTCCGGCTGGTCGGATTCGGACTGCTGCGTTCCGAAGCGCACCTTCAGCGGGCGGATGGTGCTGTCGGTGAGGTCGGCGACGGCGATTTGGTGGTTGTTGGTGTCGGCGATGTAGAGGTAGCGGCCGGACGGGTCCAGGCAGAGGCCGGCGGGTTCGCTGAACTGCTTGATGGAACCGGCCTCGTCGGTGAAGGTGCACGTCGTGGCCACGTTCGTCGAGGCGTTGATCTTTTTGATCTTGTGGTTGTACGTGTCCGCTACGTAGATGCAATTGTCGCGCGCGTTGTACGCCACTCCGAGTGGATGCTGGAGCTTGGCGGCGTACAGCTTGCCGTCGATGTCGCCGAACGAGAAGAGGTCCTGCGAGGAGAGAATAATATGTAACGATTTCAGGAACATGATTTTGGGGCAAGCCTTACCAGTGGATTCCGGTCTCCTCCGGCCACCGCCAGCACCTTCCCATCGGCCAGCGACATCTTCCGGATTGACGAGCTCTCACTATCCGCCAAGTACAGCTCCTTAGCGTCCCGATTCAGCGCCAGTCCCGAAGGCTGGGCGAACGCCGCATTGTTCGGGTACGAGTTGTTCCTGTTTTCTTCGCGCCCATTGCCGGCCACCGCCAGGCAGCTTCCAGCGGGGTACTTTTTGAACTTCCACCAGATTGTTTCCTCCTCGAAGATTGCCCAAATTTGGTGAATGCCAGCCATAGCTATAAAGATGACGTCCCGCAGTGGGACCTTGGATTCATCCGAGTGGAAGGACATGTCCAAATTGCGCGTGCGATACACGGCCACGTCCCACGGCGAGGAGATGATCTGATCGCGGCCAATTTTACCGCCAATTCGGTCGCAGCCCTGCTGACCAGACCCAGCGACGGTTGTCACTTGTTTGGATTTCAGGTCGATTCTCCGGATGGCGTGATTCTCATTGTCGGCGACAAAGATGACGTCATCGTTCTGGAAGGCCAAGCCCTGAGGTGCATTGAAACGAGCCTTTCGGAAGTCACCGTCAACGAAGCCAGACTTTTTACCGCCAACGCGATGCAGAACGGTTCCTTCGCTGTTGACCACCAGGATTCGATGGTTTCCCGAGTCGGAAATCGCGTACAGAGGATTGTCGTTCCCGTCGGAAATCCCTTCCCGGTACGAGCAAGCAATCTTCCCCGGGAACTGCAGGTGACTCGTCTCGACCTGGCTGCTGGCCAGGTTCATCGGCAGCGAGTGGTTCAAAATCGCGCCCTTGTCCTTGTAGAACTTCATCGCCGTGCTAACGTACAGCTTCAAGTCGTCAAAGTGGCCTTCTCCCATAATCACAAACAGAGGATTCGCTCGCGGACCCAAAATCATCAACGTTGGCCAACACTGGACACGCAGCGCGCGCCACATCGAGGCCACATTATCATTCACCACCGGATGGCTAATCTCGTACCGCTGAACAGCCGCCGCGATGTTCGCCGAATCTTTCTCATTCTCAAACTTGGCGCTATGCACTCCCACAACGACCAGCCCATCCTCGACCGAGTACAAATGCTCCAACCGCTTCAAATCCGGCAAAATGTGCATACAGTTGATGCAGCAATACGTGAAGAAATCCAGCACCACAATCTTCCCCTTCAACGCGCCCTCAAACGAAAGCGGCTCCGTCACGTTAAACCAGTCCAAATCCTCCTTAAAGTCCCGCACGCTCTTCCCGTCCCGGTCCGCCGTACGCAGATATTCCGTCACCAGCTTGCGCTTCTCGCCGAGCCCGGAAGCCTCCCACAACTCGTTCGACAGCTTGGTGCAGTTGTAGGCCAGCGCATCCAGCATGTCCTGACCCTCCGGCGACGACGAGCTCATCCTGGAACCTATTTTGGAAGAGTTACGAAAACAACGATGAGTCAAAACTGGGCGCGGCGGCGGTGAAGGTCGCACGGAGAAGGACGACGACGACGGTGCTGAGCAGCAATTGAAGAGGTTTTTTTTCTTCTGGAAAGTTTTGTTTTGGTCGCAAATCGAAGAGATCGAACCGATGACATTTCTCGCTGTCAAAGCGGTGCGCGATAAACAAGCCGCGACCGAACGTAAATAGAACAACCATGTGTGCGGGGGAGAAAAACGCGAAAATTGCCGCTAAATCGCAACGATCTACAACGATTAAACAGTGTTAGTTTAAAGCTGCTCGAAAGTTACGCAAGTGAGGCAAAATCAAACATTTATCAACACCCAAAGTTACCTGAAATTGCGAAATTTGTCCGAGAAAAATCTTCAAAAAGAATTTTCAATCCGTGGAGAACGACGGTGCAACACACGGCAAGTGATGTCGCATCGTGAAGGAGGAGGCGATGCAACGCAGTCTTGTCACGTCACAGAGATGTCGCACTACGAGGTGAGTAAGCACTGTGGGAAATGTTCGACGTAATTTTTGCCTTCCTCACCTTACTGAGGAAAGGCCTCGGGAAAGGCTATAAAATCACTCGTAAAACGAAATACTTAATTTGACCTCCTAGACCCACCTTCATGTATACCTATCGACTCAGAATCAAATTCTGAGCAAATGTCTGTGTGTGTGGTGGGATGTTGATAAAAAATTTGCACTGGATTATCTCGGCACTGGCTGAACCGATTTGGACCGTATTGGTCTTATTCGATCCGTCTTGGGGTCCCATAAGTCGCTATTGAAAATTATAAAATTTAGTAAAGTACTTCAAAAGTTATGCTAAAAAAAACGATTCTAGCAAAAGTCCGGAAGATTGTAAAAAGGGTGGTTTTTGTGAGAAACGCCGTCATGTTATACATTTTTAGAAAGGTATTTGAAAGACCTTTCCAACGAGTTCAAAAAATTGAAGATCTGACAAGTGTTATTTATGCACTTTTTAGAGGACGGATCTCAGATAATTTGATGAAAACGTTATCCGGATCTATCATGCGATCTGTCGATGGATAGGTGATCAAAAGACCTTTCCAACGAGTTTAGTAGATTGCAAATCTGACAACCCTATCAAAAGTTATAAGCGCATAAGTGCCCTGAATTTTGACGATATGATTACCCAATCTGATGGTATGAAAAATGAATCAAGTTGATAGAACGTTGAAAGGTCCGCCTTTTGTATCTTTTTTGGATAGCATTACCCTCTAAATGTGAGGAAGGCAACAACCACCTAAGGGTGGATTAAGTAACGTTTTTTTTAACTCCAAAATTTTTAATAAAAAAACAAAGAATTTTAATTAAAAAAAATCCAAATTCAAGAATTTTAAAATTCAGTAGTTTTAATTCAAAAGTCATAAGGCCGATGCAAATATTTAAAAAAGTTTTTGTCCCTCGGCCCTGGCCGAGGTCAAGGGGGGGGGGGGCAAAAAAATAAAAAAAAATATTAAAATTTAAATAACAAGCCATAATCTTCACATTTAAATGAAAAAATTGTTTTAAAATGCATTTTACACTAGTTCAGTTGTTTTGCAATCATTAGTTTTCAAAAAATCTAAGATCTGACAAAAACAAAAATTGTATCGAAAAAAAAGATTTTGCATCGAAAATTTTCAAAAAATCTTAAGATTTTTTAATAAACCCAAACATGCTAAAAATGATTTTAAACGCAGGAGAATGTATTTCAATTTGATTTCAGCTGGTTGCACTTGAATTTTCATTGAAATTTTGAAGTTTATTGTAAAAATATTTTTTTTGCCCCCTGATTTTTCGGGCCAATTTTGAAAAGGGGGGGTGACAAAAACTTTTAAAAATATTTATACCAGCCTTAAACGTTAATTATAAAAAAACCAAAATTCAAAAAAAATCCTGATATTTTAGAACAGATCAAGGATCAGACACTTTAAAATTCTTAAATTTAAAAACCAAATAAAAAAATGGAATTCATTTATTCTTAAATATTTAATAAAATTCTAAACTCATAATTTCTAAGATATTAAAATCAAATTTTCAAAAATAAATAGGAATCCAAAAACAAAATATCAAGAAATTTCCATACCGCATTAAAAATTTTTAATCAAATTTTTATTTTTCTCAAAATTTTGGTCTCTGACCTAAAATAAAAATATGCCTATGAAATTGCTCCAAAGTTATCTAATATTCTGTAATATAAGATAGAGGCAGGAAAAACGGCGTTTGCAATATTAATTTTTAGATTTAGAAATTTTGTCAATTCGGTCCTAAAATTAAGCTTAAATTTGTGATATTATTGTTCACAACGATAAAGCTTATTTTTCTGAGTAAGTACAATGACCCTTCGTACGACCGCAAAGGATTTAAAATGGATTTTTAATTTAATTTTTAAAAATTTACTTCACGGCTCTTCTTGACAGAAAAGGTTCTACTTGACAGCGATCAAACATTAAGGGAACCATAGTTGATCCATCGAAAAAAAGTTGTCTTTTCAATTTATTTTTTGCATTAAAATAAAAAAAAGTGATCAGAAATTGTTTTACATAAAAAATGGCATAGGACTTTAGTACCCAATTGGGTACTAAAGCCCTATGCCAATTTTTATGTTCGACGGTAAAAAACACGATTAAAAACCATTTCTGATCACTTTTTTTCATTTTAATGCAAAAAAAAAATTGACAAGGCAACATTTTTTCGTTGGATCAACTATGGTCTCCTTGGAACGAGCTGTCATGTAGGAGCTTTTCTGTCAAGAAGGACCGCGAGGTTAATTTTTCAAAATTGATTTAAAAATCCTTTTTTAACTCTTTGTGGTCGTACAAAGGGTCATTGTACTCAGAAAAACAAGCTTTATCGCTGTAAACAATAATATCAGCAATCTAAGCTTCATTTTAGGACCCAATTGCTGCCGGGGTTCAGCCAATTTCTTATTGAACAAACTGTCAAACTTCCGTTCAAATCGGGTACTATTTTTCATAAAAAAGAAAATTACCAAATTTTCAGTTTCAGATTTTTTGGATCAGAAATTTTAGAATTGAGAATTTTTTTTTATTTGAGAATTTTTTTTTGTTTACGAAGTTTTTTGATTTTCAGTATTTCAATTTTATTTATTCCAATTATGTTTTAGCTTAAAAATAAAGATAGTAGAAAAATGACCAATTATTTTTTAAAAGGGTTAGCGGGACAGTAAATTTGAAAAAATGCATCTTATTAAATTTTTATTTTTTTGGCATTATTCGCACCTTCAGGTTCTAAACGTAGCGCAGAACGCGTCTTTTGACGAAATTCGCCGAGCTTACCAAGCGTTAGCCCTCCGCTTCCACCCAGACAAACGGTTATCGCACCCAGCTCCAGAGGAACCGAACTCCAACGACAGCTTCATCCGGATCGACGAAGCGTGGAAAGTCCTGCGGGATGACCAGGCCCGACGAGTGTACGATGCCGAGCTGATGCAGAGCACGTGCCGCGAGGAATACTTTGTTAACGAGACGCTCACTAGGGCCGAGTTTCGGCATGAGGAAGAGGAAGACTACTACTATCACACGTGTCGCTGCGGAGGGTTGTACGTGCTGCCGGACGGACTTGGGCCGGACGAGAGTTGCTACATCGGGTGTGACGAGTGTTCGTTGGTTGTGCAGGTAAATGCTAAATAGAAGTGTTTGTTTGATTTATTGATATTTTATTTTGGTTCCGAAACACCGATTTTCCTGACGCAAAATTTACTTGAATATTGTTGTATCAAAATAAACTAATTTCACTCTTCATCCTTGTAAACGTTTCGAAATAAGGACTGCACGCACGACTGCGCGTCACTCAAACCTTCTACGGATTTTTTCTTGGCCATCAAATTCAACAGATCCGCGCCAGAAATTGAATTAGTCAAATCACCAAATTCGTCCTCCTCATCGTCCGTCGACATCTCGTCGTCTTCGTGTTGCCACTGATCGGCAGCATCGCCAATGTCGTTGAAGAAATCGACCACATCGATTCCGTCACCGATATCACCACCAACTGGCCCCACCTTAATAACTGGTTTGACCTGTTCCATTCCCACATCTCCGAATCCTCCTTCGATGTAATTTTTCTGCATCACAACAACCTCTTCGTCAACCTCAGCGATATCTTGCAGTGCGGGGACGTTCGGCACGCCATCCCCAATCGTACGCTCGAGCACGTGCGATCTTCGCACGGTCTGGGCACTTCCAGGTCTTGCCGTGTGCCGATCCTGGAGCCAACGGAGCGTCATTTCCGATTTTATCGCGCTGTTCGTAGCGTGGGTTGGATCATTCCGGGTGAAAAGCAGCGCAGGATTGCTTTCACTTTTGCTCTTGCGAAGCTTCAGCTTTCTGGTAGCTGGTCTGCTGCTTTCCAAACGCTGTACTCGTCTCTGCAGGTCTTCGCGCCTTTAAGTGGAGATATTTGAGTCTTTAGTTTTGGAGATTTGTTATTTTAACTTACTCATCCGAAATACGGTTGAAATCTTGCTTCAACTTGTTCATCTGCACCATGTATTCGTTTTGGTGCGAACGTAGCTGTTCAACGAGCACCTGCAGCTGTGCGCAACGATACTGCTCGGCTGACAGCTGTTGCTGCAAGCATCTAATCTGCTCGGAAGGCTTCATTCTCGGCGGTCCTTTCGGCCTTCTGTTTGTCATCGACAAACTACTGTCGGAAGAATCGACGTCAACGCCCAGTTTCGTAAGAATCTCATTGCACATTTGCACAGAAATCCCAGCATTGCCACGAATATCAAATTCCTTGATAGTTTTGTTAATGTTAAGGCAATCGACTAGAAATTTCGCTCCCTCATCAGTCAGCCCGCAGTTGCGAAACTGTATCTGTCGGATCCACTCGTCGTCTTTGAGCTGCTCGGTAAGCTCGCACAGCCCGCCATCCCCTATGGCGGGATTTCCGTTGAGTAAAATGTGCCGCAGTCCCTGCATCTTACCGGTGTCGATTTCCCGGTACCGCAGCGAACACTCCCAGCTTTCGGCAAAGCGTTGGATTTTCTGAAAGCGCACCAACTCGGCCACCGCACAGCAGCCCGCCATTGATAGGTGGCACGCGGTCAGGTTGAGCGTAACGATCTTCGGTAGGTTCATGATCGCACGGCAGACCGCCTTGCAGCCGTCGTCCTTGATGGCGGACCGCGCCAGGCTCAGCTCGGTGATGGAGAGGTTCTGCTGGAGGCCCTGTGGGTAGATAGTTGGGGTTATGCAATTGTTCTGGAAAAGATGTGGTTTTGAAACCTACTTCAACCAGCGAACTCATGTGCGGTCCTTGAATTGGGAGTGCCTCGAGCGTCAAAATGCGAACTTTTTGGTTAAGGATCAGGAATTGGGTCAACGAATCGATGAGTCGTGAGAACAATCGCTTGGTCAGGATGACGGGTTGCTCAATAAGGGGGACATCCGGACGAAAATCGCTGTTTTCGAGGACTGTTGAAATATCGATATTAAAAAGTGGTGATTTCAATTTGAGTAAACCGTCTTACGCCCATCAAAAACCTTCCTCAGCCGAATGGCCACCATCTGCAGCGTGGTGTCCTCGGCCAGCGCTCCGATCACCAGCTGCCAGTCCGCCTCCTTGAACCGATCGCCGTAAAACTCAATCGACGGGTACAACTTCCGGGTGCCATCCCGTGGCCGCTTGCGGCACATCGCGGCCGCGGCACCATCACCACAAGTTCCGATCAGCTCGCCCAACGGCTGGACATTTTTCGCCTTGCATAGCGTCAAATATCGCCGGAAGAATGCCGTCTGGCTGCGGGTTCGCCTTGGCGGGTCCACTTCCGGTTGCTCGGAGGCCATTTTTTCTAGTTTTCAACGCGCGCGAGATGTCAACTGGAAAAAGTGCGCTTGGACATTCAAGGGTTGCTGAGATATTTCTCCGCGTTGCGTCACGTAATTTGCAGACGACGCGCCAATGTCGCGCAACATTCTTCATTTTTTGACAGCTCTCATCCTCCTCCACTCGCAGAGAACTGTCACTTGCAAGTAATTTGTCACTGTTGGAAGGAACCGAAAAAAATTTCTTCGCGTTAACGCTGCTCCGCCCGTTTTTTCGTGAATTTTCACCCAGAAATCGCACCCGCAATGGACGCCTTCGGTGACGGAAACTTCGAGCAGACCGAGGTCGACCCGGCGGCGGAGTTTCTGGCCCGCGAGCAGAACGCCCTCGCTGGGTTGGAGGACGAAATTCCCCCGGTCGTCGCAGGAAATGGAGACGCAGCAAGCGATGACGTGACTCAAGCAAGATCAGGTACAATCATCATCCGCAGCGCCACCACCACTCATTGAAGGATAAAAAAAAGCTCAAACTTCAGTCATTCGCGATGATTGTTGGTTTAATCTCTTGTTTTGTCTAAATACTTTAGAGCTGGTTTATGTCGTTATCATTTCCGTTTTCTTTTGTTAATAGCCCTCTTTCTATTAAAGAATTGCTTCATTAGTTTTCCTTCTGGCCACTTTCTGGAGATTTAATTTATCGATTAATTCAATTAACATAATTTTGGTCTCTTTCCTTTTCTTTTTGTGAGCTTAGTGTGCTTTCGAGTAATGTAATGAGCTTCCGCTGCTCTTGTTGTCATTCTTTTCCTTTCAGTAGCTTGTTATCAGTTTGAAACGCCCCCACACAAAAGCCTTTCTCTTGTAAATTGTAGCATAATTTCTTCCTTAATGAAACAACTCACTGTTCCGTCTGTAGATAAAAGCTTGATTTTGAGTAGTTTACATCTCTTTCTTCCGTTTGCTGAGGGGTTACAAACAGTTAACATATGGAACACAAATAATAGAAAGAGCAAGTTCATCGAAGCAACCTAAGCAACGCAAATCGAACATGTTGTCATCGATGGTCGGCACTTTTCGGACATAATCGACGTCAGAACCTAACGTGGCACGAACATCGACTCGGACCACTACCTGGTGGTGGCAAAGCTTCGCCAACGCCTATCCAAGGTCAACAAGATCCGGTACCGTCACCCGCAGCGGTATAACTTGGAGCGACTCAAGGAACACGAGGTCGCTACCCAGTACGTGCGGGAACTCGAAGCTGCGTTGCCTGACGAGGCTGAGCTCGCTAAAGCTCCTCTGGGGAACAAGGAGACGTACAAACAGTTGCGAAGACAGCTAACCCATCTCTTCCGGGATAAGAAGCGCCGCCTGGAAGAATTGGAGTGCCAGGACATGGAACAGCTGTATCGCTCTAATGAAACGCGCAAGTTCTACAAGAAGCTCAGCAAATCCCGGAACGGCTTCATGCCGCGAGCCGAGATGTGTCGGAATAAGGACGAGCGCCTGAACGGCCCAGAGGCGGAATACTAAGGATAGGCCCGGACAAGCTGGCGACCTATCTGCACCGGCTAATAGTCAAGGTCTGGAACTCAGAACAGCTACCGGAGGAGTGGAAAGAAGGAGTTATATGCCCGGTCTACAAGAACGGGGACAATTTGGAATGTGAGAACTACCGTACAAAGTGCTGTCTCAGATAATCTTCTGTCGGAGCGAGCAAAGGATTTCGTTGGTACGTACCAAGCCGGTTTCGTGGAGGGGAAATCGACGATGGACCAAATCCTCCAAAAATGCCGAGAGTACCAGATGAGTATGAAACTAGAAAAGCTGACGATCCCAGATTGCATGACTGGAAAGAAGCATTCACACAGAACTCGCTGTTTTACAAAGGATTTAAACTTTACAACCAGCTTCAAGAGAATGCAAAGACGATAACCAACATAAACAAGTTTGAACGTAGCTGCAAGGAGTTCGTACGGCAACGGCCATTGGAATTGAAGTGACCCACGATGGTACTGTGAGGAAGAGCACGTTTAGACGGTCGGCCATCTTCATCGTCAGTACGCATTCGGTAAATCTGAGCAAAAGTAACGCGGTTTAGATTCAGGATAACAGAAAACTCTCAAAATACGAACGAAGAATTATCGAAAGATATTTGCTCCTTGTTCAAGATTTGCAAAATAACATGAAGAAATCTGACTGATATTGAAACAGTTATAATCTTAGGCAAAATATATTTTCAAGCTGTAGCAAGCGTTGTTTCTTCCTAGAACACGTTCAAGTTTATATTTTCTTTCTTTTTCAACTAACAATTTCCCCGCTAACAGTGTCGAGCTTACCCTCCCCGCCCCCTTTATTTCTCTAGCATGGTGAACCGAACCGATGTTTAACCGAATACTATTTTGCTTCTTTCCATTTTTTTAATTCTGTGTACTACACCGTATTTGGTTTGATTTTGTTTTGCCAACTCAACAACAAAACATATACTAACAACAACAAACAATTGACGACAATTGGACGACGTTTTGCTTGAACAAAATTACCAACTTGAAAAACAAAAAACAAACAACACAGATGCACTAGGGGGACTAGAGTTCGAAGAGACGGGCAGCTTTGAAATGATCAATGCCGCCGACTCGGCCGCCAACGGTGGGGCCAGCGGTCTGCCGGATTTTGGTGCCCCGGCCGATCTGGACGCGGACGGTTATCCTAGTAACAACGAAGGTAATTTAACCACCCCCACCCATTCATTCCCCTTGCTCAAGAAAGTTCGTTTCCCATTTCCAAAACCGTCCGTCACTTAATTTTCCCCTTAAAAAATTTAACTTGGATAAATGGTGAACCCCCCCCCCCCCCCCTCTCACTCTGTTTTGTTATCATCATAACAAGAAATCGAACATCTCTCCTACTGTGCGTGCTAACACTTGCAGAACTACTCTCTCTTAACTCGTTTTAAGAATACATTTCTGGTTTAATTTACACTAATTTTGATTTGTTGAAATTCTTAGCGTAGAGCAAACTAAGTGTTGTAGTGCATGACAAGCATGTTCTTAACCTCAAAGTTTAAACCAGGAACTCAATCGATCTCTAAAAATGAAAACTTCGACAAAACAAAAAAAAAGTTTTGGTCGGCACGACTCCAGCGATTTTTGCCTTCCTCACCTCACTGAGGCAAGGCTATAAAATCACTCGAAAAATGAACTTCTTAAATACGACTCCTAGGTATACCTTCACGTATACCTATCGACTCAGAATCAAATTCTGAACAAATGTCTGTGGGGATGTGTGTAGACATGATTTTTTTTCCACACGATTATCTCAGAACTGGCTGAACCGATTTTGGCCGGATCCGCCTTATTCTGTTAGTTTTAGGGTCCCCTAAGACCCTATTAAATTTTATTCTGTTTAGTGAAGTACTTTTAAAGTTATGCCAAGAAAAAGTTTTTTTGTAGCTACAAAAAAGGGTGATTTTTGCATAACCTCAAAGGCCGGGTCTTTTTGCTTTTTTGACTTTTTGACCACGCGGGGGATTGGCAGCCACACCCCCTTGCATGCGTATCGCCCGGTTGCCACATCGCTTAAGCAGTGTCTGCATCTCTTCTGGAAAAAATCTGTATTAATTATGTTGCTGCATCATTTTGTCTCGACAAAAATTTACACGAACTTTTTAATGAAATATATAACTCATGAGACTTTTCACCTTTATTTTGAAGAGTTGGTAAAAAAAAGAATTGAAAATTGCTGTTCAAGTAAAATCAATAATTTAAAAAAAAGAAAAAAAAATTAAAAAAAAACTCTTAAATTAATTTGTAAATACCACCTGAAATACAACATGAATGCGAGGAAGGCACCAACCACCTTAAGGTGGGTTAAGTAACGTTTTTTCTTCCTTGTTGGCACCAAACTAGATCTTGCGAGCTTTATCGCTTGCACGATGAGAAAGATGTGATTGAATCTCTGGTTTAAGCGATAGATTTTCATTCAAACTTACTTTATAATTTCCAAACGAATGCTTCACTAACAATTGATATGGCCGTAACATTTTCCTGTCAAAAGTTATCCCCCATTAAAGCAGTAGTATTGTAAATAAAAACTTACCCGAAACTGTCGGCTCTCCTTCGACAATGCTCAGAAGGTTTGTATTGACAATCGTACTGTTTCGTGCAAAACTGATGAGTTTGATTAACTTTTGTTTACTCTTTCGAATGTTTTCCGTTTTTTTGTTCTGTCCAGTGTTCCCCCCCCCCCCCCTTTTTCTTTTGTTTCCACCATTATTTTTAAGCATTTTCTTTTCGCGTTAGTTTTAACAAAACTTTGTTTCTGACAAATTGTATAAACATGATTCTTTTCACATTCCTTTAGACGATGGTAATGATGATTTTTCAGGGTACACAGGTAAGACATTTTGTTTTATTTTTCTTTCTTAATTTTAACTCTACACTCGCACTATGTTTTATCTCTTCACTTTTGCTCTAATTATAATATCTTCACGTTTCCGGATCTCGTCGACATTTCAAATTAAAGAAAAAAAAGAACACGCTACTACAATTCGGAATCTCTTCCCTCTCTTTCAAATACTTTGAAATCAATCCCCGTTTGAACTTCTATTTCTCAAAAAAAGCAAACCATAAATCTCCCTTTAAAAAAAAATCTAATACCTTCCGGAAACCCGTCTTCCAGTGCCCAAGCAAGTGACGGAGGAGCCGGAAAAGATCCGCAAGTGGCGCGAGGACCAGAAGACGCGCCTCGAGGAGAAGGACCGCGAGGAGGAACGCAAGCGGGAGGAACTGCGGGAGCAGGCCCGCAAGGAGCTGGAGGATTGGTACAAGCACCACGAGGAGGCCATCTCGAAGACCAAGTCCGCAAACAGGTGGGTGTTGACGGTTGGGGAGGTTTATGTTTAGGGCTCATGACACATTTTCCCCTCTTTTCTTGAGTATTGCTATGATTTTGAGGGATCTGCGATAAGTTCTACTTTTAAGGGTTTTTTGGACGAAAAAACACACTCCAACAGTTTACAGATTTGAAAACAAAAATCTCAGATTTTAATATTCTTCAACACAAAAATTCTTGAACTTAAATTTCCTAATTTCTAAAATTCTGAAATTAAAAAAATCCTAAAATTTTAAAATTCTAAAATTCTAAAATTCTAAAATCCTGAAATTTTAAAATTCTAAAAACCTGAAAATTCTTAAATTTTAAAATTCTAAAATTCTAAAATTCTAAAATTCTAAAATTTTCAAATTCTAAAAACCTGAAATTCTAAAATTCTAAAAACCTGAAAATTCTAAAATTCTAGAATTCTAAAATTCTAAAATTCTGCAATTCTAAAATTCTAAAATTCTAAAATTCTAAAATTCTAAAATTCTAAAATTCTAAAATTCTAAAATTCTAAAATTCTAAAATTCTAAAATCCTGAAATTCTAAAATTCTAAAATTCTAAAATTCTAAAATTCTAAAATTCTAAAATTCTAAAATTCTAAAATTCTAAAATTCTAAAATTCTAAAATTCTAAAATTCTAAAATTCTAATATTCTAAAATTCTAAAATTCTAAAATTCTGCAATTCTAAAATTCTAATATTCTAAAATTCTAAAATTCTGAAATTCTAAAATCCTGAAATTTTAAAATTCTAAAATCCTGAAATTCTTAAATTTTAAAATTCTAAAATTCTAAAATTCTAAAATTCTAAAATTCTAAAATTTTAAAATTCTAAAATTCTAAAATTCTAAAATTCTAAAATTCTAAAATTCTAAAATTCTAAAATTCTAAAGTTCTAAAATTCTAAAGTTCTAAAATTCTCAAATTCTAAAAACCTGAAATTCTAAAATTCTAAAAACCTGAAAATTCTAAAATTCCAGAATTCTAAAATTCTAAAATTCTGCAATTCTAAAATTCTAAAATTTTAAAATTCTAAAATTCTAAAATTCTAAAATTCTAAAATTTTAAAATTCTAAAATTTAAAAATTCTAAAAATTCTAAAATTCGAAAAACCTAAAGTTCTAAAATTCTTAAACTCTAAAATTCTAAAATTCTAAAATCTAAAATTATAAAATTATAAAATTATAAAATTATAAAATTATAAAATTATAAAATTATAAAATTATAAAATTATAAAATTATAAAATTATAAAATTATAAAATTATAAAATTATAAAATTATAAAATTATAAAATTATAAAATTATAAAATTATAAAATTATAAAATTATAAAATTATAAAATTATAAAATTATAAAATTATAAAATTATAAAATTATAAAATTATAAAATTATAAAATTATAAAATTATAAAATTATAAAATTATAAAATTATAAAATTATAAAATTATAAAATTATAAAATTATAAAATTATAAAATTATAAAATTATAAAATTATAAAATTATAAAATTATAAAATTATAAAATTATAAAATTATAAAATTATAAAATTATAAAATTATAAAATTATAAAATTATAAAATTATAAAATTATAAAATTATAAAATTATAAAATTATAAAATTATAAAATTATAAAATTATAAAATTATAAAATTATTAAATTATTAAATTATTAAATTATTAAATTATAAAATTATAAAATTATAAAATTATAAAATTATAAAATTATAAAATTATAAAATTATAAAATTATAAAATTATAAAATTATAAAATTATAAAATTATAAAATTATAAAATTCTAAAATTCTAAAATTCTTAAATTTTAAAATAGTAAAATTCTACAATTCTTAAAATTCTGAAAACTTTTAAAACTCTTAAAATTCTTAAATCTCTTAAAACTTTTAAAATTCTTAAAACTCTTAAAACTCCTAAAATTCTTTAAAGTCATAAAATTCTAAAAAAAAAATAAATTCTTAAAATTCTAAAAATTCTTAATCATTTTAAAACTATTAAAATTTTTAAAATTCTTGAAATTCTTCAAATTCATAAAATTCTTAACATTCTTAACATTTTTAAAATTCTTCAAATTCTTAAAATTCATAAACTTCTTAAACTTTCTAAAATTCTTATTAAAATTATTAAACTTTTCTAAATTATTAAAATTCCTAAAAATATTAAAATTCTTTAAGTTCCTAGAATTCTTAAAATTCTAAAAATTATAAAATTTCTAAAAATTCTTAAGATTCTCAAAATTAAAAAATGGCTTAAAATAAGATAAAGATTTTTATAATTCATGAACATTTCTAATGTTTGAACTCCTTAAAAAAATTGTTATTCAATTCAAAATTGTAAAATGTTGTAAAATCCTAATATTTTTTGAAAAAAAAAAAAATATAAAATTTAAAACAAAAATCTTAAAATTCTTGAAATTTTATATAATTGAAATTTATAAAATTATTAAATTCAAACGAAGTTGTTCTTTTAACTTTGTCAAGTCGTGAATATTTTTAGTCTTGTCACAACAGTTGGAATGTATTTTTTACGTCTACTCTTCTGTATTTTTTTTGTGATACAAAACGGTCTTCTTTTAATGGAATATTGTGCTTTTGAGTTTAAAACCATCTGTATTTTATGCAGTTCTTTCTGTACTATTTTAGTTTTGTTAATTTATTCCTTAAAATTCCATCGCCATCATTCACCCAATATCGCTAACCAACAAACGCAACGCAATCGCTGTAACTTTGTTGTGTGATGTTTGTGAACAAATCATTTCTTTTTATTCCTTTATTTTTCAAAATTTCTAACTGTGTACCGTCTCCTCTCTTTCCTCACTTCTCTCTTATCTAACCGTTTTTTATATCTTTATATCGTCTCTCGCGCTGCGCTAAAAAATATCCCCATTTTTTGCAAACAATAAAAAAATCCTAAAAAAAAATAAATAAAAAAATGATCATGACAAATCGCGCGCGCGCCCACTCGCTTGCAGGGAATCGGCCAAGTAAGTAGTAGTGCATTTGTCTCACACTCTCTCTCTCTCTCTTCTTACACAACGACCAACCAATAGATTCTGGAATGCGTTGTTGGACATGGGCAGATTACACGGAACACCCACATACACAACCATGCATCTCACTAAATAACGCCCCATTTTGTTTTTGTATTTTGTTTGATCGGTTGGTCGAACGTGTGCGCCGCCTTCCAGTTAGCGAGAGTTTTGTATTGTAATCGTTGCACTTGTAATTTGGTCTTGTTTCCTGCGAGAATTCTTTTTTTTTCTTCTTCGTTTTAAGACTGTTTCATCGAATGGTTGTTTTTTGTAAATATTTTTGATTTTTTTTTTATTATAATTTAGACTCTCAAGCTCGAGAAAAAGAATATAAAATAATATCTCGAGCTGGGAAGTTTAGGTGATTTTATTGATTGCGAAGTAAACTGCATCGTTGACTTATGAACCTATATTTTTATTGCAAAACAATTCAAATTATTTTGTTTTTAAAGCATGCTTTTGGGTATAATTTGTTAACATAAATGTGTGCAAAAAAAATTGTTGAAATGTCAAACAATAAGGTAAATATATTAGGGGCTCAAAATTTGTCTAGGGTAGGGTCTACGGTAAAAATATGATTGATTGAATTTCCAACAAATTGTAGCATGAAATTTGCTTTTCAGAATTTATAATTAAATTTAAATGTTTTCAACGCATATAAATCAATGTCAACATAAACTTTGAAAAATATTTGCAACGGCCTAACATAAAATCAATAATCTACAAAGGTTGTTTAGCTTGATTTCCCCATACAATATTGAACCCGAATTTAAAAAAAAATCACGGAAAATTTTACGACTTTTTACCGAGTCATTTCTCGGTAAAAATGGTGATTAGTGCATAGGGTATATGGCCCTATTTTGGACCTACTATGCAAAGCGTCAACATATTTCGCATAGTTCTCAGGAACGGTCTAACTAATTTGGCTCGTTTCTTTGTTTTGTGCCTTAATTTATGCTTAACAAAGTGTACTATTGAAAATTTGAAATAATTCAGCCATTCCATTGTAATAAGCATTTCAAGTAAAACATTTTTTGGATGCTTTTTGGACTTATTGAATGTATTTTGGAGACATCGCTGAACCTATTTTGGACCCACACTCTGATTGGTTGAAATTTGGACAACTCGAATTGCGGCGTGCGGCGGCAACACGCACACTTACAAAAACTCGGTTTGATAAACCAAAGGGCCTATCCACGATTATAATTTGGAAAATATTTATTTCAGAAATCAAATAATTATGATGAAACAATGGATTTGAATTTGAAAACGTGTTTTAATAATATTGAATGGAAACTCATGCATCTTTAGCAGGTCTCTGTCCTATTTGCAATTTGCGTATTCTTACGACCTAATTGTTCAAGCATTAGAACATAAAAGACAACCCGTTATTAGTCGCAATAAAAACACCTTATCTGAAAATTAAATGAAAGACACAGATACATAACAAGTTACAATAAAAAAAGGTTCTAAATTTTACGCAGAGCTTATGTTCAAATAATATTAAACAATCAAGAAATTTTAAAGGGAGATTATAGCTTGTAACTTGGTGTGAAACTTTTTCATCTGTCATGCCAAACTTTACAGTTGCTTGACAAAAAGTTTAACTACATGTTGCACTTTAAAAACAATGTAATATTTGAAAAAAAAATCATTGTTTCAATACCAGGGTGCCTTTGATAGTCATAGTTTGTCTTGTTAAAAGCAGATTTGAGGTCTTCAAACATTATTTTTACTTCGAACTTACCATCACTCAGGTTGCTGATATAATTTTTAAGAAAATCATTTATGTCAATACTTAGTTAACTATGTTTATAATCTTTTTAACATAATACATATAAATTTTAGGTAATTTTGTTAAAAATTCAGAACTTTGCCTGAAATTCGTTGAAACTAGTTTTGTTTATTAAATTATGGATTTATATTACATGTATAACTGAATTTAAAGAACGAATCAAAAGTTTTCACATTTTATATGAAATTTGTTTTACTGGAAATGCCTTTAAATTATGAGATTTTTTTTAAATTATGTTTCAAAAACAAATAATATTTAATAATATTTATACAACTTATTTTACCTTTCCTAGTAGAAGATTGTCCGAAGAATCCGAAAATGCATTCCGTTTTACGATTCAAAATCATGTTCATTGAAAAAATCATGACACGTTGAGAAGATGAAAAAAAAAGCTATTTATCAACATTTTCTTAGTTATAGTTAACTAACTTTTTTAACTTTTCAAAATTTCATGAAAAATTCTTCATGAGGTACTTTGAGCACTTCTCTACCACGGTCAGTATGATTCCATACCATTTCGTACGTATTCAATTTGTACTCTTCATTTTGCGGAAAAATATCAAACCTATCAAAGTCACCCCAGCTATATGTCTCAAATCATAAAATTCATAATGTTAACATCGCATTAACCTCTCATGCTAATTTTTTTTTCGAAGATTTTTATTTTTCTTGCTGGTTTAATTGTGTTTCTAACATGATTGACACGGTAAAATTTAAAAGTGTAATTTATTATAAACCAACGCTGCCAATTGTGAAAAAATACGTTATACCTGTATTTTAAAAAATCTATACAAATAAAAAATTTCGACGGTTTTGTTCGAACGCAAATCAGTTCAATACGGAGCGTCGGATCGAGGTGCTTTTTGTTGCGTTGGGTTCGTGTAAGCCTAAAGAAGGTTCTTACGCTAACTAATTGACACTTTGGCCACTCTGGAACCGAATCCGGAGCATCAGCAAATTGTATGGAGAAAGTTACGTAAAATCATATTTTGATCACAGGAAGCTGAATAGGCAAAAAATAAAAAAAACGTCAACAAACGAAAAAAGGCAGAACGAAGTTTGCCGGGTAAGGCTTGCTCTATATAGATAAATATGCAAAAATCAGTTAAAACTTACAAAAAATATATTTTCCATATGTATATTTCTCTGATTAGTTAGCAATACGTCGTAAAAGCCATCACGATCGCCGACACTTATTTGATTTTTTTCTGAACCAAACCAAATTTTGTTTGTTTTCCAGTAAAGAGCATTTAAAGACGTGCAGATGATAATTCAAAGCATTTTTCATTTATAATTCGTAAATTGATCGAGAACTAACCGAAAAATTGATTTGTTTACAACTAGCGCTTAGGATCTTTTAAAAAACTAACTCAAGATTTTTTTTAAATTTAATTCATACGACTTTTTCAAAAACCACTCGTAAGCGATGCTGACAGCTCCTGTCACGGTGACAGCTGACGATTTAATGAACTAGACCCTTTAGGTTTTCAATCGTTTCCCCTTCAATTTCAACAGGGTAGCCAGTTTGCATTTTTTGAAGCAAAAATTAAAAATATATGCGGCTAAATTGGTGATAATGATGTTAAGACAAAAATAAATCAACATCAGTTTAAATTTTGGGATACTATACAATCATCTAAATCTCTAGCATCAATTTGCATTTCTCATTGTTTCTGTTAATCATTTTAAAGCTTAGATTTCATTCACATAATTACAGTAAAGAAATTCAATTCAAAATATTAAATTAAAAAATTTCAATCAATTTCAATGAAATATCGAAATAAATTGATAAACATAACTGGAAACACCTTGTAATGCATGTGTTGGTGATAGCCTTGAACCGACGGCAAAGTAGGTCCAAAAACTGATCCAACGTGGCTGATTTGAAAAAATATTTTGAAATGAGTTTTTTTTCGATAATAGAATAGTCATTTCAATGGTTTAGTGACGGAAAACAAGAAAGAATTAAATAAACAACAGTTACATTGCTCGGAAACCGGACGAAATTGCTTGGTGTCAGTGCAAAACAGAAAAAATCATCAAGGTGTCGCGAGCCAAATCTGATAAGCAACGAGGCTGGAATTTTTGGACCTAATCGATGTGCTAGGAAAATGAAAGGAAGTTCGAATGGCGTTGGAAAAAGTGGCTGAAAAAGCGGAAATAATAAAAAATGTTAACATTTTTAGAAGAGGTAAGATACAAAACGATCCTGCCTACACTTTCTGTTGGTTGGATTCAGTGAATTCGTACTTTAAAAGCCTGAACTACATCGATTAATAAAAATAGATCCAAAATAGGTACTAGGTCCAAAATAGGGTCATATACCCTAATTGACAAAGGGAGCGCGTGGTCGTAAAAAATATTCGGAGTGGAAAGTGTTTTTTTTTTGTGATTTTCAAAGCCCTTCCTATATCATCGTTGATCGGAAGGCACGGCGTCGGGTGGATCGTGCTTAAATTTTTCGAATAAGGTTTTATTTTTTTTTTGCGGTGAATAAGCCATTTCTATATAATGATCGAAAGACGCACTGACAATTTGGATCGTCAAGTTAATAGTGGAGCAAAATAACTGTGTGTGAGTGATTTTGTGTGTTAACCAGAAAGTCCTCCCCATAGCGTCGTAGCTCGGGAGGCATCGAAAAGCCAATACCTTATCCTACTAACCCAAAAAATATTAATCACGTGATGCTTGAAGGAGATACTGTGGATTCAACGGTCTCAAGCGGTATCAACAAGAATATAGCGAAAAACTATGTGCTTGATGAGTCTGCAACTTCAACTATCGTTGAACTGCAGGCTTCTTGGGAGGGCGCCGGTATTGACTAATGAAGTAGGGATCTTCAGAGGTTTAACAGTGAACGGATGGTTGGCTCCCATTGATCATTTTTGATTCATTGTTTAACTTCAGCTGATCTGTCAATAACGGAGTAGCGGCTTATTGGCAGTCAACCATGCTCATGCTCATGCTCATTTCTGGGTGAAAATGGTATAAATCTGGTTGTACAAATTTACTTGTTGAACATTTGCAAGATCAAAAAAAAAAAAAAAGTGTGATTGTGAAATTGGTTTTTCGACAAATTTAAACAATCATGTTGTAAATATTGTACATTTGCATTTTGAACATTGTGTTACACAAACAAGTAAACCTCTATTCTCTCTCCCTCTTTCTATCTTGCTGTAAATATGCTTTCCGTAGTTTGTAGTAGATTCTCCCTCCGCCTTGTTTCCGCCCCCTCGATAAAACAAAAAAAAAAAAACCCAAAATTTCTGCACCCTGAATGTGTTGCTGCTACGTGTTGTTGAATACTGGAAGCGAGTTCCCACGAGGGAAAAAAAATCTTAAATATTTGCTAATCTTACTCTTTACTCCTTCAAATCGTCCAATTGCAACAAACAGAAACGCCGAGAAGCAGTTCGTGGCGGAGACGGACGAGATCGAGCCGGGCACGGAGTGGGAGCGCATCGCCAAGCTGTGCGACTTTAACCCCAAGACGAACAAGTCGAGCAAGGACATCTCGCGGATGCGCTCGATCATCCTGCAGCTGAAGCAGAACCCGCTCGCGACCAGCAAGAAGGTTTAATGTGGGAAGGGAAGAAGAAGATGGGGGTCGAATTCCGTCTCAGTGTTATGGAAGTGAGGAGGAATCGTGTAAGAAAGATGAGGCAGATGAAGACAAAAACACACTACACACTATAGGCAAAAATGATGAATTATAAATAATATATTACAGAATAATACAGATTTATAGTGAGAATTGAACAAGTAAAACACAAACACTCGACAAAAATTTGCTTTCGTCTACTTGAAAACTTTATTGATTACACACCGTCGTAGTAGAGTTGTAGTTGTGGGTTTTCCTTTTGCTTTTTGTGTTGTTGTTTTTTTGAAGATTCTCCGCAAGTCGATTAAATACTGGGCTAAAATACGCGCAGAGCTGCTCGCGCGCGTCGTCTTCAATTTAAAAATTGCTCCTATGAATCACTAAATTAGTATTAGTTTAAAGGTAGATAAATCTTTTGCGACACTTTGCGGATCGACGTTCCAAACTGTTATCATTCCTTTTTGCCTATTATTTTTGTCGTTTTTATTTTATTTGTTTCACTTTTTTTTGTTTCTGCTTTGATTTCCCTAATTTGCTAATATGAATACATATTTCCTTAATATAATCTTCATGTGCTAGTTTTATACGTTCCACATCTATTCTCTCATCATCAATCATTTGGACCGGGTGCATCCACACTGCACCAATGATGACGCATTAAAATTTTTTCAAAGTTTCTTCCACTGGATGTAAGGAATGTTTGAAAACAAAGACGAGAAAAAAAAAAACCGGAAACGTTTCAAGTAGAAACCCACTCACATTAACATTTATCGTAATCGCTAAATCATAGTGCTAATAAGAAGAAAAGATAAACAAAAAAGTATCGTTAATCGAAATCCTACAAAACAATGCATTCAAAAAGTGTATAACAAAATGCCACGTGCACGTGTGTGTGCGTGCGGAATAAATCTAAATAATGTTGAGGAGAAAAAAGTATCCAGTCGTTTTGTGTCTTTTTGTTATGTTTGCACTGAAAAAATATCACACTTCAAAATCGTGTAGGATGGTGTCTTCTACGCGGCAGAGTTTGAGTCGTTCGTCATCACGCGGTACATCGAGGCTTATATTTTTGGTGTTTTTTTTTTTTTTTTTCTCATTGAGCAACTCTCTACGAAACCGGCCGATTCCGACTAGGGACCTACATAGGGAAATGAAATGTTCTGGGAGAAATTTCAAACACTCAAAGTCATTCAAATTTAAGGTTGAAAAACTTGTAGTTTTTCTTTGGTGCTGGCACTTTTCTTGTACCGAACAAGCACAAACATAACAAAAACTATCAGATTATTATCAACAACAGTTTTACAATACTTTTGATTGTTATAAGTCTCGTTTTTTTGTCAAAATGATTTTAAATTGATTCCGACCTTGTTCTTATATGACCTTGTTGCTCGATTGGAACCCTGAGAGTGACATTTCGCCTCTCCATAAAGGCTCTCTAATTCCGACCATTTTTATTTTTTGTATTTTTTAATTTGACTTGGGGGCCTTTCCTATGACCAAATAAGCTATTTTGCGTCATTGGTTCACCCATACAAGTCTCCATACAATTTTGGCTGCTGTCCATACCAAAATGGTATGTAAATATTCAAACAGCTGTAATTTTGAGTGAATTTTCTGATCAATTTGGTGTCTTCGGCAAAGTTGTAGGTATTGTATTGAGGACTTTTGAGAAAAAATAGAAACACGACAAAAATAGCAGACTTTTTAACAACTTTTTTTCACTAAAACTCAATTTCCCAAAATACGTATTTTTTGATTTTCGAGATTTTTTGATATGTTTTAGGGGACAAAAATCCGCAACTTTTGAGCCATAGAGAAACATAGTCAAACAAAAAATGGCCGAGTTATGAATTTTTGAAAAAATTGTGATTTTTGGAAAAAAATTGAAGTTTCATGCAAAAACAAGTTTGACATTATTTTGTAATGCAAAATTGAATTTGCAATCGAAAAGTACTTTACAGATTTTTTGATAAAGGGCTTCGTTTTCAAGATTTTAGCGAAATATTTGCAGTTTTTCAATTTTTCAAAATAGTGACCATTAGTGACCATTTCTAAATTCGCAATTTTCAGTGTATGAACGGGCCTTGACCGATCTTATGCACGAGGTTCCCGACGAACACGCACTGCCCTTACACCTACATCTCACCCTTGCTCTGAGTCAGTACGAGCAGCACGCTAGAATACGCTTTGAGTGTTCGTGCCAGGCATGCACACCTTCTTTTCCGGTTACGCATTTTAACTCGGCCGGGGGTGGTACATTACGTAGGGTTTGATGTAAGTATCGCTTAGCGCCTAACCATTTAAAGTGTGCCTAACAACTTTCTTTAAAGCAAAAACTGTTTTATTTTTAGTTTGAATTCAAAAACTAGTTGTTATTTACTGTGTATTGTTTTCTCCTGAAATCTTACCTATCGTTAAGTCGTGTTTATCTGTTGCTATTTCTTTTGTCGCGGTGTTTTGTTACAATATTTTGGTCCTAAGCATTTTAGAAAAGTTTTTCAAAAGTACAATAAAAATATTTGTGTTAATCCTTTAATCATTTCACAAATTGAGTAAGGGCTCGAACCTCACTTGCTTAAGTAAAAGGTGAAGATTCAAAACAATGGACAGTAAAGAATCAATAGTAAAGGAAAGATAGTAATTTATGAAGTAGATAAAGAAATTAACAATAGTTAATAAATAGAGGTAACAAACAAGCTTAGATTGTATTGAGGGCAATTTACAGGGAAGATGAGAAATTATTCAAATAGATAAATAAAGAAAAGGCACATGATAAACAAAATTGACATCGCAGCCAAATTAAGGGAAAGCAGACAGTTTGTTACAGCAGCATTAATTGGTAAAATAGAGTGGAAAAGCATTGAGAAATAAGAGAATCGAATAAGCATAATCGAAATCAAATGGAGGATAGTAAACGATGCTCAGGTACATCCACAGCAGTTGACTCAACATACTGCGAATCAAAACAATACCGTCTACAATCACAAATTACTTCCTTTTCCCACATTGACGCGCCCCTTTCTTCTAGCCGTCTCTACTCTGACCCTCGCTGGTCAAAGGTTTACGAGTCGTTTCCACAGGCCACCAGCTAGGTTACACCTTGTCATCATGATGACTAAACCAAGCCAACGTGGAGGTAAGAAAATAGGACACTTGCAAGGAACCAGAGCCATGCTGTTTTGTCCAAACAGCACTACGGATGTAGTTGGGCTCCTTCCGGGATGTTCCTCGCCTAGGTGTGTCAACCGACGAGTATCATCAGTATCATGCACCCTTGGCTTGCACCATTAGTGACCATTTCTAAAAATATTTTTTTGAGAAGTTCAGATCGGAAAATTTCACGGATTTTTCATGTATTAAAATTGAAAATCGGACCATTAGTTGCTGAGTTATGGTCATTAGAAAATGGTGGGTTATTTTAATGAGATTAATACAACTTCAATTTTCGTGTTTCTTTTTCTTAAAGCGGTTCTATCTCAGCAACCCGAGGTCCAATCTTCAATGTCTCTTAGACAATTTTATAGCAAATTTTCTGAACTTTTCAAAAAAAATATTTTTAGAAACATGGTCACTATTTTTTAAAATTGAAAAACTGCAAATATTTCGCTAAAATCAAACTTTCGGTGGCTATATCTTGAAAACGGAGCCCTTTATCAAAAAAATCTGTAAAGTATTTTTCGATTGCAAATTAAATTTTGCATTAAAAAATAATGTCAAATTTGTTTTTGCATGAAACTTTGATTTTTTCCGAAAATCACTATTTTTTCAAAAATACATAGGGGAAATTCTCGTATGTTTGGCAGGTTAAGACTCGCTCCTAATTCCATCCAATATGCTGATTTTCACTATTCAAACAACTAATTTTGCAAAACTTTTGATAGAAACTTGCTTGCTCACTTCTTATTGAGCTATTTATCACTCGATTTCAATTGAAAACGCTTTAAATTAGCTTTAATTGAATGTCAAAGTTCCGACCTGCCAACATTAGAGGCACGCTGGAATTAGATGCTGTTCCCCTAACTCGGCGGCAGATTTTTTGACCATGTTTCTCTATGGCTCAAAAGTTGCGGATTTTTGTCCCCTAAAACATATCAAAAAATGTAGAAAATCAAAAAATACGTATTTTGGGAAATTGAGTTTCAGTGAAAAAAAAAGTTTGCAAATTTTTTCCGTGTACCTATTTTTTACTCAAAAGTCCTCAACAATACCTACAACTTTGCCGAAGACACCGAATTGATCAGAAAATTCACTCAAAAGTTACAGCTGTTTGAATATTTACATACCATTTTGGTATGGACAGCAGCCATTAAAAACTCTCTGCCTTAAAAACTCTTTTTCATAAAAAAAACATTAATTTGAATTTCAATCATGTTATTTACGTATTTTTAATAACTAATATTGTAGGAATCTTGATAGCCATTTTATATTTTTCAAAATTTGTAAACTGTGCCTAATTTGTTGAATGACTATGGCTAATTTAGTATCCCATGTCAGTTTTGGTCGATTTTGACTTTATGACATTTTTAAGTTTAGTTTGATGTGTACTTTAAGAAAAACACATAAAATCTGGTACTTTGTTCGGAAACTCATTAAAAACAACACCAAGTCTGTTTGTCCCATCGTTAAACTTCTACGCATAATTGTCCCACCAAGTATTTTCTTACACGGAATCATTAGTTTTACTAAACCTTATGTCTTGTTTACCATTTGTAAAGCAAGAGAATCACTAACAAAGGTGATAAACTGCTAACTGGGGTGATTAGGGACACATAGGGCGAATAGGAACCCACGGGACAATTATGCGTAGAAACACAGAAATCGGTCGAAAAACTTCAATCGCGTTTTTCTCAGTTGCACTTTTTTGAACATGGGACAATTATGCGTAGAACGGCAGTGAACTACAATGAAAAAAAAACCTGTTTTCAGTAACGTGATGTGAAAAATTAAGTCTCACATATAAATTTCACTTTTAAACTTAAAAATCGTAAAATCTCAAAAGTCTAGACCGGTGGTGTAGGGGTAAGCGTTGTTGTCTCTCACTCAGTCTGGTATTTGAAAGAGTTGAAAGAGTCATCGGCACGATTATTGAATGTTCGCCGGGCGACACGACGACACATGCTCCCTCTCTTTCTCTCTTTTCCTATCTTTTTCTTGCTTGTGTGGGTAAGTGTGGTGACAACAGTCATTTGACCGCTGTCATGGGTCAAGTGAACGCGCTCTGCGCGAATGAGACAGGTGGTGAGAGTAGTCATTTGAGTGACTTTGCGTTGCGCTCATTTGTTCGGATGTGTATGAGCGAGAGCAGGTGTCACAGTTAGACGGACCTACGTCGTTTTCGACGAGCTCGGTCAACTGTCAGAAAAAAATATTAAAGGACCACTACCATTTGAGCAGTTTTTGTTTTTTTTTTTCTACAATGTTTTCCTTATGGGAGAACTGTCATTCATATTCATACCACTCGAAAAAGGAGCTTCATTGTTCCCAAGACGGGGTTTTAAACCAAAAAAAAAAAATCGAAATATTATACTCCAACATGGCTGAAACTGCTGTCCCAATTCGCCCCAGTTGACGGTACAGTTTTTCAAATCTTTACGCGACTTACGCAACAATTCATGATTAATAAATTAATCTAAATTATCTAGAACGGTCCAACAATTCTTATATCTAGGGCAATAAATTCATTAATCAGCAGTAGTTCTACAACAAAGCCCTATTTAAATGCTGCGATTGATTTTAAAATTCTCAATTTTTTTTTAAATCAGAAAATTTCACAAATAACAACAAGCCCAACAGGATTTTTGTTTTTTTTTCCGAAAAAATTACATAAAAAATTTAATTTATAAATACAGATTTTGTGAAATCAGAAAATAGTAATAAAAACCATTTTTCCGGTATTTGGAGAAAATTGCTCAGATGACAAGGTTTTTTACTAGATTTTTTTTGGTTAATATTTGAAGGAGACAAAAGCCAGGAAAAAATGCAATAGCCTTAGCTTTATTTTTCTTACTGGTTGATATATTTTCAAAACATACATTTGAAAATGTCTAAGGTCGTGGTTGACTTCACTAAAAAAGTTGGGCTTGATTTTAAAACATTTAAAATACGTATTTGTTTTTTTAAGACAGAAAATTGCACAAGTAACTTTTTTTCACGTTGAACATTCATACTGAAAATTTCAAGGGTAGTAAGAAATATTCACCGTTACTGATTCAAATTGTAGCAAACTTTTTCAAAAATTTAATCCGGGAGTTCCAAAATCTTTAAAACAGTTAATATTAACATTTAAAAAAAATTTAGGTCGATTTCGCAATCTAAAGGTCATCAGTTCGAATCCAGGTATGGAAAAGGCAGAAATCAAGATCTGTGGGTTGTTTATGCGGATCGTTTCTTTATTTTTGTTCGCAACGTTGAACAATTCCAACTCTGATCCCGCGGCAATGCAAAACACTGAACAAATACCACACATTACTTTAACTTGTATAATCTGACGTCACACACACACAGAATGGGTTTTATTATGTTTATTAATTCCTGTTTGCTCGGACATTTGCAAAAATATGTGGTGTTTTGGTTTTTTGCGATAATTTGGATTATAATTTAAAAATTCCAAAAAGAGGTTTTTGTGACATTTGTTTGATGTAAACTTGTTTTACACGGTTATTGTTTTTCAAAATGTACGTCTAAATCGATGCGAATGTGTCAAAAAATGCAAACATTTATAATTCGATTATTTTCTTTTTTTTGCAATTCGAGAGTGATGAAAATAAAAAGAATGTGGTTCGAACGTGCTTTTATTGCAAACGTTATTTCGTGCTTGCCATTTCATTAGGGCACATAACTTTTTTAGACAAGAGTGTGTCGCTTTCACACCTAATGTAAACTGTCATTCGAGTGAAAGGGATACACTATTGTTTACAAAAGTTTTATGCCCTTTTGAAATGTTAGGCTCCATTTAAGTGATCAAACGACACGCGGTGCCTAATTAGGGGTGTAAATATATTGCATTAAAGTGATTTTTGTTGTTGTTGCTTATAATTCAAACATAGCCTCTTAATTTTTTCGATTAGTTACAGCTTAACGATAGTATTAGTATTTAAATTTAGTATTAATGTTATTTGATTCCATAAGTATGCGTGTATGTTATTGCTTCCCTAAGTTCATTAGCTTTGTGGAACTAGATAGTACGATCAGCTGATTTTAAGTGTGAATGTGTTTTTTTTTTGAGTGGTTGTTGCTCGATTGCTGGACTAGTGCTTAGATAATTTACCTTTTTAGTTGTTCAATATATTTAATAACAGCAGTGTATCTAAAATTGTGGTCAATTAGCGTTTCGGCCTTTCTGTTGGTGGGCTCGAACGTGCGGCTAGCTGCTTTGTTTGTTTGTATAAATCCATTTGATTATCGCGTCTAAAATTTTCACTACTTTTTGATCCTCTTCAAAACTACTGGCGCTAAAATTCCGTTTTAGTTTTTAGTTTTGTTTCGTTTTTGTGGTGTTATAATTTCAATGTGTTATTTGTTTCCTTCCGTCTTTCTCGAACAGTTACAATTAGGTAAAGTTAATCTTTGTTAAACTAACAGAGAGACAGCACGTTAGAAGTTTTAACATTCACAACAATAGGAGAAGGGCGTTAGTGTGTTTGTGTGACGATTGGTTAGCATATATAGTGTTTGAATTATGCTCTAATTGCTTTTGAAAAGTAAGTTAATTAAATTCCCAACAGTTTAGATTTGTTACGATACACACTCTATAAATTTAGGTCAAACTTTGTAAGATTATAATTTTATTTGTAGTATATATTTTTGATTTGATCAAATAGTTGCTCCGTACTAAATGCTTGCGATTATCACTTTTACTTGCTTGCTAACGCCTAGGGTTTTTAAAAGTTTTAATATAGTTGTATTTAGTTTAGCCTATTCGCGCGTGCTATTGTTCTAGAGTTAGTTTGCTTGCGAGCCACTGGTCCTTGAATATAGTTTTTTTTGTATTACATAGAAGTTGTTGAAAATTCAAACACTGAAAAAAAAACAAAACGTTTTGACGAAAATTTGCCACATTTGACGCACTTTTATCGTGGTTCAACGAATCATCGCTGCGGTTAATTTTACACGGTTGGCCTGGCCGCCTTATTCTAAGGCTTTTTCCAGAATTCGTTTGACAGATGGTCATCAAATGTATCAAATTTCCTCTAGTTTGCTTTTTTACTTCAAAGAATTTAGAGCGGAATTTCATTTATCATATTTCGGTTTTGGTAGAATTTTTTTTTCTGTTGTGTTTTTGATAAAATCTTTAAAAATTGGGCAACTTGTGATTTGAATAGGGGTTCCTTTGTTACTTTTGTAATAGAAAACGGTGGCGAAAAAAGTGGTCAACTTTTATTACTGATTTACATTTTAAAAAAATATTAAAAGTTGAACATTTTCAAGCCGTATTTCTTGGTGTATTTTTCATGAAATTTGAAAGGGAGAAAGATAGTTAGGAAGAAGAGTGAATAGAGTGATTGGTCCTCGAAAATTTTTCACTATCAATGGTTTTTTTTTCTTGTGCTGTTAAAATATATTTCTTTTGTTTCGTAGGCATTTTTTTTTTCGAATCGATTCAGAATTTTATTTAGCTTTCGATGATTGAATTTAGATTGTTGTAGTCTCGATAAATAGTACTAAAATATGTGCTTTTTGAGTGCCTATTTGATTTTTCTTCATTACGCTTGTCCACATTATTAGCTTGGAGTGCATTAAATTTAAAGTGAGAGTAGTACGAATACTGTGAGTTGTATTTAGTTTTGTATATAATATATATTTAGATAAGGATAAATATATAGTAATTGCTTTGAGATTTTCATGTTTTTCAAATAGTTTTCGTATTTTGGTGTAAGGTTCCTAAAATCGGGAATCCGAAGTGCATTCAAAACTGGGATTTGTATGTGTCACATATCACACTGGTAGTAATAGCAGTAGTAACTCTATAAAACGAACGCACAAACGAATAGAAACACGACGTTGTTAGTATGGGAACACACTGGAGTTGTTAAACAAAGGGTCGGATCGTCTCAGACGATCAGCATATAAATATAGGTAAGTTAGTATGGGGTTTGTTCGTTATGGGTTAGTTAAAAATATTAAAAATTAAACTCTCTCTCTTGTCATCTATTATAAGAATCACGCGCTCGTTGGTTAAATATTGCAGGACCACTGGGCGTGGCGGAATATCCATCAGTTGGCTATCGTCCACTGGATGTACTTGAGGTTCTTGTTCATGCCGATGAACTCGAGATCTGCGATGGGAGGGGATTTTTTTAAACGTGTTGTTTGATTAATATAACAAAAAAAACTCTAATTTAATGCAAAACTTTGAGTCGTTTCGATACTCTTTTTGAAAAAAAAAAATCAATGCAGAGATTAAAAAATACTAAAACTCCTAAAAATTCTCAAAATGTTTAAACATTTCAATCCTTAAAATTCTTAAAACATTTAAAATTCTTAAAAAAAAATTAAAATTTGTCATATTTGTAAAATTCTCAAAATTCGTAAAATTCTAAAAATTCTTTAAGTTTTTAAAATTCTTAAAATGCATATGATTTTAAAATTCTTAATATTCTTAAAATTCTTAAAACTCTTAAAATTCTTAAAAAGCTTATGATTTTAAAATTCTTAATATTCTTAAAATTCTTTAAAGAATAAAATTTTTAAAATTCTTACAATTTTTTAATTTTTAAAATTATTAAAATTCTTAAAATTCTTAAATTTCTTAAAATTCTTAAATTTCTTAAAATTCTTAAAATTCTTAAAATTCTTAAAATTCTTAAAATTCCTAAAATTCTTAAAATTCTTAAAATTCTTAAAATTCTTAAAATTCTTAAAATTTTTAAAATTCTTAAAATTCTTAAAATTCTTAAAATTTCTAAAATTCTTAAAATTCTTAAAATTCTTAAAATTCTTAAAATTCTTAAAATTCTTAAAATTCTTAAAATTCTTAAAATTCTTAAAATTCTTAAAATTCTTAAAATTCTTAAAATTCTTAAAATTCTTAAAATTCTTAAAATTCTTAAAATTCTTAAAATTCTTAAAATTCTTAAAATTCTTAAAATTCTTAAAATTCTTAAAATTCTTAAAATTCTTTAAAGAATAAAATTCTTAAAATTCTTATTTTTTTTTAAATTTTTACAATTTTTAAAATTTTTAAAATTATTAAAATTCTTAAAATTTTTAAATTTCTTAAAATTCTTAAAATTCTTAAAATTCTTAAAAAAAATTTAAAATTCGTCATATTTGTAGAATTCTCAAAATTCGTAAAATTCTAAAAATTCTTTAAGTTTTTGAAATTCTTAAAATGCATATGATTTTAAAATTCTTAATATTCTTAAAACTCTTAAAATTCTTAAAAAGCTTATGATTTTAAAATTCTTAATATTCTTTAAATTCTTAAAAATCTTAAAATTCTTAAAATTCTTTAAAGAATAAAATTCTTAAAATTCTTAATTTTTTTATAATTCTTACAATTTTTTAATTTTTAAAATTATTAAAATTCTTAAAATTCTTAAATTTCTTAAAATTCTTAAAATTCTTAAATTTCTTAAAATTCTTAAAATTCTTAAAATTCTTAAAATTCTTTAAATTCTTAAAATTCTTTAAATTCTTAAAATTCTTAAAATTCTTTAAAGAATAAAATTATTAATTTTTTTTTAAAATTCTTACAATTTTTAAAATTTTTAAAATTATTAAAATTCTTAAAATTTTTAAATTTCTTAAAATTCTTAAAATTCTTAATATTCTTTAAATTCTTTAAATTCTTAAAATTCTTAAAATTCTTTAAAGAATAAAATTATTAATTTTTTTTAAAATTCTTACAATTTTTAAAATTTTTAAAATTATTAAAATTCTTAAAATTCTTAAATTTCTTAAAATTCTTAAAATTCTTAAAATTCTTAAAATTCTTAAAATTCTTAAAATTCTTTTAAAAAAAATTAAAATTCGTCATATTTGTAAAATTCTCAAAATTCGCAAAATTCTAAAAATTCTTCAAGTTTTTAAAATTCTTAAAATGCATATGATTTTAAAATTCTTAATATTCTTAAAATTCTTAAAACTCTTAAAATTCTTGAAATTCTCAAAATTCGTAAAATTCTCAAAATTCTTAAAGTTTTTACAATTCTTAAAATGCTTATGATTTTAAAATCCTTAATATTCTTAAAATTCTTAAAATTCTTAAAATTCTTAAAATTCTTAAAATTCTTAAAATTTTTAAAATTCTTGAAATTCTTAAAATTCTTATAATTCTTAAAATTCTTAAAATTCTTAAAATTCTTAAAATTCTTAAAATTCTTAAAATTCTTAAAATTTTTAAAATCCTTAAAATTCTTAAAATTCTTAAAATTCTTAAAATTCATAAAATTCTTAAAATTCTTAAAATTCTTAAAATTCTTAAAATTCTTAAAATTCTTAAATTTTTTAAAATTCTTAAAATTCTTAAAATTCTTAAAATTCTTAAAATTCTTAAAATTCTTAAAACTCTTAAAATTCTTAAAACTCTTAAAACACTTAAAATTCTTAAAATCCTTAAAGTTTCTAAAATTCTTAAAATTCTAAAAATTCTTAAAATTCTTATTTTTTGTTTTGAAATTCTTAAAATTCTAAAAATTCTTAAAATTTTCAAAAATATAAATTTTTTTAAAAATTTAAAAATTCTTAAAAATTTTAAAATTCTTAAAATTCTTAAAACTTTGAAACTCCTTAAAATTCTTGAAATTTTGAAAATTCTTCAAACATTTAAAATTGTTAAAAAAATAATATTCTTAAAATTCTTAAAAATCAAAAATTTAATACAATTCATAAAATTCTTAAAAAAATAAAATTCTTAAAGATTTTATAATTAAAATTCCTCATATTCCGAAAATTTTAAACAATCTTTTAAATTCTTAAACTTCCTAAGTTCTAATATTAACAGTGAATGGTCCCAATTTTTAAATTCTAAAGTACTGAAACCTCGAGATTCGTTTTTGATATTTACATTAGGAACTAGCAGGATGGATTCTTTGTTCACATTTCGACATTGGCCCAATTACGTTGTTTTGATAGTCAGCAGTTCTATTTTTATTTTGCATTTTTTAAGTTGTTACATTTGTGAATTTATGAATTTTATGTGAGTTGTATCTTTCAATTTCTAAATTTCATATTATTCCAAATATTGAATTTTTAAATTTTCGCTTTGAATATTTTTATATTTGATTTTTTTCCTTACCCTTTCCTTGACCGTTTCTTCGCGTCGTTTGATGCTCATATTTCAAATTATTAAAATTAAAGGTATTTTCAAAAAAGCTGTGCAAATTTGTGAATACTTAAGAAGGTATCAGATTATGACAAGCAAACAAACTCGCACTTTTGACAGCTTTATTTATTTGCAGAAACGTCAGCCTGCATATATTTTGCTTTGATTGCGAGTTTGTTTTTTGTTTGGCATAGTCTAATGCCTCCTTAACACTGTTGGACCAATAACATCTTCTACAAGTTTTGATACGGCCTAAGAAGGTTTTGTTGAATAAATTCCTTATAAATTGATTTATTAAATGAGTTCTCATCGAATTATCTTCAATAACGACAAAGTACTTTGGTAATAATGGAATCGTGCAGTTAAAATAAATTAAGGAGCGTGTCCGTAATCAAAATTATTTTCTAGAATATATAATCCTTCTACTCACCATCCACCTCGCAGCCCTCGAAGCCAATGTACTTGATAGTCTCCCAGGGCAGCTTCCCCAGCCCCGCACCGGAGATCTTACAGTAGCCCACATTCAGATCCTCCAGCGTTCCGCCGCACCGTTCGTGGGCAATCGCGCTCAGAAACTCGTCCGAGATCTTTGTCCGCGACAGATTCAGCTTGGTCAACTGAAGCGGCTTGATCGCCTCGGCGGACGCGTCCGTTACGTGCGCACAAGATTCCAGATCTAGCAGATCCAGCTGGGGACAGTTGTGCGCCAGGTCGGCCACGAACGCATCGTCCACGAGGTCACACTCCTTGACGGATAGCTGTTCCAGCAGAGGAAAGCTTTGGACGACCGTCGCAAGGCCCGTTCCGGTAAATCGGTACTCGCCCTGGGTAAGAATCAAACTTTTCAGGTTCGGACACTGGCCAGCCAGTGCCAGCAACGTTTCGTCCGTAATGGTCGAGCTGGACAGGTTGATCCGCGTCAGCTGTCGGTTCAGCAACATTCCGAGTAGCTCGTCGTCGTGAAAGCCCTTTTGGGCACGGGTCACGTTCAGTATGATCGAGTTTTTGATCATAGGCGGAATCCGGTCCAGAAATTCTGCGTGCTTGTACCTTTTCAAGTTGCGTGCGACAAAGCGCACGCACCTACGCAAGAGGAGAAAAGTCACGTAAGCCATTAATCAGGTAAAGGGAAAGTGAAGAAAAAAAAACTCACGAATTGTACAGCGAGCAGGGTTGCTTCCGTAGGCGGTTCTCGCGGGTAGCCATTTCACCTGAGGACACTTGCATTTACATACACTTAACACACTGAACGGCGAACAGGACAGCTGCTGTCGTTTTACAGGCTGGAGGGCATTTTCTGGGCGATTTAAAGGCCGAAGGGTGGATTGCGCGATCGTTCCGAGCGACGGAGGACTTGTGTTAGTAAACACAGCCGAGCGTGCTGTCGTGAAGGAAAATAAAACGATAAAATTATATCGTTTTTGCATTAGGGATGTTCATGGTGTTAGCTTTTTATTTACGATTTATACATTTTTTAGACGCGCCTAAAAAAATGTAATCAATTTTTTTTACGCTCCTTTTGAAAATTTTCCACATTTTCTAATGTTTTAATGATATTTTTCAAATTGAATACACTCAACCCCCGGTGATTGGTCACTTTATCGTTTGACACTTTTTTAGTTTGTACCCCGTTGGTTGGTCAAAGTCAAACTAAAAAGTGACGAACTGTCACTTTTTACATGGCGCTCACGCACACTATCAAAACAATCTTTTGGTAGTGTGTGTGAACTCCGTGTAAAAGGGGTGCAAACTAAAAAGTGACACTGTTCGTTTGACAACAGTTGGTGTCAAACCATCGGGTATGAGTGTATAAATTAGAAGAAGAATTTCGCCGCCATCTTGGATTCCAAAAAAAATTAATCACTTGAGTGTAGTTCAGGGGTAGACTCGACAATAAAAAATAAGTATAATATTTTTTTTTCTTGATTCGATTATCCGAAGGGAAATTTTTCCGAGGCCTTCGGATAATCTAGATAATCAACTGTACTTGAAATTTGAATCATAACCGAGATCATAACTAAGAATTTTGTTATTATATTTTAGTTGTTGACGTTACATTTTGTAATTTACTGTTGGATTGTAAAATTTAAATTTCGAATTTATATCTCAATTCTGAATACCAATTTAAATTTTTATTTTTAGTTTGATTTAACTGTTAAATATATAATTAGAAATTAAATTAAAAACGTATTTCAGAACACAAATTCAAATTGAAACCTAGAACTCATATTTTAAATTTTGGTTTTGAATATTGAGTTTGAACATAGTACCTTAATTTTTTATTTAAATTTTAATTGGGTACTAAAGTCCAATGTTAATTTTCTGTCAAGAAGGACCGTGAAAATATTTTTTTTTAATTCAATTAAAAATCCATTTTAAATCCTTTGCGGTCGTTCCAAGGGTCAATTTACTCAGAAAAATAAGCTTTATCGTTATGAGCAATAATACCACAAATTTTAATTTCATTTTAGGACCCAATTGAACCTGAACTGGAGTTAACTGAAATTAAATTTTGAACTTTAATTTTCTTTTTTAAATTTTCAATGAAATTTTAAACTTCAATTTTGAACTATGATTTAAAAATATATTTTTAGAATTTTCATTTAGAGTTTTAATTTGATTTTTTTTATATTGAGATTAAATTTTGATGAGCGAGTTGTGGCGCTATAACCACGGCATTTAGTGTCCAGGGCATTCGTGGAAATACGATGTCCCATCCATGAGGGTCCCGGAGCACCAAAACTTCTTAGCATGGTGCTCCCAACGATTCATTGCCTAAACAAACAGGAACGTGAGCGGGAGATCCCCACGTTTCTTCCTCCCCTGTAGATTCAGAACTGTATTGTTGTTTGATCATTTATGCTCAAATTCAATCCAATTCAACGAATCATCTTTGCGGTAAACTTTACGCAGTTGGCCTGGCCGCTTTAACGTTTATGATGTTTCAATGCAATTTAATGCAATGGGGCACTGAAAATGTTAATAATGACAAGAAGAGGCTAGACGTTAATCAACCTAAGGCATTCTCCAGGATGCCCTCGAAAGACTGGCTGCGATAAGGTTAGATTAGATTAGATTAGATTAGATTGAGATTAAATTTTTAATCTTAAAATAAAAATTTAAAATCAAAATTAAAATAAAAATAAAAAATTTAAATTAAAATTTAAATTAAAATTTTAATAAAAATTTAAATAAAAATTAACATAAATATTTAAATAACAACATAAATTTTAAATCCAAATTTAGATACAAAATTGAAATTCAACATTTGAATTCGAAATTTCAATTCAAATTTTCAATTCAAAATTATAATTCAAAATTTAAATTCAAAATTTAAATTCAAATTATAAATTCAAAATTTAAATCTAAAATTTAAATCCAAAATTTAAATTCAACATTTCAATTCAAAATCAAAATTTAAATTCTTAATTTAAAATTCAAAAATTCATGTTAAAATTAGAGAACACAATTTAATTTTTAAAATCTACGATAACAATAATCTACAATAATTTTCAATCTTCAAATTAAAATTTAAATTCAAAATTTAATTGCAAATTTAAATAATAATTTTAATAATAATTTTAATAAAAATTTAAATCAACATTTAAATTTCAAATCCAAATTCGAAATTCAAAACTTAAATACAAAATTTAAAATCAAAATTCAAGTATGAAATTTGAATTCAAAATTTAAATTAAAAATTGAAACTCAATATTTAAATTCTAAATTTGAGATCGAAATTTAAATTCCGAATTTAAATTCTAAATTTAAATTCAAAATTTAAATTCAAAATTTAAATTCAAAATTTAAATTCAAAATTTAAATTCAAAATTCAAATTCAAAATTTAAATTCAAAATTTATGTTCAATATTTAAATTCTAAATTTACATTCAACATTAAAATTCAAAATTTAAATTCTTAATTTAAAATAAAATATTCTAAATTAAAAAAAACTTAAAATGTTAATTTAAAAATTCATGTTAAAATTAGAGAACACAATTTAATCTTCAAAATCTACAATAACCTTTTGGGAGGCGCGTGTTTTGGCGTTTTCAAACTACTATTATCTAGGCTATTATCCGCTATTATCCACTAGTGACAAAATCTAGTTTTTTGCTTTAGATGGCAGAAATCTAAATTTAGCTGCCTTTTGGCATCCCCCTGATTTCCATGTTACCGAACCCAACCCTCTGGCACCACTGTAAATAGCTAGAACGTTTGACAGTCACCAAAACCTCGAAGAGCCCACGTAGTAGTATTAGTGAAGAGCCCACGTTGTTTATCGTGGGCTCTTCACTAATACTACTGCGTGGGCTCTGTGAGTGTAGCAGTATTGGTGTTGTCTGTTTGTTTACACCAAATCTTCAAGAAACATCACTTTTTGTGTGTCGATTGACCGGTAAGATTTACTGGGTAGTACTGGACCGGGGACTGGCCAAGTCCCGCTGTTGATCCTTCCGAACAACTCGCTGCAATCTCCGGCAGGGAGTAACCGACCAAGTGCAGAAACATCCGTGATTCCGGTGATGTGGCGGAGCTGGTCTTTCCGAGCATCCTTCGATAACCTTCTCCGAGGACTGGCCCACTCCCGCTGTCGACTCGCACAGGGAATCGAAGGAATCGCGTGCTTGTGTAGTATCCGACCTTTTGTGGACTCACAAGAAGTTCATCGCGAAGTGGTCCGAATAAATCTTAACTTTAAACTTGCAAAACCGTCTTCATCGCTACTTCGCGGGGCATTTATCCATAGTCTCTTATGAAATTATACCTTTGTTTACCACGCGGTTTGTTTATTTTCAAATTTTGACAGCAAATGCGTTCTTCATCTTCTTTGTTGTCATATGTTCGCGTCGAACATTTAGGTTTCATAAACATGGCCGTCGTGACAGAGGGCTGACCGAACCCGAACAATACTGAAAATATAATTCAAATCAATTATGCGTGCAAATCCCCAGCACGACAGCAAAACGATAACATTGGTTTGACAGTTCAGTTACGCAACGGAGAACTCATTTCACACGCGCGTGCTGTTGTCAATCTGCTGAAACATCGTCGTATTGCATCACGCATCATTCTCTGTGTCCCAGAACCGGCTTCAAATTTCGAGAATTAACCCACCGGAACAACGAAATCCACGCCCGTTCTAGCACGATGGCCGACTTTGACGCTGCTTCCGCCGGCAAGAACGTAGATCCCGAGCTGCAGGACTTTCTGATGGCCGAAAAACAGAAGGCTCAGCTGAGTGCCCAGGTTGGTGTTTTTTTTGGAAGGATCGCTTAAATCAACATCAAAACTTTTTTCTGTTTAAGATTCACGAATTCAACGATATTTGCTGGGAAAAGTGCATGGATAAGCCGAGCAACAAGCTGGATTCCCGGACGGAGACCTGTTTGAACAATTGCGTAAATCGCTTCATCGACACTTCGCTGTTCATCGCGACACGATTTGCCCAGACTTTGCAGAAGGGTCAAGGGATGTGAGGCGGCATTTCGAAGGGAAACTAATGTAACTTTTAAGAACTTTATTTAGCTGGTTTGTTGAGGTCTTACTAGGTGAGAAATAGAGAAATAAATCGCACTTTAGAAGTCCTACAAATCGTTGAGTTTTGTTTTAGTTTTCTCCGTTATAATTTTTCCTCGACTTGACAATTTTGTATGGACAGCTGCCAAAATTGTATGGAGACACAAAATCGGGCGCTTCTTTTTTTTGTATTTTTTGTATTTATGTATTTTTGTTCTTATGTATTTCTGAATTTTTGTATTTTATTTTTAGTTCAAAATTTTTGATCGCAATCTGAAAGCATAGGGGAGAGGTCATCAAAGATTTCACGATTGATTTTTTTTTTGCATTTTTTATATTCTTTGCTACATCGACACATTTACAATTTGTACCCTTTGCACTCTGAATGTTTTCACGTCGCGTGGAATAGTTTAGAATGTTACAAACACTGGAACTCAAGGCAGAACTTTCTTCACATTTTTAAGTTTTTTCTTCTCCTTCCTAACATTTCTCCCAGTTTAACTGAGGCAATATGCTCTCATCTGTTCGAACGAGCAGGCATTGTGGCAACATTCTTCAACGATGCCACGTTTGACCATTCGAAGGCGGGCTTCCTTCGTTTCCGGAACTTCGCCGCCGTCTGCGGTTCCCTTCAACAGGAAGAAATTCTTTTTCGGATAGTTCTCCGGAAACATCTCGTTCGATTTGTAATTCTTCACCTCGTCAACCACGCGGTCATAGTTGGTTTTAAAAGGCCAAGTTTTGAACATCGTTGCATCGAAATCGCCAAAATCAACGTCATTCACTAAAGCAGAAAACACGTGTTAGTGCGACATAACCTCAAACAGCACATGCATGCCGAATTTAAATTACCTTTAGTTCGTTTGTTGTAAACCGTTGCGGAAAGCGTTGGGTAAGTTTCGCACAGCATCGACAGCGTGGTGACCAGCTCGCGGCCACAGATTCTCTTGGCATCCGTAGGTTCCGGAACCGAAATTATCAAAAACAGGAAAACAGTTGTCGACAGATACAGAAATCCGTAGCTGAGGTCGCGCTTTGGAGTCATTGTGGAGCTTTGGAATCAGTTTACTTAAAAAGGGAAACACATGGATTTTTTTTTGGTACACGCTCTTGACTCTGTTAGCTTCCAAGAATCAATGAGCCGTTACAAGCTGGAAATGGTAGCTTTTATACCACGCGAGAAATGCACCCACGTAAATTGCATCTTTGAAGGTGTCTGGTACGATGCATCGTTTATAGTATTTATGTGGTCTGACGTGTGGATTGTAAACTTGGGTTGTATTATTTTAATTTACTTGAATCCCTGCGTATTGCTCCCTTATATTGGTCGTACGTTCGTGATGACATTCAGGAAAATGATTTACGTTTTGGTCCACTAAATTATTCTTTAAAATAAAGCACATATTCTAATTCGATGTTACACAAGATTTAATTTTGGGTAATTTGAATAGGTACATTGAAGGTAGCATCTTCAGAGCAATAGACCGAAAATAAGGGCAAAAATGATTCAGTTTTTGGGCTGAAACATAACATTAGGCCCAAATAGGGACATCTACCCTACTTTACATGGTTTAGTTTTTGACAGATTATTTATTTCGGCTGTTTCAGTCAAAACGCAAACAAAATAAATGAGTTTCTGAAATTTAGTCGTAAAATCCTTTTATTCTTGTTTGTTATAATCTGTTTTCTCAAAAAGAAATTGGCGGGGCAAAGGCGCGCACTAAAATTTCCATACACCCTTACCAAAAATCATGATTTTTGAGTTCCAAATCCCACTTTTCATACGATTTTTTGAGTTCAGGTACTACAACCATAAAAATGGTTATATGGGTTGAACTGAAAAATTCGTATGAAAAGTGGGATTTGGAACTCAAAAAATCATGATTTTTGGTAAGGGTGTACGTTGTAAAACATAAAACATAAAACATAAAATATAGCTGTAACAGTTTCAAAAAGAATTTTGATGCAAACCATTGCAGATTTGAACTTATTTTTTCCGATCTGTGGGCTATTCAAAATATTTAGAAAGTTAAAAAAGGCAAATAATTGTCGACTCTCTGTATATCGATATTGCTCCATCCGTCAATAAATTTTTCAGGCCTTTCAAGAAGCATGCTTTGATTTTTCGTTCTATAATTTGAAAACTCCTGCTCTCGACGGTCCCTTCAATATCGACACGAGAGTGTCCACTGTAGATTAAAAATCAATGATAAACTTTAAATTCATGAAAAATGAAAACGAAGTTGATTTAAAAAAAAAATGTGTTATAACTTTTATATATTTAACAATTTCTTATATTAAACGTAGTAAATATTTCAACAATTTTCAGCATTGTATATTCGTTGAAAATTGCAATAAATACCAAAGTATTGTTTTTAAGTTTAAGTATCAATCCAATTTTTGGAAATAGTGAAGTTAAATGGAAGGATTAGAAATTTTTCAAAATCTTGCTTGGAAAACACCGACTACCGAAATTTCTGCCCAGACTCAACTCGAGGGGAAGCATAAAGTTTTCATTCACAAACGAGTCAATCAAATTACCATTTAGCCATTTTTAAAGACAAGTGTCAAGATGAGAGCAGTGTTGGAAGCTTGCCAAATTGGTTCATATTTGACTTGTGAAGATCCACTCCTGAGAAGCTACAAAAACCGCAAACCTTGGGCAACATTTAAAAAGGGCGCATATGTATTTTGACTGGTTTAGCTTATTTGCCAATTCAAAAACAACCTGCAGTGTTGAAAAGTAGGTGTGGAGGTCAGCTATTGTTTGAAACTTCGAAAAAAACTTAGAGCTTGAGAATTAGCAAACCAGTTAAAACTGTCAAAATTCTTATCCGCCCTTATCTAGTGTTGATCTAGAAATGCGGTTTTAGTGTTTCGTGCATTCAGAAATTTGAATTTTGATCAAATGCAGCGGCTCCACCAAAGTATCGACATCCTGCTTAGTGATGGAGACGCATGATACTTCTGTCTTAGTTCACCACAGAAGAAAGCCTATTTTTAGGCGCAAAATCTCACTTGGTAGCCCATATTCGGGCCAAACTGCACTGTTCATGCGTCGCTAATCGAAGCCGACAGCGATTCATCCTTGCACTGTTTTCCCTCCAAGACGCACGATGAATATTCATGCTTCCATCCGGGAGATCTCCACGCGTGATGATAATGAGTGGAAAATTCTTAAGGTACAACACCACCTACCAGACCTCCATTCAGGTGGAACAGGACACGGCGCTTTCCGCGAACCGCTCTAAATTGTAGGTGTCTGCCCCGTGGGTGACTGTAAATTACTCGCGAGGAGCAATAAATTTTTGTATAAAAACGAAAGGATTGCCCCGAGATAGGCACAGTTTTCCTTCGGGGTGTCATCACTACACACGGTGTTGTTCGGCTTAAAGTTTGGTGAAGTTTAGTCTCTTTGCACGTGGAAAAGAACAAATTCAAGGACAACCTAAAGGTAATTCTGAGATTTGGTGGGAAGTTCTGTTTTAAATCGGGCAATCGATACGCAGTCAAGAATGCTTTCAAGTGTTAAATTTAGCTTTTTTGTTTTCTTTTTGGTGAGTCTTAAATTGGTGCAAGTTTGAAGTGAGTCCAAATTTTAGAACAAAAATCAGTTTTGTAAGTAGAAATGTTTGGAATTCTTGAGAGACATTCTCAGCTTAGTGAGATAAGATTTGTTCAGTGAGTCAAAGAATTTGGTTAAATATGCTTACATTTGGTTTTAGGTTGTGAATCTGTAATGGGGAATTTTCGTGTGCTTCTGGCAGCACTGCTGGTGGTCGTTGGGATGATGGGCGAGGGCAGTGATGCTCAACGGATTCAGGCCTGTGGAAAATCGTTGACTAGTACGCTGGAGGTGGCTTGCCCTAACGGATTCTATGGTCCTCAGCAGGATCAGCAGGAACTTCGGAAACGTCACCATGGTCATCAAAATGCGGTGGAAACTTTTGATATAAGCGGTAAATTGAGCTTTGAACAATTTTCTAGGAAATTTACTATTTGGTTGTATTTTTGTACTTTAAAATTTGATCGACCTTCATGAGTTCTTAATGAAACTTTGAGTAATAAGAGCAATTTTAAATTAAGAAAATACCTACCATGTAAACTTTCCAGAAAATTTGAATTTAGAGATCTGAATTTGCTAAATTTTGCAATTTTTAGGTGAAGATGAAGCTAACGATATGGGATTCGCCGATTGGTGGCCATTTTTTATCGATCGAGGCCAGCAGGGCGTGATGTTGAGGACCAGGAGAGGGCCTAGAGGGGTCGTCGATGAATGCTGTCACAAGTCATGCACGTTCAAAGAAATGCAACAGTACTGTAAATAGTTTGGCACAGAAGCAAACTTTTTGTACCACTCTTAGGCGTAATATCTCTGTGTAGACTTCTAATCGCTTTCTAAAAATAAAACAAAAAATGTTCCCATCGCTGATCTAAACAGTTGGAGTTGGACCCCCTTAACGAAAGAATAAAACATGGTAAAGACCTCCCCCGAAGGGCCCCCAAAAATTCATCCCTTTTCTGTGTGTCATTTCAGTAACGGCTTCTAGCGATGGCCCCCACCTTTAGCGTGGTGTTCATACTGTGCTGCGGGCTGCTGCTGCTGCTGATGGCCGCCACCACTGGCAGCACTGGCACCGTCGAGGCCACCAGCCGCGTCGAGCGAAACTCGACGGAGTCGTTCCGGCGGGTCACGCGGGATCGGCGCCGCTACTGCGGCAAGGTGCTGACCGATGCGTTGGCCATGGTGTGCACCAGCTATCCTTCGCCGTGGAGGAAGAAGTCGATGGGTGAGTTTCGAGGTTAAGTCTTTCATCTTCAGTTTTTAATTCTGTTACAAACAAAAATAAACAAAACATATATAGTAAAACTTTAAATTTACGCATTGATGCTGAAAAATTCAACTTTTTAGCACTTTTATCGAATGTTGTAGGCAACTTGCTGACAAACTCGATTTTTTCAGCACTCGTCGTATTTTTCCAACTTGGAAGAGCCTCGAGCTAAAAGACTCTAAATTTTTCTTGTTAGTGTAACAAAAATTTTAAATTAACACCTTAAAAATATTTTCAATTGCATGTTTTGAGACCTAAACTTCTTTCATTTATCAGTCATGAAATCATGAATTTATCCAATTTATGAGTTCATGAATAACTGGATTTATGATTTCGTGAAACTTTTCATGATTTTGTGAATTTCATTCATTATTCTATCTTCCACATTTTGGATGATTTCATTACACTCAAACCCAAATGGTTTGACACTTTTTAGTTTGACAGTAAAAGTTACACGGAGTTCACACACACTACCAAATGTTTGTTTTGATAGTGTGCGTGAGCACCGTGTAAAAAGTTACAGTTCGTCACTTATTAGTTTGACTTTGATCAACCAACGGGGTACAAACTAAAAAAGTGTCAAACGAAATAGTAACCAACCACAGGGGTTTGAGTGTATAACGGTTACAATTTGGTATTTGTACATGTTTCCTTTTCAATAAAAATACTGACCTTTTTCAACTAATCTTATTTATTCCGATCAACTTAGAGTTTTTCTATATTCGTCTCTTTCTACCCCTCCAGAACCCTCGTCCACCTCCTCCGACGAGGAAACCTCCGCCGAAAGCACCTACCGCGAGCAGTTGCTCGCCGAAATCAAGCAGGACCTGGACGAGCTGGAGCAGCTATCGCCGGAAATGTTCGCCGAAAAACCGCCCCAACCATTCCACCCGTTCTACCCACGATCCTATCAGGTTCACGCGAACGAAGCACGTGGCGCCCATCGCCGCGTTCGGCGCCAGATCGTGGACGAATGCTGCCGCAAGAGTTGCACCATGAAAACGCTCAAGCAGTACTGTGCCGATTAAGGCTTTTGGAATAAGTTTCTGAGATTACAGATTCCCGTGTGAGATTTCCGGTTGAAAAAAAGTGCCAAATAAAGTCGATTTCAGCCTAACTTGATGACCTTTTTGGAGTTTTACTTCTAAATGTTCGTTATACTTATACAGCCAATAGTAACATTCAAGAACTTTTCGCCTTTCAGCCAACAATGAGTTCCAGCAGATCTTCGATGCTCGCCCTGGCGCTGACTATCCTCGCGGCCACCGCCATGGTACACGCTGCGGAGCAGCGCCTCTGTGGAAGACACTTGGTCAACGCCCTGGCCATGCTGTGCGACGAGTTCCCCGATCTACATTTCGGCGTCAAGAAGTCAAGTGAGTAGTGCACGGTTGCCTACTGATGGGCGCATTCCTCATACAAAAAAATCCTCCCCTTCCAGCGATCGACTTTGACCGGATGGTGGACTACCCGGTGGACGACTGGATGGCCTCGATGATGGACTCCTCGGCGACCAACTCGGTGGACTCGATGATGGACCCCTCGTCCCAGCAGCAGACCAAGATGCCCGTCTGGATGACGATGATGTACCCGCAGAACTACGGATTTCGGGCCGCCTCAAACCGGAACGACCTGATTCCGGCCCGCTTCCGGAAGAGCGTGCACAGTGGAATCGTCGACGAGTGCTGTTTGCGGTCGTGCAGCATAAACCAGCTGATGAAGTACTGCAAGACGGTGAATGCTTAAACGGGTAGATGTCTGAGGACTGCAGTCGGGAGTGCCTAACTTTAGGGGTAATAGTAGTAGTAGTAATGGTAGTAGAACAATCGCATAAGTTTACACAGAGATTTAAACTTTTGAGGGGGGAACTTGTCTCACACGGGAATCTAAAAAATAACTCTATTTGACTGTTAGTACAATTCATACAACAAAAAATCTATGACAAAAAAAGAAGATGTTTTATATAACTGTTACTGTAACTAGCAAAGAAGTAAATAAAGATTATTTACACACGAATCAATCGTTCTTCCTGAGAGAATTCCGCTGTAGAGTAGAACAAGGTCGCCGGCCCGACGAGTTCCGCATAACCGCACGCATGGCCCATGCTGCACGACCGACATTTGTGCAAAGATGGCGGGCGGTTGATAAAAAAAGAGACGTCTTCTTAATTGGAACATCGGGAACGCGACGCGACGACGATCGCCTGCGGTCCAAAGTCCATGCCGGTAGGTTTGAATTCTGTGCACGCGTCCCAGGGCCTGGCCCCCTGTGTGACACTTGCACTTCGACGCTGTCGTGCTATCTTGTCGCACGTCGCTTCTTGACGTTCCGAGAAAAACGCGTTTTGAATAAACAAAAAAAATTGAGCACGCAATGTAAACAATAACAACCACTTTTTGTTTGGTTGACCATTGTGCGAATTGTCCCGAATTTTGGTTGAATTTGGTTGCTGGAGTTCCGAGTTATAATTATAAATGCTTACAGTAGTCGGGCATGTACGTGTGTCAAACGCGTTTCGCTAGTTGTCACACCTAAAGCAATTTTCAGGGTGTGCCAAGATAACACGACAAGATTGAAACTTCTTTCGTGCAAAGAGTGACAGCAATGCACGGAGTTCTTTTTTCTAAACGTTTTAATTGAATATTTCCGGATTGAAATCGAATTTTGAGGATCTGTAATGGTCAAAAGATGAAGCATTGTGAGCTGCACAAAATGGCGTTCTGAACTCAATTTGGCCCAAAATGCACATGCGACAAGATAGCACGACAAGGAAGACTTGCAACGCTGCAATGTGTGCTAATTTAGTGGAAATGGTGGCTACTCAAAAGTAGTTTTGAATTTAAACACGTTTAAGAGTGTTCTATTAATGATTTTTCAAAACGTTTTCAACTGAAATTAAAAGGTAATAAAAAGTTTAGTTAAGAGTAAAGAAACAAGTTCTTCCACCCTGTCTCACATCCATCACATACGATCCCTTCGTCGACCCCATCGGTTTTTTGACGGACGGTGGGAACCGAACCAGATCGTTGCGGTTCTTGGCCGCGATCGCTATCTTAATTGAGTTTCAGGACAGCGTGGCGACGCTGCAGTTGCATCGCGCCAGAGCACGAACGTGGAGGAATTTTCCTACAATGTTACGAACGATAGGCTAAAAATAGATCTTGTTCAAAGGTTGCGAACAAGTGGGTCGAAGCGCTGGGGTGATTACTATTGCGGACTTCAGAGTTTAGGGTGGTTCGGGTGGAATTTTTGGAAATGCTGAAGTGAGTTGGTGAATAAAGGGGGTAAGTAGAGCTGTCAATCTATCAAACTGTCACCTGTCAAAATTAAACTCTAAGTAGAAGGTATTTCGGATAGAGTTGATCCCTTGGTTTAGTTAGTTTCACAAATCTTTAATTTTTTAATTCATGAACGCTACAATCACATTATGTGGAAAAGATGTTTCCTTACTAGCTAGCTGATAGTATACATGTGTGAATAGACGAAGCTCCGCCTACAGAGGCTAACAGGATTAAGGATAGATGAGTACTGATCGAGAAGTATCATACAAGCAATGAAATGCGTACAACAGGGGGGAGTCTCGATTTGAGATGTGCAAAATTTGTTCGCTAGAAAACAAAAAAGAAGTAACGTTTAAGCAACAATAAATAGCGCGTTAGATTAACATACATGAAATACATACTAGAGGTTACTTGCATTAGAATTGTTCGCACACGCGTGTGTATAGTGGTTTGCTAACTTAGAGGGGGGTGTGCGTGTGTGTTTGTGGTTTGCGCTTAACCTAGAGTAAAAGAAATCTAATAAATACGATCGGTTGTTTTTAACCAGGAAGCAAGGGAGGAACTCTTAAAAAGTAGTATTTTTCCTAGTGTTTTGTGTTTGTGTGTGTGTAAAAAAAAAGAATTAAGCTTGCCTTCCTTCCCTGCTTCCTACCACAGAAATGCATAGTGATCCTTAAGATTAAATTTCTTTTGTTGCGTTCCTAATCGTTTCGAGCTTTAAAATACTTCAGTCATATTTGTTGTTTATGTTTGCCTAGTGAATTTTGACAGTTTGCTAGTTCTACACGGATCATGTTGGAGTCGCCGCAAAGATATTTTTACTGTTTTGATTTGTAAATTTAGATTTGCGGTGACCTCACAATGTTTCGTGTGAGTGTCTTTTCCAAAATCGAATTCTACCGTCGAGTCGTGAAAAAATTGTCTAAAAATTGTCTACAGATCTAGGGCTACCTTATTCTAGGTTCTTTTCCCCTACCGGGGAAAATAGTTGTAATAAAATCGAACACACGCAGATCTGCTGTCCTCGCCGGGTGGCTCGGTGGCGTCTGAGATACCCAGGCAGCCTGCCACCATATAAAAACCCCAGAAACAGGGTTCAAGGGGTCCCCACCTCACTCGCAGTAGCTCTTAAGTTGGGTGTAGGAACAGCTCTTCTTGCAGCACTCGTCGTAGATGCCTTCCCGGCGCACCCTCCGGTGGGCGGACCGCGAGTGCGGGTAGCCACGGGACGTGACACCGCTGTCCGGCAGGGTGGCCACCTCGACTTCCACGGGCTGTTGCGGCTGGTCGGACAGGTACTCTGGAATGACATTGTGGCGCACTGGGACCGTTAGTATGGGATAGTGGCAGGACGATTGTGGGGACTAACCTGATCGATGGTGGCTCATCATCGGGTAGCGGCCCTGGCACAGCATGGCCAACGTTTCGGTCAGCTTGCGGCCGCAGTAGCGGGACCGGGTCATGTGGTGGATCAGCAGATCCGACCCGTCGGAGGCTCCGGCACCGTTCGGCAGGGGCGACGCATCGGCGTCGTCGCCCAGGAGGGACAGAAGCAGCACCACCAGCGTGGCACAGGACAGGCTAACCGAAGCTGATCGCATCTGGAAAGGGTAGAAAATAGAAATTATTAAACTTAAATTACAATTAAGTACTTAAACTTAAAGTAGTCAATTGAATTGGATAAGTAGGCGTTGATGAATTAAGAATATGATTTCTATTACGGACTTCAACATTGAGGTATTGAAAGTAATTTCAAGTGTTGTTGAATTGTTTGAATGCAAAATATCGGATAGTTTTAGGGTAAGTACATGCTAGTAGAATAATTAATCTGTCAATCTGTCAATCTGTCAACTGTCATTTTGTCAATCTGTCAACTGTCATCTGTTAGATTAAATTGCAATATGGACAGAAATGTTACAGTTTTTGTTCGTATTTTGAGCTCAAAAAAAATTATTCAATTTAGGTAAATGCTAGTGAATTGATCAGTCTGACAACTGTCAACTGTCATATTAAACAGCTTTCTGTACACAGAAGCTACATCTTTTTGTTCGGATTTCAATCCCAAAAAGCTACAGTACGCGTAGCGCACCAAGAACGCACACCCCAAGCGACGTGTTGAGAAACCCCGTCCAAAGTCCACACGGCCTGCGAAACGACCGTCAACATAAACTTAAGCGCGGCTAAGCCTGCTAACGACCATATGATCAGCTGCTGCCTTGAGAGAGCGGTGCGCGCAAGAACACTACAACTACAACGAAAGCGCACAGAGAGGAGGAACCCAAAGTGTCCAATCTCGTTTTTCAATACCCACAAATCCCACAGCTGGAGATCGTCGTCGTCTAGCTATCGTTCCCACATCAAGACCCACACACAGCTGCGCATGCTATAAATAGCCCGACGCCAACGATCTGCGGGTCCATTAAGAGAGCCGTTTTATTTGCCATTGGAGACATACACACCAGAAATAGAGTCGTTTATCAACGCACCACAGATACACAGCCGTGGGCAGCGAGTACAAGCTCCGTTTTAACGATCGACGACATTTGAAAAATGGCATAATCTAGTACGCGCGCGCTGGAGAACGTCGTCAAGGTAGGCGGCGAGCACACAGCAGGCGGTGACGACGACGACGGAGAGCCCTTCAAGAATATCCAGATAAAAACAAGTAGACGGGGAAAATCTAGGTCATTGTACATCTACACCGACACGGCACCGATCATTATCCCCGTTTTCTTTATTTTGCTCGACTGCTTCTCCTTGGGTTGCTTGGTTGTTGTTGTAGTTGCTGTCTCGTTTATTTAGATGCAGCGATGGATTGTTTCCATGAGACTTGATGTTTGTACATTACTGTTTCCTTGCTTTCGAGTTTGTGATTTGCGTGACTGTACACACTTTTGTTTTTACCTGGCGCAGGAAACACGAAACACAAGATAAAAACAAAATGTCAAAACATGCATCAAATGCGGGACTGTGGAGACTGGAAAACGGCGATATCGATGGCGTGGGATTCCGGGGAAAGGTTGGAAGCGGACAAAAAAAAAATAAGTGCCCAAACTAGTTTGAGCTATTCCACTTTGCCAGATGATCGTAGTAGGCGCTCAGCTGGAGCGCTACCTCCTGGTGTATGCGCGCACAGCTTGCTGCAACATTGTACCCGTCAACTGTTCAACGCAGCCAAACGCACATGACGGGTCTTGATCGAGCGTTGTGTTTGTTTTCCGTTTTGCCTTAACGTATTTTTTTTCACTTTCCGATATTTTGTTTTGCTCGCCCGTTCGTCGTCGGCGTTGCACATCGATCGTAAACAACGTAAACAGAGAGCGAGACGACGACGATGCACTCTCTTGGCCTGCTGCGATCTGCGAACGAGCTGGTGATCACGCGTCGAGCGAGTGATCAGCGCTCCTTGACGTAGGTACCAGCTCTTGTCGCTGGAACGCAGGTTGTCGGAAGACCATGAGTTGGGTTTTTATGGGTTGTATGTCGCGCGCGGCATGCATAACAATGCGAAATGCGCGGGCTCGTTTTGTTTACCCGATCGAGTGGTCCTTGACTTCCTCAACATTTTATGGGCGGCGAGGTCTTTCCACAGAAGATCTCGCTCCTCGCGTGGGAACCCATCATGCACAGCGGACTTGATACATCGCAATCTGCGCAGATCCTTGACCTCGGCCGACTCTTCCCAGCGCGGTTGTAAACAACGTCGGCTCCAAACGAAAATCTGCTCGTAAAAAGAATCACGTTTGCGCTCAAAATTCCACGCCGCAGACACAACAACAACCGATAAAGGATCCGTCCGTCCAGACGCGAAGACAAATCGCGCCGTTACACCCTACAAATCGGTCGTAAAAACATCGCCCATTAAGACACTTCACGTCGGCCAGTATAATAACACTGCGGCGTACAGACTTCGGAACAGGACGGCAAAAAATGCACAATAAATTATATTTGCGAAATGAGCAGAGATCCAGGCAGGGTTCATTACAATGCGCCTCGGGTAGTCGACGTCAGAAGACTGATGAGCGATCGATCAACGTGGCCCCAAATGCTGCGCACGTTTTGTTATTGTTGTGGTCGCGGTACCTTTGGTGCGGAGTTGAGGAAAAGGATCGCGTCGTAAAATTAGCAACATTAAAAGCGCAGTCATTGACTTGAGGACCACCTACAACGTCGTTTCGGCTCGAGGCGTGACAAGATCTTCTCTTCTTCCTAATGGCCAGCGATCGCGACTTGACTTGGCGACTGATGAAGTTGCATGATAAAATCATCGATGTTTAACGATCGTGCAAATATTTTGCATGTAGCTCTTGAATAGCTCTGTCTTTCCGAGTAGTAGACAAGGATTAAGACATTTTTATTCATTTGGTGGTTCAGCGATCGCGACTTAACTTGGCGACTGATGATTGATAAGTAACAATACGATAAGATCATAGCTTGTATCATTGTAGCTCTTGAATAGCTCTGTCTTTCCGAGTAGTAGACAAGGATTAAGACATTCTTATTCATTTGCTGGTTCAGCGATCGCGACTTAACTTGGCGACTGATGATTGATAAGTAACAACTGTTGTACGATAAGATCATAGGAGTTTAACTACGCACGAATGTTTTATAAGTAGTTCTCAAGAATCTTTGTCTTCCCGAGTAGTAGACAAGTTTTGAGACATTTTTGTTCATAGTGGTTCAGCGATCGCGACCTGACTTGGCGACTGATGAAGTTGTATGATAAGATCAGCGATGTTTATGGGGTTATAGATCATTCGAATACCAACTGACTTGACTGATTTATTTCTAATCTAAACAGTCAAAACTGAAAAGCTTAAACCGGGAACTTTCAAGTGTTGACCATTGTAGATTACGGTTTTCAGCAAGTTCTTGATTCCGTACGGAATTCCAAAAGTTTCCATCACAATTCAATGCTATTTTTAGCACCCCCGTTCCTCGATAAGTTCGGTTGGCTTATGTAACGAGGGTTGATTGCCGCACGAATTGACAGAAGTTGACTCAGTCCGGCATGAATCAGACCGCCGCCGCCCTTAATTGGCATTAGTCTGCACTCTGGCTTCTTGGAAGTGCTGTCCACCAAACACACCCTAATTATCCCGTTCCCGATGTCACCGACGTTGCTACCGGGAATGGCCGCATCTCCATAACGCGCGCCCATAACTTATGCCGGGTTTCAGAGATGGGTCCACCAACTCACGCCGACCGAGGGTCATAAATATAAATTACCTCTCGTGTACTGCTTTCAGGAGTGGGTTAGCAATCATCATCAGCAGCAGTGACCAAGATTAAGCCACATAGACTTAGAGGAGCACTCAATTTAAGCCGTCATTTATCTCCATCAAATCTGTTTTGCGCTGAGCGGTCCCGCCGTTCAGAATTAGAATATGCAATCGAATCAGGTGCCTCAATTCGTGTCAAATAAGCTGAGGGGTGGTAGGGTGAGGTGTCCAATTACGGTAACGAGCGATCCGTTTGGTCTCTCCGGCAATTGTGCATTTCTCATGAACTTTGAACTCCGCGCATCAGTCCGTGATCACGTTTGCAGCAGTCACGAGAACTGTAATGTTGGGTTGAGTTAGATTTTGTGTGAAATTGAGCCGTGAATATGCTCATGAACACTAGCTCATGATTTCATGAACAATGATCTCGTTATCAAGAATGACGTTCTGGGAATCATTCTCAGGTGGTCCAAGCCCCCTCCAGCCAACAGTAGCGGAGACTTTTTCGTGTTTGAACCGGCTCATGACGATCGGTTCGTCGCCGGGCCGGTTGGCCGTTTTGGAGCCACCCGTGTGTGTTAATTTATTTATTGAAGTCAATTGGGATCTCCACGAACCGCGAGCGCGCGAGAGAAGGAGGAAGTGTCTCGCAAGAGCAGAGATTGGGCCGAACCGGTTGCGAGATATCGTGCTCTGGTCTAGTGCAGAAATTGGCGGGGAGTCTATTTCGCAAAACGTTAAGCACCCCGTGTGCAAATTGCTTGACCTCGGACCGACGGCGGCCGGTAGACGAAATGGGAATATTACTCTTAATTCGCATCAATTTGGCGCTTGAATTAGCGAATCGTTTACTTTATTGGCCGGGCTGTGGACGCGCCACGTTGGTCGTTTAGGTGATCTCGGGCGTCGTCTGGAAAGATCTGGACGACTCCGGGGATTGGGCTCTTGTCTACAATGTTGCCGCGATCGCGTCTTGACTTGGCGACTTTTTTGAGCGTCGACTTTTGGTTTGTCAAGATTTTGGTAAGGTTTCATCAGGTCATTTGAGGGAATAACTCACCTTTAGGCTTGCCGTTCTCGGTGATCAGTCTACAGCAGAGCAGAATGATCCAGTAGTACACGGGGACGATTAATTTGGAGCAATTTTTGTTGAAGATAAAGATGAAATCGATCCAGTAGAGTTCCAAAGTACACATTCAAAACGACACCAGCCTGGCGGCAATGACCCCTGCAGCGGTTGATAGACACTACTGGAAACTACTAACAGTGCGGTGATACGCTTCTTTGGGGGGTTCTTCTTTAGCAGGGTTCAGCCTCACAGCCTCGGCGATTAATTACTTGTTATGATCACAGTTTGGTTTGTTGTTTTGCTTGCTTCACACTTGGACTTTCCCAGGGACGACACTTGATTGTAGAGCTCGGAACGTACTGATTAACTCCCCCCGTCGGTAAAGGACACTGACTGTAACTACTATTTTCCCCGATGCACTTGACTTGATCTGCTCCGTCCTTGACGATCCACTATTTTTTTTCCACCGTTTCTTCCTTATCTCGATCACACTCGATTTTCACACTACTTCTTCTCCAGGTTTGTCGATCTTCCGCAAAAGATCAACACTGAGTCCACAAAAAAACCAGCGAGTTGTTGTCGTTGTCCGTTGGTCGGGTCAGGTTGGCTCGTTGACACTCCGCGACACTGGCACTTCTGGACCTGGTCGTCCACAGAAAGAGAGAGTGGTGGTGGTGGGGAAGCTGTCTTCGGGTGCTCCTACCTCGTCAACATCACAACTGCAACTGCTCGATCGGCTGGAAAGTGTTAGCGCTTTAAACCTAGTCGTTTTATAGTCCCGCCGCCGCCGACGATCCTCGGATCGCGACCGAGAGAGCGAACCAATACTGTTATGCTCTCTTTCTGCTGATCGCGGAGAGGTGAAGGAAGTGGCCAAGGGTCCCCGTATGCAAACATACACACGGAGAAGTGTGCGTGTGTTGGTTGGTGGTTGTTACGAAGAAAGTGCGAGGAGGAGTTGACGATAAGCTGTGGCTGGTGGTAAACCTGGTAAGCCCCAGAAAGAAAGAAAGGAAGAAAAAAAAACCGCTGGCAGTACAGTACGGTTGAGTAATTCACGAAACAGGTTTGTAGCTTCCTTTGCAGAACCACTCAAACTTTTAACTGACTTTTTAAATCATGTTGTGAATCAAGATAACAAATAACAATAGTTCAGTAATTTAAATGATATACTCTACTATCCGTAGTTTCGATTACTTAAAGTTCGATTATGCGAAGATCGAACTCCCCCCCCCTCCCCTTCAAAATCGGTCCGAAAAATCAGAGAGCAGAAAAAAAATTCCAACGATTTCAAAATTTTCATGAAAATAGAGGTAACATACTGAAACCAGTTTGAAATGCATTTTTCTGCGTTTAAAATCATATTTTGTATGTCTAGGATCGATAAAAAATATTTAATTTTTTTGTGGAATTCCAATGTACAGCACCGCAAGAAGTTTGTTTTCGACGAAAAAAAAAATTTTTTTTGATACTTTGATATTTTGAAAACTAAAAATTGCAAAACAACTGGGCAGGTGTAAAATGCATTTTAAAACATTTTTTTCCATTAACATGTCAATACCAGGCTTGTATTTTTTTATTTTATTGCCCCCCTCCTCGACTTTGGCTAGAGTCAGGGGATTGAAACTCGTCTGAAAAACCTGAGTCGAGGGACATAAACTTCAAAAAATATTTGCATCGGCCAAAATTGTAAAAAAATGAAGTGCCAAAATGTCCAAATAATTTTCAAAATCACGAAAAAATCGTAAGTCTTAAGTCAAAATACAAAATATCAAATAAATATTCTCAAATTTCAAAAAGTCCAACAAAAAAGTGTAAAAGACTATTCAACGGACCGAGAGCCAAAATTTCGCTAAGTCAAACAAATGTAATAAAATGAACTAAAAAACTTGTTATGACACGGATCTTGCAAATTTTCTAAGTGCCAGAATATTTTTTTTGTATGGGGGGTATTTATGTCAATAATCATTAAAAACCAACTGTCAAATATCCAAATTTTAATGAAGCCGCTTTGTTATAAACGTCATTTCAGGAACAAACTGTCAAGCTTGCACAAAAATGTTCTGTAATTTCGACGATTTGTCTTGAATGTTTGTTCCAGACAAAAATAAAAATATAAATAATTTGTCATGTTTCCTATTCCCAAAAATCAATAAGGTACAAAAAATCACCATTACACTGAAAAATAATAAAAAATCGCAAAAAAATCTAAAATTTCACTAAGTCCTGACAAAGGAGACAAATTTCTTTAGATATTCTTCAGCTCTAAAAAAATAAAAAAATTAATCTTAAAAAAAAACACGAAAAATCTTGTCTAAATACGTTTCAAAAATTTTGCCAGATTGATTTTTAATAAGGAGCATATAAATAATTAATAAAAACTCACTATCGAATTTAAAATTTCAAAGAATACTTTTTGTTTTTTTTTCTGAATGTTTTGTAAAGATCAGACTCAAATTTCCAGTAATTTTGAAGATTTTTCCAACATGTTGGTTCGAAACAAGAATAAACATCAACATAATTTGTCATGTATCCAAACCTCTAAAAAACTTTCAATAAAAATATAGAATTGAAAAATATCCAAAAAAATAAAAAAAATCCTACTCAAACATAATGAAACTTGTAAATTTCAGCTCATGAAAATTGTTCAAAGTATCGGAAATGGAAATTTTTTTCAATGAGTTCATGACTTGATTATCGGTAGTCCTCGGATAATCCAGTTACAATATTTTTTTCACTATCTTGTTTTGGGTCGTTAAGCACAAATATGACTCACAACAATGCTCCAAAGTTATTTGGAAATTTGAAATTCAAGATGGCGATCAAAAATTGTAAGAAAAATTGGGAAAATGCATTTGGAAAATTAAAGCTAAAAAATGAGAAAATATAACAAAAATACTCGTAAGTTCCTAAGAATCCTTCGGATAATCGAGGCTTGGGAAAATCTAGTCTGGACTGAAACTAAATGAAATTTATTGAAATAACTGACCTTTTGCTGTTCAATGCAGCATGCACGAGATTAATTTTTACTTGAAATTGAATTTCCTTTTTAATCATTACAAAAATTACTTACAAATATATGTTTGAGCTTTACGTCTCACGGCGTGACTACCACAATTCATAAAAAAACTTTGATTTTAATTTAATAGTGATATGATTTGGTGACGTGAAAACGATCTGATTTTTGCTATATAATTTGAGAAAATTCAAAATTTCCAAAAAAATCAAAAAAAAAATAATTCCGTTAAATAGGTAAAATCACACACAAAAATAAATAAATCTTAAATCATATTTTGCATTTTTTTATGAACGAAATTGAGCTCCACGGTATATCGTTGCAATATTTTTACAAAATCTGATTGAAAAGGATTTTTTTGAAAAAAATATTACTCTACAAGATTAATTAAAAAAAAGAGTTTCAAGAATTGACAAAATTGACAAAATTGACAAAATTGACAAAATTGACAAAATTGACAAAATTGACAAAATTGACAAAATTGACAAAATTGACAAAATTGACAAAATTGACAAAATTGACAAAATTGACAAAATTGACACAATTGACAAAATTGACAAAATTAACAAAATTAACAAAATTGACAAAATTGACAAAATTGACAAAATTGACAAAATGGACAAAATTGACAAAATTGACAAAATTGACAAAATTGACAAAATTGACAAAATTGACAAAATTGACAAAATTGACAAAATTTACAAAATTGTCAAAATTGTCAAAATTGACAAAATTGACAAAATTGACAAAATTGACAAAATTGACAAAATTGACAAAATTGACAAAATTGACAAAATTGACAAAATTGACAAAATTGACAAAATTGATAAAATTGACAAAATTGACAAAATTGACAAAATTGACAAAATGGACAAAATTGACAAAATTGACAAAATTGACAAAATTGACAAAATTGTCAAAATTGACAAAATTGACAAAATTGACAAAATTGACAAAATTGACAAAATTGACAAAATTGACAAAATTGACAAAATTGACAAAATTGACAAAATTGACAAAATTGACAAAATTGACAAAATTGACAAAATTGACAAAATTGACAATATTGACAAAATTGACAAAATTGACAAAATTGACAAAATTGACAAAATTGACAAAATTGACAAAATTGAAAAAAAAAAATACAAGATTGACTTAATTGCAAAAAAATGACAAAATTGACAAAAGTCTTCAAGTCTGTTTTTTCTCTGCATTTCCTGTTGGTCTGTAATTTCTGATAGTGTTTATTATTTTATTATGTTCAAGAAGTTCAAGAAAGCGATATTTTCAGTTGAACTTGTGACTTCCCCACAATCCTGATTATCTGGTCTCGCATGGGTAATGTCGATTCTGCCTAGTCATTGCCGAAATAGGTTTTGATTAGGGAAAAACACTTAGTTACAACGCTAGTCGAACTGGTCAACGTTTATAGTCCGTCCCTTACGACTTAATCTACGCCGGATTACGTCTCAGTAACACCCCACAGTTACGATGATTATGCTGGATTCGATCACACCACCAAAGATGACATTGAATCACACTTGTTAATGTGCTCAGGAATGTCGTAACATACGTCGCTACCTACTCCACTGATGAACTGGAAATCCAGAATCCGGCAAGTGGTAAACATCGCCTTCGTTATCAGCGCTCGCACGCACAAATCACGTGCCCCGGGGCCAGACTCATTGTTCCCAGCGCCCAGAGTCCGGGAAATAATATGAAATACATTTTTATTAAAAATACAATTAATCTATTTTCAAACCAAAACAGTTCGCCTACATGTGGTACTCGGCTTATCGCGGTCAGACTCGGAGTTTGGGAAGTGGAAATAAAAACCCCTCTGCTCTGTAGACGACGATCGTGTGCGCATCAACGTCGACCGTCGACCACCAAGTACAGAGGGTGCGAAGCTTCTTAGCACAAGTGACTAAAATACGTGATAACTCGACCATTCTCCAGCGCACGCGTCATGTGCCTATCGTCAAACCGTCTTCCTCGGTGTGTGCGTTTGTGTTTGATTTATTTTTAGCTCATCGGCCTTTCCTGACCACTGACTGTGGCACCAATACATCACCACACTCAAACTAACCATGTGTTTGTGTGCGGGATGGTGTGATCATGTGCGTGAAGATTGTTTATTTTCGCCTTTATGTTTTGTTTTTGTTTTATAATATTTTGCTTGGACAGTATTTTGTCTCTTTTTCTCTTTCCTATTTCATAATGTTTACACTGCTGCATTTGAGTGAGATGCAAAGGGCAGCATACATTTATTAATGTTGGCCCTGTGATCTTTGCACTGTTGCAAACATATGATCACAGACTAAGTGAGAGAGCGAGAGCGTAAGATAAATATGTTCGAAGGGGTTCCCAGAGAGCGCTGGAGAGTACGTTGCATTTCTCTCAATTTGGGAGAAAAAAAATGGATAAAGCTCTCTGCAGTTAGTTTGCTTTGGGGTTTGCTCATTTGAGAAAATAAAATTGTACACTCTAAAATCAAAACACAGACTTCTTCACGCAAAATTTTTTTTTTGTAGAATCAGCCTGTACGAGGTTTGAATCAACAAATTTCTTGTTGAGTATAATCAACAACAAAATTGCGTATGAACAAATCTTGATTTTCTCAATTCCACACCGAAAATCCAAATAACACAGATCTGTGTAAAATTTGACACAGATCGCTCAAAACCTGGAATACACAGAATCTGCCTAAAAGCCTTGTACACAGAGCCTTTACACAGATCTGTGTTATAAAACTACACAGTTTTGACAGCTAGAACATGTTCTACAATCTGTGTAATTTTTTTACACAGATCTGTGTTATCTGGAATTTGCGTGCACAAAAGTCTTTTGTTGTTTTGAAAAAGCTACTTTGACGTTTAGCGTTGATTCAACAAAAATCATGATTTTCAAATCAACAAAACGTGTTGTTGATTCAAATATGCCTTATTTTTCTGCGTGTTATAAAATTGCAACATATTTTTTTTTTGTTTTAGGCTTGTACAAATCTAGACTTTTATTTATTAGGTACTAAAAACATATGAAACTCAATCCAGCTTTTTAAGCAAAACGTGGTGCTACTGCGCGATTTTGACATTTCGGACGTTAAACATTCGAACGCCATCTTCGCTTAAAAACCTGGATAGTTTATAGGACCTTTCAAAACAAACTCTAGAAATATTTTTAAAAGTTTATGTCTCCCCCCTTCGAAATCGGCCTAAAAAATCAGGGGACAAAACATATTTTTTCAAAAAGCTTTTAAATTTCAATGGAAATTCAAATGCAATCATCTGAAATCAATTTAAAATGCATTTTCCTGCGTTTAGAATTATTTTTAACATGTTTGGGTTCTCTCAAACATCCTTTGAATTAAAAAAAAATCAATGTACAATACAACAAAAAGTTAGTTTTTTAGATATAATTTTTGTTTCCCTCAAATCTTACATTTTTGAAAAGTAATGATTTTAAAACACTTTTTTCATTCAAATGTTGAGATTATGGCTTGTTCTTTCAATTTCTGTATTTTTTAATTTTAGCAAAAAAAAAAAACTCTTTCCAAATTCCCACAATATTTTTTTCATATTTTTGAACTCAATGATTTCCGATTTTTTATATGATTTAGAGCTCTGGCGGTCCCCCGCTGAATTAGATGACAAACAGCTAAACCGATAGGCCTCGTAAAAGTATCTAAACATCAATGTTAGATGCAAAATTTAATTGACAATCAATAAATACTTTTGTGAAATTTAGTTTTTCGGGCTACTTCGACCTTTCAAAATCGGACTCAAAAAATCACTGATTAATGAATCAATGCTTCAACAATTTCATTGCTTTGAAATTGTTGATCAAATCCCTATTTTATACTTCACACAATAATGAACAATTTAAAAATTGAAGTTGTTTTTTTAGCAATAAGAAATGTTTGAAAAAATCGTGTTGCCAAAAAGGGATGGCAAATGTCAATGTCTATTTTCGACCAGCGTTTGCGTTCGCCTTGGTGCTCAAAATTCTTTTCTTCGATTCGGTCTGGTGAACCATGCTGCCCTTTTAAATTTCTTGAAGATCAGATAAGGTGTTCAAAAGTTATGTATAAAAAAGTGTGAACTTTGAGAATCGGATGATGGCTTTTTTAAGGCCGGATCTCACTTATCTGTATGAAAACTGTGTCCGGAACTAACATCCGACCCATCGCTAGATAGGTGATCGAAAGACCTTTCAATCGAGTTTAAAATTTTGAAGATCTGGCAACTCTGTCTCAACACTTAAGTGATACCTATTTTTGTACTTTTTTGAAGCCGGATCTTAATTGAACGAAGCTGGCCTCAGACGCACTTGGTTTTTATCATTAATATGAAAATATATTTTTCAGATATTTAATGCCATCCATTTTTGATTAGGAGTGAGGAAGACAGTTTTTCTTCAAAATTTTCAAAAAAATCTTGTTTATTCTTGATTAGGTTAGTACAAATTTCATTTAAAGTTTTGTCCCTCCCCTTCAAAGTTGGTCCGAAAAATTAGAGGGCAAAAACATTTTTTTTTTCAAAAAACTTCAAAATTTTAATGGAAATTTAAGTGCAATCAGCTCAAGTTAAAATGCATTCCCCTGCGTTTATAATCATTGTTAGCATGTTTGGGTTCATTTAAAAATCTTTTGAATTTATGAATATTTTCGATGTTTATTATCGGAAAATGTTTTTCTTCGCTAAAATTTTTGTTTTCGTCAAATCTTACATTTTTTGAAAACTAATGATGACAAAACATCTGAACTAGTGTAAAATGCATTTTGAAACACTTTTTCCATTCAAATTTTGAAACCATGGCTTGTTATTTAAATAATTATATTTTTTGCCCGCCCCCTTCGACTCCGGCCAGAGCCGATGGACAAAAACGTTGAAAAATATTTGCATCGGATTTATCAAGATTAAAAAAGTTCGTTTCAGATGATTTTGAAAAATAATGTCCGTACTGCACAGTACAAAAAAAAAACAAGGTGATATTTCATCTGGGAACGAGTACATCTTTAATTTAAAAAAAAAGTTTGATTATATCTCATTTCTATTGTGATTTTACATTTTCAGTTTAAATTAAGGTGATATTATCATAACAGAAGTAATATTAAACCTTCAAATTTGATATCTGTCAAATTGATCCAATTTTTTACTGTGTAGTTTATTGCTAGTCTAATGTCTATTTGTTAATTATATTATTCATGCATTACTGTTATTATGTCTTGACCATTTTACGATATTTTTTTCTTTCAAAATTTGAAACCGAGCTTTTGTGTGCAAGTGAATAAGTAACAAATTATGAAATACGGCAAACGGCACAACACAAATTTCATCAGATGAATCATGATGATTTCACGTTCCAACATGTTACATTGTAAACTCGTGCCATTTTACATCGATTGCATCACCTCCTCACTTTTTCCAATCCCTTTCCTAGAAAAACCAAAATCCGGAATTCCCCCGAAAACAAATCCACTGCGCCAGCGTTCGATTTGGGCCCCCTCAAATTTCATCACAGTGCAGTTCCAAACGCGTGTGACTCATCCAACTCTGAGGCGCACACCAACCAACTGTGCAACGCAGCGGAAATTCGACCAACCTCGAGCGAGTACTTTTTTGGGCTGTTTATGCGTCGTTCAAGGGCTCTCGGACACATGTGTGGCCCTTTTCGGAAGAATCCGGTTCGCGTTGGTTTTGGGAAAATCCCAGAAACTCAAACTCAAATCTTGGATAGATTTGTGGGGGTTGGCGCAGCATGTTTCTAGGTTATGTTTCGTTAGTCATCGTCGATTAGACCAAACTGGATCAAGCCGCTCAGATGCAGTCGAAAGCGATTTGCAATGCAGAGTTGCAACGAAATTGGTGCTCTTTGCAACGGTCAACACAAATTTGCACGGATTTGGAGAGTAACATCTGGAAATGGGGTAAGATGATTTTTTAATGTTGCTTATTTCGCTCATTTTGAAAAAGTGAACTAGACATAAAACATGTAAATTAACATACTTTTTAAGGACAAGATGTAATTGATTATTAAAATTAAAAAATAATACCTCTTAAATTATTACCTGAGATTTGAACTCAAAGTATGTTGCGGCATCCAAGCTTTGTTTTAACCCATTAATAGGTTCGTCTGCACCCGCCAAACTCGCCAAAACTCTATTTTTGGCCCCGGCCAATTTAGACTAATTGGCGCGGAAATTGAGAGAGTCGCCCAATCTCCGACAGTCAATCAGCGGTGGCGGCAACTCCGTTTGGGGTTGATGGAGGTTTTTGGCATCGATTTTGCGGCAACTTTGGCCCCATTGGCGGCGGCGGCATCGGTAGTACGTACGTCAAACCCCGCAAAAGGTCAACGGTTCTGGTAGACGAGGAAACCTGGAGGCTGTGACGAATTGCTCTTTGTGGAGATCATAAAAAAATGGCGAAGACTTTGCAGAGCGCCAATTGACTGGGAGGCACTGTGGGAAAAGGCCGCTTTTGGGGGCCAGGTTTAATTGGTCGGCTATCAAAATGTTACTTTGTGGGAGATTGTTGACATTGCTTATTTAGCTTTCACTTATTTGTAATAAAGTCTTGACAAAAATCACAACATAATATCAACATTTTGAAACAAAGAGTATTGTTGGTTTCAAACATTTGTAAAGGCTTCTGTAAAAAACATGTTTTGTACTAGAGCAATTTTAGCTCAAATCAGGAATTTTTCTGGTACTTTTGTATCCGACTCTCTCCGATTTCAATGAAACTTTGTAGACATGTTATACTAGGCCTATATAAGCCATTTTTGTGTATATGGACCCAAGTTTTGAAATATCACAAAATGATATTCCCAAGTTATTTCCGTCTGCTCGGGTTGATATGAAATCTCCGTATACTGAAGTATTTAATGTTATTATATGATCTTCTTTTTGAATATTTTGAAGTTAACGTTTATGTATATTCTTGTATTTTTTTATAAATAAAAAATTAACCAGCCAAATTTTGCATCTATTTCATCCAATATCCAAACTCCTCCAGGGTGGTTTCCCCTGAAGTCCACCCCGTTTCGGCAGATCTTCACGCCAGTCTTAAAGGCCTTCACCGCGCTCGGTCTATTGCAAATCTTTGCGCCAACAGTTTAGTTTACGTCTTTTCCTGTCACTTTTTTGCAGCTTCGTCATAATTGACCGGCCGGTTGGTCGGGTCGGCTAATCTTTGGCGTTGCCACAAAAAAAAAAAAAAAAAAAAAAAAACTCAACACTCGCCACGACCCTCCACAACACAAACAAGTATGAGGGTACGGTGGTTGGTTATTTTTAGCCCCTTTTGGGGTCTAAGTAGGGTTCGCGAATTGGATATGCTCGTCGATTTATGCTCATGGGGGCCAGAGTTCTATTTTTATAACACAAAAGGAAACCGCGGCTGCACTGGGTGAGACTTTGCGGATTCTTTTTTTGTTTTAGTGTCTAGGTTTTAGGGTAAATGTTCCAAAGTTTGTTCAAAAGGGATGTTGTCAAATTCTAGAAATTAAAAAAAGTAATTTAAAATAACAGTAAATCTTAAATTTAAAATTAAAATTAAACCCTCGAAAATTTGCCCAAATTTTACCGTCGCAGTTTGCGCACTTGCACCGGCACTCTACCCACTGCCAGGTAATCATTATTTAGCACGATGATTTGCACATTTCGAGCTTTCGAAGGCTTCTCGCTCTCTGGGTGCGGGTGTGAACGGTTTTGTTTTTGCGTTTCACCGCGTGCGCGCGCGAAACGGTCTGTAATTAAATCTTGCGAGCTCTTTTGCGAGTTTTGCGAGCTGTTTGCGAAAATTTGCAACTGTTTAGTTGATCTGCGAAACGAGATGCTCTCGGGAAGAGTTGAACGATTTGAAATGATGTTTAAACATTCATAGACAAAATTTTCAAAAAATAAAAACTGATGTAAAACGTTAAAGTATTGCGAAAGAAGGCGCCAGACCGTCCCTTAACCATGACCAACATCAAATCTATCCCACTTGTACATTTTCAGGTTGCGTAATCTCTGTTTGTCTTCTTGGCTTACTTTACTGCAGTCAGAACTAGATTTCTAGGTCGAAATAGTTAGATGACGGGGCCATTGTTGGCTGCTGCGGCTGCTGTTGAGTTGGGAGCAGTCATTAAAGCTTGAGCACCGTGGAGGTTAGGTGGGATGTTAATTTAATTGAGTTATGCAGATTTTGGACAATTTTGAACGTATCTCAACTTTTATCCCCTCTATGTGCTAATTTACTTAAATACTTATTTGAGCTTTTTTGTATATTACAAACTTTTTTTTTGTATTTTAAATTTTTTTCTTTCTTCTATTCTTAATCACATTTCTGTAAGATAAGCTTAATCTTGACAACTAAAGGTAGAGCCAAACTTTGTTGAAGCAATCGGTCCGTATACTGTCGCTTAACAAACACTCAAAGTTTCAACTAATTTGGTTACACCAGTTAAAAGATACAGTAAATTATGTAATCAAAAATCCGAAAAGCACGTATCACAAGTGTGTTTCGAAAGTATACGTGTCACAAGTGTGCACAGAATTTCCATACAAACTAAAACAGACTTAAATCAATAGTTTAACCGACTTAATCAGTATATTTTCAAAAACAAAAGATTGCATTGCCTTCAGAAAATGTGTATCAACATAAATTTGTGAAAAACAAGAAAAAAATTCCACATTTTCCAACAACATGTTTGACGTGTCACAAGTGTGCACGATCATTTTGATAACAAATTGGTCTATGTCACTATTACACTATTGCGATATCCGGGAAACGGAAGCGAGTTTCCAAAATCGGGTTAAAGCTTCTTGTAGTGTTTGTTAAGTATAGAAAAACGTCATGATTAACTCATTTTCGACCAAAATGGTCTATGTCACAAGATAGCACACAGCTGACGATGTTATGATTGATGTATTTTACAAACCTTTTACTTCTGAAATATTGAAACCAATCCTTCTTATTTTACTTTCAAATTATTTTGTTTTTCTTTGTATTTTATTTTTTGAAATATTTTGAAATAGCCAAAACATAAGCATTTTTCGGTAAAAACAAATACCTACTTTGTTATTTAGCCAAGAGTATTGGGGCACAGACTTGGTAAGCTGGATATGACTCTCATCAGATTGATGATATTTTTGGGGTGTGCAAAATCATTTTTTTTTCATCCGTACATGCTTTTGTGTACACGTTTATTCATGCAATATTACATGCATTTGCTCACAAAGGTGTTGTGCATGCTTTTGCATGCGATTTTACACAGATTTTTTTAATGTGTACAAATGCATATTAAACGGCAAATATTATCAAAACAAAATAAAGTAATTTTCGATTGCAAATTTGTTTTTGTATCTAAAAATGAGTTGATAAATTTGTCATAATGTTCGATATTTTCTTAAGGGTGTACAGCAACGAAGGAAGTTGTTGTCTTCTTATTCCAAAATTGTCAAACTTACGGACCCAATCCTGCAACAACCGGATTGTAATATTAGTCAAACTTTGTTGTAAATTGCTTTGTGGACAGTGCAAAAGCTCTGGTTGATGTGCACCGTTAAAAGGTATAATTTTTTCCATAAATTTAAGTTCCTGTATTAGTGTTTTTTATCATCCAAACTTAAGCGCAAAATTTGCCTATTTGCCTAAACCAAATAAATGATTGTTTTCGGAAAAAAATATTGTTTTTCGGGAAAAAAATGAAATCTTCATGATGGTTAAAAAAAAAATGATGAAATTAAGATTTAAATGTCAACAGGGTGAAATTTTTCAAATTTCGTTCTTTTGAAATATTATCACCTGGGATTTTTTGGGATTTTTCTGAACCATTCGAATTTTTTTTTCAGAGATGGGAACTATTTTAAAAGAAAAATCAAAAAACTAGAACGGGGGTGACATTGATAGGATTTCAATTGATTTTTGGAATATGTTCCAACAGGTAGGTTTTGTCAAAATCAAATTATTCGCTCTACAGCATTGCCTTGGCGTTCTCGACTGCGAGATTCCTACTCGAAACTAGGTAGGTTTTGAAACAAGCTTATTATTTTTGAAACATGTTCTGGGGTAGGTCACACAAGGTCCATGCACTATTTTCGGCAAAAAATCTTGTTGTGCTCATGATTCGATCATGAACTCAGCTATCAAGTTTGAGCTTCAACCCACATATTATTTGAATTATTGTGATCTCAATAAATATATTTTTATCGTGATTTACATTTCGTCACTGTCGTGCTAACTTGTCACACTTGAATTTTGGGCCAAATTGAGTTAAGAATGCAATTTTGTGCAGCTCAAAATGCCTCGTTTTTTTACCTTCACAGATCCCTAAAATTTGATTTTAATCCTGAGTTACTCAATAACAATCGAAAAAACTCCGTGCATTGTTGTCACATTTCATATAAAAGAAGTTTAAATCTTGTCGTGCTATCTTGACCCAGCCTGAAAATTGATATAAGTGCGACAATCGGCCAAAGGGATTTCAGGTCAGGGCACGTTTGACAGAAGTATAAGCTCGACTATCGTAAACATTTTCAATTATAACTCGGGACTCCGGCAAACAAATTCTTTCTAACTTCGGGACAATGCAAAAAATGGTCAACAAAACAAGAAGTGTTTGTTATTGTTTATTCAAGGTCAAACATTAAAACGCATTTTTCTCGGAACGTCAAAAAGCGACATACAACAAAATAGCACGATGGCGTCGATTTGGTGGTAATTTTAAAAACAAATAGACATTAGGTTTGGCGTAGGAATAATTTAAAAAATGTTGCATGAATTGGCAGCAAGTATTTGGAAATTACTATGAATGATTAGTGTTACCAATTGTAGGTTCCATTCTCACGACTTGTTTACAAGTGTCTGAAACTATAATCTTTTTAATTTCTAGCTTCTATAGAAGCTAATTAACCTGCATTCCTTTTGTCAGAATGCCCGGTAGAATCCCAACTTGACTAGTTTTCGCCACACTTCACGAGAACGATGTGGTAATCAAAACCCCGTAATCTGGTCGTGAGCAATTCCATTTGGCTACCACACACTCTATATTTACTATTAGTAACAAGAAGTACAATGATAATCACCCAGCCAGTTGGTAATAATAATTACAGCCAACGACGATTCTCAGCTCGGCTACCAGACAAGATCTAGCAGCTGAGCTGGCAATCACTTGCTATATTTATATTAAACTCTGAATGGTTTGTTTTCCTTCGAGGAAATAATCAAATTTATTCCAAACACAAAACAAAAACAATGACGCCCCTCTTCCATGTGTGTGTGTTTGTTGAGGGAGGAATCAAGTCTAGCGTGCCCAATACAAATCACAATAAATCCAGACCAAGCAACGCAGAAAAGGAATCTTCCTGAACAACCTCCTCTCTGGCAGCAACTTTGACAGCTAGACAGCGGTCGAAGGAGTCCGGCGGAGTCCACCACCACCACCGCCGGTAAACGGTGATTGTTGGCTGCCGGATCAAGGGGCTTTCTTATCAGCTTTGTTATTGTTATTAATTTGTTATAGCCGGTCCCGTCGTGGATTTGCTTACATTGTTGATCAACAGTGCGTTCAAGACGGTGGGAAACAGGTTGAAGCATTCGCGAATCTTTGTGCGCTGCTTTGTTCTTGACAGTAAAAAAAAACCGTGTCTGCGAATACGTAGGTACGACTTGGCGACTTGGTGAACGGGTTGACTTTTTTAAGGTTCCTCAAAGATCAGAGTTGGCAAAAAAGTGTTAAGGTATTTTTTTTTCAAATTGGTACAGAGATAGCTGTGAACTCTTTGTTTACTTATTTGGTTATAAGGTTAAGTTTGCCCTAATATTTTTTTAAATGATAAAGTACAAACCAAATTTCCAACTGATTCTTTTTTTTGCATCATCTTGTACCTACAAAGTCAAATCGGACCGGCCCTGTGTTATCAATTGGGTGTCAGTGAAAACAAAGCCGCTGGGGGAAATCGAGAGCTCGTTTGTTTACATGTTTGTTTTTGATGTCCGTCTGACAACGAATGATTCTACTGCTTCTGCTGGAATGGGTATTTGCCTCCAGCTGTCTGGTCTGGTTTGGGATTACCAGCTGGCCAAATGTGATTGATATGTAATGATACATGCGTGCTGTTTTTTTGTGTTCCTGCATCGTTTGTGTTTTTTTTAGATTTTTTTCGATTATTTTCATTTAAGCCAACATATTTCAAGTAAAGCTAAAAATTCTTATTCTCAACCAACGCATAGTACTCATTTCTCCCTTCCAAGTCACATTACCATTTTTATATTGGTATTTTTCATCCCGCATTCATAATTTATAACCTCGCCCATTCGCGTCGAAGAGGGGCAATTTTGCCTCTTTGATCTTTCGCTGGCTCGGTTTTCTATATCTATAATAATGCATAATATATGTAGCCAGCCAGCGAGCCTAAGTGTGTACTAACCCAGCCCACCCCCGCCCCGACATTATCATCATCAACATCATTATCGGTGGTAGAAACGATGAGCCCACTTCCCACAAGGATCAGAAACATTGCCATGAACATCAACATTCAACGGGGGGAGCGATACACCCTGATGGCACGTGGCGTCACATTCGCAGGTCCTTTTGAAATGGTGGGGCTTTTTTCATTGAAGTGGGCGGAACATCACGCGATATCCATCCCTTGCACTTAGACGGCCGATGTGGCATTTTGAGTTGAAGTCGATTTGAATTTATTCATAAGTAATCAGCGTGAGAATCGAGGTACGGTACCTTTTGCAGGACTTAAATGAAACTTTGAATTTGTTGTGATCTTGTTAATTTGTTGTGATTTGAATACCATTTTGTGGCCCATTTTTCAAGCCTCACCTTTGAAGAAGAAGCAAAACCGTATAACCCCGTGAAATGTTGTCACTCTTCATAAGTAAGTATTTCTTATCAGATCGAGGCTATTTTGACACACCATACAACTGCGACAACTGGCCAAAGGGAACTTTTAGTCAGTGACCGTTTTGTCACTCTTGCAGCCAATGTTTGTTATTGTTTACATTACGTGCTTTATTTTTTGACTGTCTAATGTTAAACATTAAAATGCGTTTTTCTAAGAACGTAAAAAGAGCGACATACGACAAGACAGCTTGATGGCGTGGTGCTAAAATTTTGAAAAATGAACTGTCACTTTTTACATTGGACTCACACTTACTATCAAACCAAACGTTTGATAGTATGTGTGAGCTATGTGTAAAGAGGGTCACCCTGTCAACCAAGAAAGTGCGTTCGACCCCCGTTACTTGAATGATGAAAGCTTATTGACACTTAGAACTGTTTTTTCTCAATTATTTTTTTTTGCAAGGAGAAAGAGAATGAGAGAGAGAGAGAGAGAAACTTTTTTTTATAAATATTTTATTCCGTAAATATAAATTGCTTTGTTCTCCTTCATACTAATCTTAACCTAAACATTTATTTGTACTTCAATATTTCAATAATTTTTATTACAATAACATTTTTGGTGATCTATGTAGTTCCTACAACTATGTCGAAACATTCTCGATGGGGAAATATACCCATTTTAATCACTCAGAGCCATTCGACCGATTCTCATCACTTTTGCCGTTTTCCGCTATCAAATCAAAATTTGCAGATGTATTAACAATGGAGAGTTGCTTGTTCACTTTTATTTGAGCTATTTATTACCTTGGAACAGTCAAAAACACTTTATTCATGATCAAAGTGCTGATAGGCCGATAATAGAAATAGGCTGAGAAAGGGTATAGTTCCCTTAAATAATTTTGAACCTTTTTATACCATTTTGGTGTGAACCAAAGTTGCTTGGAGACAATTCTTTGATTTGGCAGTGATTCTCAACCGGTGTGGAATTCACTCCTGGGGCCTTGGGTTGGACTGAGGATGCGATAGAAAACCAATGCACAGTAAAAAAGTTGAACTTTGGAAGGTCGAAAATGTGGTTGGTTCAGCACAATGTGTAGGGGAGAGTGGGGAGACCTGATCCCCTTTTTTGTATCGCACATAATTCTGTCAATTTCTCACAAAACTATGAACTTTTTGCATGAATTGAAAGCTTAGACATTCAACTATGTTTGGCTGATAAGGGTATTTCATCAGATAAACTCTTCGTACTATACCAAGCGTTTAAAAAAAACATTTAAACCGGCATTTTATAAATGTTGGGGGTAATTTGATCCCCCTTTCTACATTTTGAAGAAATCTTAAGCAAAATGTTTCATATTCATCCAAATTTTTAATTTTCTTTAAGTTACAGCAATTTCACATTAAACCTGTACGTTTGTGTTCAAAGTATAACAAGTTTAGCATGCAAAATATTTAAAAAACTTAAAATTTTCTTTTTTAGACCAAAATTGAGCATGTTTACAAAAGCTGGTAATTTTTGTTTACAAAACTTTTGAAAAAAGGTTCAAACTGCAGTAAGTTATGTACAACTATACTAAAGGAAACTATGTACGAAACCCCAGCCCAATTATTTAATCTTGAGGCTGATTCGAGTGACTGTAAAAATGCAGGGATAAAGTCTCCCTAAACGCACTTTTTTAAACAATTGATTGTAAAAATAGTATGACAATAAATTTAACGTCAAATGCGTAAGGGTTTTGGAGTTGATTTGTTAATCAAACAATTCATGTAAAAAAATATTTTTTTGAATAATTTTTGAGTGTTTTCAATAGTTATCAAAACAAAGAAAAAAGATCTCTTGGAAGTTTTTTGCAGCACTTTTTATAAAAATGTTCTAGAGCAAAGCTAATTATTTTACCCACATGCTGACGAGATACAGGCTTGGGATCAAGTGTCCCCGGGGATCAAGTCTCCCCACTCTTCCCTACTTTTGAACAACAACAAAAAAGTGTGAAAAATCCTTGTCTGACACTGTTTTGATCACAATTTTTAAATTATAATCCCAATTGTTGTTTTCAAACGCTCTATTATTTGAAGAGTTTGAATTTCAATATAGCTTATTCTTGAAACATACAAATAACACTTCATCAGAGATCTTTTTGAGTATTTTTTAAAAATATTTTTTTCGAAAATGTTTAAAAAAACTGATTTGATGTGTTTTTGCATTTTTTTCAATCAAGTAATTCACAAGGAATACATAATTGTGCATTAAATTATGGGACCATCCATAAACCACGTGGACACTTTTTTGGGAATCTGTTACTGTTAAAGTGACTGTTTTATAATGAAATTTGATGTTTTGCAACCCAAACAACTAACCCTAGACAAGAATAAGTGTACTTACCCTAGTTACCTAACACACCTGTAAAACACACACAAATTACATGCAAACACACAACATACCAACTTGTGAACCCTACACCAAACATGTAAATACCTACAGACAAAACGACACAAATTGTACAGACATACACAAACCCCAAAACCAGCACCACTGCTACGCGAGATCTGTCATCTCGGCGCAGCATAACAGATGTAAACACAAAGCATAATTGAATAAAACTTAAGTCTACAACGAACCGTCGCGGAGTTCAGTTCGCTCAAGAGTAAAATGCGAAGTTTTACTTAAAACTAACGTCCGAAATACTAGTTAGTACGCGCGGGAGTGATTAGTACGGAAAGGAGGCATGCAAGGAGAGTGGATTTAAGGAAAAGGAGTGGAAGGAACATGCAGCAGGAGTGAGGATGTTTCGTGCAAGGAAAAGGAAGGTTCTGGGAAGTGAATTGTTAGGGGACACAGGCCGTCAGTGATCCGGGACGGCCGAAACTTGTGTCCAGTGCGTGGACAGTTACCCCCCCTCCCCTCGTGGAAAATTGTCCAAACAAAAAACACTTTTTCGTATGGATCGTGGACAATCGCCCCCCCCCCCCAAGTGTCTACGTGGTTTATGGATGGTCCCTATAAGGTTCTGTAATTTTTCACATTATTTGATTTTCTTAAGAATCCCACAACAAAAAAAAATCAAATATTGGCTAAGTAACTTTAAAGCTCTAGAGACGATTGGTCAATGAAACGTTTTGCCGAACTGAAAAATTACATTTCATTTAAAAAAACCATTCAAAAAAGATATTTTCAGAAATGATGAATCAAAAAATGTAAGTAGGATTTTTATTTTTGCAAAAACTCTTAACTTGGAGCATATTTTTTGCCCAATTTTCTCTAAACCTGTTTTGTCCCCAAAAAAATCAAAAAAAAAATAAAAATATTTTTTTAAATTTTATTTTGTAAAAAAAAAAACTTTGCCCGAAGACACCAAATCGTTAGATTTTTTATTGTTTATGTACCAAACCAAAATAAAAAATGAATAATACGTAACATCGGCAGATTTCGTAAAGCATTGCTTAAATGGGACATTCTTGCAAACAGGGGCAGAAAAGTTTTTTTTAAATCTTTGGATTTTTTTTTATTCAAAAACACGTTCAAAAAGTTAAAAAGATTTTTAAGTCAAATTTCATTCTGCATTCTATCAAAAGTGATCATATCGTGAAAAATGTTTAAACGAGATTTTTAAAATTGCGATTGAAAATTTTGCACTCTGTTCAACTATAGAAGTTGACTTATCGTAATAAACTATGTTTTTACTGTGTTTTAGCTTATCTTAAACTCGAAACATCCTTACGGAGAAAAAACAATTTCGAGATTTTCTTTATTCTGCGAAATGATTTTTTTTGTTAGATGTCTGCAAAACTGGTTAAATTTGATGATGCTTTAAGTTTTTTTCTATTTAAAAAAAATAAAAAGATAGCAATAACTTTTCTTTGAAAAGTCATGAGGTTAGCAAATCAAAAATGTGAGTAACTTTTTTTCAATAAAACACATTTTGTTTGTATAATAATAATGTTTTTATAATAATTTTAAGAACTATTTAAAATCTTCTATGTTTGCAAACTGCTTTCTAATAATTTGTAGTACTTCAATCGACAGAATATCCCTAAGGTGATCTCTTTAACTTGAATCAGCTTTCTCCCCATCGGAACTCCATTCACACAGCCTGCGTCGCAAGCCTGGGTAGGCAGAACCATTACCGTTTCTCAGGCAAAAGTCGGAAACTACAAGTGTTCATCAGCATTAGGGACGTAAATGAATATCTATTCATGCCTAAGTAGGGGGATGCACTATAAGATCCTGGGATGGTTGCAGTGCAGATCTAGCGAGAGCTCGCTCTATTGAAAAACCTATCCCTGATGGGTAGAAATTTCCCTTGGGTGTGGAAAATTGCTGCACACACACATGCATAGCCCACAGAGCCTTGGAAAATGCTGGAAAATATGGAGAGTGAAAACGAGTAGCATCATTCCGAATGGATATTAGTGAGACGGAAGCTTGCTATTCAATTTTACATATTCGCATTCATATAAGTTTTCATGCTGCTCCTCCCTAGACGTTTTGCACCGTTATTTGGAGGAAAAATTGTATTCCTTAGATAATAGAATACCTTTAGGTGATTAATCCAGTGTACGTTTGAAGTTTGGAAACTGACTCCTATTTGCAGGTAAATCATTCAAATTAACCACCCTCGACGGTGCCGGAAAGTCCACCGCCGGATGGGGAAAAGAGGAAAATTTCATCACATTTTCCGAACAAGCAGTGGCATCATGCAGAAAAGGACCGCTCGGAGGCGTCAAATCCCACACCGGAAAAATCTGCAGCTCCAGTTCCCGGTGGACACACTCTTCCTGAGCTGGACTGACGGATTGATGAAGGGGTTGAAGTGATGAATACTGATGATGATGTGTTAACATGCATTAAAGTGTGGAGGTATTTGATCAATAATGATTGATCAAGGTTTTCATTTCAATGAAGCAACAGTTTCAGAAGATTAAATAAAAAATATACAAAAGAAATGTTGAAATGAATACAGATTATGCTAAAGACAGATAACGGATGACTTTGAAAAGTTGGTCTTAGCACTTTTATCCTGGCAGAATAAAAATAAAATTAATTGCAAAAAAACCCCTCCCCATCAGTTGGAAAGGCTGGACTTTTTAAAATCTGTTGACAAGATGGAAAAACTTTCGCTCAAAAGTGCTTCCTTCTTGTTGTGCTGGACATTTCTACCCGACTTTTTTTTCCTCTACATTTTCTCTCTTGCTCCTCGTCAAACGAATTAAAAAAAGTGGATTTTAATTCGATTTCACCCCCTTCCTCGAGCTTACTCGCTAAATCCTTCCGGATAAGGGAGCAAAAACTGTCCCCGTGAGCAAAAAAAAAAAAAAACGAAGGGTCCAAGCGATGCGGGGTGAAGGAAAAATTCGCGCCATTTTAATGCGAAAGTTGAATGGCAGCTATTATCATTATAATTACCCAGTTGTTAATCTTCGGGCGATTCACGAGTTGTGACGGGTGGGGGGAGGGGAAAGAAATGGGGGCGGAGATTTAAAAATATTTGCTTAATGGAAGTGGAGAACAAATAGTTTTGTGTGTTGAGCACTGATTGTATAATGTACACTGTCCACCTTAATGTAAATTAGTTTGGGATGTAGTTTCGCTGGAAGTTTTGTCGTTGGTTGTCAGATGGAGTTGATGAAAGTCAAGTTGATGCATAATTTTCTTCGTGTTCCAAGTAGAGGAGATATTACTGATTCAATTTAAATACTTAAAGTTTTTTAAATTGTTTATTTAAGAATATTTTTTTTCAGAAGATTATTGTTTTGCTTTTGTATTGTTCAAAGCCCTTATTGTTCCTACTTGCATTTTTTTTTTTACATACCAAGTTTCACAAAAAAGATTGTAAAAATACGTTTAACCGTCTACAACACAAATCCGGCTTCAACGGGATAAACTAAATAAATCACCAACCAAAAATTCAAAAAAATTTAATCCAATTCACTACGCTGTAAAACTTAGTTTAAATTTGAATTCTTTTTCAAATTTGGCAGTAGAACTTTAACTTTTTCGATGTAATTTTATATCATGAGGAATTACACATAAAAGTTGTAACCTTACACATCTTATATCCTCTCATGCCACAAAATCTGCCAAGCTTTCCAAATGTATTGTAGTAATTCGCTATTTTGTTACACTTGTAATCAAAATTTTGTGCTTTGTCACCATCTTGTTTAAAAATGCCACTTTGTCATCGATTTCTCTGAAATGTTTACCTGAGTTCGGTTCGATTCTAAGAGTAAACTTGAATAAATAAATTTAACAAGAATTTTTAATGTCACACAGTAGGTACAAGAGTACATACAAGCATCATATTGAAACATGTTAATATTACATCTGGGAATGTGTACACCTTTCATGTCTGAAAAATGTACAATTTTGAAAATGTGTAATTTTACCACTATTCTGGTGTAACGTAACTTGTTCTGTCAAAATTGATGTCAAATTAAAACATAAAAGGGGGTAGTACACAGCAAAAAATCCAATGGTAAAATCGCATGCAAAAGCATGCACATCACCTTCGTCAAAATAAACACTTAATATTACACACTGCATGTACAATTTTTGTAAACACAAAAAAAAAGTTGCAACCGACGCAGCACCAACAGTAAGGACTGGCGCCTTGGCCTACTCGGCCATCGGACCGATGTAAAGCTGAAAGGATAACCGCATATATGGGCTTGACTTTTCGGTCAAGTAGGTTTCCCATACTGATGGGCTACATATTTAAGGGTGTAAAATTACATAAAATTGCATAAAATAATGCAATATTTATTTTACACCCAGGCCTTTAACACGCCGCTGGATTACTACTTTTTTAGCTGTGTATTCAACCATCAAAATTTACACATTTTTATACTGTGAATTCAACGGTCTGATAGACAAGCCGGCTAAGGCGCAGTTCTCTTCAAGCGTGCTGGGTTTGAATCTCGCAGTGGTTAGTGCTAAACAATTGACAGGGGGAGGGGGAACATTTTAACCATTTTTTTTTAAAATAAGATAGACATTATTCATAATGTTTTTTGTAAAAAACTTCAGAGGCGAGATTTGTGAACGTTAAATATTGATGACTGTTTTCAAATAATTCAAAGGTGAATTTCCAACAATACGTTTTTTAATGATATGCGTTTCAATAAAGCATCATTTGCACAATCTCAAAACTGGGCGTAATAATTTGTTGCAATAAAATAATTTGCATTCGTTACTTGAACTTGGAAACAGTAATGGTAATATTGCTTCTTGGAGTGTTGACATATTTTTGACAGCAAAAAAATGTAATAATGTTTTGCAAAATAATTTTGCCACATAATTTGAGAAAAATTTTGATCGAAAATAAGGAAAATTCAACTCTTCAATTTTTAACCTCCATTTTTTTAATGTAAACTTTACACAGTAGGGGAGAGTGGGGAGACTTGATCCCCTTTTTTGTATCGCACATAACTCTGTAAATTTCTCACAAAACTATAAACTTTTTGCATGAATTGAGAGCTTAAACATTCATCTATGTTTGGCTTATAAGGGTATTTCATCAGATGAACTCTTCGAATCATGCCAAGCGTTTTAAAAAAATATTTTAAACCGGCATTTTAAAAATGTTAGGGGTAACTTGATCCCCCTTTTAACATTTTGAAGAAATCTTAAGCAAAATGTTTCTTATTCATTCAAACTTTTAATATTCTATCATTACAGCAATTTCACATAAAACCTGTACTTTTGTGTTTAAAATATAACAAGTTTAGTGTGTAAAATATTTAAAAACTTAAAATATTATTTTTTAGACCAAAATTAAGCATGTTTACAAAAGCTGGAAATTTTTGTTTACAAAACTTTTGAAAAAAGATTCAAACTGCAGTTATGTTATGTACAACTATACTAAAGGAAACTATGTATGAAAACCCAGCCCAATTAATTAATCTTGAGGCTGATTCCAGTGACTGTAAAAATGCAGTGATCAAGTCTCCCTAAACGCACTTTTTTAAACAATTGATTGTAAAAATAGTATGACGATAAATTTAACATCAAATGCGTAAGGGTTTTGGAGTTGATAAGTTTATCAAACAATTCATGTATAAAAAATATTTTTTTGAATAATTTTTGAGTGTTTTCTATACATATCAAAACAAAGAAAAAAGATCTCTTGGAAGTTTTTTGCAGCTCGTTTTAGAAAAATGTGTGTAACTCAATCTAAACATTTTTTATTTTTTTCTTTGTTTTCTACAGTGAGTTTTAGTTAATTTCGCACATCTTTCTAGAACAAAGCTAAATGTTTTACCCACATGCTGACGAGATACAGGCTTGGGATCAAGTCTCCCCGGGGATCAAGTCTCCCCACTCTCCCCTACTTGTTCGGTAACTGGGCGTTGTTTAACTTTGCTGCTTTTTGACTGGGCGCTCGATGATTGGGCCGTAGACAAACGTCAGAAAGCAAAACAAACCGAAATGACCAAGGGGTTAATGGTAGCAAATATCAAGTCCAACTTTCATTTAAATTCAAGTCACCATTCAAGAAATACGAAAAGTAAGCATCGTAAATAATTTTCACTAACTTTAATTTTGATACATCATAAGAAAAAAAAAAAAAAAAAAGGGCAGCGAATGACCAAGAAGGTTAAAGCTGCCAGAAATAAATAAATTAACAACAACAACAACATAAGAAAAATATTATGCGTGGTGGTCCCCTTGTAATTTTTCGTTCAGCTCAGTTAGTGATCAGCATTCGGTGACTGGGCTAAGTTCTCAGCCCAGTTAAAGAACAGGTACTCTTATATTACCTTTAAGTGTAACACTACATGGATTTTATTGAAAAATGTTGACAAAATAATAATTTTGAAAGCTGACTACTTGTGAAGTTCAAAACAAAAGTAACTGTATCAAAAATATAGAAAAAAATGAGATATAAAATGAAATTTGCAATCAAACAGTTCATTATAGCCATTGTTGGAATTCTCGCGCTCTCGCGAGAAGCATTCCTCTCTCTCGAGTTTTCGCCACGAGGCGCGAGCTTCGGATAGCAACTCGCTGATTGCCCGTGCCCTCCTCCGCTATCGAACGGGCCAGCACGAGAAGTAAAACGAGTTGGCAACGAAACAAAACAACACAACGATTGAAGTTACACTTTTTACAGTAAAAAAATTAAATTTGGAAGGTTGAATGTTACCTCTTTAATGTTTTAGACTGAAAAATTGACATTACACCAGAAAAGTGGTAAAATCTCACATTTTCAGAATCAAAACAATACAACGATTGAAGTTGCACTTTTTACAGTAAAAAAATGTAAATTTGGAAGGTTGAATGTTACCTCTTTAATGATTTAGACTGAAAAATTGACATTACACCAGAAAAGTGGTAAAATCTCACATTTTCAGAGGTAAAATTAAACATTTTTTTCTATCATAAAAAATTTAATTTAACCGAGTTTTTTTAACTGTGTACTTTTCGAATTCGAGAGGTCATTTCTGGTCAAAAAGTACCTTGACTTTGGACTGCTGCCAAAATGACAGGATTTGTTCTAGGAACGAGATTTTTTTTAGCTAAGTTATCTTAAGATGTCCCCTGCACAACCCTTTCAATAGAATTTAGTTTAATTGAAAAGAACCTGAAAAAAAATCACTTAGATCCAATTTCACTGCCCAGATCCAATGTCACTCCCAAAAATGGCTAAAAATGGCGAAAAATGCCAGAAATTTTTAAACTATTTTTGATTTTTTATGGAAAATACGTTTTTTTGGAATTCTGAGTACACCATCAAATCGGGCGTCCAACTTAACTTAACAAAACGTTTTTTTTCGTAAAATTGCGATAACTCGTGATGGTTTCAAGCAAACCCATTATGTTTCTATATCAAATTGTTTTTAATTGTCTGCTCTACAACTTTGTAGAACATTGTTACACTCTAAAAAACAACCCTGCAAAGTTAGAAAAAACACGAAATTTTAAAATGAAAACATTTGTTCTAAATGAAAAAATTACCCTTCTGGGTCAATGTAGATTCGAAAAGAACATTAAATTTCCCTTAAAATGACATGTACCAAATTTTTTTACAGTCAAGTAACGGAAAATGGGAGAATTTTTAAAACTTTTTTAGTGTTTTTTTCGATGAAAAATACGTTTATTCGGAATTCTGAGTACGCCATCAAATCGGGCGTCTAATTTTACATAAAAGTCCCTTTTACAACAAATTTCTATCTCATCTCCGTTTCAGGCTGCAAATGATTGAAAACACCCCTTTTTCGCATGTTCAAAAATGGAAGGAGTCGTACCGCCCCTCCGTCACGAGATATCAAAAAACGGACCTTGGATTCGTGATCAGGGACAAAAGTTACCCCTTAGGACATAGTTTCACGCAAATCGAACTTTTCCCGATTTCGTGTGAGTTGGTAGAGAATTACCCTCATTAGTAATTTCAACAATTTTCTGTTCTGGTTTTTTATTTTCAAATTTTTCACGATCCCTGGAATTCTCGTGAAAATTGCAATTTTTAAGCGTGAAAGTTCGCAAAGCCTACTCATTTGTGTGTCAAATGCACAACAAAAAATCCGATAGGTAGTAAAATCACATGCAAAACCACGCATATATAAGGTTGACATTTCGGTCAAGTAGGTTTCCCATACTGATGGGCTACATATTTCAGGGTGTAATATTACATGGAATTTCATAAAATAATGCAAAAACTATTTTACATCCAGGCCTTTTACACGCAGCTGGTTTATTACTTTTTTGCATTAGAATAGCGTTGCTGTAACGTTGTGAAAAGTGAACTTTTCGCAACTCACATGAGATTGCATGATAAATTAATCGGAACCGTTATTTTGGCCGCTATGAAGTAGACAGTTTCGGCTCCCCTCTCACTAACATTTACACACAAGATCCTCTGTAATTAATCTTAGCTTTAAGATAAAGGTACATAATTATAAAAGTCGACTCGGTCTTAACCAGGTCCCAGCACCGAAAAGGACCTAATATAAATAATTTTATGAAAAAAGTAGGCAGTTTCGTTACCCCAGGGGGATAGGAAAAATATGTACATGTACGGAGTTGCAAAAAAAGTTATTAACTACAAAAGTTAAACACTTGCGTTACTGTATCGCTCTTTTAGAAAACATCCTTATCGCCAATCTGCAATTCACAACAATCATCACATTCAATCTTTATTGTTCGTTTCACAGGATTGGAAAGGATGCCTCCCACCTTCAACACTAAAAATAAAGCAATTCCAACGCACAAACAAACATCGTAAAGGTAAACAGCAGAAAAAAGGCCAACAAGTTAAAAACGAACGCAAACAAGGCCCAAATTCCGCAGGAAAACAAAAACAACTAAAGCCAAGCACGACACAAAGTGAAAATTATCCCCCGGAACGTAACGATTATGGTAATGTGGCACGGTTCTGATAGCGACTGATGCCGGTTCTACCTCGAAGAGTGCCAGGTAAATGGTCCACATGAGACCGATAATCTCGGTCGGTCCCAAAACGCGCGCGAAAACGGCGTTGAGAATTATTCGCGACCGATTGAGATTAAAAAATCATCCTGCAAATGGTGCGAGAGTTGAGGAAGGACTGAACATTTTAAAACTTGAAAAGTGGAAGGCCTCAAACAAACCACCTTAAATCTAAAAATGGAAAAAAAAATAGAAAATTGAAAATGGGAGAAAAAATGCCAACCTCGGCAAAAGAAAATTAATAGCACAGAAGCGAAAGATAAAAGGGGACGAAAGTTCTGATTAAATTACTGGGGAATGGAAGCGAACATCCCTCCATCGCCAAAGTAGGCCGAGTTGTGGAAAGGAAGAAAAAATCATCCCAGCAAAATTGAAGGAAATTGATGAAAATGGCGAAGGCGTCCCATCTAATTATGATTGCGAGCGATAATTTCCGTTAATACTTGGACGAAGTTTTTCCTCGGTTGTTTTTTTGCCTTTTTCCCTCTAAAAAGGTAGATTTGTGCAGAATTTTTTGCAAATAATTGCAAAAAACCCGAAAACAGTATTAAAAGTTGAATTTTTCAGCACCCAATTTATTACTTTTCTGAAGTTAATTAAGGTATTACTTATCTTGTAAATTATGTTAAACCTTTTGACTTTCCTCAAACATCACATAATTAAGGTAATGATTGAATTTCCTGGTATATTTTAATAACAATTCCCATTAAATCTGCTAGACCAAACTGATAATGTTGTTTTCCTCGATTTCGCTGGAAAATTACGCAACCAACACGCCAACGCTCGAAAACTGCACAAAACTGCTTAATGATCCTTTTTCGCAGAATCCTCCCCGATTTCCTCACATCATCATCATCTTCACACACGTTACAAAGTGCACTTTTTGTGTCCGACTCCGATTGGAATCACTCGAAAACAGCATGATACTTGTTTACGTGGGGCTGCACCGGAATGCAGTGCAGCAATCTACAGCCACGCATTACAGGCAGAAAACTGCAAGAAAGCTGAAGTTGTACTCTTCTGGGTATTGTTGAAACACTTGATTGTTGGTTTTCGTGCCTTCAGGGAGAACGTAACGCATTCATACACGGTACTTTACCCATCTTGTGATCTGAGGTGTTACAGTGTGTTGCATAACATTTTAAAGATCTTTGATAAAATAAATCATTAACATAAAATGGTTCTTGAACTTACTATAATAATAAATACAAGTCTAAAAAAAACCTTGTAAAAATGTGACCAAAGTAAAAGAAAATTGCAACGCAGTGTAACAAAGCTCCGCTCGTCGAATGGTCTTGGGAAAAGTACGAGACTAGAAACGAATCACACGCATGGTTTCCACTGTTCCTCTATTGAGAGTTCCGGGAAAACAACTCAAGCTGGCGATTGTATCCATCAACCGACATCAAACGTCGTCGTCGTGCAGAAGAATATACAGCTCAAGCACAATAGGCACGCCATAATGAAGTACTCTACTGTAGCTCTGCGGAGCGAATCCTAATGAGAGCTCTACCGTGTACGGAGCGATTCATCCTCGAGTGATATCGGGGATAGTCACTTGATAAGTTAAGGAGCTGTGGGTGTCTTCTCCGCTTGCAGTATGTAGACGTTAAGAATGAATAGCAGTTTTAGTTGGATCGCTTTGATCATGGGGATAACCGGTTGTGTGAATAGAATTATTGTTTCAAACAAGCAAGAGTTTTGAAGAATTGGAATTCAGAGCTCAGGCAATAACTAACATTCCATGCTACGTTACAAGGCGTCTCCACCAAATTGTTGTCATTTACATAATGCTGTGGAGACACACATTTGACTTTTTGCTTCCAAAACCGTGCTGAATTGCATGAGTGTATTGAACCTAATATCGTCGTTGTCGTGCTTTTTTTTTTCGCACTTGCATTATTTTTGGGCCAAATTGTGTTAAGAACTCCATTTTGTGCAGCTCACAATGCCTCACCTTTTGACCTTCACAGATCCCCAAAATTCGATTTCAGTCCTGAGATATTCCACGAAATCCGAAAAAACTCCGTGCATTTTGGTCACCCCCTGAAAATTGATGTAAATGTGACAACTGGCCAAAGGGATTTCAGGACAGAATGCGTTTGACGCACGTGCAAGTTAGACTACCGTAAAAATTTCTAATTATAACTTGGGCAAAACGGGTTTGTTATTGTTTACATTGCTTGCTTTTTTTTTATTAATGGTCAAACATAAAAACGCGTTTTTCTCTGAACGTCCAAATGGCACGACGACGTCGACCTTTTGACCTTCACAGATCCCCAAATTTCGATTTCTGTCCTGAGATATGGGTAATTCTCTACCAACTCACACGAAATCGGGAAAAGTTGCCCCGACTCCTCTTCGATTTGCGTGAAACTTTGTCCTAAGGGGTAACTTTTGTCCCTGATCACGAATCCGACCAACTTTTTCAAAACTTTTTTTTCGTAAAATCGCGATAACTGTTTATAAGCAAACCCCTTATGTCTATATATCAAAATTTTTGTAATTGTCTGCTCTACAACTTTGTACAACATTGTTACACTCTAAAAAAGAATCCTGCAAAGTTAGAAAAAACACGAAATTTTAAAATGAAAAATTTTGTTCTAAATGAAAAAATGACCCTTCTGGGACAATGTAGATTCGAAAAGTACATTAAATTTCCCATAAAATGACATGTTCCAAAAATTTTTACAGTCGAGTAACGGAAAATGGGAGAATTATTAAAACTTTTTTAGTGTTTTTTTCGATGAAAAATACGTTTATTCGGAATTCTGAGTACGCCATCAAATCGGGCGTCTAATTTTACATAAAAGTCCCTTTGACACCAATTTTCTATCTCATCACCGTTTCAGGCTGCGAATTATTGAAAATCACCTCCTTTTTCGCATGTTCAAAAATGAAAGGGGTCGTACCGCCCCTCCGATACGAGATATCAAAAAACGGACCTCGGATTCGTGATCAGTGACAAAAGTTACCCCTTAGGACAAAGTTTCACGCAAATCGAAGAGGGGTCGGGGCAACTGCTGTGTGAGTTGGCGGAGAAACACCAGTTTCCAAGATATCTAACGCATTCTTAAAAAAATCAAATAAACCAAAATTTGGTGTGTGTGTGTGTGTGGTCCAATCCAATACCCGCTAACCGGTAGCGATATTATGGGAAAGAATAGTTTGTATCAGGCTTTGTATTTGCCGAATGCTGATACAACTTATCTCAGTCCCGGGTATTAGGTGGTGATAGCCCTCGCGCTGCTTCCAACGACCAGTTTCAGAATGACAGAGCTCCTTGCGGTCCAATTCCGAGGTCGCATTGTTCGGCCCCGCCTAAACATAGAAGCAAGCATCTGAAGGAAACTCGATCTATATTTAGACTTCCAATCCCGTCAGGCAAATCAGGGATCAGCGCGTATTTAATATGAGAAGATAACATCTTTCAACACTACGGATCAATTCACTGCTAGAGTGTAAACCTTCTGATGGCCGACTGCTTAGCGTCCCAGACCACCAATCCAGAGGTGTGAGTTCGAATCCCACCTGATTCATTTTCGTTTTTGTTCATATTCAAAGTTCAAATTCCTGATTCCAAATTTCAAAGGTACCGGCCGGGATTTGATCCCTGAACCTTCTGCTTATGAGGCAGAATCCGTAACCATTAAGCCACAGAGCCGGTTCAAATAAACCAAAATTTGGTGAACTAAATCTGTTTTTTTTCCAAAGGTTAAACTTTTAAAAAAGTTTAAAATTTCAAGTTTGCTTTTACGAGTAATATCGGTTTTCACGAATGCGAGAACCACGTAGGAATATATTTACGTTTATAGTGCAAATGCACCATACTCATGAATAAATTCCTTCGTGGTTCTCACATTCTTATCTAATAATCTCGTGGTTCTCACATTCGTAACTTAACTCACGATTACGAGAATTGATTTTTTTCTGTAAAGAGGAAATTCATGGTTCAATGAAAAATCCCGGTAGACTCGAGTTTTTGTTACTATTTTTAAGGAATATGCCTTTAAAAACAAAAGTGTTCCGTGTTTCTAACATTAATTAAAAACGGTAATAAGCAATTAGTCGAGCTCAGAAATGAGTTTAGTTTTTAGGAGGTTTCTATCAATGTCTATCCCGTTTGATATAAAGTTCGTAGAAAGTTTAAATGTAAGGAATTTCTAAATTTTAATCATAGCAATATACTATTGGATTTAATTATATTTCATACAAATATTATTGAAGTGCCTGTATTCTAACCTTTGATTGGAAAGCATGAATAGATAAAACATGATACAATTTCAATAAAAAAATCTTTTTATTGTCATTTTTTACAACATGCACATTTTCAATAATTGTTCAGAAGCTATAATAATTTGTAAAAAAACGTTATTATTTGTTAAGATACTTTTTTATCTTGATTTCTTCTCCTAAAAAATAATAATTTTTTTATCTGCCAAGTTATAATGATTTAGAAAAAAATATTAATGAAACTTCTTCAACAGTAATATTAACTCTTCAATAGATACTGAATTTCCATACATGTTATTTATTTTTCCAAAATTGTTTTTTTATCCAGACATCATTTCCATAAAAAAGATCTGGATTCAAGAATGTGTATAACGAACACTTAAGCGGCAATAGCATTAGATAGGGTTGTCAGATTTTATATACAGTTCATACTCAATTATCCAAAGCATCGATTTGCGAATTCTGTGACCCCATTTAGCGAAATTTGAATGTTTGATTGCCATTTAAATTAAAAATGCATATTTTCAATATTTTACTGCCACCATTTCGATCGCCACCTTGGATTTTAAAATTCAAAATCACTTTAGAGTAGTTTAGGGGTCATCCTTAAGCTCAACAATCAAAATAAGAAAACGAAAAAAGTCGTGATTCGATTATCCGAAGTGAAATTTTGCCAAAGCCTTTGGATAACACTGACTTGCAAAAATTTACAAAAATGACTGCGCAGGCCCAGCTCGAGGGGAAGCATGAACTTTGGGACCCCAGAAACACGTGCCCTTTGAATTTTTCAAAAATATTTAGACAGGGTCGAGTGTTTTTTCTCCGAAATTTGTATGGAGAATTAGGGCGGTTCGTCGCTGTTGCATACAAGCAAAAATTTGCATGCAATATGTGCGAGTAGCGTCATCCAGTAAAAAACATGTTTTAGACGAGTTTTGAACACGCTGTATCTTTTTTCAGGGGCAAGCCAGCACCATACTCTCTTGGGGAAAGTTATAGAGCACATTCCACAGCATCAGAATATAGGTTTTGATATATCATGAAACGTGGATTTAATAAATATCAAAATCCAAAAAAATGGGTTTCTCCATACAAATTTATATGGAAAATTTAATCGCTTTGCGCAAAGTGTGGACTATACCAATCGGTCCCAAACTTTGAGGAGTTGTTTAGGACCCCAGAAGGAACTTAAAAAGTGCTGTGCCTACTAAATTTGGACAACTTTATTTTTTTTCCATACAACCATATTACACCCTAATGTGAGAGTAGCGATCAGTACTAATTCTCTATTACAAGCTTTGGAGAAAACCCATTCGATCTTGTTTAAATATTTTTGAAAAATTCAAAGTGTTGTTGGTCGGTGTAATCGAGTCTGGACTGTATTTTGGACGCATAGAAATTGTATTTTCAATACCTTTCTTAAAATGAATATTACCTCTTTTTGAGTGTTTTATAGCCTTTCCTCAATATGACGAAGAAGGCAACAGAGCAATTTCAGCTCAAATCAGGATTTTTTCTGGTACTTTTGTACCCGACCCTCTCCGATTTCAATGAAACTTTGTAGACATGTTATCCTAGGCCTTTATAAGCCATTTTTGTGTATATGGAGCCAATAGTACTCGAAAATAACATTTGAGAAGGGCGTAAGGTATTTAAATATTTTTTGTATTTTGCAATTTAAAAATTACTGTATCTCGAAGTCCCTCGAGTCCCGCCCGTGTGGATCAATCGGACCGCGCACTGGACTCACAATCCAGAGGTTGCTGGTTCGAATCCCGCGGCGGGCGCTCTCAAAATTCTAAGTGTAAAGATGGGTATCCGGCGCCGTCGCTCCGTGCCGTACTCAAACACTTAGGAGCCCAGGGCGGCGAAGTCCTTGTAGTTAAAAGAAAGACACTAGTGGTTGGTACTAGCAATGGTGGCCGACAGCTATAAAGTCAACTTCGTTCGTATCTCGAAGCCGTTGCATCGTATCAAAAAGTGGTCAAAGACAAACTTGTAGGAAATTGGACGGGCTTTCTGAAAAAAAAATACACTGAAACAAAAATACACGCCACATCTATGAGATTTTTTGATTTTTAAGTCTAAAATTTAAATTTAAAGGTGATGTCATGATTTTTTTTCGTTTAAAATTTTTGAGGAAATAGCCTAAAATGTTACCAAAAGACTGACGAAAAATGCAGGATGGTATGTCTCCCCTAAAAAAAAATACAAAAATCATTTACTATAACTGTTTTTTTGAAAAGTGGTCTAAACGTCAAAATTTTTAAAAACCAGTGGTGGGAATCGATTTTTTAGACAATTTTACATAAAAGACTCCATATTGATCATTGTCCTATGTCCAATCCTTGGGAAGATACAGCGGTTTTAAAAATAAAAAAGTTGAAAAAACGGGTTTTTTGGTGATTTTTGGCAATTTCTATATGACAGATTTATTTTTTCAGTCTCGTAAATATTTTTACCGGAAAGCTCGTCCAATTTCCCATAAGTTTGCCTTTGACAGCATTTCAATTGGATGTAAGGGGTTACAGATATAAGCTTAATTGCATTGCTAATAACTGAAAATAGAATATTTTTTTCAGTGTGGTAGAAACTAGGATAGTAAATTATCTTACGTAAATATAAAAACGATATTAATCAAAAAGCTGTCAAAGACAAACCTATGGGAAATTGGACGAGCTTTCCGGAAAACATATTTACGAGACTGAAAAACCAAGTTTGTCCTAGAGAAATTGCCAAAAACCACAAAAAACCCTTTTTCAACATTTTTATTTTTAAAACCGCTTTTTCTTTCCAAGGATGTGTATATGACACAAAAATGGCGTATATAGGCCTAGGATAACATGTCTATATAGGCAAAAATTGGCCACTATGGTTTAAATATTTCGTCAAAGTAACAATAAACAGTTGAGGAACAGCATCTAATTCCAGCGTACACCTAATGTGGTCATTAGGGTGGGATTTCTAAAAGTTCTCAGATCAAGTTCTGGTGTGGTTCCCCTTGTAGTGCATACCCCTAGTGTATGCACTCTCAGGCCAAATATCAGCTCATCTGGTTGAAAAGTGGCTTGTCTCGAGCGGGTTCAAGTTTACATGGAAATTACTATGAGATTTTTTAATTTTCGTTCATTCGCTCCTACAGGCCTGGGGAAAACATGTAGAAACTTCTAGGATGGTCAGAAATGGGCGGAATCGTCTGGGGAACAACTTTCCCTAAGAGACCAGGTCGATTCGTTCAACCCCCATCGAGTTCAACGGCAATACATCCGGGGTTTTCGGAACCAACGGGTTTCCCCTGAAAAGCATCAAATTTTCCTTAGCATGCTATGAATGCTTGATGAACACCGCGACGCCACATGTCAAACAGCTACCACGTGGACTAGCATCGCCTATAAAAATGACTTTTTATTACTTTTTGAACCATAGAATTATCATTCATGGTGATCAGGATACTATTCAGCTGTATTCTGAACCTCCAAATAAGAAAAAAAAACTGTTATGGTGCAAATTTTACAATCACATGGTAGCTGTTTGCACTAGTGGCCATATCAACACTTTAACATTCAATTGACACATTCTCAGGCAATGTACACCTTAGGATGAAATTTTGAAAAGCGTGTATGAGCTATTTGGATATTTTTCCTCGATTCTAGACTACTTGAAGCTTCAAAAATCATGGTTTTCATTAATTGATCATTTGAATATCATGTTGTACAAGTTGGTTAGGTTATGCATCAATTCGTGATAAAATCATCGTTTTAAAACATTTTTCTAAAAACTCCTGGTTTTCAGCGAAATAAAATCCAAAAAATATTCTTTTGATTGCATTTTGTAGGTTTTTAGTTGTACTAAACGGAAATGTCATGGGTTTGCAGTTTATCTTAAGTTAAGTATTTTTTCAAACTAGTGTAAGTTTACCATTTTATTGCGTTGCAACGTCACGAAAAAGGTCATCATGTCATTATGTCAACAAAAAACTAAACATTCAATCATTTTGATACTTCAGATGCTCTTTGTACTTGGAAAGAGCTTTCAAATGCAATCTAGAGCGACTTAATTGGTTGTCTAGATCCAAAGTTACAACAGGTTTAAGTTTGCGTTGCAACGTCACGAAATTTTAAATCATATTGGTCACATGGCAAAAAAGGTGTATGCGTAGTTGGTTGTTGAAGATAAAAGGGTACTAATATTATATATTTGTTATATAATGTTTCCGAGCATATTTACAGAAGAATTGTACATGGGTCATTCACAAATTCCGTCATTTACTCGAAAAAAAGTATTTTATTAAACTTGTTGAACAAATCAAAAAAGACCGATGTTCACAAGGGGGGAAAATTCTAAAACTTTCAAAAAAGTAATCACGTGGTTACTGGTTGGCCCCTTTATGATAAACTGATTTACGTGAGGGTTCATTCTAATACAACGCAATGATTTTTTTTATCCCACACCCTTATGTATGTCAAATTACAGTGAAATTCATTAAACAATAAAAATCACGTGATTCGATTGTTTTTTTTCACAAACTTTTGTAACTCTGTTGTTGGACGAACCCTTACTTAAATAAGTTGTATGCAACGTTTTGTTGTTCACAATTAAAAATGTTATGTTGTGCAGTTAAACAGTTATATTATATTCTCAAATTTAATTTAAAAAGCACAAAAGTCAAAAAAAAAATCAAATTATTCGCTCTACAGCATTGCCTTGGCGTTCTCGATTGCGAGATTCCTACTCGAAACTAAGTGTCCGAAGGCTTGATTGTTGAGGCAATTCAAACCTCTTTTTACACCTTAGCTTCCATCCACCCCGGGATTCGAACTGACGACCTTTGGATTGTTAGTCCAACTGCCTACCAGCGACTCCACCGAGGCAGGACCCAGGGAGACGACTCCTACACCTGGACTGAGCTAACGACCTAACCTTTTGGTTAGTCCGGGGCCAACATTTACTTCCCGTCCGACGGAAGGCGTGATCAGACAAATCTCGTCTCGAAAAATGCCACCGGGACCGTCTGGGATCGAACCCAGGCCGACTGGGTGAGAGGCAATTACGCTTACCCCTACACCACGGTTCCCGGCGTCAACAAAACCATTAAAATATTAAGGGAGCGCTCTTGCATTACGTAACAAAACATTTATATTTTTAGACCCCCTCCACCCCCTGGAAATACATTTCCGATACACTTTTTTTGTATAAATCCTCGAACCCTCCTCCCTCCCCCTTGATATTACGCCGTTACGTAATGCATAGACGTCCCGTTACATGGATAGAGGATGGGAGAGGGGGGGGGGGTTTCCTTCGTTATAATGGAATATACAAAAAAAATATTTTGAGAACCCTTTGGAAAACTTCGTAAATCGTACTGCAACTGTGAAAGCAGAATAGGGGAGGGGGGGGGGGTCTAACATGGGCAGGCCAATCAATTCACATGTCCTTGTACTGTCTATTAATGTCTTATAATCAAATCTTAACCTACAGTTGTTCAGCCTAACAAAAACTATGATTTATTTTGAAACTATAATTTCGTGACGTTGCAACGCAACGAAAAACCCTGTTTTCAAAAACAAAGCGTTGCAACGTCACGAAATGTAAGCGGTCTTCAAAAATCGAGGTTTAATTTTTTCGAAAAACTAATGATTGCATTCGATTTGTTGGCCAATTTTACACTAAAAATGGAAGAAGAACTCCAAATTTGCCGTTTAACAGAGCAGAGTTAATGGCGAAACATGAATTGGGTCAGGATTGAGAAAAAGTCACGCGTTGCAACGTCACGATACATATTCCCCTCTCAAAAAAAGAATATTCGCTTAAAATAATGTTTCAACATTGTTTCTTATAAAAAATTTAATGTACTTTCCGAATCTGTACTAACATATGTACCTTTTCTATGTAATTTTTGAGTTACAGCCGAAATACTGAAAAAAGAAAAGTCAAAGCGTTGCAACGTCACGGCGGAATGTGTCAATTACAGCTCATGAAAAGCGTTGCCAACTGAGATCCTGCGATAAATAGCTTAATAAGAAGTGAGCAAGCAAGATTCTATCAAGATTTTTGCAAAATTAGTTTTTTAAATAGTGAAAATCAGCAAATTGGATGGAGTTAGGAGCGAGTGCTTAACCTGCCAAACATACAAGAATTTCCGCTACCGTAAATTGGAACACACAGGGCTACCCTCTGAATAGGGAAAGAAGCTTCAAATTTGGAATTCTATATGTTTTGTTGTTCTCTGTCCCATTTCGCTCCAGATAACGGTCCATAAACAAAAAGATACAACTTTCAAATCAACACCGTGACTGCCACTCTGACCATCAGCCATAAACTTTTACGCAAACGGTTTCCCCCCGTCCCCCTCCCCACTTCAAGGGACACTTTCTTTCGTTCTAATTGAATTACCCAATAACGCCTCGAGGGGTCCATTTTTCTTAAATAGAGTACTTTTTCTTTATTTCTCAACTTAAGTACAAATGTCATTTTTCGCTAAATATATATAATATAAGGATGAGCTTCCTGCGGGGGGAGGTGCTCTCTCTCTTTCTGTCACTTTCTTTCTTTCTGTCTCTCTCTGTCTCTTTATTCACTGCCACGCGAAAATCAAAACCCAAAAACTGTGTTCTTCTTTAGAGAGAGGTGGGGGGATAGAATAGGCGGTTTTAACGCGTGTTTTAATAATACTAACCGAAAATGGTGCGCGCTCGCGCCAATAAAACTAAATGAGTTGCAAATATTTACACGCGTCGCGGTGGTCACCCGGTGCGATTTAGGCGCTGTTAAAATTATATTGACTTTAAAATTAAGTTTATGTGAAGTGGTGGAGGAGCTCCCATTTTTTAAATTGGCGGTATTTTTTGCAGCGTGGTTGATTTTATTGGTAGTTTGTTTGCCGTTTGCGCCTAAATTGCCTCAGTTTGGGGGAAAATTTGATTTTTGTTGAAAATAGATTCGGAAATTTTGCCTATGTTTAGGCGTGACGGTCGTGTAAATATTTGCTCTTCATTTTCGAAAACCCATCACCGAAAGCTACATGGAGATTTGATTGCGACTAAGTTTTACAACACAAATTTATAAATATATTTTCAAGTTTTACAATAGTAGTTTGCTCAAACAACAAATTGCTTTGCGTCTCTCTCCCTCCCATTTCTAACTTATTCCAATATACTAAGTGAGATTCTAGTTACGTGTGTCAGGATCACTAACATTCCTTCCCTTTTTCCCCCTTTGTTTTTGTTCAGCACTTGTTTGCAATATACTCTTGGCTACTGACACAAAAAGCAAACCTTTTGTTTACAAACTCAAACTTGCACGGTAAGAAAAAACTGAACCGAAAAAATGCTTCGCGTTTCTTCATTCTTTTTTAAGGTGTTTTTTAAGTACATTTTTTACTGCATCACCGAGAACAATGACGATCACAATGGGCCACGCCAGACCCTTTCATAAAAAATCCTAACAATATCATCTAGCAAATATCAATGTGTGTGTGTGTCGAGTGTTTTTACTGTTTTTATTTCTCTCCGTGTCGTACGTGTAAGTGTCACTTTACTTTATCGTAACCAAAATTATGTTCTCTTCTCACCGTTCTCTTACTTGTTTACTTTTTACATTTACAATTACAATTCTAGCGATTTTTACTTTTCCGTTTTGCTATTCAACTAACTTTCTTGCTGTCAAGTCTCTCTCTCGGCACATTCATTCTCTTCTCTTTATTTTACTTCTTAGTTTTTTTTATTTGTGAAAAAATATACTCTCTTCGGTTTCTTTAATTTCTCTCACAATTTTTGCTATTCTTTTGTTACTCTCTCTCTCTCTCACCTCTTTCTCTCTAAACTATTCAACATTTCATCGTTTCAACGCGATTTTTCTTCCTCTTCTTAACCCAACTTTCCTAAAGAGTCAAAACCAAAAACAGTTAAGGACAACAGCGACAAGTTTGACTTTATTTACAATCAGAGAGGGACCATCATTTTCGCCATCATCATGAGGGAGTTCGACCTGGTCATTAGGCCTGGAAGCAGGACACATTAAGGGGCAGGCCAAATCTGGCCGCGTCGTTTTTGTGGCCGAATGTCGTCGTCGTCGTCGGGAGGATGATAACGATAATTATCAGCAGTAATGGATCCTCATTTCGGGTCCTTTATTGAATTTTTGCCTTCTTTTGCTGCTCGCAGAATAATGAAAGTGGGTGGTTTGTGTTAATGGGCTTGAGGTTGGGTCTTTTGGGGGTGGTTTTAATGAAATCAGGAAGGGAGATTTCTAAGATTTTATTTTGATTGTAGAATTTGATGTTTGTCATGGAAATGCAAAAGTTTTTATTGATAAAGAAAATATCATAATGTGTTTTTTCTTGACAAAAAGCAAAAAAGTTGCATAAAATCATAAAAAAATAATTTTAAGCAAAATTAATCAAAACGAAAATAATAAGAGCATAAAAGAACCTTTCCTTTTTTCTATGACAAGCTAATAAAAAGATAATTGAAATTTAAGAAAGCAAGAACTGTAACAGTAGTATTTCTCACTTAAAAAAAATGATGAAAAAACAACAAATAATTTATATGGCAATTCATGAAATAATTATTCAAAACTTCAATTATCTGAAAAATAATTTTCTATAACTCTAAAGTTTTGGGTAATATTTTTAAATATATTTTTTAAGGTAAAGTTCATGAAAACATCGTCAATATTTTTTTTTTATTTAAATTTTGATGATATTTTTTTGCTAGATTTAAAGTTATAATTTTTGTGCCTCAGTTTAGCACCGCATATGGGGGATGCAAAACCTAGGCATGCATAACTGAAGCACAGAGCTTATGGGATTTTGTATATATGGGATACATTGGCTATAATCCGATGAAAAATCATCCAAATTATGAAAAATTAAAGTGTTTTGGGATCGGGATGATGTCAGCTATCCATAGCAATTAAAGTTACATGAAAATTTTCACAAAAATACGTATTTTTCTAGTATTTTGAAAAACCAATGTATCCTTGACAAAAAAAATATTTTTTTTTTGAATTGCAATAAGGCATGAAATGAACGGGATTTTTTCATATATTTCGAAAGTTATAGCACACATTTTTGAAAATACTCAAAATTTTCACAAAACTAAGAAAACTGCCAAAAATTTTTGGTTTTTACAATATGGGTATCAAATGATTGAAATTTTTGCATACATTTCGAATGTAATGACAACATTTTTTGAATAAACAAAAAAGATTGAGAATTTTGTCGAAAATACGTAGTTTAGTGAAAATTTAGGTATTTTCAAAAATTCTTGTTATTACATTCGAAATGTATGAAAAAATCCGATCATTTGATACCCATATTGCGAAAAAAAAATAAAATTTTCACTATTTTTTCCGAAAATACGTAGTGTTGAGTAATTTAAAAAAAAAATGTGTTATATCTGTCCCGATTTTTTTAAAAATACGAAGTTTTGAGAAAATTAGGAGTATTTAAAAAAATGTTACAGTTAATGTTTAAACAATTGCGATCATTTGATACCCATATCGTGATAAACTGTTATTTTGAATATTTTCTTTCAAAAATACGTAGTTTTGTTAAAAAAATAGTATTTCAAAAAATGTATTACATTCGAAATGAATGAAAAACCCCGATCATTTGATACCCATATTGTGAAAAACTGCAATTTTAAATATTTCGAAAATACGTAGTTGTGTGAAATATTCAAGATTTTTCATACGATTATAGCCAATATCTCCCATATAGCCAAAATCCCATAAGCTCTGTGCTTTAGTAATCAAAACCGAGGCGTGCAAAACCAGGCATGACTGTATATTTAAATTTATTTTTTGTTAAACATTATTTTTCATTTTTGTATTAAACAACCATTCCAATTCAAAAAAAAAAATCAATTTATTTCAGTATTACTAAAGAAAATTTCAAGCATGTTTGAAATAGTAAAAACTGGCAAAATTTAACTATAATATTCATGCATTTATGAAAAAAAAATTCATATAATTTTTAATCTATGAATAGGTTCAACTTTCATGAAATTTAATTGTTATTGATAAAATGTTTTGAATTTGACGACTCACAACTGTATTTAATTTTAGTAAGAATCTGAATTTCAGTTTGCGTATATGGTAGTAATTTGAATAAAAGTTTAATAACTCTCAAAATAATTGCAACTTTAGTTAAAATGCAATATTTTAAAACAAAAATTAGAAAATATTTAAATTTCAATGGGAATAGGAATTTAAGTAATTCTTTTTTAAATCTGTAATTTATATATATTCAAATAAAGATTTGATGATGTTCAAGCTAAAAATTGAATTCATGTTTAGTTTACAAAGAATTTATCAAATAATCAGATAAAGACTTTAGAAAAAATCTGAAAAATGTAATTCTATTACTCTAAAGTTATGACAAGTTTAAGTTATTTCAGTAAATAATTGGTCAATAAATTTTAATAAATTGATATTTCAGTATTTTGGTGGAAACTCAATAAGTATTTACAACTTAAGACATGCAACAATAATGAGTTCAGAATTAACATTCTAGGCAACTTAGAGCTGTTGAAAAGATTTCATATATAATAACATATAATACCAGTTTAATTCTTCAAAAAAAAAAAAATAAATATTTATCTAAATAGGACTTTCAAAACTGACTTAAAATCGTGATAAGTTAAAAATATCAATAGAAATTAAAGAGAATTTAAATAAAAAATGGGTGTGATTAAAGTGGTAATTCCCGATAAATTTAATGAAACTTCCAGTTTTTTAAAATCAGGTCTAAGTTAAAAATTAAAATTGATGAAAATATATCGTTATCCATTCAAAGCTAGGCTCTGTCGCAAACAAACAATCAATTACAATTAATCCTTGTTAAAAGATTGACAATTTTGAATTAAAATGTGTACCAGCCTAGGAATAAAGCCGAAAATTTTGTTATTTCAAGTTTATGTTTTCTCTCTTTTTGAAATTATCCCCTAAAAATCAAGTACATAAATATAAAAAGCCTAAAATTCAATTTTTTTAAGATTGAAATGTTAAATTCTGGGTTGTAAATTAAGTTTAAGTACTATTTTTAAATTGGAAATTATTTTTTAACCCTCCACTCAATTAAAAAGAAAATTCGTACAGGCCTAATTTCTTTTGTAAAAATATTACAGTTAAATAAATAAAATAAACAAAAATCAATTTTAATTGCGTAGAAGTTTCAATGTGTTTTGACAAATAAATGAAAATTTTCCAAAATATTTGATTTTTAAGTATTTCTGAGTAGAATCTTCGTAACATGTAATTGCAGCAAATTTGTAAAGTGTCGTTCCAATTTATGTTTGAAATTTATAAATTTTCAGGAAAAAAAAATAACTGAATCTTCAAGTTTGACATATTTTGCATTTGACTCCGTCAAACTCCCTCAAGATGCACTCTTCATTCCGTAGAGGAAAAATAAAACTCATTACCAAACGTAACCCAATACATCACCCACACTCTCTAATCATCATCGTAATCTCTCGCGTGCATCCCTCTTACTGCCCCTTTTGTCGTCGCTTCTCTCGAAAAAGGTCGCCTCGTTCACCGCCTCGCTGCTCTCAGTTCAGTTCAGTCCTAATTAATTTTGAAACAGTCTAGCTTGTTGTAATTAAGAATCTGATGCTATGACATGCCGGACGACGGGTCGTCCAAGTCCTTCCCGCCAACAATCTGCGGACTGCTGCTGCTACTGCTACTTGTACTCCTCAGCGGCGACTGCTTCTGCTGCTCTTGATGGGGTTGATGCGACTGCTGATTACTGCTAGTACTGCTACTGGTTCTACTGTTACTACTGCTAGTCGTATCGTCGCTTAATCTAGGCGCATCCTGTTGCTGCTGCTGAAGAAGACTTCCATTGGCCGGGGCGGCCACTGGTTCAGAAGACGACGTCGACGTCGGCGCCGACGGCCGAGAGATTGGCTCTTCTGATTCGATAAAAATAGGATCACTGTTGCTACTGGCTGCTTCTTCCATTTCTTCTCCTTCTTCAGTCGTCACATGAGGTAATGATGTTTTCAGATTATTATGGTTATCGTTACTGCCATCGCCATTAATTGGCTGCTGCTGGAAGTCGTCCTCGACCTCATCGCCGGGACTTCCGCCAAACTCGCGCGGGTCGTACTCGGCAAAGGCGACCTCCTTCTCGCGGCTCGGACCCGCCGTCGAGCGGAGTCGCTGGATGCGCGTCTGGACGATCTGCAGGTGGCGCAGGATGTAGTCCTCGCCGGGCGCGAGTCGGTGGGCGTGCGCCAGACAGGACTGGGCCTGGGCCAGCTTGCCGCGCTCGACGTACACCACGCACAGGTTGTGCAGCCCCTGGATGTTGATCGGGTCCAGCTGGAGGATGCGCTTGTAGCACTGGAAGGAGAAATAGGAAAGATGGGAGTTAGTAATGTAATGTATTATCATGCCTAAAATTCGATAGGGCAAATATACCCATTCCCATCTCTCTAAGCGGTGGTGTCTGAATAATGCTCGATAATCCTGGGAAATGCTTAAAATTTGCTATAACCAAGAATACCAACTAGTAGAACAGCTTTTTGTGAACATTTCTGTTTAATTTGATTTTCACCAAAAGTTATTCCTATTCCTTTTGCAACCTTTTTACAAAGATATTGTCAAAGTCTATTCTCGTCTGACGAGAATGTCCAGTTGCCCACGCAATTTCTTCCATCATCTTACTTTTTTTTTCTTTCAGCGCACTTTTTGACTCCAGTTCTTGTTATTTGAAACAAACATTTACGAATAAACTAACACTAAACTAAAATATAGCGTATCAGCCTTCGACGAGAATAGGTAAAACGTCAAGTGACTCGGGGTGTTTGTTTTTTTTTTTGCTAGCGCTTGCTAATTAATTACATATTTTGGGATTATTTTTCACGTCAAAAGGTACATTGCCGGTAGTTGGCACATATGTCATTGAAGAGAATAGGTATATATCCCCTAATTGAGGAAATTCTCCTATGTTTGGCATGTTGAGCACTTGGTCCGAATCCCGTTCATTTTGCAAAAAGGGTCGTAAAGCCCTATGTAAATTTTTATGTACATCGGTAAAAACAAAACTAAAAACCATTTCTGATCACTTTTTTCATTAAAAAAAAATAAAATAATAAAAAATGACCCCTTGGAACGAGCTGTTAAGTAGGACCTTTTCTGTCAAAAAGGGCCGTGAAGTTAATTTTAAAATAATGATTAAAAAATCCATTTTCATTCCTTTGCGGTCGTACAACGGGTCATTGTGCTCAGAAAAATAAGCTTTATTGTTTTGAACAATTCTCACTATTTAACCAAATTATACAGAACATGTTTCGATAGAAACTAGGGTTCTTTTTTGTATTTGGCCATTTATTGAAATCGATAATGATTTTTTTTTAGTTTTTAGGTATCAAAATAAGCTTCTTTTTGTGTTGGCCCGGAAGAAATTTGAAGCCAAATCGATTTTGGCGATTTTATAAAAGAAAATCACAACTTTTTGATGATTTGGGGAAAAATCACTAATTTTACCCAAAAATTTGTGAAATGTATATGAATTTGCAATCGGATTGTTTAAATGTAGAAAGCGAAAAAAAGTTGGAATACGGAATTTTGAAAATTTGGTAAGTTGGCTCTTTTTTGAGTGATATTACTCATCTTTTTTTTAAATGTTATGTTTTTTGTTTTATGTTTTATGTTTTATGTTTTATGTTTTATGTTTTATGTTTTATGTTTTATGTTTTATGTTTTATGTTTTATGTTTTATGTTTTATGTTTTATGTTTTATGTTTTATGTTTTATGTTTTATGTTTTATGTTTTATGTTTTATGTTTTATGTTTTATGTTTTATGTTTTATGTTTTATGTTTTATGTTTTATGTTTTATGTTTTATGTTTTATGTTTTATGTTTTATGTTTTATGTTTTATGTTTTATGTTTTATGTTTTATGTTTTATGTTTTATGTTTTATGTTTTATGTTTTATGTTTTATGTTTTATGTTTTATGTTTTATGTTTTATGTTTTATGTTTTATGTTTTATGTTTTATGTTTTATGTTTTATGTTTTATGTTTTATGTTTTATGTTTTATGTTTTATGTTTTATGTTTTATGTTTTATGTTTTATGTTTTATGTTTTATGTTTTATGTTTTATGTTTTATGTTTTATGTTTTATGTTTTATGTTTTATGTTTTATGTTTTATGTTTTATGTTTTATGTTTTATGTTTTATGTTTTATGTTTTATGTTTTATGTTTTATGTTTTATGTTTTATGTTTTATGTTTTATGTTTTATGTTTTATGTTTTATGTTTTATGTTTTATGTTTTATGTTTTATGTTTTATGTTTTATGTTTTATGTTTTATGTTTTATGTTTTATGATTCAAGATGCTCAAGATTTAAGATAGTTTTTAGTTTTTAGTTTTTAGTTTTTAGTTTTTAGTTTTTAGTTTTTTAGTTTTTAGTTTTTAGTTTTTAGTTTTTAGTTTTTAGTTTTTAGTTTTTAGTTTTTAGTTTTTAGTTTTTAGTTTTTAGTTTTTAGTTTTTAGTTTTTAGTTTTTAGTTTTTAGTTTTTAGTTTTTAGTTTTTAGTTTTTAGTTTTTAGTTTTTAGTTTTTAGTTTTTAGTTTTCAAAAGTTGTCCGAAAAGTAGGTGAAATTTTGGTTATTTCTGCAACTTACATTCTCCGCTGCGTCCAGATCCTTAATGTTGTTGATATAGATGTCCCCAAGCAGGATCAGCCCCTTGATGTGATCGGGATGGTACTTGACCAGTTGATTCAGAAAAGGCGCCGCCTCCAATGGCCTGTGGTCATCGGCAAGCAGCAACGCCAGATTAAACAGCGCACTGCGGAAGTCCTGTTTGAGATGCACCGCCCGCCGGAACCAGTTCTCCGCCTCGTCTGTGTTCCGGTCGTCCATCGCCAGCATGCCCAGGTTGAAGTGGACACGCTCGTTGGATTCTGTGTGTGTGTGTGTGTGTGTGTGTGTGTGTGGGAAGAATTTTTAGAATTTCAAAAGCTGCTTTCAACACGAGCAATTGCCGGCTTCGACTTACCATCCTTGGCGAGCAGCTTGAGGAGACGCTCGCGGGCGATTTTCCGCAGTTCTGGACGGCCCAGCTCCTGCAGCAGGATTGCGGAATTCAGCAGCGCTTGCTCGTGCTCCGGGTCGAACTCGAGCGCTTTGTCCAGGTAGGCCAGCGCTTGGGAGGCCTTGCCCTGCTCCAGGAAGACCACTCCGAGCTGTGAATTAGAGTACAAAGAGTTTAAATTAGTGACTTGATTTGAACAGCTTTCAAAGGACACTTCAAAGGTCATCCGGTCCAGTTTGAGAGAACATCAAGCAGTCAAAAGTCAATCGATTGTGAGAGGGCGCGCACCATTTCAGACGAAAGTCAAGAACCCAATTTGCAATTTACCTTTGCCAAGTACTTTACAAGCTTATGCGTTTCACCGGTAAAAGTCAACGACCATGATGGTGGCACTCTCGTTGTTCCCGCATGAGGCAAAACGATTTAGACGAGGAGCAGACATGTTTGATGTGGTGTAAGTGTGTGTCGCAATGGAACCTTAAGGGTCGTGGGTAGATGAGGGGATGTTCATAGTTTACTATCTTAGAAATATTTTCCACATATTATTGAACTTTATTTTGTCTCTCGTTCAAGCATCTTTGATTTTTTTTGTTTATTGTAAAAGATTGTAGGTACTTCTATTACTATTTTTTACTTTTCTATTCTTTGTTTTTTTTATGTGTTTCATAAATGTTATGGTAAAGTGTCTTTAATAAAACTAATAATAATAAATGTTATTTTTTCAAAGTAATGTATTTTGCTACACTTTTTGTTTTGGAATACAATTTTTTTGACCACCAGTTTCGGCGTTGAAAAATATTTGCAACGGTCGTTTCTAGAACCAAATCACTTATGTAAAAAGCTTAAATAATGAAGGCAATAAATTGAATACATAAAGCAAAAAAAGCCAATGTTTCAGAATGCCATGCTGAAAACGACTAATGGAATTGTGCTTTGTTTCGTTTCATATTAAAATATAATCTCACAGGAATATTCAATTCAATCCCTTCCTTGTTTTTGGCCAGATTTTTTCTTGTCTACATTTTCATAACAAAAATGTATGCCTCAAGTTGAGGATGTTTGTCAATGATTGAAAGTAGAATTTATATTGAAATGTTTTGATTTTGAAATTTTAGATTTTATGTGTTTTTTACGAACTAAAATGAATTTATTTTTAGAATTTTCGTAATGTATTATTTAAAAATGAGTTGATGAAATCCAAAAAAAAGTTCTTTTTAAAAATTTATAATTTTCAAAATTATTGATAAAACAAAAATAATTCATTATAGTTTGAAACAATGTTCTTCACCAGGGTAATATACCCTTTCGCGGCCCATTCCTATTATCGGCCTCTCAGCACTTTCATCATGAATTACAGCTTTTATTAAGTGTTTTTGACTATTCCAAAGTAATAAGTAGCTCAATAAAAAGAGAGCAAGCTACTCTCCATTATTGATGTATCTGGAAATATGTTTGGCGTAGCAGAAAACTGCCCAAGTAACATTTTTTTCCAGGAGTTCTACAAGAGCTCTTCAAGATAGCTACAGCATAGCAGTTTGGACCGCGGTAGGATAAAATTCTCTTCAAAACTTATTCAGGAGTTTGGAAGAGTTTCCTCTAGATCTAAAATTTAAAAGTCTTCAAAATTTAAAATAAATGAAAATTTAAAATCAAAAATTATTTCCTCAATATCACCATTGTAAAAAAAACACGTTTTCAAATAGTGTTTTTCAAATGCTCATAAATGCCACAAGATATCGAAAAAATGGACCATGGACTTTAGATCAGGAATAACTCAAATAATATTGTCTTTCATTTGACACGAATACTTTGTTTATTATTATTTGAAATTCTGAGAATATTACCAAAATATTTAAAAAAGGTCTCGAATTTTTTTACGTAATAATACCTTTAACAAATTGAAAATAATTAATTACATAGAATAAGATAATAATTTAACACGTTTTTAACGCAAAATATTTTTTTTCTCTCACATACAAATTTTGTGCTAGAAAAATGTTGAATTTTACATCAGAAGCTGAGTAAAATTACATAATCGACGTGAAATTTTTGTCTTTTACTAGATTATTTAAATTTCAAAACACATTAATTTGGGCATAATCAATCAATAAAGAGGCTTGTTAACGCTTCAAATCTTCAACCGTACGTAAGTTTTACTTCTTGTACTCACAGTGATGGTAATATTACATCTGGGAATGTTCACGAAAAAAACATATTTTATGAGTAATTTTTCTCATTCCGCTTTTCTTGAGGTAAAAATTAATCAAAAAGAGGTCTTTTGCTGGCATGAAAAGGTGCTTAGATGATTTTAACCAAAAAAGTGTGTTGTTTAATCAAATATGCATTTTATTCTGCATGTTATAATATAATTAGATTTACCTTTTTGTATTGCCAAAAAAAACCTTAAATAACATGTTTGAATTGGAATTTCTAGGAACAGTTCTTTGGGGTCTGAGATGCCCGGTGTAATATTGGAAACAAGTAATATGTAAACTATTTTTGGTAATTTGAGCCTCTCGGGATCAGCCGAACTTGATGATAAATGTGTTCACATCAAAATTTTATTTTGATGGAGACGCATGGTTTTTTGAAATTCAACTGTAGAAACAAAATACTACATTATTGCAAATATTGTTTCAAAATTCTATTTAAGTGAAAAAATAAAAATGTAAAGTATGATTTTTGAAATTTCGAAACAAAAGTACAACAAAATTATAGTTGAGCTACTATCAAATATTTGCAAAAAATCAATGAATTCATGAGAAAACTGTTCCTGAACTATAACGTCTTTTAACGATCTGTTGTCCCAATATTCAAAATTTGTAAATAGATTAAAAGTACATAAGTAAGTGTTTTCTAAATAGATTCGATTTTTTATTTTTAATAATTTTTTCTAGACTTTTATTTGAAAAGATCCTATAATAAAAGGGAATCAGAATTTTTCTAAGATTTAAAAAAAAAGATTTTTTTAAGGAAAACAAATATTTGAAATAAAATTTGAAAAAGCCATAAAAGGAATCTTTTGTGAAAAAAACCCTTTTTTCATTTTGATATCTGGATTTTTGTTTGATTTTCGGAAAAACATGAGCATGAGCATGAGCATGAGAGATCACCCATGGTTGCCCCTCCGTTGCTGAACAGAACCGTAATATCCTTTCAGCACTACTGATTATATGCTTCGACGATCTAGTGGTGTTTCCCTTATCAACAGCATGTATGAATGCGCTGAAAAGATAAAACACCATGATTGCTAAAGCTAGATCAGTTGCGAATAGGTAACAGTCATTGGCCACCAACGGCGCCCGCCATGTCAGTTTGTAGATCTCGATTTTAAGGGACGGGAATGTTAGTTAGCGCAGGTTGCTACTAGGGCAGCTGATTTACTCTGTGCTTACACCCCACGAGCGCCAGGAACCTGAAAACTTGTTAGTATGATAGGGTGTTTGGTCAGGATTCATCATAGAAGATGATGATGCGACCCAAAATCATAGTGTTTGTTGAAAGGTATTATGTTTTATTCTCAAGCCAAGCAATCGGATGTTGCGGATGAGACATTTCCCGTTTATCGGCTGTTAACTTTTAATTGAAATGGTTTAATCTTAGACAGCCGGCTGTGGAAAGATAGAACCAACATTATTTGTAATTAAATGATGAAGAATTTAACAGTGTACTTTTTGATTGAGCTGTTTTTATGAGTTTTACATGATTGATATTTAGTGGAGTACTGATTAACGAAGCGAACGACGAGTTACGATGTTTATCGAGCTGAAATTGTATGATAAGGTTTTGTTGTTGTTGCACACCGACGACGAACGCGAAAAAAAAAAAAAAAACTTGCGACCCGACGGAAGGGCATCGCAAATCAGACTGGCTCAATTGTCATCGATGACAACCAGAGCCAGCCGCACCTTAGCACACATACACGCACGCGAAAAAAACCGAAAAACACACCGACGACGAACGCGAAAAAACACTGCGAACCGACGGAAAGGCATCGCAAATCAGACTGCGGAAATGAAGAGAAAGAAAACGACATAAAAAAATAAATAAAACCTAATCACATCAAACCAATCACCCCATGCACACAAAGAGCGACACAAAAGAGACGAAAATTATCACGAAGAAACAGGACTGCGCGTCCACCGAAGCACCGCACTTCTGATGGCATTATTCAATTATTATGCCCAATCACCTCATGCACACAAAGAGCGACACAAAAGAGACGAAAATTATCCCGAAAAAACAGGACTGCGCGTCCACCGAAGCACCGCACTTCTGATGGCATTATTCAATTATTATGCCCAATCACCTCATGCACACAAAGAGCGACACAAAAGAGACGAAAATTATCCCGAAAAAACAGGACTGCGCGTCCACCGAAGCACCGCACTTCTCATTTTTGTTTGATTTTCGGAAAAAGTGTAATTAATTTGATTATGTTTGCTGCAATGTTGTGAACTGATCTAATTTTGAACATCCCCCGAAAACCTCGTCATTCCACATTACGCAACAGTCTATTGCTCCTTGTTTTTCATCTCTGTCACTTCTCAAGTAGCATCAGCAGCAGGAGCTTTCTGTCAGTCAGCCGCGAGAAGGAGAGCCAGATACAGCCAGAGTTCATTAACTGTCTGGATTCTTTGCAAAGAAGACGACGACGACGAGGAGGACGATGACGACGCACCTCACCGGGATGCTCTCGATGTGCCATCAAAAAGGTCGCTCTATTCCTCTCAGAATCACAAAAAAAATCGAGGACATGGCCTTGGTTTGGGCCACGTCCTCCGACGTGGATCCAGCGCCGATAAATAAGCTCTCTTCCTTTGACCGCGTCGTTCATCAACCTCTCTCAACCGTGTTTGTTTTTTCTTCTTTTGCATAAACACAGGCGTCGCGGCGCACGTTGACCCGCATCCCTAAAGTTATGCAACCTGGCACATCAGCAGCACACAAAAATAATGGCTCACTCGGGAGAGGTCGCGCGCGCCAGTTTCATTTTATGCAAATTTAAGCAAATACAACGGCGATTATTGTCCTTCCGACGGCGTCCGCTGCTTCAGCGAAATTTTTCACTTTCCATCATTTTCCCACAATTTAGTATTCATCACGGAGCGTGTTTTTTGCTTTTTTTCTCTGCTTTCGAACCAAGGGCAGATCACTTTTACTTTGGCTTCGGCGGATAAAGTACCATCGAAGGAAAAAAAAAAAGATAAAATAAAAATGATGACAAGATTCCTTTCCAAATCGGCGGAGATGTGTTTTCGCGCGACGAGATGGGAATGAGCAAAAAAGGAGGAGGACTTTTAGCATTTTCTTTGATTTTTTTAAATTTAACATCGCGTCTTGGAGTGGAAGCTTTTTGATACGGTCAGGGAGTAAATCTCGGGTGAGTTTTCAAAAAGCCGTAAGAGCCACCGTGACCTCTGACACTAATTTTCGTTTTACTCGAAAATAAAACAAAATTTAATTTATTTTAAGTATGGGGCACTTGAACGACGTGTAGATGAACAATTTAGAGCATTTTTGATATTGGTTTTTCGTAAGTAGGTCGAGTACCGATGCAAAAAGGGTTTTGTTTACCAATGGCTCTTACGGCTTTTTGAAAACTAATCCGAGAAATGTAGATTTGTCTTTCATCTGAGTAGTTTTCTTCAATTTTTATATTGTTTCGTGAATTGTCTATGCACTCCCTGTTGTCAAAAGAATACAATTTTGGGGGCTGGCCATACAAAATGGGTGTAAAAATTAATGAAATTCTGTATCTTGAGAAATGGTTTTCTAATCGATTGGGTGCCTTGAGCAAAGTTGTAGATTATGTTTATGACATTTGAGCAGTTCTCTACGAAATCGTTTTTTTAATTTTTATTTTTGTATTTTATAATCCGGCTGAAACTTTTATGGTGCTTTCGGTATACCCAAAGAAGCCATTTTGCATCATTAGTTTGTCAAAATAATTTTCCATACAAATTTGGCAGCTTAAATTATGTATGAAAATTCAAAAACCTGTATCTTTTGAAGGATTTTTTTGATCGATTTGGTGTCTTCAGCAAAGTTGTAGGTATGGACAGGCCTGCAAAATGTTTCCAACCCAGCGTACACATGAAGCAAACCAAAATGTCAGTTCACTGCTAGCATCTGACTGTAAGCCTACTGTGTCCGTTCAACCACTGCCGCCTGACTCGTGCCGGTCGGCTGCTGGAGAATGAGAGACGTGAAAAAATGAGCTACACTCACTCAATTCGTGTCGTATGACTGACTCGTAAAATCCTCTCTAAACACTATTTTGACTATTTTTAAACAATTGAATGGTTCTAGACTGTGCAAAACACTTAAAACAACCATAACTTATATTTAAAATTACATTTCCACGCATAAATACCAACTTTTGTGTGAAAACTTGTTTCTTTATGTGTGTGCGTGCAACGTCGAATGAGCGTTGGTCGACTACTGCCTCGCATTGCAGCTGCTCAGTGAGCTAGGGCACTCACGACTGAGTCGGGTTTGTTTATGTCACGGTTTTGCGGTTCAGTGAATGGATCTGAAAAAATCGTGTATGCGTCGCCGATTTTCGCGTCAGGACCCCTGACATTTTCAGCTCTGGGTATGGATAAGGACTACACTCAAAACACATGATACAAGGTTTAAAATTGTGATTTTGTATTAAACTTTATGTCACTAAAACTTGATTTGTAAAAAAACACTATTTTTATTTTTATTTTTTATATGTTTTAGAGGACATCAAATGCCAACTTTTCAGAAATTTCCAGGTTTTGCAAAAAATCTTTGACCGAGTTATGAAATTTTGAATCAATACTGATTTTAAAAAAATCGAAGTATTGGTCGCCAAAATTTTTTAACTTCATTTTTCGATGTAAGATCAAATTTGCAATCAAAAAGAACTTTAGTGAAATTTTGATAAAGTGCACCGTTTTCAAGTTGTAGCCATTTTTAGCTAACTTTTTTGAAAGTAGTCGCAGTTTTTAATTTTTTTTTTAAATTAGTGCACATGTTTTCCCACTTTTGAAAAAAATATTTTTGAAAAGCTGAAAAAATTCTCTTTATTTTGCTTTTTTGACCTTTGTTGATACGACCCTTAGTTGCTGAGATATTGCCATGCAATGGTTTAAAAACAGGAAAATTGATGTTTTCTAAGTTTCACCCAAACAACCCACCATTTTCTAACGTCGATGTCTCAGCAACAAATGGTCCGATTTACAATGTTAAATAATGAAATATTTGTGATTTTCCGATCTTTTCGATAGAATATAGAGAATTTACTCAACTTTTCAAAAATATTTTTTTTCAAAAGTGGGCAAAACAAACATGTGCACTAATTAAAAAAAACGAAAAACTGCGGCTATTTTCGAAAAAGTTACTTAAAAATGGATTTAAAACGGTGCACTTTATCAAAATTTGACTAAAGTACTTTTTGATTGCAAATTTGATTTTACATAGAAAAATGAAGCTATAAAATTTTGGTGACCAATACTTCGAATTTTTGAAAAAAAAAACAGTATTGCTTTTAAAAATTCATAACTCGGTCAAAGATTTTTTGCCTATTCTTGAAATTTCTGAAAAGATGACATTTTATGTCCCCTATAAAGTTTAGTTGAAAATCACCAATTTTTTTACCTTGTATCATGTTTTTTGAGTGTAGTCCATATCCACACCTACAACTTTGCTGTAGACACCAAATAGGTCAAATAGGACACCAAATAGGTTCAAAAATACAGATTTTTGAATTTTCACACATCATTTTTGTATGGACAGCTGCCAAATTTGTATGGAAAATTATATGGACAAACTAATGATGCAAAATGGCTTCTTTGGGCTTACCGATAGCACCAAAAAAGTTTCAGCCGGATTAAAAAATACAAAAAAAAATGAATGACCTATATCTGAGAGACTTGATCATTTCAGAAACAACAGGTGCACGGAAATAAATCGACTTTTTTTTTTACTAATTTTCTTGTTTCCAAAATATGTTTTTTTATTTTTGATTTTTTTCGAAAATTCCCTACTATTTTCTCTTACTGACTTTGAAAATGAGTTTGTGAGATACAGCCTCACAAAGAATTAAAACTGATAAAAATGAGATTTTCTAAGTGTCACCTAACCAAGCCTGCAAATTTTAATGCTAAAAAAGTAAACTTTTGCGAAATTTTCTGATCAATTCAATAAAAATATTTCAAAACTTTATAATTTGGTTTAAACTTTGAAATTAGGAAAATTTTCCATTAGCAAACCTTTTCAAAAGTAAAGCTTAGTTTTAATATTCTCAAATTATTTTTGATGAAAAGATCAGAAAAAAAAATACATTTTTATCATTTTGGTTTTCGAGGTATCGTCTGCTGAAAATTACTAATTGCCTTATTTTCAAAACTAATAACCTGATTGCGGGCGTTTTTAGATTTTTTTTGATTGCAAAAAACAGTAGATTTTATAATATAAAACAGAGTTCTTTTCGATTTCAAATTTAATTTTGCTTCAGAAAATGATTTTATATAATTTTTTGTCAAGGTTTGCCACATCACGCACTATGGCTCAGAGGATGACTTTTTAGCCCAAATTTTCAAAAATCAAAATGCACATTTTGGGAATTTAATTATCAGTGATAAAAAGACAACAAGGATGTTTATGGAATTGCAACTTTTTTGTATGGAGCAAACGCTCGTGCAACTTTTTTTTCTTCTTGACAGAAAATGTCCTACTTGACAGCTCGTTCCAAGGCGAAGATAGTTGATCCATCGTAAATATGTTGTCTTGTCAATTTATGTTTTTGCATTAAAATGAAAAAAAAAAAAAAAAGTTAACAGAAATAGTTTTTAATACTGATTTTTACCGGTGTACATAAAAACTGACATAGGGCTTTAGGACCCTATTCTTGATTTTTTTAGCAGTATTATGTGTACACGGAGAAAAAAGAGTTCCCAAAATCGTGAACACCCGCCCATGAAATTGGGAACCACGAACAAAGTGTTCAAATGCCATGGTACCATGGAATTTGAACACTTTATTCGTGGTTCCCAATTTCATGAACGGGTGTTCACGATTTTGGGAACTCTTTTTTCTCCGTGTACGTCAGAAAGTGATTCAATAAATCAGCGTCGTGTAAACAAACAATTAGATTAGCCGTTTATACCGTTATCCGGCCACTTTAATTTTTGATCGCGTTTTCGGTGTTCACAATCTGAATAATCTTGAAATAAGTTAAGTGGATTTGTGATTTCTCTTTGTTTGTCCTTTTGTCACAATGGAATGGCAAAAATAAATTTTAATTTAAGCATTTTTATTAAAAAATGCTTTGCCCCTTTCTCTTTAAAATGCCTTGAAAAAGTTTAAAAATATTAAATTAATACTCACATTGTAGTAAATATCCGGATTGGTGCTATCGTACAGCAGCGCCCTCTCGTACACCTCCTGCGCTTCCTTCGTCCGGTTCAGCTTGATCAGAATGTCCCCCCGGTTGATGTACGCCTGAGTGTAGTCCGACCGCATGCTGATGGCCTGTCTGTACAGCAGATCCGCCTCCTCCAGCCTGGTCGCATTCTTCGAGATCAAATTCGCCAGGTTGAGGAACACGTTCAGATGGTTCGGGGCGATCCGCGCCTGGTACGACTCGCCGGGTTTGGCCTTCGGAAGCAGGGATTTCGCCTTCAGGTACGCCTGCTCGGCCTCCTTGAACATCTTCAGGTGGTTGTACGTCCGGCCCACGTTGATGTGCGCCCCGACGTCGTCCTCCTGGACGCTGACGGCCTTGTGGAAGAACTGAAGCGCCTCCTCGAACTTGCCCTCGCTCTCGAGCGCGTGGCCGACGTTGTTGAACAGTTTGGCGTTGCGTTGGTTCACCTTCAGGCCGGACATGAAGATCGTGTACTCAGACTCCCAGTCGGCGTTCCGGTTGTAGGTCTTGACGGAGTGACTCAGCAGGAGAAAGCCCAGACAGCACCAGGTGGCCTTGCGGGACCACCGCTCGGAGAGGAGTTGGAAGCCGTACGCCACCAGGATGCAGAAGCCCATCGAGGGCATGTACAGGACGCGTTCGGCGATCACGAAACCCACCGGGAAGAACAGGTTGGAGGCCGGGAGGAACGGGAGTATCATGAAGGCAAGGCCCTGGAAGGAGAGAGAGAGAGAAAGGAGATTGTTTAGTAAATTTGTCAATTTGTCTATCTTTTTAGCATACTATTGTTATTTGTCATCTTTTCTTGTTTTTGTTACAACTATTCCTTCCACAACACACCACAAATAACTTGGAGCGTTCGATACGGTATCCCGAGGAGACGGAAATAACTTGGGAAGGTCAGTTTTTGATATTGTGAGAAGATCAAATTATGTTATTGGGATGATCGGATTAGTTGTTAAAATAACAAAAATCAATAACAAAGATTTGTTCGAATAATAACTAAAACTGTTATTATGTTGTTATTGCAATAACAAACCAATAACACAGAAGGAATCATAAAGGAATAACAAGATTTGTTATTTTGTGTGGAGAGGTGGAGCAGCATAATAACAAAAAATGTTATTGAACTGGTATGTCTCCATAACAAAAAAGTTATTGTTTTGGTTTATTTGTAATTTGCAAATAAACCTGCAGTTGCCATAACTCCTCAGTACTAGTCAGGGCTGCAGAGTCGGGTACCTCCAAGCGACTTTGAATCCATACTTTGAAGACAACTCCGACTTTGGATGCAGGATGTGACGTCAACGACGACTTCAGCTCTCCAAAAATACCCGACTTCACAGATTCCGACTCTAAGTAAAAGTTGCTGAAAATTTGCTGAATCCAATGCAGTCTCCGAGGTCTCACTCCAGTTCGAACTTCAATGTCAGCTCCGACTTCCTGGCTCTTCAAAAATTCTCAATAAATAAATCAATTCCGTTAGGGAATATAACAAAATTTAAAAAAATGAACTCTCAAAAGTTAATTTTATCGGATTAATTTTAGCTTGAAACCCCATTTCATGGTGGAATAAATGACCCCGATGAAATGTGTCAAAATTATTTCATAGTTCTAGCCAATTTTAGTAAAATCCCTTAGGGGGTATATCAAATAATTAAAAAAATCAACTTTCAAAATTTCAACTTTTTGAAATAATTTAAGCTTAAAGACCCCATTTTATGGCCAAAATAATGACCGCGATGAATTTGGTCAAAATTATCTCATAGTTCTAGCCAATTTTAGCAAAGTCCCTTAGGGGGTATATCAAATAGTTAAAAAAATCAGCTTTCAAAATTTCAACTTTTTAGAATAATTTTAGCCTAAGGACCCCATTTCATGGCCAAAATAATGACTCTGACAAAATTGGTCAAAATTATCCCATAGTTCTAACCATTTTAAACAAAGTCCCTAAGGGGGTAGATCAAATAATTTAAAAAATCAACTTTCAAAATTTCAACTTTTTAGAATAATTTTAGCTTAAGGACCCCATTTCATGGCCAAAATAATTACCCCGACGAAATTGGTCAAAATTATCCCATAGTTCTAGCCAATTTTAGCAAAGTCCCTTAGGGGGTATATCAAATAGTTAAAAAATCAACTTTCAAAATTTCAACTTTTTAGAATAATTTTAACTTTAGGACCCCATTTCATGGCCAAAATAATGACCCCGACGAAATTGGTCAAAATTATCCCATAGTTCTAACCATTTTAAACAAAGTCATTTAGGGGGTATATCAAATAATTAAAAAAATCAACTTCCAAAAATTCAGCTTGTTAGAATAATTGTAGCTTAAGGACCCCATTTTATGGCCAAAATAATGACCCTGACGAAATTGGTCAAAATTATCCCATAGTTCTAGCCAATTTTAGCAAAGTCCCTTAGGGGGTATATCAAATAGTTAAAAAATCAACTTTCAAAATTTCAACTTTTTAGAATAATTTTAACTTTAGGACCCCATTTCATGGCCAATTTAATGACCCTGACGAAATTGGTCAAAATTATCCCATAGTTCTAACCATTTTAAACAAAGTCATTTAGGGGGTATATCAAATAATTAAAAAAATCAACTTCCAAAAATTCAGCTTGTTAGAATAATTGTAGCTTAAGGACCCCATTTCATGGCCAAAATAATGACCCTGACGAAATTGGTCAAAATTATCCCATAGTTCTAACCATTTTAAACAAAGTCCTTTAGGGGGTATATCAAATAATTAAAAAAATCAACTTCCAAAATTTCAGCTTGTTAGAATAATTGTAGCTTAAGGACCCCATTTTATGGCCAAAATAATGACCCCAACGAAATTAGACAAAATTATCCCATAGTTCTAGCCAATTTTAGCAAAGTCACTTAGGGGTTATATCAAATAATTAAAAAAATCAACTTCCAAAATTTCAACTTTTTAGAATAATTTTAGCTTAAGGACCCCATTTCATGGCCAAAATAATGACCCCGACGAAATTAGACAAAATTATCCCAAAGATCTAAACATATTTAACAAAAGAAAAAAAATAACAGATTGTGTTATGGGCACTTAGAAACTTTTCCATTTGTGCGATTTATGGTATTTTTTTTCTAAGTCAGTATACGGAACGAATAACACATTTTGTTACTAGGAGAGTTTTTGTAATGTATAACATTTCCTCTTATTAGCGTGTTATTAAGGTGAAGCCGTTCATCATTTAAAATTGATCATCACTATAAAATATTCTGTATAAAATTCAATTTAACAAATTTTAGCACCAAAAGGAATCAGCGTGTGTCGATTGTTGCCTTCTTGAAGCCACTGAAGGAATTTTTGATCTAAATCAATTGTGCTTCAAACTTTATATAATTTTGTGGCACAGTCATTGACGTCCTAGTTGGCAATCATTGATTAATGACGATTTCCATAACTTTAAAAGGAATGGGATAGTCGTTACCAAAAGGAATCAGCATGTGTAGGGCACTATTCTGAACAACTTGTTGAAGGAATTTTGTCAAAATATTGAAAGCGACGCCAAATTTATATCTTTGAACGAAAAATCATGACAATGATGGAAGTCTTCACGTTAAACATTTTCAATATAATATCACTTCAATACCAAATTTTGTTATTTTATTAGAAACTGTTATTATTTTTTCTTCTTGAAGTTGAACTTCAGGATGAAATAATAACATTTTTTGTTATTTTAACAGGATTTGTTATTGAAATATTATTAATTTTGTTATTACCGTCTGCCCGGGATGTCAACGCATCTTTTCTCCCCTGTTGATTATGTGTAATGTGATATGTTTACAGAATTTACAGACACTTTAGCACAATAATATAGTGTTTAGGCGTTTTCAAAACTAAGCACTTTTTAAAGTACCATTCAAGTTACCCACAAAGAAAGCAGGTCCATTACAGCTCGAGAAAAGACAAGAAACTACCTGAAGAAAAATCTGTATCGAAAAGTGTTCTCAAACTATGCTCTTGAGAATGAAGGCAAAAAAAAAAGGAAAAACTTTAAAAACATTTCCCACGACCATTTCTCCCTCTCACCAAAGTCGATTCCGTCACCGACCACACACTCAACCCAGACAATCTGGAAAATGAAGTACTCAAACTCAAGTGAGACTTTGTAACTTGGCGGGGAAAGTTAAAAAAGTAAAGAAAGAAATCGAGATAGTTGGGCAAAAAAAAAGGAAAAGAAAAGAAAAGAAAAAAGGACTTTACCCTTTTGACGTTGCAACTTTTCCGAGAGTTAATTTTTTCCCCGATGTTCATTTCGAGGCAGGTGAGAGCCAACTTTCAAGCTCGACTGCAAAATTTCAAAAGGATTTTTTTTTATCCTGTTTTCGTTCCACAACTCTGGTTCTTAATTTGATTTGGTTGCTTTTCGGGAGGGGGCTGCGCGCGACTTTGTCGAAGATAGGCAAGTTTTTCCTTCCACCCACCAAAAAAAAAGGTCTCACTTGCCCTCGGGGCGCTTTAGCCCGATTGCTGTGCGGTTATTCGGTTGATTTTGTGAGCCATTTTCGAGCGGGAAAAAAAGAAGCTCGTGGTTGGGCTCTTCAAAGAAATGATGGAGCAAAAGTTTGTATCAGTTTCCCGCTCGCGCGCACACCCCCCGGAGGTGTAAATTTGAAACTGAAAAGTGTTTTTCGTTGTGTGTTTGTTGGTTCGGAGGAAAAGTTTTGTGGCGTTGGGCGAAAATTCGCTTTTTATGTGTTCCACTCGAAGCAAGCACCTAGCACGGGAGGTTTCTGCACTAATTTACGCCCTACCTTTTGTTTTAGTACCATTGTAGCAATCGGCGATGCCGGAGGGTCAGAGTGAAAAGTTGTTGGAGAAAGTTACGGCTGGAGCGATTCGGGGGAAAACCCCTCTTCAAGTAACCAAATTAGCCAAGAAATGGCGCAATCAAATTTTCCGAGGGGGAAGGGGAAATTTGCCTTCATTGGAACAATTTAGAATTGGAAAGTGGAACGTAATTACTTCGGCATAAGATGGGATTGATTTGAAGGAAAATGTAATAAAATTGTTCAGTTTTAATGTGGGACAGTAAGAATAGTTTTTTTTCCATTGAAATCATCAACATTAACATTAATTTTATGTTCTGAAAGATTTTCTTTTATTCAGTATTTATATTTGCAGTTATTTTATTTTTCTGATAGTAATAGGCTATTGCTGTTTTCTGATTGGCTGTTTTTAGTTTTTCATATTTTCTACTCACTTGTCTCCCTTTTCAAAATTTCCTTAAACATTTTTGTAATTTTAATCCGACTGAAACTTTTTTGGTGCCTTCGGTATGCCCAAAGAAGCCATTTTGCATCATTAGTTTGTCCATATAATTTTCCATACAAATTTGGCAGCTGGCCATACAAAAATGATGTATGAAAATTCAAAAATCTGTATCTTTTGAAGGATTTTTTCGAACTATTTGGTGTCTTCAGCAAAGCAAACATGATACACGGTAAAAATTTTTTGGCGATTTTTAACTAAACTTTTTGTCACTAAAACTTGATTTGTAAAAAATACTATTTTTAATTTTTTTTTGCATGTTTAAGAGGACATCAAATGCCATTTTTTCAGAAATTTCCAGGTTGTGCAAAAAAAATCATTGAGCGAGTAATGAATTTTTGAATCAATACTGATTTTTTCAAAAAATCGAAAAATTGGTCGCAAAAATTTTTCAACTTTAATTTTCGATGTAAAATCAAATATGCCATCAAAAAGTACTGTAGTGAAATTTTGATAAAGTGCACCATTTTCAAGCTAAATCCATTTTTAGGTGACTTTTTTGAAAATAGTCGAAGTTTTTCATTTTTTTAAAATTAGTCCACATGTTTGCTCACTTTTGAAAAAAAAATCTTTTGAAAAGCTGAGAAAATTCTCAATATTTTGCACTTTTGAACTTTGTTGATACGACCCTTAATCCCATAGAGATATTGCCATGCAAAGGTAAAAAAAACAGGAAAATTGATGTTTTCTATGTCCCACCCAAACAACACACCATTTTATAATGTCGATATCTCAGCAACTAATGGTCCGATTTTCAATGTTAAAATATGAAAAATTCGTGAAATTTTCCGATCTTTTCGAAAAAAATATTTTCAATTTTTTTAAACCAAGACTAACATTACAAAAGGGCCAAACATTCAATATTACGCCATTTCAAAATGTTAGACTTGGTTTGAAAAATTTGAAAATATTTTTTTCGAAAAGATCGGAAAATTTCACGAATGAAAAAAAAAATGTTATGAGAGAACGCACCTTTATGATTATAACTTTCCGGAAATCAATTAGGTACACGGAAAAAGTAGGATTTTTCAATTATTTGTATTTATTATAAAAATACTTTTTTTTATTTTCGATTTTTTCAATGTTTGAGGAGGCTAAAAAAAACCCGGAATGGTGGTGCAAAATCTGTTTTAGGAGATATGTTTGTTTATTCTTTGGAAAACCTAGACAAAAAAAATTAAAAATCATTTTGAGCAAAATCAAATTTCCTATCAAAAAGTATTTCAACGATTTTTTTAAAGAACAAAAAAAAACCGTTTTAATTTAAAGCTACATTTAGGTAAAAATTTATGATTTATTTTCTTTTATTTTTGCTTTTTAAAAATACTTCTTTAAAAAATGCACCCCGTAAAAAATGTTGCTAAATATTTCCTACAATTTTGTTTCTAGAACATTAAAAATCGGTAAATTAGTTCCTAATATACAGCGTCACAAAGAATTGAAATCGATGAAAATGATTTTTTTAAAAATATAACCTAATAAACCTGTGATTATCAACTAAAGATATCTGGAACTATTGGTCCGATTTTCAAAGTTAAAAACTTATGTGGAATTTTCTGTTCTTTTCAATAAAAATACTTCAAAAAATGTAAGATTAAGTTTAAACTATGAAATTGGGAAAATTGTCTACTTGTGGACCTTTTCAAAATAAAAGTTTGATTTTAAAGTTATTTTTATTGAAAAGATCAGAAAATTTCACACAGGTTTAATCTTTTTTACATTGAAAATCGGACCAATTGTTTTTGAGATACCGTCAGTTTAAAATTACAGGATAGCTTTGTACAGTTAAAAAATCGATCGAATTCGAATACTTTGTGAGGCTGTATTTTAGAAACCAGGGAAAATTCTCGATGTTTTGGTAAGATAAGCGCTCTTTCCTAACTCCATCCATTTCGCTGATTTTCACTATTTAAACAACTATTTTTGCAAAACTTTTGATAGAAACTTGCTTGCTCATTTCATATTGAGCTATTTATCACTCGATTTCAGTTGAAAACGCATTTAATGAGTTGTAATTAATTGTTTGTTAAAGTGCTGATATGGCAACATTAGAGGCACGCTGGAATTAGATGCTGTTCCCTTTATATAGTATTATATTAATATATTTATATAGTATAATATAGAAATATAGTTTTCTGAAGAACTTTTCAAAAATATTTTTTTCTCTTACAAAATATTTTAAAAATACAAAGGAAACAAAAAGAAAGAAAATATGAAGTTATTCAAAAAAATAAATGAATGATAACATAGAAAGGCTGTAACTCAGAAAAGACGCACTTTATCAAAAAATCTTAATAGTAGTTTATGCAACAAGTTTCAAAAAGAAGATTTTTTCAGCACGTGTCGTACATTTATCCAACGAGGTTCACCGAGTTTGGATAAATACGACAAGTACTGAAAAATCAAGGTTTGCAACGAGTTCCATACAACATTTTTTGCATTTCTGAAAAACACCCATTGAGTGAAATTATAAGTCGAATGTTCATGTATTTTGTCAATAAATCGTTTGAATCAAAAGAATGTTGAAAAGTATTACTTTTCAAAACTAGTGCTGAAAAGTTCAACTTTTCAGCATCCATTTGAGTGCTGAAAAGTAGAACTTTTCAGCATTTATTTTGAAATGTGTTTCTATTCGATTCTGTTATTTTTAGTAGATAAAAGTAGGCTGTTTCGTCACGCGAGAATGACAGGAAAAGTAGGAAGTTTCAAGACGGAATTGCAAAAAAATCATTTCAATTGCAAATTCGATTTCACATTAAAAAAAAAAATACAAAAAAATGTGTGCCGGAGTGCCGCATAGCTAGTTCAAATCTAAAATTGAGTTTTTGAGTACCGTAAACTGGGGTGACTTTGATAGGTTTTTCAAATGCCCGTCAAATTAATATCTAAACATTTTAGAGAGTTTTGAGTATGCAAACATTAAGGGATAGCTTATTATAAAACATATATGCAAAAATATGACTGTTACATTGGATGTATCAAAATTAGTGGTCAAATCAAATTTCTATCAAAGTCACCCCAGTTTACGGTACTCCACTATTTAGACGATCTAGTCGAGAGAATTGAAATAATAACTATGCAACACTGTTGCAAAATGATTATTTTATCATTTGTAGTTACACAGAAAAAAGTGTAAATTTACTTGACACGGAAATCATGAATAACATGTAAACTCGTAAACTAAAGATTCGATGTAAACGTCTGAATCACACGTTAAATCATGTTTTTTTTATGTATGATTTGTTGCAAACTTGCAGTATGTAAAAAAAAGTATTTACACCCCTTGGGCACTATGCACATTTTGTGATGAAACATGTAAAAAATTTAAAGTTTGACAGGAACCTAGTACTACGTTTTGTTCAGAAACTCATGCCAAACATTTTGCTACAAAAAGCTCATGAAAAGATGATTTCTATAAAAAGTTATATAACAAATACTATTACGAAAATAAAAAAGGTGCAAAAAAAGTATGTACACCTTTCGAAAAATTAACATAAATAATGTTATTTGTTGACAAATCACCATAAATCCAGTCTCCCAACTCCAAATAGGCATCCTTGACTGATTAAAAAAAGAATTTGGATTGAATATAAAGTTTACTAACTACTTAGTATAAAAGTTTATATAACTCTGGAAATTCTATATAAAACTTATCTAAACTTAATTTTGCAAACTTTTAATTCAACTAAATGTCAATATATTACCATATAATTGCTAAATAAACATTTTGGAGTGGGTATAACACCGTTTTGGGGGTATTTGTATCGATAGAATAGATTTTTCGTTGGAATTTCGTACCAACCCGGAATTACGTCGGAGGAAAATCCGCCTGCATCCGAACCGGTCCACGATTCACAAGTCAACCTATGTGGAATCGGAAAGGACATAAAATTTCCGATCTTTTGATACCCAAACATCTAGGTTTTCTTTAAAACCTACGTTTTTGAATACCTGGGCAAAAAGTAAGTTTGATCCACGAGAACAAAAATTACGAAATTCCATACATTTTTGGCAGGTTGCTCAAACGAAACCATAACTACGTTTTTGCTTAGGTATTTTAAAAGGTAGGTTTTAAAGAAAACCTAGATGTATGGGTATCAAAAGATCGGAAATTGTATGCCCTTTCCGATTCCACATAGGTTGACTTGTGAATCGTGGACCGTTTCGGATGCCGGCGGATTTTCCTACGTCAAATCGCTTTAAAATTTAAATGATCAATGATGTGCAAAAGTGTTTCATCAATGAGTTATGAATTCGGAATTATGTTTTTTTTTCTGTGTAGCGTTTACTTTCTCACTTTAGTTCGGTGTTGAGTAGATTTATTTTTCGAAAAAGAGCTGAAAATTGTTTTGTTGGTGATGGTAATTGAATAATACGAAATTTAGTCAATTGTCAATGAACGTAAGACTATTCTATCAGCTTTTAACAACTTAATTTTTTCACCTCACCCAGAAAGCTCACCTTTCGCGCAAAACACTCCGCCCCGGTTAAGCCTAATGAATAAATCACTTCCCAAAAGGGCCCGCTGTCACCACGGCGAATGTCCTCATCCGTCATACTGTTGGCGGCGACGAGCCCCGATGATTTCCCTGTAGAAACCTATCCGGGCGTCTACCGTCGCGCCGGTGAATCCGGGATTAGAATAGAAAGAGAGCTGGCGAAAAAAAGGGACATTCACCACGTGCACCAAAGTACCCTACTGCTAAGGCATCCAATTTCACTTTCATCACGAAAGAAGACGAAGAAGACGTAGGGGGAAAATGGCCAAGGGAATTCGAACGGTTCTAGGTTGGCCTATGAAGTCGAACCTGCGGACCATTTCCACTTAGTCACGGAAATCTGTGCGCCAGGATGACGAGGAAACGATTGCCGGCCCCAGGAGGACTAACGGCACAAGGTGCTCAACACGTCATCGTTGATGAGTTGGGGGAAATTGAAGGAAGCGAGAGGTGCGAGGGAAATCCCAGGGAAAAATTACCACGCCACAGTGATTTATGGACGGAACGCGAAACAACCTCCGGCGGAAGCGATTGGCACATGGAGGGAAAATTTTGAAAATGTTATAGAAATGTTTGATATAAAAAGATTCACAGTTTTTGATCAAATTTTACTAGAAAATAGTCTTACTTTATAGCCAATGAATCCAACTATTCACGAAATCATAAATCCAATTATTCACGAATTCACGTGTATCTTCATGTTTTTTTCCTTATCGTTTTCAGATCTTATACAAAAGTATCTTCAACAAATATGTCAAATCTCTTTATGCCTTTTTCCGACAACAATCACCTCCAAAAAAACAGAGTAAGCGTCAAGCACAGGAAGCGCAAGACAAGAGTGAAAATAATGAGGAAAAAACGAGAATCAACCAGCTGGCACTGGTATCCTTCCAACCTCCCCTCGAGTACTCGAAGGCGCGCAACGGCTGCTTGGATGAAGGACTCGTCCGGTCTTGTTTTTTCTCCGAAAAAAAAGCTCCTGAACGAAATAATGAGGCACGCCCCGCTTCTTCTGATTCGAGTCGAGGAAAACATAAATAATTATTTATCGATTATCTATCGACTGTGTGTCTGTCGTTTTTTCGCCCCACAAACGCTGACTTTCCAGGATGTTCTGGGGGGCTCGTATTACAAGCATTGACGTTGTCAGCTGGGTTGGAACTTTTCCGCGCGCCACGTTTCCGGGGTGGAAGCTCAGCACCATCATTATCGAGATTGTCTCAGGAAAATGACGCCGAGTGGAACTGTCATGGCAACGAAGAGGGGTGATGGTAAGCCCAAAATTGGGCAATCGCAGCAGGCGGAGAGTCGGAGTCTTCGCTTGATCAGGTTTTTAATCAAAATATTGGAGTCGTGTACTGTGTTTTGCTGCTCCCCACCCCCTTCCAGGTTCATTTGGCTGCCAACTCGCGCAGTAGGCTTGTCGGGTACAAAAGAAGTCAATTTTAATTTTCGTGCGGCTCTGTAGTGCTCTTTTGGCTTTGGCATGATTTGTTGTGGCCACGTGGCCAAAAGGGTGGGCGTCGGGGAGGAAGTAATTTTTTCGGAGGGTTTTTTCTTCTTCTTAGGTATTTCTTTGTTTGCGTGATGGACTTGGTAAAATCCTATTATGCTGAAAAGGAAGGACTTGCAGATGATGGGAATGGAATTGACAGAGCAGTTATTAATGTTCTTCTTTTTCTTCGACAAATTAGTTCTAAGCCGATTAAGAATTGAAAGAGATGACGTTTGGGTTTTTTTTAACTTCTACTGTTGGATGATTACGTTTCTTGGAGCCTACAAAATTATTTTTCTCTGTTTGAAAGTGTTTTCAATTTCAAATCGCAATTTGCAATACAAAATAATAATGAGCTCTCTCAGCAAACTCTCTACTTTTTTATTTGTCTCAAACTTGGTTTGGGCTTTCGCTATGACCAAAAAAGCTATTTTATGTCATTGGTTCACCCATACAAGTCTCCATACAATTTTGGCTGCTGTCCATAAAAAAAAGGTTCGTAAATATTCAAATAGCTGTAACTTTTGAGTGAATTTTCTGATCAAGTTGGTGTCTTCGGCAAAGTTGTAGGTATTGTTGAAGAATATTGAGAAAAAATAGGTACACGGAAAAAAAATTTAATCAACTTTTTGCCTTCCTCACCTTACTGAGGAAAGGCTATAAAATCACTCGAAAACTGAACTTCTCAATTAGACCTCCTAGACCCACCTTCATGTATACCTATCGACTCAGAATCGAATTCTGAGCAAATGTCTGTGTGTGTGTGTGTGTGTAGGGATGTGGGTCTGTGCACCAAAAAATATGCACTCGATTATCTCAGTCCCTATTGAAAATTATGAAGTTTAGTAAAGTACTTCAAAAGTTATGCTAAAAAAACGATTTTGACTAAAGTCCGGAAGTTTGTAAAAAGGGTGTTTTTTGTAAGAAATCCCAGCATGTTATACATTTTTAGAAAGGTATTTAAAAGACCTTTCCAACGCGACCAATACATTGAAGATCTGACAACCCTATCAAAAGTTATAAGCACTTAAGAGTTATTTATACACTTTTTGGAAGCCGGATCTCAGATATCACGATGAAAACGTTGTCCGGATCTATCATGCAACCCGTCGTTGAACAGGTAATCAAAAAACCCTTCCAACGCGTCCAAAACATTGAAGATCTGACAACCCTATCAAAAGTTATAAGCACTTAAGAGTTATTTATACACTTTTTGGAGGTTAGTTCTCAGATATTTAGATGAAAACGTATTCCAAATATATCATGCGACCTATCTTTGGATAGGTAATTTAAAGACCTTCCCACGAGCGTGTCTATTTTGGATAGCATTACCATTTGAATGAGAGGAAGGCACCAACCATCAAGGGTGGATTAAGTAAGGTTTTTTCACAAAAACTCCATTTCCCAAAATACGTATTTTTTATTTTCGAGATTTTTTGATATGTTTTAGGGGACAAAAACCCGCAACTTTTGAGCCATTAAAAAATGGTCAAAAAAGTTATGATTTTTTGAAAAATTAGTGATTTTTGGAAAAAATCGAAATTTTATGCAAAAACAGTTTTGACGTATTTTTTAAATGTAAAATTGATTTTCCAATCGAAAAGAATTTAACAGATATTTTGATAAAGGGCCCTGATTTCAAGATATAGCCAACGAAATTATGATTTTAGTCAAATATTTGCAGTTTTTCGATTTAAAAAAAAGTGACCATGATTGACCATTTTTTTAAAGTTCAGAAAATTGGCTATAAAAAAGCCTAAGAGACATTGAAGATTGGACCTCTGGTTGCTGAGATACAGCGGCTTAAAGAAACAGAAACAGGAAAAATGAAGTTTTCTAAGTTTCACCCAAACAACCCACCATTTTCCAATGTCGATATCTCAGCTTAATCAAAAAATACAAATAAAATCAATTTCCGGTTTTGGAAGAGAATTGCTCTAATTATTTTTAACACTTTTTTCACCTTATTTTAATCTTGATATGTTTTTGGATGTCATGAAAAATCTGGTTAATAATGATTTAATAATATTTTCAATCGATAACTTCTAGAGTAAATGTTGATAAATGTGCTACACCCTTAACCTTTAATATTTTACGATCTTTGGCTTCTCTTGCAAGACTTCATACAAAGTGTATACAAATACATTCACCCGACTCTCGACGACTATTATATCTTCAATAATAAAATTCTAATTCTTTTCAGAATAGCATGTTTTTATTATTTAATTTTAATTTTCGTATTTTTCAATCCGGCTGAAACTTTTTTGGTGCCTTCGGTATGCCCAAAGAAGCCATTTTGCATGATTAGTTTGTCCATGTAATTTTCCATGAAAAATTTGGAAGCTGTCCATACAAAAATATGAAATAAATGAAAATTCAAAAATCTGTATCTTTTGAAGGATTTTTTTGATCGATTTGGTGTCTTCGGCAAAGTTGGAGGTATGGATAAAGACTAGACTGAAAAAAATGATACACGGTAAATTTTTTTTGATGATTTTTAATTTAATTTTTTACCACTAAAACTCGATTTGCAAAACAACACTATTTTTACTTTTTTTATATGTTTAAGGGGACATCAAATGTCAACTGTTCAGAAATTTCCAGAATGTGCAAAAAATCTATGACCGAGTTATTATTTTTTGAATCAATACTGTTTTTTTTAAATCGAATTAATGGCTGCAAAAAATTTTTAACTTAAAAAAAAAATTAAAATGTAAAATGAATTTTTAATCAAACTTTAATGAAATTTTGATTAAGTGCACAATTTTCAAGTTCATGTCGCAGTTATTCATTTTTTTTAAATTAGTGCCATGTTTGCCCATCTTTGAAAAAATATTTTTGAAGAGCTGAGAAAATTCTTTATATTTTGCTCTTTTGAATTTTGTTGATACGACCCTTAGTTGCTGAGATATTGCCATGCGAAGATTAAAAAACAGAAAAATTGATGTTTTCGTAGTCTCACCCAAACAACCCACCATTTTTTTAATGTCGATATCTCAGCAACAAATTTTCCGATTTACAATGTTAAAATATGAAGAATTCGTGAAATTTTCCGATCTTTACGAATACAATATTTTCAAAAAAATTAAATCAAGACTAACGTTTCAAAAGGGTTTAATATTGAATGTTTAGCATTTTTAAAATGTTAGTCTGGATTTAATTTTTTGGGAAATTTAGTGAATTTAAGATTACACCAACTCCGACTCCGACTCCGGGTTATCAGAAGTTTTCGGCTCCGACTCCGTTAATAGTAGTTTATGCAACAAGTTGCAAAAAAAGGATTTTTTCAGCACGAGTCGTACATTTATCCAACGAGGTTCACCGAGTTGGATAAATACGAAGAATGCTGAAAAAATCAAGTTTTGCAACGAGTTCCATACAACATTTTTTGAAATTCCAAAAAACACACAATGAGTGAAATTTTATGTCAAAATTTATTTTTTTTGTCAATAAATCGTTTAAATCAAAAAATGTAGAAAAGTGTTACTTTTCGAAACAAGTGCTGAAAAGTTCAATTTTTCAGCACCCATTTGAGTGCTGAAAAGTAGAACTTTTCAGCATTTATTTTGAAAAGTGTTGCTATTCGATTTTGTTATTTTTGGTACAGAAAAGTAGGCTATTTCGTCGTTCAAGAATGACAGGAAAAGTAAGTAGTTTCACGACGGAATTGCAAAAATTATTATTAAGATTTTTGATTAAATTGAATACTTTAAAATAAAATAATCACTTAAAAAAATCAAAAAGATTTTACTTCATTTGTTCCACTTTTCAGAAAATCCTCTAAACGATTTCCTCCACAATCAACCTTTTCGTTTTAGCAGAGACGCAACTGTTTTTGAGTAATCGAAACTGTCAATTCCGTGCCCTCCAGAGCAGCAGCAGCGTCGTCCTTCTTCGTGACCCACCGGGGCAGAGAGTGTGTAACAACCGCCATTACGTGGTTTGTCACAGTGTCACATCCGACGAGAAAAGTTTTCCCGCGCACGTGAAAAACACTCACCCTTGGTTGGGCTGTGTGCGACGGACACTCAGTTGCTTGGTAATGTAATGCAAACATTGAGGCAGTAAGGCCTACTGCGTTTGTTTTTTCACCGCAGAGACTGTTTCAGTGAACGGATCACATTACACAGAATCAACAGGTGGGGAAGGATGCGTGGACATACCGTAGCAAACCGTAAGAAAAATGCCTTGTTTTGCTGAATATAAATCAAGAGTTTAAAATGTCACTGAGTTTAGTGGGGAGCTCACACGCACTGGTTTAGAGTCCTGGCAGAGTTTTCCCCGGCCTGACCTCAACAGAAATTAGCTTCGCGGGGGGTGCAGGAAATTCTATGGAAATTCCATCCAAGGGGAAACAAAGTGTGTCACATTGGTGGAAAAAGTGTCCTCACACGAGATTTTCCCACGGAGGGGAACGTCGAACCAAGCACAAGGGTGATTGTATCAGCTTCTGATGGGATGGGGAAAAAAGCATCCTGCGTTGGATTGGAGGTTGGGGCGACCAAACTTTTCCATTTATCACCACTTTGGTGCTGGACGACGACCCTCTCTGTAAGTAAAATTGCAGTCGAGTGGAATATTAAACTGTAATCAGCGATGTGACACTCGCAGATCCTGGGGAGGGTTTTTCCTGCTACTAGAGCAGCAGTAACATTAGTACAGAGGGGGATGAAAACAAAAACCCTCCTGGTTTTTCCGGGCCACTCGATGATGGAGACGTGGATTAGTGGAAAAGAACAAAAAAGAAGGGCCACCTGTTCCGTCCATGGGATGTTTGAAAAGGGAGTGCAATGTTTTCTCAATGAGGAAAACTGTGCCCTGTGTTAACAAGGAAATGAAAATTAGATTTGGAAGCCATTTGTGGGCGGTTTGTTGAGAAACTTGTTTTTTAAGATACAATAATAATGATAGAAACAATTATTTTTAAATTGTGACATCTGTAACCAAATTCTAGATTAAATTTTCAAAACAATCTATCCGTCCTATGCAGATAGGACCTTTTGAAAATTTTATCTAAAATTCATAATTTGTAGAATAGAAGCAAAGCCCAAGAATATCAATGTGTCATTAATTCTTGAATGATTTGCAAAAACCTAATGATTCAATTCAACAAAACCAACAACCCTTCCTTTTCATCCAAAAACCACTTTCAAATCAAATTTAGCGCAAATCCATCTTTATTCATTCAGATCCAGATATTCTGCTCAACGTTACTGAGAACTGCTCTCCATACCCTCGTATACGCTGACTGCAAATAAATAAAAGACCATTTCATCCCGCGCAACGCTATCAACTAGCATCGCAATCGCTTCCCACACTCAAGTGCAGTGTGGGAATCACTTTTCCGAAGGAATAAAAAGAAAGCAAAAGCACGCTTACAAAGAACACAACACAAAACAGTCATTTTCCAGCGCCATGTATTGTTCTTCTTTTTGTTACTTTCTTTTTTTTGTAAGAAAAAGTCGAAACGTGAATCGTTTGTGCTCTTTTTTTCGATCTGAGAAACCAGAATCGAGCTTTTCCACTGGCTTCTTTGCCACTTTTTAACCCTTAACGGTGTCGGTTGCTTTAAAAGAAAAGTTACCCAATTGTTGTTCAATCAAAAGCTGTCAAAAACAAAGATGTTGCAAAATAGTTTTCTGCAACATCTCGATGTTGCAAACATGTTGCATTTAGGTTTTTGAAGTACTGCTCTTGCTCAAATTTGGTTACGACTTTGCATTTCAGTTAAATTTGCACTTTTCAAGCCAGATAATATTAAAATCCCACCCATTCAAGGGTTACCACCGTCTGTATCTTGTCTGGAGCAGCGTCGCGGAGGCCCCAGTTTCGGTGCACTGCAGCAGTCTCCGAGCAACTCCAAGGAGCCGTATTGCTGTCTGGGTTTCTCGGTGTGTTTCGTGCCATCGTGTATGTGTGCTTATTGTAAGAAAAAAGCAAGCAAGCAAGCAGTTGCACAGTTGTGCGGAGGGAATCGTTTTGAACTTGCATGACGAGATCGTCCTGCGGGGATCGTTCAACGGGGAAGGGGGCACCGCCAAAAAAAGGGAGGAAAAATTGCTGCTCTGGCTGGTTTTTAAATCGTTTTCGTTTTATATGTAAATCAAGTGGCGCTTTTCCTTTCGAAATTTGCACGCGCGCACAGATACACCGAGGAAATTGTGCTTGTGTGAGTTGGTTGGAAAATCGGAAAAAGGGATGATTTTAAAAAATTTAGCGATATAAGAAAAAAAGTGGAGGAATTTCCACCGCACTTTTCCGTTTTTTTGAAGCAGAGGTTTTGGAGAGAATCTTGAAAACCTCAATTTCGAAAGGCTTGAGACGGGACTGCTAAATAAACTTGCACACGGGGAAGGATGCACTTTGAAGTTGAGGATGAAGGAGGACCGTCTACCACAACAAAAAAGGGAGACTGGCAGGCAAAATAAGGCGGAGTGCATATTTGAGGGATAATTTGGCTTGACGATGCTAGCGAGCAGAAAAGAGCAGTCGTCTTCATTGAGGAGGCAAATATTAAGAGCAGCAGCAATATGCTGCAGGATGTTTTGCCTGCCAGCTTTTGGCAGCAGTATGCAGTGTCTTGGGGAGGGATTTCAACTTGGGTAAACGGGGGGAGGGGAGATGTGTTTTCGAGCATGTTGCGAACAAACTTTTCATGATTGCAACCCTTGCGTTGTGGGCTTTCGTTTCTGGGAATGGGGAATGTTTCAATTTTCCTGTCAAGTTCATCATCATGAAGAAAATGGGAAATTAGAGTGCAATTTGGTTCCGAATTTGAGCAGTTCCCAACGGTTTTGAAAATTGACTTTTTTTGCATTTTTTCATGTGTTTGTAACTATTTTAGTCAATTTCTTTTGTCCAAATAAACCATCTGAGCAATTCTAGGAGATTTCGGTCATTCTTTTTTTTTGTATTATTTAGCCATTTTGCTTTATTAGTTTGTCCATATAATTTTCCATACAAATTTGTTAGCAAACATGATAAAAAAGTCTGCATTTTTTGAAGGATTTTTTTGATCGATTTGGTGTCTTCGGCAAAGTCAAACACTGAAAAAAATGTACACGGTAAAAAATGGTGATTTTTATTTTCACTTTTTGTCACTAAAACTTGATGCGTAAAAAAACACAATTTTTATTATTATTTTTTGTTATGTTTTAGGGGACATCAAATGCCAACGTTTCAGATATTTCCAGAATGTTCAAAAAATCTTTGACCGAGTTATACATATTTGAATCATTTCTAATTTTTCAAAAAAAATCGAAATATCAGTTGCAAAAAATTGTCACTTAATTTTTCTATATAAAATCGAATTTGCAATCAAAAAATACTCCAGTGAAATTTTGACAAAGTGGCAAACATTCAATATTTCGATTTTTTGGCTGAAAATTTGAGGTGAAGACTCTAAAGCAGCGATTCTCAACCTTTTTCGATCCATTCCCCCCTCGGCTTATTTTCGAGAACATCATCCCCTCCCCTTTATATTTTATTTTCAATGAATGCAAAAACGGCTTTAAAACAAAACATCTTTTTTTTATATTCTCAACAATGTACAAATACTTCATTCATTTTTTTAGCAATTGTCGTTTAATGTTGGTATCTAATGGAATGCAAAACTTCGTGTTTTTTTCAAGCTGGCCTTTAGGCTGGGAAAAGTATTTTTCAAAGTTTTCGTCAGCTGCGGCCCTATGACGCAAGTGCAAATACCCACAGTTTTATTGTTCTGATCAGGCACAAATATAAATCTTGATGAATCATTTTTTTTTTAATAAAAAAGGATAATGCTTGGAAAACTTCAAAAAAAAACGTAATGAATGCAAAATCTCACAAATATAGATCTTTTCAAATTAGCAAAAAAATAACTGCTCATGATCGAAACAATTCAAAAACTTGAAGAAATCCTTTTTTTTTAATATTTTGAAGAACTGCTCATTTTGGAAGATTATTAAAACTTACATGAACTCTCTTTTAAAATAAAATGAAGTATAACGTAGTATTGAAAACAAAAACAATTTTATTAAAGAACTGTTCATGTTTCAAACAATGTGAAAAATCACTGAAATTGTTTTAAGAAACTCAATATTTCAGTCAACTGCTCATGTTTGAGAGAATACAAAAACTCAATACATCAAAATAAACAAATTATCTTTGGAAAAACAATCCCGAAAACTATTTTTAAAACCTTTTACTAAGGAATCATTAATGAAAAACATTTCTGCATTTTTAAGGTTTAATCAGCTAAATACCTTCAAAGATGAAATCTAAGGATATTAAAAATTCTGTTGTCACTTATCAATGAAATTACCATCAGTTGAAAACATTATTTAAGGCGTATAAGTATAAAAAAAGAAAGCACCAGATAAAGATATAAGGGGTTACATGCATGTAAATCGACAAAAATGTCAGAAGTTGGTATGAGCACTCATTTGAACTTTTTTTAAATCTGTTTTCAGGGCATTAAAGTATACATTTTTACCTACTACCAAAACAAGTTTGAAGTTATTTGGTTATATCATTGCTGAGATATAGCTATTTGAAGTTAGCACATTCAAAAAACGGGCGCCACGATATCTCAACACTGCTTTGACCAAACCGGCTCAAAATTTTAGTCAAGACTCTTAAAAGTGATCCCGTGTGCATGACGAAGGCCGATTTTCAAAAAGTTCATTAAAAAAAAAAAAGATAAAAATATTATTATATTTTGCATATAAAAAATCGTCAGTTTATGATTTTTGTACTGTTTTAAAACTCAAAATTTAAAAATCGGGCTTCGTCATGCACACGGACTATGTCTTCAGAGTCTTCACTCCAAATTTCAGCTAATTTTGTCCATCCCATCTCGAGATATCGTGGCACCCGTAAATCAACTCGGTATTTAGAGAAAAATGTTCACAAAGCTTGACAGTTTGCTTTCGGCATGACATAATTTTGAACTTAAATCGTCTCTAATTCTGTATAACCATGAAATATCTTCATGAATCTTTTAAGAATGATTGAAAATCATCTTTTTAGTGGATTCATTGAATATTCTGTAATATCAAATTTTGTGATTTTCTACATGTACCCCTTAAGATTTTGCAAATTTGTTCAAAAACATTGGATTTCTATTGCATCTTGATTCCCTCCCCCCCCCCCCCGAGAATGGCCAAATTCCCCCCCCCCCCCACAAGGGGGGTATTCCTCACCGGTTGAGAACCACTGCTCTAAAGACATATCCCGTGTGCATTACGAAGCTCAAATTTAAAATTTTGGCCTTTGAAAAAATACAACAATCAAAAACTAACGATTTTTTATTCGAAAAATTAAAAAAAAAACTTTTTTTTAAATACGCTTTTTCAAACCCGGCCTTCGTCATGCACAAGGGACCGGTTTAACAAGTCCTCATTTTAGTTTGAGCCGATTTGGTCAAAGCAATGTTGAGATATCGTGGCACCTGTTTTATGAAACTGCTAACTTCAAATAGCTATATTTCGGCAAGGATACAACCAAATTTCTCCAAATTTGTTTTGTTAAAAGATGAAAATGTATATTCTAATATCTTGAATTAACATAAAAAAATGAAATGTGTCCTCATACCAACCTCCGTCATTTTTGCCGATTTACATGTATGTAACCCCTTAAAAAAAACTGACTCCGTAGAGAATTGCTCCTCTCACCGCTGAGTTTTGCAATCTCTCCGAAAACTGCAATGAAGGAACGCGAGATGGCGAGTAGGAGCCGACCACGCATGACGTCCCGTAATACTACGTTGGCAAAATTAGTTTTGTGACGGCTTTTGTGGTTGAACGTTGTTGCGGTGGGATGATCGTGAAAGTGGAATGAGAGAGAAAAGGAGAATGTCAAACGCGAGTGTGTAAACACAAAAACGTGTTCGGCTATATGTTCAACGCAGAGAGTATCGATACGGAGAGAAGAGCAGTTTAATTTAGGGCATGAATATTCAGGCTTGATAATGGAGCACCCGATTTTTGCTCGAATGGAAATACTGCATTGTAGTTGCTAAGAGCTGATAGTTTGATATTGTAACAACACTGAGAATAAAGTTTCTCGCAGATAAAAACTGCTCAAATTGCCCTTCCGGGATGAAGGATTAACTATCCTGTCATTATGAACTATCACTCAATCATTCATCACAAAACCCGCCTCAAAAATTCCTGCCAATTCAGCAAAAGAAGGTAAATCCTTGTTGAAGTCCGCCTTAGAAGCGAAACAAACCCCGAAATAACTCTCCCCCGCCGAAAACCACCGTTACAGACAAAATCGCTCCGATTGAAATTCAAGACTGGACAATCGCCCGCCCGGAAATCCAACACTGACAGGCGCTTCCGGGGGGCCCGGCCAATAACAGTCAATGACGCGGGCTAAAAGAGAGCGACAAAAGGCCACTTCAGCGGAGCTTTTTTCGTATTCCGAATAAACGAAACAGCCCTGCCGCAAACCAACGACGACCGTTTATTTTAAAAGGATAAGATATTGTTCAAATAAATCTTCATCCTTGGGTGAGTTGAGATCCCCGGCGGGAGGGTGGAGGAATGACGATGACTTGCGGACTACAGAGAAAAGCAGCGTTTTTTTGTGTTGAAATATATTTTTCTGCGAACATCCTCCACGGAACGTGTAATGGGCGAACCGTCGAAAAAAATGGTTGGACTTGGACGTGAAGAAATGCAGTGATGCAAGCAGTCCCCCTCCCCCCCCCCCCCTTTTTGGGAGGAGAGAGGAAAAAAGGGACCATCAAAAAGGATAAAGGACGCCACGCCACACTACACTCGTGCTGGGAGTCGTGACATTCTTTCGTTCGTCGTCATCAATCATTTCTCGAGGATGGCAAAAAGGAGATGAGTTGAAGATGTGTGTGTGCGATGGCTGCTGCTTCGGCTGCACGTTTCATCACGAGGATATTTTTCAGCTCGGGGGTTTTTTTGGGAGGATTGTTCTCTAACGAGGTTTTTCGCACATTTTAAAATGGCTGGGATTTGTTGAATGGTGGTTATATAAATGGTTATATTATATTGTGATTCATAATGTGTGCAATTGGAAATGATTTATTCAAATAAACCACCAATAAAGTAATTTTTGATGTTTCATTTGAAAAAATCGTGATAAAATGGTGTTTTTAACTGTAGTTGTTTAACTAAGTATATTAACTTTTAATAAAATGTATATAAATTTGAGGTTAAGTTAGTTTATGAAACATTTGAATTTTTTAATCCGACTGAAACATTTTTGGTGCCTTCGGTAACGGTAAAGCCATTTTGCATCATTAGTTTGCCATTTTGCATCATTAGTTTGTCCATATAATTTCCCATACAAATTTGACAGCTGTCCATACAAAAAATGATAAGTCAAAATTCAAAAATCTGTATCTTTTGAAGGATTTTTTTGATCGATTTGGTGTCTTGAGCAAAGTTGTAGGTATCAATAAGGACTACACTGAAAAAAATGATACACGGTGAAATTTTTTTTGGTGATTTTTAATTTCACTTTTTGTCACTAAATCTTGATCTTCAAAAAAAAAAAAAACATTATTTATAAAATGCCAACGTTTCAGAAATTTCCAGAATGGGCAAAAAATCTTTGACTGAGTAATGAATTTTTGAATCAATAAATTTTTTTCAAAAAATCGAAATATTGGTCGCAAAACATTTTCAAATTCATTTTTGGATGTAAAAGTGAATTTGCAATCAAAAAGTACTTTAACCCTTTCGAGCCTGAATTTTCTAAAAACTGTTTTTTAATCGAATGATGGGAAAATGATTCTTAAGACCATACGAAAATTAAAAAAAAAATTTGCGACCAATATTTCGATTTTTTGAAAAAAAAAACTGTATTGTTAAAAAATTAATAACTCGATCAAAGAATTTTTGCACAACCTGGAAATTTCTGAAAAGTTGGCATTTAAAGCCCTCTAAATCATATCAAAAAATGAAAAATATTAAAAATAGTGTTTTTGTTTCAAATCAAGTTTTAGTGACAAAAAGTTAAACAAAATAATCACAATTTTTTTACCGCGTATCATTTTTTACAGTATAGTCCATATCCATACCTACAACTTTGCCAAAGACACTAAATCGATCAAAAAATTTCTTCAAAAGATACAGATGTTTAAATTTTGACATATCATTTTCGTATGGACAGCTGCCAAATTTGTATGGAAAATTATATGGACAAACTAATGATGCAAAATGGCTTCTTTGGGCATACCGAAGGCACCAAAAAAGTTTTAGCCGTATTAAAAAATACAAAAAAAAAATCAAAGAACCGCAATCTCAGAGAACTGCTCAGTTGTTCTATTGAAAATGCCTTTTAAACAGAAGACAATTATGAATTCTGTTTCAAAAACACTTAAAACTTGTAATGATATACAGTCAAACCTCGCATAGTGCGCAGGCGTTACACCTTGTATTTCTTCGATTTCTCTAAAACGACACAATATTTTTGTAATCTTTTTTAAGCTTTTTGTAGATTGGAACAAGACGCACAAGTTGCTTCAAAAAGATTTAAAAAATATTATGTTATTTTAGAGCAATCGAAGAAATACAAACCGTAACGCCTGCGCACTATGCGAGGTTTAACTGTAATATAAACTTTTCTTTGTATAAAATTGACCAAATAATCCGATGACGCAGAACGTTTTCCGATTTGAATTCATTTTTATTGAGAAAAACATGACACTTCGTGAGTTAATTTAAATAATCCTATTTACCAATGTTTCCATAGTTATTTATTGTGAACATTCTTTTTAACTTTTCATAATACGTTGTTCTACCAAGGTCAGTACGTTTCCATACCATTCCGTTCGTATTCAATTTGTATTCGTCATTTTGCAAAAATATCTAAAATCTATCAATTTAATCCCGGTTAGCGGTAGTTAGAGATTTCCTATTATTTCAATGTTCCTTTTATACAAAAAAAATATGACAGAGTTGGCAAATCTTCAAATTCAATAATAGATCAAAGAAGGCATTTTTCATAATTTTCATCCCAAATTTACAATCTGGCATTGGAGAAATTTAAATTTAATTTTAGAATATTGTGACAGGCTTGTTGGATGATCCAACTTGGATCATAAAATTTCAAGTAGATTTAATAAAATTCAAACATTTTTATTACCGAGCAAAAGCTAATGTTTTGTGAGTTTCTCCTGAAAATTGTTTTCCTATTTAATTAATAAGCTAAAAGATTTATAAATATTGTTTGTGATACAGTTTGATATTTTGCAACACTTTGAGAGTTATTTCATTTGGCTTTGAATTTCTTGTTTGAAAAAATAAAACTTGCGTTATACAGATAAAAACTTGATTCAAAGTATATGCCACCATATTTTTTTGTGTCCAAAACAGGAGGAACAACATCATGTTACTATTAAAACCAGGTTAAATGTTTTTGAAATGTTCTATAAGTTTTGAATTTCTTACGATGCATTTTAAAACGAATTTCTCTTCTTTTTAATCAGACGAAACCCTTAAAAGAGTTCAATTTAATTTGAACTTTAGGATCCTAGATCGGAAATAGAAGAAAAACCCTCAATGATAATAATTATCATGGAATAAGAAAAAACTGGCGCAATCAATTGTTAACTATTTAGAATTAATTCAAATTAAATCAAATAAGAGTGTTTAAGCTTATGAATTTGAAACCAAAAATCAGAATAAAGCTTAACATTTGAAGATTGTTGTATCAAAAATTCAACTGTTGAGATGTATAAAAAATTTTGTTACAATTTTATTTTCATAATTTTGAAGATTTGGCTTAAAATTGGGTTGGATTAGATTTTGACTTCATCAATTTAGTCCAAGTTTAGTGTGGTCGTTCATCTTTGTTTTATTACACATAACTTTGCAACTATTAGACCAAAAAACATTTTTTTAAATGCATTTTGCAAAAAATAGCCTAGGAATTCCGTTAAAATATCAGTTTAACCCTGAAATGCCAAAAATAAGTAAAAAAAAATATTTGTGAAAAAAAGCTTATTTTGATATAGGAAATGCAAGGATATTAAATACGACGAAAAACAGTGCGGAATAAATATCTTAAAATGCCAAATTTGAGAGATTTACTCAACTTGCATGATTTTACCTTTGATAAATTTAGAAAATGACATTTCAAAATCAAATCAATCTTTTGAAGGCTTAATAGTTTTCAACATTTTCTGTTGAATAAAAAAAAACACATTTTTTGGTAAACATTCTTTAAAAAGAGGTATAATAATCAACCAGCCAAATTTTCATCCTCATTAAATAAATTCAACTTTTTTTTCTGTGTAGTTTTGTTGAAGTTTCTAAGTGATAGAGTGAATTCAAGTGCTGTCAAACCTGTCAATTGCGCAACGTCTTACAATATCAACTGTTTGTTGAAATTGTCAACACTATGCCCAAGCTCTAATTAGTCTCGCCCCAAATCAATCGAGTTCAGACCTAAGATTTCCGCCTTTCGGAAGTGCGACTGCAAAGCAAGATCACAAATCTGTCTGTTTCACATCCTGCCTACTGCTTTCCCTCTCGCTAAACTCCCCGATTGAGTTGACATGTATGAGCGATGAAATCGCATTTCACAACCACCAATTCAGCACGGGGAAAATCTCCTCCAAACGGGGATTTTCCTCCACAAATCGACTTGCCACTCTTTTTTTGTCTGTTGGGACAATTTAGCAGGAAATAGCGAAACAAGCAGCTCGAAAAGAAGAGGCGAATTGCGAGGACGGCGTCGCCGTCGACAAAAGGAGCTCGTTTTCCGCACGTTCCAGGGCGCGCGCACGTGTCGATGCTGCGGCAACACGTGAACGATTGGGGAAAGTGAGGGAAAAATGGGGGTGGGGAATTTCAATCAGCTGCAAAGGAGCTTGCTGGAAATGTTGGAAAATTATGTTTGTGCAGCTTTTGTAGGTTTGGGATTGTTCCGCGAGTATCGCGTAGCACTTCTCCAACCTGGAAATGTTAAAGTTGTTGAAGGATTCACGAAGTTGTGCGCCAGCAAAAAGGTCACTCTTTCCCGGTGAATTTCTTATGCACAAGTAAGCTACTCTTTCGTGAAATCCATTTTGCTTGTAAGTCGCTCGTGCATGAATTCGTAATGCAACGAGCTTGCTTCAAAGGCGGGGGACAGAGCGAAGACAAGCCACCTTCCCTGAATCGATACCGTAATCGTATCACCCTAACAACCATTTTTCATCCCATGTAGCACTAATATGGATCCAATTTGGTGGGGACCCTTTCCGTGTAGAGCATCACCTGGGTTTCGAATCTCTCCCCGGAAGGACATCAACGATTCTATATTTTTATTTATGAATTCCCGGCATCCTTACTCTTTCCGGAGGACCTCGACATATCTCAACAAAGAAGAATGTGTCTTTGGGTGATAGATACATTTTGTCACAAAAATATCAAGACTTCCCACCGAGAGCCGAGGAGGGAACTACCAAAAGGATCAAAGGCCTTAAGGTTTGGTCTGGCCCCGTTGCTTTTATCGAGAATTGTTATCAACTACTTGAGACATGCTGAGCTGAGAGTGATGCAAGAATGATGGAGAGTCGGCTGAGGGTGTTGCTGCTGTCCTGTCTGACGATTGTGATAAGGATCGCAATTTTGGGCGACACAAAACTACGTGGGAGGATTGAGAGGAGGAGACGGTGTCCCCTGGAGTGTTCAATGATGGCCGGACAAAGACATCAAAGGGCATGTGTGTGTGTGTGTGAACGTTTGTGTTTTGGGGCGTATATTTGGACAGGAAAGGATAACAAAGCAATGATGATGTTTTTTTTTTATTTTGGTACTGACTTGAAATAGCTTTGGGTAAATCTTCACTTAAAGTATATTTAATCAAGATTTGGATAACACAAGCCAACCAAATTGAAATAAAGTGACTGAACATTCTCAATTCAGAGAGAAGCACTATCAATCCCCAAAAAAAGTGCACCAAAAGGGAAGAAATAAAGTTACTTGCCATGATTTCATCATTTCAATGAAAAAGGTGTTTAAAAATGCTTTATACACCAGTATTTAAAGTTAAAAGAACTAATTTCACAAAAAACTAAGTCATGGCGAAAAAATAATTGTTTTTTATTATTATTTAAATTTTGCAATAACAAAAAAACAATCATGCTTAAAATGATTATCATCTAAGGAAAGTGTATTTTAAATTACCTTCAGTTGATTCTATTTTCATTGTCATTTTGAGTTTTTTGAAAACTGTTTATTTGTCCCCTGATTTTACATAAAGAATGAAACAATGTTTGCAACGCTCTTATTGTCAAAATGAATTTTCTTGAAAAGTTCTAAAATGTCGTATTTACAAGCATCGAAATGAAAAGAAATCCAGATTTTTTTTTATTTTCGATATTTTTGATACGATATTGGGAACCAAAAAAAAACATTTTGCGCTTGAAGGATGGGACATAATCAAGTACCGGAGATATTTTTTTTTTGAAAAAGTGATGAAAACATTGAAAAAAATAAATTAAAAATTGGGACCGTTACATGGCTTTTGCAGGCAAAAATTTCTAAAATTTAGAATTTTTGCAATTTATTAAGATTTGTAGAGTAGAAAGCACTTCTGCAAAACATATTTTTATAAGATATTTTTGTTAATTTCGAATAACTGATGGTTGCAGAAAATCAGCCACTTAACCCGAGCATGGGTAAATAACAAGGGAAATGCGTAATAATACCTTTCTCTGGTATCAATACCAAATTTTGGTATTCCTGGACCCTTTAAAATTTGTCTTATGGATTATGCAAGAGCAAAATGTGGTATCATACCAATTTAAGGTATTGTTTTGATATTGCAAAATTGCAGAATTTGTCAATGATCGAACACCACATTTTAGTATTCTTTTGGTATTACAATATTTTATCAAATTCCTCTGCAACTATGGGAAAATTTTGACCAATTTTGACAAAATAATTAATTTTGCGCTATAATGATGTCTCAAAGCGAATGCTTTCATTCAAAACCGGAAATTTCAAACTTGATTTTAAACATTTTTGATATACCCCCTATAGAAATGACTTGAAATTGTGGAAAATTTTCTAAGTCAGGATGGCACATTTTGGTATTATTTTGGTATTAAAGTGTTTTTTCAAATTCCTTTGAAACTTTGGGAAAATCTTGACCAGTTTTGGCAAAATAATTAATTTTGCGCTAAAATCATGTCTCAAAGCGAATGCTTTCATTCAAAACCGGAAATTTCAAACTTTATTTTAAACATTTTTGATATACCCCCTTAAGAAATGACTTGAAATTGTGGAAAATTTTCTAACTCAGGATGGCACATTTTGGTATTATTTTGGTATTTAAGTGTTTATCAAACTCCTCTGAAACTATGGGAAAATTTTGACCAATTTTGACAAAATAATTAATTTTGCGCTAAAATGATGTCTCAAAGCGAATGCTTTCATTCAAAACCGGAAATTTCAAACTTGATTTTAAACATTTTTGATATACCCCTACAGAAATGACTTGAAATTGTGGAAAATTTTCTAAGTCAGGATGGCACATTTTGGTATTATTTGAATATTGAAAGGTTTCATCAATTTTCTCTGAAACTATGGGAAATTTGTTAAAAAAATTTTACGAGTTAATTAATTTTGCGCTAAAATGACTTGAAACCCAAAAATGTTAAAGATGATTTTAAAAATTAGTGTGATATACCCACTAATATTTTTTTCAAAAACGTTGAAATATCTCTAAGTCGGGATAACCAAATACTTTGAAAAACGAGTCAATCGACAGATTAATGAATTTCCGTTTTTTCACTAACTGCAACTGCTGCACTAAAAATGTTATGAAAATACCAAATTTTGGTATTACTTGTTCAAATACCAGCGACCATAATGTGCTCTTGGTTGCCCAGTAATAGATGGTAAAATACCATGAAATCATACCAAAATCATGTATGTGAAAGACCACAGAAATACCAAAATATGATTTTCCAAGGGCGCGGGAATACCTAAAAATAAAACCATGGCAATACCAAGTTTTGGTATTCAAGCAATGTTCAAAAATCTGGAAGACCTCAACTTGGTATTGAAATGGTTTTATTTTGAGGTATTATTTTACCCTTGGAAAAACATGGTTTGGTATTGTTGTGCCCTTTCACATACAAGACTTTGGTATGATTTCATGGTATTTTACCATCTATTACTGGGCAACCAAGGGCACATTTTGGTCGCTGTTATTTGCCCAAGTAATACCAAAATTTGGTATTGCCGTGTTATTTACCCCTGCTCGGGAAGGGTACACAGTCAGCTAACCAAGAAAAGTAATAACAATGTTAAAAAATGAAATATTAGTAAAATTTTTGATCTTTTCGAATAAACCCGATTTAATATCACCAGCGGTGAGATAGAGCCTTTCTAACAAAATGATGAAACTCCGACAAATGTATTGGTGCAATTATTTTTTAAGAAACAAGATGATACCATCCAGTGAGAATTTGACCTAAAGCTTCAAATATTTTTAAGCTAAACCTCGAATACCATTTTTTTTTAAATTTCAGAAATACATTATGGGTCGCAAGGTATTAAAATTTAACTAAGAAAAACATGTTGGATTGACATTATTAGAGAAATATAAAAGGGTACTCAGTCTTTAATGTTAGTCTATGATTAACTTAAAAAATATGTATTGATATTGCACTTTGTCGATCTATTATGAGAAGCCAAAAAGAACACTTTCACGCGCAGCGTAAAACGCGCAAGCGTAAATGTTCTGGCGTTCATGCTTCGACTTGACGACTTGTCGATCTTTCGAGCGAGAACGTGCCGGGACTTCGAATTTGATGTTCAGTATATGATTCTGTATAAAACCAAAAATTTAATGGGAAAAAATAGGGTAAAAATAAAACGAAAAACACTAATATAGCTATATCTCTGGAAATACATTTTGGAAAAGCTTCAAATTTTGGGCCCAAGCAGTTTATGGCGCATGTTTTCGAATGGCTTTTTGTTTGAAACTTAATTCTTTTAATTTGATAGTGTTATCTGTAAAATAGACCAAAAAATATCTCTAAAAATGGCTTTGACCACATTTATTGGTTGAAAATTGGGAATCGAAAAATAAAATGTTCGTCTCCAACCCCATGGCTACAAATCTGAATTATAAAAATTGTGAGTTTTTCGAGCGGTTTTCCAATGATTCCAATGATCCAAATTTTTAAGAGCGGATACAGACATCGCTCAAGTATTTCAGAACAAGAGCTCTCAAAAATCAGACTTTGAGTTCCGGGTTTCGGGCCAAAATTCAATCGAAAGAGCGCATTTAAACCTTCAATTTAGTTATGGGATTTTTTTTCTGGGACGACTCCTCACCGCGCACGAATTTTTTAAGATTTCTGAGAAAAGTGTTTTTCCAAAAGCAAACCGTAAACCTTTCTTTTGTAAGAAAGGCAAAAATATAAAAAAAATATGGAATCAAGACTTACATTAAAAACAAATCAAATATTCAATATTACGTTCTTTTCAAATGTTAGAGTTGATTAGAAGTTTTTTTATTTACCAAAAGATGAAAATATAAAAAAGAAGATTCAAAGTTGGTTCATTAAAGTAAGTTTTGATTCATAATATAATTTTTATCAAAAATTCTTCTGAAGCTCATGAAATTTAACTGAATTTGATGATTTGATTTGATAGTCTGCGTAGAAATATGAATTTTTAGGCATTTTTTTTAATAATCAAGATTTCGCTACATATTGGATTTGATTTTATAAGGAACTTACGAAGAAGATGATTGAAACATCGAAGATTTTTTATTGGGCTCAGAAATCTTTTAAAATGTCGAAGAAAATTCAAACTAACTTTATCATATTGTCCAGGAAATACGTCTAAATCATGTTTTTATTTAGAATTACAAAAATAAAGAGAAGCGAAGCAAAGAATTTTGTTAAACTTTTTTCGAAGGCTTTACAGTAAAAGAAATAATCGGAAATTGTGGAAAAATAAAATTGGTTCAGGTCAACAAACCAACATTGATCAAAACAAACTTTGGACGAATTGTTCCACACACTTTTGACTAGACCTTACCAGATCTAGGTCGTCCACAAATCTCTCTTTTAATTTTCGCTTGTATTTGCCCATCGTTCACTTGCACGTGTGTCCCTTAAGCACACAAGTACCACAAAACTAGCATCCCACCCAGCGCTCTGCTCATTCCCAAAACCTCCGCTCCAAAGGGACTCTAACTCATCCGACAAACAGGCTCTGAGCTCTCCAAATCGTCCTAGTCCATGACGCCACCGTGACGATTGCTCGAGCTTTCAGAGAGCTGCAGCACATTTGCATACATCCAGGGGACAGGTTTCCCAGTGAAAATAATCTGGTGGCGGACTCGTATTCATTGTGTTGTCATTTTCGGTCCCCTTCCACAGCCCCACTGTGATAAGGATAAATGTCGTCTGACTGGATGTTACTGCCACTTTTCGGGCTCTGCTGAACAGCAAAACCAGAGTTTGTTGAACTTTGAGGGGGGAAAATAGCTAGCAAACCGTGAAAATGTACCACGTTAAAAATATGGCATGCAAAACGAAACGAACTGGTCCGAACTCTGCAGCGGAACTTTTTTTTTCGGGGGGGCTGCAATGTCAAAACTTTACTGACAGCACCATGTTGAATCTTCAACGGCGGAATTTTATTTTCCTCGCAACATGCAGACAAAAGCTGGGAGAAAAAAAACATAATAAATTACATTGCGTGACAGCGCGATGCTTTTGCATGCTTGTGGCGAAAATTTAATAATAGCGTCATTTAAACTCACGAAAAGTTTTTTTTTGAAGTACCACGCTGCTCCACGGAATTAACAACCAAGTCGGAGTAACTTTCCCCTACGCCGTCATCTGCACCTAATTTGAATTTCCCTACCAAAAATTTGCAAACAAACTTCCAACGGGCACCACCATTGCCAATCAATTGGAGATTTTCGATTCCGCATAATAGTGTCACCTGCAGTGGAATCAAACTTCCCTCTCGTTTGAAAATCTCCCTCCCCGGAAATTTTCCCCGAATAAAAGTGAACAACTTTTCCCAGCACACCAAAACTTGGCTGACATGCAATTTCAAGTTTCATGATTTATTTCTCTCGGTGTGCAGTTCTCCACCAGCAGCGAACTAACCCTTGGCCGCTCAAAATTGTGAAAAGTGCACCGGCATCACAACGCCATTGCCGCCTTTTTGGGAGCTTTGTGGGAAAGTTAGTTTGGTTTCTGGAGCTTTCTGCATTGTCATCATCACCGCGGTGTTATGCATGACCCTCGGAGGAGTTTCTTTCTGTTCGATGCACATTTGGCTTGAAATGCATAGAAGTGTTTTTAAGATGTTTAATTGTGTTGAAATCTGATGAAGCTGAATTTTGCAAAATTAGCTTTAAAAGGATCACAATTTTTAAACAAGTTGGTGTCCAATTTAAAATAAAATGCGGGAAGTTTTCGGAGGGCCTCGTGGCGCGGTGGTTAGCGGCTTCGGCTGCCGATCCCAAAGTTGCTATGGGGCGCGGGTCCGATTCCCGCCTTATCCTCCTGGCCTTCTATCGGATGGGGAAGTAAAACGTCGGTCCATTTGCGTAAAAGAGGTTTAGGGTGACTCATCACACATAACCTTCGTACGCCTAGAAATGAGCAGAAACTTGCAACAGAGCCCACAAAAGACCCGGGGGTCGTTAAAGTGGACTGCTTTGCTTTTTTTTTGGGGGGAAGTTTTGAAAATTCAATTAAATTTTATTCTTAAATTCCTCTACGTTATTTTTCACTTCATTCTGATACTTATTTTAGATTTTGGATCTCCAATTTGTTTTTACGTAAAAAAAATCCAGTATTTAGGAGGATATTTTGAGCAACATTTGTGCTTCGAAAAACGTAACTACTATTGTTTTGTTTTCGTGTTAAATTATTAGTATTTAAAATTTAATTTATCTTGTTTAGCTTATGTTAATTTCTGATAGTATTTGGCCTGTTCTACCACCTCCTATCATACCCTTTTTACCATTTTAGTTTATTTATTTTTTACAGTCACTTGTTTATTTTGCATGTTTTTACATAACAAATGTTACTGCATCAGGGCCGTAGCCAGGATTTTTGTTCGGGGGGGGCTTGGGTGCAAAAATTCAAGGAGTATAAAAATCAGCAAATCATTTATACCATCACTTGGTTTGTGGTATATTGAGATGAATTGTAAAATTGTAATGTAATGTATGCAAAAAAGTTTTCGAAGATTTTCATATTAAGTTTTCAATGTTGAAGAAACTCCTTCGTATTTTTTTTCTCTTTATTTTAACAGCTAGTTTATGTTAAAGGAGTAGAGAAAGTGTTTTTTTTTTACATTTTTTTGAATTGTTTAATTGTAATCCAATTTCGTGAAAAACGTCGCTAAATTTAAAATATACTTAACTTGAATCAAATTTTTGAAAGCAAAAATTGTTTTTAAAAGAAATATTGATTTATCTAACCATAAGTATTATGTTTTCTGTATTTTATACTGAGAGAAATTTTAAACCATCTGGATTTATATTTTCAGCTGTGTGATAATTGTGATGGTTTATCTAACATTTTTCATTTTTTCTAGCACAACATAAAACTCATAACTGGAATATTTGTTGTTCTCAAAATTTTATAAACAAACATAAACAATGTTTTATTTTAATTGTTCTAAGCTAATGAAGCCATTTCATATTTTGCGAAGCTCCTGGTGCTCTCAAAAATAAATAATTTTAATGAAATACAAAAAAAAATATAATCGATGAAATTTCAGCTTCTGAAGTGTCTCCATGGTAATTGGACGACACTATAGGCCTATAATAAATACCTGTTAATAAATAGATTTGAAGAAAAAAAAATCACTGCCTGTGTTTAATTTTAATGTGTTAAAAAATTTAGATAAATTTTATTAAATTAATTTTCAACGCCAAAATATTCACTGGAAGAGTTGTTAATAATGCATATGTAATGCATATGTAACCGTTAAAATTTTCCTCGATTGCATCAAACATTAAAACGATTCATGTTTAACTTTAATATTCCGACTAAACGCCATATTTAAATTCATTACTCATTGTGTTCTGAAAATTGGTCCAGAATTTGAGCAAAAATAAAATTTTAAAACATGACAAAAAAATTTAATCAGATCTTCATTCTAAAGATATTTTTTTAATAAAATTTAAATCTATCGTTACAATGCTGCTTATCTTCGAAATTTAAAAAATAAATAAATTAAAAATAAAATTTTCTGATCGAATAAACGGTTAAATTTAAACCAAAGAGTATCAAAAAGACATTATTAAAGATATCCAGAGTTAAAATATTTAAAAGTCTATGGATTCATAGAATTCATTCATTTTTTATCGATAAAAAAAATAAATCCACAGTAAGCTTTAAAGTGCATATTTCGTTAAAACACAAAAATTAACATTATCCAATTTATTGAAAATAGTGTACAAACTGTTTAACAAGTATTTCAATGAAAATGATATAACAGCAACATCAAGCAAAACTTTTATTGTTCTTATCGTGTAAAGACTCAGAACCATTGGAGATTGACCTATTAGTTCCTGAGACACATCTTCTCGAAATAAAATAAAATGTACGATAAAAATTGTAAATGCGAACACGATTAACAAATTAAAATCTTCAATTCACTTATTTATTTATTTTGAAATAACTATCAAAACTATATTATTTTTAAAATAAGTTTTGATAACCAATATGATTTTACAAGATAAAGGGGAAAAATAATGTAAATTGGCTGTGGTGGTTCTAGAAAAGGCTCTCTGAATATTTCTAAGCAAAACAAAAAAACACACAAATGAAATCCTTTTTTTCTATTTCTGGGATCTAATCATGTTTAATAGTTTAGGATTGTAACCATTTATTAAAATCGATGTTTGTTCAAGCAATATCTTGACTCTGGGAACAAAATCCTGCACATTTTATGGTTTAGAAATTGTATATTTACGAAACCTTGCTAAATTAAAAATAAAGAAAACTTTATGTAAGACTTCATAAATCGATTAGTTTTATCCTGTAAATCTAATCTTAGTCTGCACTAGAATTCAAACATACCAATATTCGAAGCATCAAAAAATAAGATTATTAAAACATAATTTATTGAAAGGATTGAATATTATTTTTGAATATCTTTATTTAAAAATGATAAAAATGTTTTTATAATTTAAGGATTATTTTAGTTGTAATTATTTTATATTTTTATGTTTTTGATTTTTTTCATTTTTGGAATTTCTGATTTTTTAAATTATCATGTGTAATTATTATCTTAAATTTTTGTTTTAAAAGTAAAGAATACTTTATGTAAGAATTCTTAAATCGATTACATTTTTCCTGTAAATCAAATCTTAGTCTGAATTTTGCTGCAAGAACCATATTTTACATTCGAACGAAAATTTTAAAAAATGTCCTGTAGACTCTTAAAACTCCATACAAAAAAATCTCAAGAAACGGTCAAGAAAAGGTTTACGAAAAGACTTCTCTCAAGCGGTACGCAGCTGAAAAGGAACAGAAACAAAAAGCTTCGTTTGATATTTCTTCGGGTGCAATATGTGTTGATGAGATTTTGATTTGTTTATTTGGATGCGACTGAAAATAACGTTTGAAAATAATGTATTCGCTTAAATAATATTGAAGAATTGCCTCATGAAGCTGACTATCAAAACGCTGAATCTTACAATGCTGAAATAAGGGAAAAGCTATTACAATAATCACCTAATTTTCTGGTAAAAATAAATAAATTTAGGAATACTAGAATTCAAACATCAAAATATTTAAAGCATCCAAAAATTAAGATTGAAAAAACATAATTTATTGGATTTTGAATAACTTAATTTTAAAAATGATATTTTTTTTAGTTTAGGATTTCTTAAGTATTAATTATTTTATTGATCAGTAGTGCGGTGCCTGTGTGGACGCGTAGTCCTGTTTTTTCGTGCTATTTTCCATCTTTTTTGTGTCGCTGTTCGAGTGCATAGGGTGATTGGTCATTATAATTAAATAATGGCATCAGTAGTGCGGTGCCTGTGTGGACGCAAAAAAACGAAACTATTGGCACTACGCCCCCCGGGGCATGGCCTTCCTCTAACGTGGGATTTCTGCTCCAGCGCCTCTGACGAGACAGGAGAAACCGGGACCGACGTTTTACTTCACCATCCGATAGAAGCTCAGTGGATAAGGCGGGAATCGAACCCGCGTCTCATAGCATCATCGGGATCGGCAGCCGAAGCCGCTACCCCTGCGCCACGAGACCCACCCCCTGTGTGGACGCGTAGTCCTGTTTTTTTTTTCGTGTTTTTTTCCGTATCTTTTGTGTCGCTATTTGTGTACATGGGGTGATTGAAATTCTTCTTCTTCTTTTTTCATTTATTTTTTGTTCGCGCGTTCGTTGGCCGATGAATTTTATTTTTGTTCTCTTTATATAGTTTTCGATAGAAACGATTCGATTTTTGTTTTTTGAGACAAGCAAGTCGTATTGCTGGATTAAGTCCTTTCCATATCATCGAGGATCGGAAGGCACGTCGACGGATATGTTTTAAGGCTTATGATATAAAATAATTTTAATGAATGAAGCCCTTCCTACATCACCGTTGATCGGAAGGCACGCCGACGGAGAATTTCTGGAGAATCGCGGTCGAATTAATACTATATTTAAATCCCTAGATAGGTATCTTTCCGCAGCCGGCTGCCTAAGATTTTTAAAATTTCAACTGATAAACAAATTGCTCATGGTCGCATCACCTACCACAGTGAATCCTGACCTCATACCCATCTTACTAACCCCTCAAAACTCATGTGATACTTTGTCGGAGACGCAGTCGATTTGGCGGTCCCATCACTCAAGTATCGGCTAACATTCCCATCCACTTCCCCGTGTCTTACCACTGGTCGTGGCCGGCGTCGGTATTGATCAGCACGATAGGGACCTTTGAAAATTGCGAAGGGGTGATGATTGGTTCCTACTTTTCATCTGTGGTCCACGGAGCAATGTTTGGGGGTCCTGGTCAATAACGAAGTAGCAGCTACGGGTAGACACCAATGCTATGCTATGCTATGCTTAAGTATTAATTATTTTATTAATTTTTCAGTTTTAGATTTTTTAATTTTTTGAATTTCAGATTTTTTGATATTATTCTGTTGAATTGTTATCTTAAATTTTTTATGTTTTTATTATTTTTATTTTTGATTTCTGGCATTTCTTTGTCTTATACCAGAAAATCTGAAATCAAAAATTATGAAAAATTTGGAAATTTGAAAGTATAAAATGTTTAAATCTTTATTTAGCCGTTGCGAATATTATTCTGAAGTTTATGTCACTAAACTCTGACCAAAGTCGAGAGGGTTAAAAATCAAAACTACAAGCTATGGTTTTATTATTTTAAAAGTGTTTCAAAACACACTTTAAATCAGTACAGTTGTTTTGCATCATTAGTTTTCAAAATATCTAGCTGATGGCGAAATGCTTTTTTCGTGAAAAAAAAAACGTTCCGCGGTTCCGCAACATGTTACAAAAATTCTAAATATTTTTAAACGAGCCCAAACATGTCGTATATGATTATCAAAGCAGAAAAAACATTTCAAATTTGTTTTTCGAACCGACCTGGTCGCTGGTCCTAAAAAGACTTAATCAATTTTTTTTAATATTGTTTTTGCTCTCTGTTTTTTGGTACATTTTGAAAAGGTGGCAACATAAACTTTGGAAAATATTTACAATTGATATTCAGAAATAAGAAATTATAAAAAAAATAATAAAGAAATTTTTTAATTTTCAAAATGCAAATTCTAATCTGTAAAATCCAAAAAATAGAAATTAAATAGTTTGAAAATTAATTATTGATCAGAAATTATACAATTTGAAAATGATGTTTAATTAATTTAATTTCAGAGTTTTTGAATCCAAGCTTAATTTTTTTTACGTTTTGAATATTTTTATCATTTTATTTCTTCCTTTAAAAATCGCAAGCTCATGCACAAAGTGAAAATTAGTTGATAATAAGGATTCACTTAGTTGATCTTCCGATTTTTGATATATTAAATAAAAATTGGAGATTGGCCACGGTGGAAACTAAAAAATGTAACCAAAAGAAAGCATTTTGGACGAGTGGTTTCGGAAAAAAGGTTTACGAAAAAGTAATAAAAAAATACACACAGATATTTCTCAAGCATTTTTCTCTAAGGTCTCAGATATGTAACTAACCATATTCTTAAAACCACAACGATAAAATTAGAATTGTATTTCTGATAATAGTCGAAATTCACTCAAATGTTTTTCATATTAAATGCTTTCGTTTTTGAAAACAAAATCTAAATATTTTTGAGAAATTATGATAAATTTTGAAAAATGTAGAAAAACATTTGTTAACAGTTTAAAGGTTTTAATGCAAATAAAGGAGGGCTATTAATTTTACAGTCCAAATTTGACTAGCCGAAGCCTCGATTATCCAAAGTTTCGATTATCCGAAGTTCAAAGGACTTCGGATAACCGAATCAGGAACAAATGAAATCGGCATGTTTTATTTGCTTATTTTTAACATCAAATTCGGCATCTGTTTTTTTAAAGGTCCAATACACCAAATTTTCAGTTTTTGCTTTTTGGGTGTTTTTTAATACCCATGACGGTTTCAAAAGCACCCAAAAAGCAAAAACTGGAAATTTGGTTTATTAGACCTTTAAACCAGAAATATTTCTTGACCTCCATTTTGGCCGCCACATTGAATCCAACTAAATTATTTTATGGTTCTTCAGGGGTCATACTTAAGTTCTACAATCAAAAATAAGACAACAAGATCTAAGGATTTTTGCTGTCCCTATTCAGACTGTAGTCCCGATTCGCCCCAGATGACGGTAATTATTTCTATGTAGCCCCTTAGAGCAGTCCGCTCGGAAATTGCTATTTTCGAAGGTTAATAATTTTTGGGAAAATACCCAAAAAATAAGGTGTCTTCGGGAAAGTTTTTCCAAATTTAAAGAAGATATTAGTTCTGAAAATTGGTAAGAACTGGATAGTTATTGCGCCTTCCATTGGTCAAAAACTGAAACAGTTGCTTTTCTCCATACAATTTGACGATTTTGCCCAAACTTGGTGGTCAGTGGTCCGAAAATGCTCAAATTTTGGAACTTAGACTAGTGATCAATCTTTGATTTTAGGGGGTAGCCCCAAGTAAGCCCAGATTTGGACCATCCTAACCAATGTAATGCTAAAACTACAAGATAAATGAGATGTTACTGAATGGAACAATGTTCAAATCTGCAGCTCAATTTTTAAATATTGGATCTATAATCTACAAAAACTGAGCCCAGCAATGGACAGGCAAATTACTTAGTTTGATCAATCTATTCTTGATTCTCTATCTTGCAAATTATTTCTGGGAAGAGAACACACAATCATTGATTTGAGATTTTTTAAGGTAGTTCTATTTGAAAAAAAATTGGAAAAAAAATTTCGGGGGGGGCTGCAGCCCGGAAGCCCCCCCCCTGGCTACGGGCCTGTACTGCATAATCATGTATGGTAAAAAATATTAGAAATTTGAATGAAAAATACAGCCAATGTTTCCCACAAACAAGAAACAAGTTAAACTTTCCACCCTATTATTTTCTAAAATTTTAAGAGTTCTTTCATCAAGATTAGAGATCAAAAATTATTATTAGAATTTTATTAAATTTATATTTTGTATTAGAAAAAAAAATGCAAAGATCATGTTAAATTATTTTCAAGTTGATTGCAAGAGACAACTTAGGCGACAAAACAAAAATTTTAACAAGGGCGTCAAATTTTTACGGGTTTTGAATATCCCGGGAAACGGGAAAAATATTATTTCATTCCTGGGAAATTTTTAAAACACTCATAAAATTCATGATTTCAGTATATTTGTTTTGTTTTTCAAGCTTAAAATCATAGAATTATGATAATCTACACTTCAATCTAACAAGGATAGCAGTTTTTAGATAGCTTAAAAGAGTTTTTGTTCTATGCTGTGCTTTGGATTTTTTCTGCACCAAAATTTCTATTCCAACGAGATTCAAATTAAATGGTGTAATGCCACTTTTTCAGAATAAATTGAGGTAAAATTACAACATAAAAGAGGTTATTTTCATCCTTCCAATATCACACCTTCCAAATTTACACATTTTTTTACTGTGTAGATAAATTTATTTTTATTCATGTGACATGACTAGAAAACCTTGAATTTTTTTTGAAATGGTTTAAATAACAAAAAAAAAATAAACAAATAAAATGATGCCAGTCAATTGATTTGTTGAGACTTTCATATTTTTTGATTTTATAGATATGTTGAGACTTTCATATTTTTTTTATAAAAAATACTAATTATCTTTAAGTCACTACCACCAACTGGGGAAAATCGGGACTATAGTCTGAATATGTACAGGATTTTTTTGGTGTACTAATTGTTTGTTCTGTTCCTGTTTTAACCGAAATGAATCAACAAAACATTATGCAAAAAATTTACTAAAAGTTTAACTGAACTAAAATTTTCACAATATTTTCTTTACAAGCAAAGTGAATGCTGAGTATTTTTTGAATATTTTTATTTTTTATAGATTTCTAAGTACTCAACTGTTTATCTATTTCCACAACAAAATGTGAATTTGCATACAAAAATTCCCGATACAAAATATGAAAATTCCCGGGATTCCCGTTTTTAATTTTTGAATACGAATAAAGTCACTTGGATTGGTTTTTATCAAATATTATTCGAGATTTGCATTTTGCAAAAATGGTTTAACACAAAAAAACTAACTTGATCCACCTATGTGGTTGATGCCTTCCTCACTTTTCACCAACAATGGGTAATATGAGTGGTTTAGACACATATTTCAGCTATTTTTTTTAGGTCCAGAAAAATAAATACACAGATATAACTTAAGTGGTCAGAACTCGAGACAGGGTTGCCAGATCTACAATGATGTGGACTCATTAGAAAGGTCTCTCGATTACCTAACCAACGATGGGTCGGATGATGGATCCGGACATCGTTTACATGCATTTAAGTGAGATCCGGCTTCAAAAAAGTACATAAATATCACTTAAGTGGTCATAACTCGAGACAGGGTTGCCAGATCTTCAATGATGTGGACTCATTAGAAAGGTCTTTCGATTACCTAACCAACGATGGGTCGGATGATGGATCCGGACATCGTTTACAAGCATTTAAGTGAGATCCGGCTTCAACAAAGTACATAAATATCACTTAAGTGGTCATAACTCGACATAGGGTTGCCAGATCTTCAATGTTGTGGACTCGTTGGAAAGGTCTTTCGATTACCTAACCAACGATGGGTCGGATGATGGATCCGGACATCGTTTACATGCATTTAAGTGAGATCCGGCTTCAAAAAAGTACATAAATATCACTTAAGTGGTCATAACTCGAGACAGGGTTGCCAGATCTTCAATGTTGTGGACTCGTTGGAAAGGTCTTTCGATTACCTAACCTACGATGGGTCGGATGATGGATCCGGACATCGTTTACATGCATTTAAGTGAGATCCGGCTTCAAAAAAGTACATAAATATCACTTAAGTGGTCATAACTCGAGACAGGATTGCCAGATCTTCAATGATGTGGACTCGTTGGAAAGGTCTCTCGATAACCTAACCAACGATGGGTCGGATGATGGATCCGGACATCGTTTACATGCATTTAAGTGAGATCCGGCTTCAAAAAAGTACATAAATATCACTTAAGTGGTCATAACTCGAGACAGGGTTGCCAGATCTTCAATGATGTGGACTCATTAGAAAGGTCTCTCGATAACCTAACCAACGATGGGTCGGATGATGGATCCGGACATCGTTTACATGCATTTAAGTGAGATCCGGCTTCAACAAAGTACATAAATATCACTTAAGTGGTCATAACTCGAGATAGGGTTACCAGATCTTCAATGTTGTGGACTCGTTGGAAAGGTCTTTCGATTACCTAACCAACGATGGGTCGGATGATGGATCCGGACATCGTTTACATGCATTTAAGTGAGATCCGGCTTCAAAAAAGTACATAAATATCACTTAAGTGGTCATAACTCGAGACAGGGTTGCCAGATCTTCAATGATGTGGACTCATTAGAAAGGTCTTTCGATTACCTAACCAACGATGGGTCGGATGATGGATCCGGACATCGTTTACATGCATTTAAGTGAGATCCGGCTTCAAAAAAGTACATAAATATCACTTAAGTGGTCATAACTCGAGACAGGGTTGCCAGATCTTCGATGTTGTGGACTCGTTGGAAAGGTCTTTCAATTACCTAACCAACGATGGGTCGGATGATGGATCCGGACATCGTTTACATGCATTTAAGTGAGATCCGGCTTCAAAAAAGTACATAAATATCACTTAAGTGGTCATAACTCGAGACAGGGTTGCCAGATCTTCAATGTTGTGGACTCGTTGGAAAGGTCTTTCGATTACCTAACCAACGATGGGTCGGATGATGGATCCGGACATCGTTTACATGCATTTAAGTGAGATCCGGCTTCAAAAAAGTACATAAATATCACTTAAGTGGTCATAACTCGAGACAGGGTTGCCAGATCTTCAATGATGTGGACTCATTAGAAAGGTCTCTCGATTACCTAACCAACGATGGGTCGGATGATGGATCCGGACATCATTTACATGCATTTAAGTGAGATCCGGCTTCAACAAAGTACATAAATATCACTTAAGTGGTCATAACTCGAGATAGGGTTGCCAGATCTTCAATGTTGTGGACTCGTTGGAAAGGTCTTTCGATTACCTAACCAACGATGGGTCGGATGATGGATCCGGACATCGTTTACATGCATTTAAGTGAGATCCGGCTTCAAAAAAGTACATAAATATCACTTAAGTGGTCATAACTCGAGACATGGTTGCCAGATCTTCAATGTTGTGGACTCGTTGGAAAGGTCTTTCGATTACCTAACCAACGATGGGTCGGATGATGGATCCGGACATCGTTTACATGCATTTAAGTGAGATCCGGCTTCAAAAAAGTACATAAATATCACTTAAGTGGTCATAACTCGAGACAGGATTGCCAGATCTTCAATGATGTGGACTCGTTGGAAAGATCTCTCGATAACCTAACCAACGATGGGTCGGATGATGGATCCGGACATCGTTTACATGCATTTAAGTGAGATCCGGCTTCAAAAAAGTACATAAATATCACTTAAGTGGTCATAACTCGAGACAGGGTTGCCAGATCTTCAATGATGTGGACTCGTTAGAAAAGTCTCTCGATTACCTAACCAACGATGGGTTGGATGATGGTTCCGGACATCGTTTACATGCATTTAGGTGAGATCCGTCTTCAAAAAGTACATAAATATCACTTAAGTGGTCATAACTCGAGATAGGGTTGCCAGATCTTCAATGTTGTGGACTCGTTGGAAAGGTCTCTCGATTACCTAACCAACGATGGGTCGGATGATGGATCCGGACATCGTTTACATACATTTAAGTGAGATCCGGCTTTAAAAAAGTACATAAATATCACTTAACTTGAGACAGGGTTGCCAGATCTTCAATGTTTTAGAATCATTGGAAAGGTCTTTCAATTACCTAACCAACGATGGGTTGGATGATGGATCTGGACATAGTTTAAATGCATTTAAGTGAGATCCGGCATCAAAATTCCAGCACCCGATTCGCAACTTTGACACTTTTTTATACGTAACTTTTGAACTACTTATCGGATCTTCAAACAATTCAATAGTGCAGTATGGGGCACCAAACCGGGCCGAATGCAACTTGTTTGGCTCAAATCGGATCAGCCAGTGCCGAGAAAACTTGGCAAGAATTTTGAGCACCAAGGGGAATACGCACACACATACACACACACACAGACATTTGTTCAGTTTTCGATTCTGAGTCGATAGGTATACATGAATATAGGTCTACGAGCTGTTTTTCAAAAGTTACTTTTTCGAGCAGGATTATAGCCTTACCTCAGTGAGGAAGGCAAAATAACCCTCGTGTTGTTGAAAAATGTCTCCCATTTCAAAAGCTTAGTCAAAAATATGTTTATTTTAATTTTATTAATTTTTCAATTGGTTGGAAAAAAAATTGCATTTTGTTTGGATTTTTGAAAATCGACTCATTTTAAATTGTACTTTTTACTTAGACATTTAGAGGTATCCTAATTTAAAAGTTTTTTTTCCTAAATCGCAAAAATACAAATTTGAAATTTCAACCAAAGCAAAAAGTATGCAACTAACATAAATTTGCCACAAATCAGTGAATTTACATTTATTTACATTTACATTTATTTTTTAAATGATTTGTGTCTCATTTCCGGATTGTGATCTAAAAATTCAGAACTTGAAAAATTTGTAAAGTGCCCTTATCCTGAAAAAAAAAATGCAATGATTAATGTAGCTTCGCTAGCAGACGGCGGTTTTAGCTGATTGCAGACTGGATTTCGCCATGTTAAGTGATGATTGTCAAGTTGCCTAGGAAAAGATAATCGGGAAAAGAATCAATTCCACCTGAACCAGATTCTCATCACCATGGCAGCCGTCCATTGCCGGCCGCTCCCATCTCCCCCGCGCACCAGGGACAAGGAAAGGGATTCGGAAGACGGGAAGTGTTGATGCTCCACTTTTTGAAGGGGACAAGGGAAAATCTCCACGGTGTCCCCAAGTTCGTTTCACCTGGAGTTTTTAGGAAGGTGAATGGTGTAGGATACGCTCTAAGCAAACGTTGCGACCATTGGCATAGTGTGTTTAAAGGCTATAGTTGTGAGAAAAACAAAATACTATGATAAATGTCATACAAAAATCACACAATTGATTATAAATAGTTTCGTCATCAGGGGGTCATATTGAGTCTGGTACGAGATTGGGTCATACAAAAATGAAGAAATTTGTATGACCCAATTTCACCCCTGATGATGGTCTGAAATCAATTGTGCATGTTTTTTCGATGTTTTTTTTTAATTTTCATCTTTTTTTTGTGACTTGATTTTATTTTAGTTATTTTGAAGGGGAGAAGAATGGGGGGACTTTGAAATTGAATTAGCATTGGCCTTATTGAAAAACAATCAGAAAATAAGTTTTCATTAGATTTCAAATTATGATAATTGAAGTTTTTTTTCGAATAACTGATGGTTGCAGAAAATCAGCCTCTTAAGGGTACACAGTCAGCCAACCCGAGCAGACGGAAATAACTTGGGAATAACATTTTTTGATATTTGAAATTACTACGCCAATAACATTTTATGTTATTTATAACAAGATTTGTTATTCGTCGTTATGATTTTTTTGTTATTGGATTGTTATTGCAATAACAGACTAATAACATTTTTAGTTATTCTTCGAACAAATCTTTGTTATTATTTTTTGTTATTTAAACAACTAATCCGATCATCCCAATAACATCTGGCGGTATTCTTCCATAACAAAAAATGTTATTCCAAAGTTGTTCTGGCTTTCAACCAATATCAGACCAATAACAAATTTTGTTATGATAACTTAATCTGTTATTCAACTCTTATGCCAAAATGGATTTTTCAAGAAGATTTCATAACATTTTTTGTTATTTTAACAATTTTTGTTATTGAAATGACATGAATTTTGTTATTACCGTCTGCCCGGGAACCAAGAAAAGTAATAACAATGTTAAAAAATGAAATATTAGTAAAATTTTTGATTTTTTCGAATAAACCCGATTTGATATCACCAGAGGTGAGATAGAGCCTTTCTAACAAAATGATGAAACTCCGACAAATGTATTGGTGCAATTAATTTTTCAGAAACAAGATGATACCACCCAGTGAGAATTTCTCCTAAAGCTTCGAATTTTTTTAACCTAAATTCGAGCAGACGGAAATAACGTGGAAATAACATTTTTTGATAGTTGAAAATACTAGACCAATAACATTTTATGTTATTTATAACAAGATTTGTTATTCGTCGTTATAATTTCTTTGTTATTGAATTGTTATTGTAATAACAGACTAAAACAGTTTGAGTTATTCTTCGAACAAATCTTTGTTATTATTTTTTGTTATTTTGACAACTAATCCGATCATCCCAATAACAGTTGGCGGTATTGTTCCTTAACCATTAATTTTATTCCAAAGTTGTTTTGGCTTTCAACCAATATCAGACCAATAACAAATATTGTTATCATAACATAAACTGTTATTAAACTCTTATGCAAAAATGGATTTTGCAAGAAGATTCCATATTACTTTCTGTTATTTAAACAGTATTTGTTATTGAAATGACATTAATTAAGTTATTACCGTCTGTTCGGGTATAAATCTGATCAAATGTCTGTGCGTGTGTGATCAAAAATATGCATTTGATTTTCTTGACACTGGCTGGACAAATTTGTCCGGATTTGGTGTATTCAGTTCAGTCTCGGGTGCTAATGCTCGGTATTAAAAATCATAAAGATTGATTAAGTTGTTTGAAAGTTTGTCAAAGAAATGTTATAAACTTTTTGATTGCAAATTGAATTCAACTTCAAAATATGTTAGTTTACTTTCAAATTTCATGTTAATTAAAAAAATGTGTCCTTTAAAAAGTACTGGATTTTTTTTAGAGTACGACAATTATTTTCTGAACGGTCCTTAACATAACTTATAACTTTGCTAAAGACATTAAATCTGTCAAAAAATCTTTTCCCTAGTTACAGGTTTTCAAACATCCACAAAACATTATGCCATGGAATGCTGCTAAAATTGTATGGAGACTGGAATAAACAAACCAAAGATGCAAAATTTTCATAAAAGTTTCAGAAATTGCAAAATACAAAAAAAAAACAAATCATGAAATAGGTCATTTCTTTAATGGTTTGTTTGAATTAACTTTTTACCTACCTCTTATTCTACAATTTTATGATAAAGTTTAGATTATTTTATTTCGGCTAGGTTCTCGCGGACGCGGATTTTTTAATTTTCACTGCATAGGTTAATTTTTTACTGCTTTAGTTATTTTTCCTGCAGCTTACAACTAAGAACTTACGTTTTTTTTAATGGGTGACTGTTCCGTGTACAAATTGCAATCTTTCAACTACAATTCGAATTTTTAAATCAGAAAATGTTGTAAAATGCTGCTTAAACTAACTTCTTCCCACAGTGCTTTTAGGGTTGCACCAAATTCGCAAAATGAAGCATCTAGCACCAGCCAAATCAGAGAGCGAAAAAAAAAACTTTTATTCAAATCCAGATTGGGTGGTGAACCTAATAGTTTTGCCCCTTCGGTTTCCTGCTGACGACCGTGGGAGCCGGGAGCTTTTCGGTTCGAGATTAGAACGGTGCGAGAACTTTTCCTTTTTATTATTTTCCCAAGCTGAACCAGGAGCATTTTTTCTCCTTTCGATTTTAGCTCTACGTGCACTACTTGAATGCAATTCTTGTGCTCTCCCGATTGGGGCATTTCAAAGGGCGCTCGTGGCACGTGGAAAGTTTGAAATGTTGATTTATTTCCAATTTTGCGTGCTGTGCTTGCGAGTGAAATATATGGATTATTTGGCAGGGGGGGCGAATGAACAGAAAAGTCGTTTGTTTGGAGGACAAATTTGCATCGATAAGATGAGAAGCAGCACCGTTGAAAGGAGGAGTTCAAAAGGTTTAATCAATAGAGTCTAGGAGGAGCTCTGCTGTTGTGATGAATTCGATCGAAATAAGTCCCCAAACGCTTCTGGCTTACCAATAACAACCACTAATTAGGTCATAATCGGCTCAACGAATCCTCTGAATGTCTTTGCGAATCAACAGAAGTCTCGATTTCTCACCATTTCAGAAGAAGTTCCCACAATCACACACACACAGTTGGGTTGACTCCAAATACCGCAACTTCAGTCTTCTGAGCTCAACCGTGAATTCCGGTTCCAATCCCAGGGTGGGAGACAGTCTAAGGCGGAGAAGCAAACACGTGTGTCTGATGTGGTGCCACGTGTGTCTGCTCCTAGCGAACATGAGGGGGAATTTATTTCAATTAGCCTCATGAAAGCAAAATCCTTGGACTTTGGTTCTCCACGGAGCAAATAAACCCAGGAAACAGCAGGACTCTGGCCACCTTCAGCAGCTCCTTCCACCCACAGCCTTGGGAGCAAATGGAGCCGGCCAAAGCCTGGTAGCATTTATGGCAATTACTTTTCAATCTTCTGTCTGATTTAGCATCTTCTCCGAGTGGGTGGAACGTGATTTGCGCATCTTCGGTGTGTCCAGTCAGACAGGCAAATGCCCAGTTGCTCGGCAAACATACGATTCCAGCTCCCAAGTTAGGGGCACTAGGAGGTATGTGCGCCATTTCGGAAAGAGATTTTTGTGGGACTTGAAAATTTTGTAGTTGAAATAAGTCCTATTTAAATAAATAAAAAAAACTCGACCATATTTAAGAAAGTGTTCAAAAAAATCTGTCTCTTTTCAACCTTCCTTCCAAGAATCCCCGGAAGCAAAACGAGACCGTCAACTATAACGAGATCATTCAAGCCTCGGTAACCTCCCGCACAGTCCACCAGCCACCACAAACACCGGGGAATGGCGTTAATGGGTGGAGAAAGCCTTTAAATCCGATGAATTATTCACGCAATTGCAAACAACAATCGAATCCGGACGACGCCTCGGTTTGAAGCAACTTGATTTTTCCAAAGAAGAGCAAAGAGGAGGGGGCTGCCGTGACTAATTACCGGCGAAATGGAGCCGTGGGCGGTGGACGGCTTTTCTTGGATGACTTGACAAACTTAAGAGAGAGAGAGAGGGAGAGCGCCAACAGGCAGATAAAGCGACTGCTGGTGGCCGTAAATGGTTATTAAGTTATTAGGAGGCGTAAGTGATTCGCGTGAATTGAGGGACGACATCCTTTCGGCGGAATCGATTTGATTATGTAGGGTGACTGAAGCTGTGAATGTTTTTTTAATTTCTTTATTTAATTTTTTTATAATTTTTTTTATAAGCATTTTTTTATTTATTCTTAGTAGAATATTTATTTGTAGAAAATTGTTTCTAGAATATAGGAATTTTGAACTTTTTTTTATTTCAGTGTAAGAATGTTGTCAAAGCGAAAAACGCTTGATTCTAGAAATTTTTAAGTAGTCGTTCGGGAAATAGAAATTGGAGAGATATAAAAAAATTCTAAATATTCGTTGAAATTACGAGTCTACAACTTGAAAAATGCGAATTTATTTATTCTTGATTAAAAATAAATTATTGTAGGTTTAACTTAATGATTAAAAATAAACTCATGTAATTATTTTTTGCTTTGGTTCGAGCACAGGTAAAAAAATATTCTATATTACAAAACACTCATAAAAAAGCTATGTTGTCTCAGAAACTTTTGTCATAGAAACTTTAATAATAATTATTTTCAACTTTTTTATCTATTTGTTTAATTTCCTTACGGTATTATATCTGGAATTAATCAGGAGAAATGAGACGACATGATTTTGCACAATGTTTTTATTAATTTTATTAGCTATTAGAACGGGCACAAAACAATTAAATTAGTACTTCAATTTCCAAATTTGACTTCTAAAAAATGCTGTCTCTTTTCAGACTACAGGTAAAAAATTTCTCAGATAACCGTACTTAAAAAATGCTGAAAACATCAAATCCATTTTCAACGAGAAGGGATACAGGATTTGAGCCAAATAAAAAACATAAATAAGTATTCAAAATAGAGGTGGGCAAAAAAAGGCGAACCGCTTCTTATCAACATTTTGAAAAAGAGCGAAAGAGCCGTTCAAAATAGCTCTAATTCAAAAAGAGAATGTTCGGCTTAAAAAATCATTCTAGGACAAATCTTAAATGAGAAATTTGGACGTTCAAAACAGCTTAATGTATAATTTGGAAGGTTTTATATTGGAAGGTTAAAATTAAAAAAATAATTATTATTTGATGTAATTTTTCTCATTTAAGACAGAAAAAGTTGCATGACAAATTAACACATTTTATAGGTAAAATTACATATTTTTGTATCGCAAAAATATACCCATTTCCAGGTGTAACATTTCTTTTTTTTTTACTGAAAAAGACAAGACATATTTAAGTAGATATTTTTCTTGTATTTTTTTTTCTTTTCAATAATAACCCCTTAATCCCAGTTTTTCTTGCATTTCACAATTCTAGGATTTTTTCGAAATTTAAGCATCGAAATAAAAAAAAAATCAAATATTTCTCATTTTTTTTTCAAATATTAATTTTGTTGAAAATATATCCACTTATAAACTGGGTGCAGAATAGTTGTCCGCAAAGCGGCCTCAATTTAGAACAGTCAAAGCGGAACCAATTTACTGTTTGGAAAATGATGCCATGAATTGGCAAGTATTGTAATCGATCTATAATTTATTTTGTCAGGAATAAAAAAGTCGAGGGCGTCGAGCTTTTGAGTCAGTCTTAAGAAAAGAGATGAAATCGAGATTGTCTTAATTTGTTGCTAACATTTCCATAAGCGCTATGTCTCACTCAAAACCTATGTTTACAAATTGTTTAAGACGAATTATCAGTAACTGTGAATGGCACCTGCCAAATAACATTGAATAATCTTACTCCTGTATTATCACTGCGCTTCAAAGATACATAATCTCGTAACTTCCATCCGGTTGCTCTTCTGATTCACGAAATTCTCCCACTTCTGAAAACTTTATTATGTATCATCAGATCCAAAATGTTTCAAAACGAGTCACTTCAACAGCAAAAAATATGTCACGCTTGAGCTTGAACAAAGCCTTCTACTTTGTTTATGTTTACAGCTGTAGTTCAGTTGTATTAGTGAGGAGCAGTGGGGATGATTCGGAAATCACGTTACGCATTCTGTCTTTTCAGCACCCAGCTTATAAACATATATTTTTTTAATGAAAAATAAATTTTATGGTAAGGCTTCATCCATAAAGTACGTCACGCTAAAATCAGCCACAATTTACCCCCCCCCCCCCTCTTTGTCACACTTTTTCTATACTTATAACATGCAATGTCACACTTGCTCAGACTCCCCTCACCCCCTAGAGCGTGACAAACTTTATGGATGCCCGAGCAGACGGAAATAACGTGGGAATATCATTTTTTGATATTTGAAAATACTACACCCAAAGTTAAAAAACGAGGGGATAGTCCTCACGAAAAGAAACGTGAGGAAAGTGCTATTTTGCGAGAGTAAAGTCCTCTCGCGTGTTCATTCGTTCATTGGAACAGTTCATCCTATTGAGTGGCTTATATGGACAAATGACCGCCACTTAGTTACCGAACCATGGTGGCCCATACGGCAAAGGCACGGTTCAATATGTCGAAGGTCTTGGGTTCGAGTCTCGGTACCGGTACATTTTTTTTTATAGATGAACTTTTTTTGAAGATGAACCATGAGTAAAGTACTCTCGGTAATTTCGGGATTTATCCTCTCCGTCCGCACACAGTACCATTTTACTACCGAATCGTGCTCTTTATCCTCTCGTATGCCGATACCCTGTTCTGGGTGTAGGCCAACATTTTACGTTATTATTAACAAAATTTGTTATTCATCGTTATGATTTTTTTGTTATTGGATTGTTATTGTAATAACAGACTAATAACATTTTTAGTTATTCTTCGAACAAATCTTTGTTATTATTTTTTGTTATTTTAACAATTAATCCGATCATCTTAATAACAGTTGTATGTATTCTTCCATAGCAAAAAATGTTATTCCAAAGTTGTTTTGGCTGTCAACCAATATCAGACCAATAACAAATTTTGTTATGATAACATAAACTGTTATTAAACCCTTATGCAAAAATGGATTTTTCGAGAAGATTCCATAACACTTTTTGTTATTTTAACAATATTTGTTATTAAAATGGCATGAATTTTGTTATTACCGTCTGCCTGGGTGACGCCTTAGTATTGTATTTTGTTTATTTTATCACATTAAATTGAATTTAGCATTTTGCGGTTCATTCCAACTTTTGAGTTTAGGAACCATATATTGGTAATATGTCAGTAAAACATTGGGACTTTTTTGGTGAAGTCTTCATTGCTTTTTTTGTAAAAATTTATAAAGCATTAATGGATAATTTTTACTAAAAAAAAACAAATCTAAAAATTAGTTTTCAATATTTTTTTTATTTCTAGGGACAAGAACATTGAATTTTTTAGCAAAATATTTTGAAATTTTTAGTGAATATAAAGTTACAATCAACTACGAAAAATCAATTCACGTTAATCACAGTTTAGCTCGTGCAAAACTATTTTAGGTATCAGTGAAATTTCCATGAACAATTTGGCAAAGAGTTTGATTTTGCAAAAAAAAAAAAATCTGAATTTTCCATGTTCCGTGTAATTTCCGCGAAATTTTGTGTTTTCGAATAGATGTCTCCGTGAAAATTGCATTTGCTTAACGTTAAAATATCACTAAGCCAAGATGATTATTTGAAATTCATGCAAACTTAAAAAATGGGGTTTCGATACATTGATCCTCTCCAAGTTAATTATTGCACAAAGTATCGGTTGTTAACTACATGGTTTAAAAATCATGATGGGTAATTCTCTACCAACTCACACGAAATCGGGAAAAGTTGCCCCGACCCCTCTTCGATTTGCGTGAAACTTTGTCCTAAGGGGTAACTTTTGTCCCTGATCACGAATCCGAGGTCCGTTTTTTGATATCTCGTGACGGAGGGGCGGTACGACCCTTCCATTTTTGAACATGTGAAAAAAGAGGTGTTTTTCAATAATTTGCAGCCTGAAACGGTGATGAGATAGAAATTTGGTGTCAAAGGGACTTTTGTGTAAAATTAGACGCCCGATTTGATGGCGTACTCAGAATTCCGAATAAAGGTTTTTTTCATCGAAAAAAACACTAAAAAAGTTTTAAAAAATCTCCCATTTTCCGTTACTTGACTGTAAAAAATTTTGGAACATGTCATTTTATGGGAAATTTAATGTACTTTTCGAATCTACATTGTCCCAGAAGGGTCATTTTTTCATTTAGAACAAAATTTTTCATTTTAAAATTTCGTGTTTTTTCTAACTTTGCAGGGTTATTTTTTAGAGTGTTACAATGTTCTACAAAGTTGTAGAGCAGACAATTACAGAAATTTTGATATATAGACATAAGGGGTTTGCTTATAAACATCACGAGTTATCGCGATTTTACGAAAAAAAGTTTTGAAAAAGTTACTTTTTGCGTTTCTCTTTGTTTCGTCGTCCGTGTCTGTCGCGGGTGACCATGAACGGCCATGATCGATGACGACCAACTTTTTCAAAACTTTTTTTCGTAAAATCGCGATAACTCGTGATGTTTATAAGCAAACCCCTTATGTCTATATATCAAAATTTTTGTAATTGTCTGCTCTACAACTTTGTAGAACATTGTAACACTCTAAAAAATAACCCTGCAAAGTTAGAAAAAACACGAAATTTTAAAATGAAAAATTTTGTTCTAAATGAAAAATGACCCTTCTGGGACAATGTAGATTCGAAAAGTACATTAAATTTCCCATAAAATGACATGTTCCAAAATTTTACAGTCAAGTAACGGAAAATGGGAGATTTTTTAAAACTTTTTTAGTGTTTTTTTCGATGAAAAAAACCTTTATTCGGAATTCTGAGTACGCCATCAAATCGGGCGTCTAATTTTACACAAAAGTCCCTTTGACACCAAATTTCTATCTCATCACCGTTTCAGGCTGCAAATTATTGAAAAACACCTCTTTTTTCACATGTTCAAAAATGGAAGGGGTCGTACCGCCCCTCCGTCACGAGATATCAAAAAACGGACCTCGGATTCGTGATCAGGGACAAAAGTTACCCCTTAGGACAAAGTTTCACGCAAATCGAAGAGGGGTCGGGGCAACTTTTCCCGATTTCGTGTGAGTTGGCGGAGAATTACCCTGATATTGTTCTTTGGTACATCTTCATCTTTTTTTAAAGTGGTTTTTTTATCAGAAAATATATAATATTACTTCCTTTCGTGTGTCATTAATTTCTTTCAACCCTTATAAAGGTAATATTACATCATCCTTGAGGTAATATTAAACCATCAAATTTTACAAAAAATATCGTAGTTTTTAAAGTCATTGCTAATTTAGTTATTGTCTTCCCCCACTCAAATAAAAAAATAAAAACAGATTTGAAAAAATCATTTGTGCCAAAAATTAAAATTGAACTTGAATGTTGGAAAAACTTGTAAATTAGTTAGTTAATTTCTGAGTTTTTGGTCATGTTAGGTACTTTTGGGCTTTTAAAAAGCATACATTTGGGAACCAGAGATACGGAAAAGATGTTTAACTACGGGATTTTTTCGTTCATTGATATTATAAAAATGTTGCCTCTGACGCAGTCGGCTTGGATCCGATCCCAGACGGTCCCGGTGGCATTTTCGTGACGAGATTTGTCTGACCACGCCTTCCGTTGGACTAACAATCCAAAGGTCGTCCGTTCGAATCCCGGGGTGGATGGAAGCCTAGGTGTAAAAAGAGGTTTGCAGTTGCCTCAACAACCAAACCTTCGGACACCTAGTTTCGAGTAGGAATCTCGCAATCGAGAATGCCAAGGCAATATTGTAGAGCGAATTATACGATTTTGATTTTTATTAAAATGTTGACAGTAATACAACTTTAACAGATGTTTTCAATTCAAAAGCATGAATATTGGCTTCATGTATCAAATCTAGGTTTTTTGCCACACCCTGTCCGGAGCCAATGGACAAAACCCAAAAAATTGTACTTGTCTAATGTGTAATTTAGAAATGCATCAGAATCCTTAGAAATTGATTTTTATTAAAAAAAATCTATTTAATACCAGAAGATTGACTTGATTTGGCCCATGTTTTTTTTACCTTGCATTTGAAAAAAACTTGCTTAAACTTGTTCATAACAAGAATTTTATAACTTTCCAGAATTCAAACCAGACTTTCCAAGCACTTTAAACTTCCCTTTCCCTAAGAAAAAAAAACTCGCCCAAACCCGCATAAATCCCGTCTCTAATTTTCGTGATAAGTTTGTGTATTTCTACTGGGGGAGGACGGATAACAAATGGCACCAACGGATGAAAGTTGGTCAACCCGGCGCCCCTCTCGCCCAAAAAGGACAGCTAAAAAAAAGCGAGACAAATTTGCGCGGGGATTTTCAAGTGGAAACAACCATAACCAGCGAGAGCATATCTCCAGCTTGCCACCCACCCTCAAAACAGGGACCAACAACAACAAATGGGAACAAATTTACATTAGCTCTGCGGGCCAACTTTAGGACCCCCCAAACCAACAGAGCAGTCAACAGCAGCAGCTCCCCAGCTCGGTGTGCGGATTGTGGCTCCGAGATTAAACGGGAATAAACTCCCCGAGCTGCTGATGGGGCTGCTGGTTGAGGGGGGGGAAAGTTGGATGAAAATAAAGTTTACTTGTTCGCAAGTTGAGTGGGGGGTTGAGTCGGAGAAAAAAAAAAACCAAGTCAGCTGACGAAAAATGAGCTGCTCAGGTGACCCGAGGAAGATTTTTGAAATTGTACTAATTTTTGACTTTTTGACATGAATTAGTTAAATATGTTTAAAAAATGTAAATTATTTTTTGATTCATATTTTTAAAAAAATTTCATTTTAACTTTTTTAAAGCGGCAATAAAAGATTCTCTGCTCGGGACTTGGTCAAGGTTTTGCTAAAATGGAAATCCACTGCACTTATGGGATAAGGGGATCGCATAAAGAACCTGGTGCAGCCACTACTGAAGCTGCGGATAAACTTAATGTTGCAGTTCTGCAGAAAAAAAAGCAATGCAGCTGTATAGAAAAACCATGAAAAAGCTCACCCATGAGAGTACTCATTATGAACTGGACAAACAGAGGGGTGATTGCACTCCTTATTTTCTGCTGAAAATTTAAGAACATGAATTTAATTTGGTGTTCCTTCCAGGAAACTTTCGCGGAAACCTCAATTTAAACCAAATGTCAACCATATTGATTACGTTGCAAAATGCCCCCTCTTCACTTACTAACCTATTCATGAAGAAGGCAAAATGCCTACGAAGACATCGTCATCCCTCGGGGAAATCGATATTATAATCCATCATTTGAATAAATTGAAAACTCCACCGTTTTCGTTACCGACAAGCCTTTAAGCTGATCCGGGGAGAGAGCAACCCTCGCCAAAATTGCCCTACATCTGCCCCAGCTGAGCTGGCACCATCAGGCCCAACTTTTCAATCATATTTCACTTAATTGACTTGAGCTGCCACATTTTGTTTGCTTGTTGTTGGGAGAGAGGCCTGGGACCGGGTTCTTGTCGAGGATCACGTCTTCAATATGAATATTATACGCAAAATGGAGTCTGCGGACGTTCACCGTGATTGAATCGTGACTGTGACACCTAGATGGCGTCACCCTACTCTGCTGTTACAGGAAGGATTCTATAGCAGGGAAAGACAACAAAAAAGATGAAATAAAAAACTAACTTAATCCACCTATGTGGTTGGTGCCTTCCTCACTCTTTTCCAACAATGGGTGATATGTGATATGATGGGTTTGGACACAAATTTCGTCTAATTTCGTTAAGTTCCGGAATACAAAAAAAAACACACATATCACTCAAGGGCTCATAAGTTGCATCATAAGTGGTCAGAACTCGAGATAGGGTTGCCAGATCATCAATGTTTTAGACTCGGCCTTTCAATTATCTTACCAACGATGGGTCGGATGATGGATCCGGACATTGTTAACATACATTTAAGTGAGATCCGGCTACAAAAAAAGTGCATAAATCTAACTTATGTTGTCAGAACTCGAGACAAGGTTGCCAGATCTTCAATATTTTAGACTCCTTAAAAAGGTCTTTCGATTACCCAACCAACGATGGGTCAGATGATGGATCCGGACATTGTTTACATACATTTAAGTGAGATCCGGCTACAAAAAAAGTGCATAAATATCACTTAAGTGGTCAGAACTCGAGACAGGGTTGCCAGATTATCAATGTTGTAGACTCGTTGGAAAGGTCTTTCGATTACCTTATCAACGATGGGTCGGATGATGGATCCGGACATTGTTTACATACATTTAAGTGAGTTCCAGCTACAAAAAAGTACATAAATATCACTTAAGTGGTCAGAACTCGAGACAGGGTTGCCAGATTTTCAATGTTTTATACTCGTTGGAAAGGTCTTTTGACTACCTAACCAACGATGGGTCGGATTATGGATCCGGACATTGTTTACATACATTTAAGTGAGATCCGGCTACAAAAAAAGTGCATAAATATCACTTAAGTGGTCAGCACTCGAGACAGGGTTGCCAGATTATCAATGTTTTAGGCTCGTTGGAAAAGTCTTTTGACTACCTAACCAACGATGGGTCGGATTATGGATCCGGACATTGTTTACATACATTTAAGTGAGATCCGGCTACAAAAAAAGTGCATAAATATCACTTAAGTGGTCAGAACTCGAGACAGGGTTGCCAGATTATCAATGTTTTATACTCGTTGGAAAGGTCTTTTGATTACCTAACCAACGATGGGTCAGATGATGGATCCGGACATTGTTTACATACATTTAAGTGAGTTCCAGCTACAAAAAAGTACATAAATATCACTTAAGTGGTCAGAACTCAAGACAGGAATGCCAGATCTTCAATGTTTTATACTCGTTGGAAAGGTCTTTTGATTACCTAACCAACGATGGGTTGGATAATGGATCCGGACATTGTTTACATACATTTAAGTGAGATCCGGCTACAAAAAAAGTGCATAAATATCACTTAAGTGGTCAGAACTCGAGACAGGGTTGCCAGATTATCAATGTTTTATACTCGTTGGAAAGGTCTTTTGATTACCTAACCAACGATGGGTCAGATGATGGATCCGGACATTGTTTACATACATTTAAGTGAGTTCCAGCTACAAAAAAGTACATAAATATCACTTAAGTGGTCAGAACTCAAGACAGGAATGCCAGATCTTCAATGTTTTATACTCGTTGGAAAGGTCTTTCAATTACCTAACTAACGATGTATAGCATGATGATGTTTGGTTCAGTTTACTGCCATTTATTCAACTTCTGAAAATATGCGAAAACACATTTTTATACATAACTTTTGAACTACTTATCGAAACTTCAAGCAATTCAATAGCACCGTATGGGACCCTAAACCAAGTCGAATGCGACTGGTTTGGTCAAAATCGGTTCAGCCAGTGCTGAGAAAACTGCGTGACATTATTGGTCACATACACACACACATACACACACACATACACACACACATACACACAGACATTTGTTCAGTTTTCAATTCTGAGTCGATATGTATACATCAAGGTGGGTTTTCGAGCTTAAAATAAAAAGTTCAATTTTGGAACAGGATTATAGCCTTACCTCAGTGAGGAAGGCAAAACCTTTTGTATTTAAAAAGAAAGGTTTTTATAACAGCATTTTTTTTCAAACAAAAATTTAGTAGTTCTTTATGATTTTGCATTTAATTCAAGATTCAAGATGGTAGAGATTTTGTCCATGCACTCCAAATGTCAAAAGAAGCCATTTTGATTTCATACAATTTTGAGGGATGGTCATACAAACTGAGCAAGTGAATATTAGAACATCTGTATCTTAAGAAGGACTTTCTGATTGATTTTGGTGTCTTCGGCAAAGTTGTTGGGTAAGGACTATTTAAAAAAAATAGTCATGCGAAAAAAAAAAACATTCTCGATTTTTTTAATGACTCTTAGATACTAAAAGTTGAATTTCCTAAATACGCGTTGTTTTATTTTCGATTTCTTATAAGTTTGAAAGAAGCTAGAGGTGGGCAAAAAAAAGAGCGAGCCGCTCAAAGAGCCGGTTCTCTAAAAAGAGCGAACGAACCATGGCTCACAAAAAAAGAACCGCGGTTCTTTTTTAAACTCTGGTCTTTGGAAAGAACCGTTCCAAGATAAAATGATTTTTAAACTTGTTATAAATATAATTAATCGAATTTCGAACAAATTGCATCACAAAATTTGTTTTTAAAATTGAAAATGCAATTCTCAATCCCACAATTTATTTTTAAATTTAATCCCAAAATAGCATTGCTGCCAAACACCACTTTAAAGTTTTCAAACTTATTCTCAGTTTCCTACTTTTCTTTGAAATTCCAAAAGTAAATGATTTTCTAAACAAAATAAAAAAAGCTTTTCTTTAAATAACTGATCGTACATTAAAGTATTATCCGAATATAAATTTAAGAATTTAAAAATTGCATGGCTTGTAAAATATTACCAAAAATCTACTAAAAAGCTGAGAGATTATGGAAAAAAATCTCTTGCCTGATTTATGTTCAGTGTCTGTCTATAGACTTCATCGATTAAATCAAAATTTAGAAAAGAGTTCGCAAAATCACACAATTCTTAAAAATAACCTTTTAATCAAAATTTTGAAAAATAGCGAAAGAGCCGTTCAAAAGAGCGGCTCTTTTTAGTGAGCGAACGAAAATGAGCGGCTCCTAAAAAAGAGCGGTTTTGCCCACCTCTAAAAGAAGCTAAACATTGCATCTTGCGCTTGAGTGTACCCGGGCAGACGGTAATAACAACCTTCATGCCATTTTAATAACAAATATTGTTAAAATAACAAAAAGTGTTATGGAATTTTCTTAAAAAAATCATTTTTGCATAAAAGTTTTATTACAGTTTTTGTTATCATAACAAAATTTGTTATTGGTCTGATATTGGTTGATAGCCAAAACAACTTTGGAATAACATTTTTTGTTATGGAAGAATACCTCCAACTGTTATTGGGATGATCGGATTAGTTGTTAAAATAACAAAATATAATAACAAAGATTTGTTTTAAGAATAACTAAAAATGTTATTAGTCTGTTATTACAATAACAATCCAATAACAAAAAATCATAACGACGAATAACAATTCTCGTTATAAATAACATAAAATGTTATTGGCCTAGTATTTTAGAATATTAAAAAATGTTATTCCCACGTTATTTCCGTCTGGTCGGGTAGAGTGCTGAAAAATCGGGATCGGAGTTATGACTTTTTCTCCCTAATCTCGATAGGCTGAGAAAAATGTTCAACACATATTTCTTAACAAAATTTGAAACCATTGAAAAATGTGTTTTTCTCAGTGATACTCATTCAGCCCTTATTTTTCAGTTGACGATATCCCGGATACATTTGGATCGTTTTTGTGATTTTGTTTTGCTTTTTTCAATGATTTTAGCTGTGAAAATTCAAAATTAGTCATTCTATTTGAAAGCATCCAAAATAAATGTTTTTCGAGAAAAATTAGCAAAACGTTTTTTTTTTTTTTTTTTTTTTTTGAATTAGTTGGGTGGTGACGCGCGGTCAATTATATGGCATTGTGTGTGAAAAGAAGAGAATTTTATTTCGTGTTTCATCCTGGTTGGCTTGCCCACAAGCAGAAGAAAATCAGTTCAATTAGTTGGGTGGTGACGCGCGGTCAATTATGTGGCATTGTGTGTGAAAAGAAGAGAATTTTATTTCGTGTTTCATCCTGGTTGGCTTGCCCACAAGCAGAAGAAAATCAGTTCAATTAGTTGGGTGGTGACGCGCGGTCAATTATGTGGCATTGTGTGTGAAAAGAAAAGAATTTTATTTCGTGTTTCATCCTGGTTGGCTTGCCCACAAGCAGAAGAAAATCAGTTCAATTAGTTGGGTGGTGACGCGCGGTCAATTATGTGGCATTGTGTGTGAAAAGAAAAGAATTTTATTTCGTGTTTCATCCTGGTTGGCTTGCCCACAAGCAGAAGAAAATCAGTTCAATTAGTTGGGTGGTGACGCGCGGTCAATTATGTGGCATTGTGTGTGAAAAGAAGAGAATTTTATTTCGTGTTTCATCCTGATTGGCTTGCTCAAGTCCTTCCTACATCATCGTTGATCGGGAGGCACGACGTCGTGTGAATTGTTGCATTAAAATAAGTTTAAGTATTACTGTAAATGACTGTAAAAAAGTCCTTCCTATATCATCAATGTCGTCTGGGTAATCGTGATGAAAAATTACATTTATTCAGTATTTAAATAGCTGTGCGCGAGTGTTTTGGTGTGCTAATTAGAAAGACCTTCCCATAGCATCGTTGCTCGGAAGGCTCGCCGACGGGTTTGTTATGAAAGTCCTCCCCATAGCATCGTAGCTCGGGAGGCATCGAAAAGCCAATACCTTATCCTACTAACCCAAAAAAAAATAATCACGTGATGCTTGAAGGAGATGCTGTGGATTCAACGGTCTCAAGCGGTATCAACAAGTATATAGCGAAAAACTATGTGCTTGATGAGTCTGCAACTTCAACTATCGGACTAACATTCCTCCCTTTTGTTGAACTGCAGGCTTCTTGGGAGGGCGCCGGTATTGACTAATAAAGTCGGGGTCTTCAGGGGTTAAACAGTGAACGGATGGTTGGCTCCCACTGATCATTTTTGATTCATTGTTTAACTTCAGCTGATCTGTCTATAACGGAGTAGCAGCTCATTGGCAGTCAACCATGCTCATGCTCATGCTCATGCTCATGCTCAAAAACTAGCAAAACGTTTTTTAATACTGAAATTTTCATAATTCGCAATAAGGATATCAAACGTCGCAAAAAATTTCATAGATTTGCACTGTATGGCTAATTTCAGAGTAAATTCTAATATTTTCAATAAATGCCCCTTCAAAGTTACTGAAGAAGTAGCTTCAACAAATTTTGAAAAATATATTTATTATCAAATCGTTAATGAATAGGATTTTTTTTAAATACATCAATAAAAATTAGTTAGAATCGGAGAACGGACTGCATTATTGGATGCTTTGGACAAATCACAATAAAAACAGCAAAAATTGGTGTCTAGGTTACAAGTTTTAAGTGTTATTGAAGTAGAAATCATCAATATCTTCAGATTTAAAGGCATTTTTAGTAGAACAATTTTATAAGTGAACTTCAAAAAAAAACAAAACAAAAAAAACAAAGATGAGTCATGCTCAAAAATGTGTTTTGGGGGCAACCAAAATTTTTATTTTCAATGAAAAAACAATTTCTAATGAATTATTAAGCTTGAATCTTTTTATTAATTTGAACTAAAAAAAATATGAATTTCATTAAACGTTACCTTACTTTCGTTAAATAATCTTTATCTGTATTTTTTTCAAATCTAAAGTTTTTTTAAAAGGACCTATAAGCTTTTGTCTTTCATATGTTTATAGGACCCTAACTCTGGAAATGAAACATTAGTAATGATAAATTTTGCTTAAATAATTGAATTTGCTTACTTTTAGGCTGAAATTTGTATGTAATATAGTCGAAAAAAAAAATAACAAATTTCAGCGAATATTTTTTCTTAAAGGACGATTGTAATAAATGAAAAAAAAAAAACGTACATGAACAATGTGTGACCCAACCCACTACATGTTTTAAAAATATTCATCATGAGAAAAGTCTTATCTATAACTATAATTTCTATAACTTTGGGCAGAGTCGAAGGACATAAATTACAAGCAAAAATATATGTATTATTATGTTCATATATCACATTTTTTATAAGCTACAAAAATTATGTTTTTTAAAGCAAGAAATGTATATTGGTCATTCCACCTGAAGTGTGCAGGAACAAATGCAAATTTGAAAATTACCATCCCCGATTCTGCCCAAGTTTAGCAGGGCTGTTGAGACTATCAAAACATGCAAAAATCCCCAGTAGAATCCATTTCCGAGATCAAAATTATGATGGATTTATTTTTTCCGAGATCAAAATTTGGATTGATTTATTTACACCCCAACTTATTTTTTTTTATTTGACCTCATCATCGTATTCCCCGATCAATTTTACATAAGAATCACTTATCGACAGAAATGAATATGTTTCGTTACCGAGATATCGATTTTTTTTTTATTTTTTTTTCGAGCTGGACTATTCGTTTATGAAGCAGGGTTGCCAGGTTGGCTTTGAGGAGAAATGATTGAATAAAAGTAAACAAATCGGCAGTGCACTTCCTTCATTTAGGCTCCCTACCCTCAAAATCAGCCTCTCAAATTCGGCATTTGGACCGTGATTGACAGAAGGCTTAATATTGTGCGCCCCGCTTTTGGTACTCGGCGGATTCCAGCTTTTACGATGCCCTTCAAAAGTGAAGATTGACAGCTGGTGGCGCCAAACTAATCAACCGTCTCCCGTGAAAGCGTCTGCCGGTGAATAATTCACGTGAGATGTATGTCCGGACATCAATCGGCGACGACGACGGTCAGCAGAGCAGGTTCACCGAATTAATGAAAGGCCGTTCCGGCCGAGTCGAATTGCGTTCGGTAATCAAGTTGATGAGAGCATTTATTACAGTCTCGGGAACGGGGCTGCTGGCGCTGGCCTAGCCTGGCAGCACTGACTGACGTAAGAGTAATGAGTTGGAATGATCGGTTTCCGATGAGATTTCAACGGGAAAATTAAGGGGGGGATTTTTCGTGAGGGGGTTTCGAATTGATCACCTTTGCTCAGGGACAAAGGGTTTTGATAGTAATCACAAAGGGGTTTGCTAAATGACCACTTTGGGAGATTGAAAATGAAACAATTGAGAGTTCAATAATATTATCAAAAATCAAAAATCAAAATCAAATTATTTGCTCTGCAGCATTGCCTTGGCGTTCTTGATTGCGAGATTACTACTCGAAACTAGGTGTCCGAAGGCTTGATTGTTGAGGCAATAGGGGGATGGCGTCGCTATTTTTAAACCGCATTTTCCACTTTTTCACATCGAAACCGACTACTTTATCGACTTCATTTTGCTGGGCGAGATGGGAAGCCGTCTATTTTTAGACGATGACTCAGCACTTTTCCACTCTTGCACATAAAAAAACCAGATGGCAGCACGATGTAACGCCACGTCCCTATTGCAAACCTTTTTTTGCACCTTTGCTTCCGGGATTCAAACTGACGACTTTTGGATTGTTAGCCTACCAGCGACTCCACCGAGCCAGGACCCAGGGAGACGATTCCTACTCCTGGACTGAGCTAACGACCTAACTCTCTAGGTTAGACCGGGGCCAACATTTACTTCCCCAACCGACGGAAGACGTGAACAGACAAACCTCGTCGCGAAAAATGCCACCGGAACCGTCTGGGATCGAACCCAGGCCGACTGGGTGAGAGGCAATCACGCTTACCCCTACACCACGGTCCCCGGCTCTATAATATTATGTAATATGATATTTAATCACCTCGATGTCATCTAAAACAAATTTAAATCAATCGAAGTCGTCGTTTCTGGACAAATTTAATTTTAACAACATTTTAGGCCAAAGGTAACATAAGCAAGTAATAATAATATCACAATACTATTAATTCTTTGGGAAACTATCGTGTGTTTGTGAGTAAATTAAGAGATCATATCAGGCAAATGATAGCAAATACAGGCCAGACTTCATTATCCGAAGTTTCGATTATCCAAAGTTCGATTATTTGACGGTTTGTTTAAGAGTTCGGATAATCAAATCATGAGAAAAATAGTTTTTTTTCGTATTTTTTTATTTTCTTGCTTTTAAATCAAAACGACACCATTTTAGTCAAATTTTAATTGTTGTTAGTTGAGATTCCCAAATGCATTTTTTTAATCGCCATTTTGGCCGCCATCTTGGATTAAGAAATTCTTAATCATATTAAAATTGTTTAGTTGCCATTAACTAACTTTAGCTCAACAGTCACAAATAAGACAACGAAAAAAAAGTGTTTTGGTGATTCGATTATTCAGAATTAAATTTTGCGAGGCCTTCCAATAATCGAGTCTGGACTCTATCAAAATATTATAGTTGGAAGAAAAATCTAGTTTTATAATTGTGATACGTTCTCTAGGTAACCATTTCCCTGGAAACTTATCCTCACAGTGTACCGTTTTTTTTCAAAGTTATTTTTGATTATTAAAAGTTATCATACATTCGTTGTTTGAAAATATAAAAAAATCGTATTATTATTTTAATAAACAAGGTGGTCAAACTCTAACGTCTCCGAAAAATTTGATTAAAGGTTGTTCAAACACTTTAAGAAATTTTACAAAAAAAAACTTCGTTAAAACATATCATAGAAAATTACACAGCAATACTCTAGTAAGGCGTGTAAAAGGCCTGAGTGTAGGTAAATCAAATATCGAATAATTGTATGAAATTTCATGTAATATTACGCCCTAAAATATGTTGCCTATAATTATGCAAACCATTATTGACTGAGCGCTAATCCTTCCCACTCTTCAACGGTCTGATAGCCGTGTGGGCTAAGGCGTAGTACTCTCTGTGAGTAAAATCCAATAGCAAAACATAAAGTTATTTAAGGGTACACAGCAATTAAGATTGTCTTCTTATTCTAAAATTGTTGAACTTACGGACTCCATCCTCAAATAATTTGATTATTAAAAATGACAAACTTTGTTGTAAATATTTATGGAAATTGTAGCTTAGGGGATAAATAAAAAAATATGGCGATAGTTTTTGTTGTTTTGAATATACTAAAATGTCTGTAACAAAATTCTGGGTGCAAAAGCTTTAGTTGATGTGCACGGTTAAAGTTTGGTTCGGTTAATAACATTTTATGTAATTTATAACAAGAATTGTTATTCGTCGTTATGATTTTTTTGTTATTGGATTGTTATTGTAATAACAGACTAATAACATTTTTAGTTATTCTTCAAACTAATCTTTGTTATTATATTTTGTTATTTTAACAACTAATCCGATCATCCCAATAACATTTGGAGGTATTCTTCCTATCAACCAATATCAGACCAATAATAAATTTTGTTATGATAACAAAAACTGTTATAAAACTCTTATGCAAAAATGGATTTTTAAAGAAAATTCCATAACACTCTTTGTTATTTTAACAATATTTGTTATTAAAATGGCATGAAGTTTGTTATTACCGTCTGCCCGGGATTACAGAAGTCTGACGATGGAGTTCATGTTTGTTTTTAGTGTGTATGTATTAAAAAAAATGTCTTGAGATCAAAAATGTGTTGAGTGTACAGCAGTTCTTACAAATATTAAAATTGATTTTTCAATAAAAACAAACATAGCCAAATCAACTCACCATCACAATAACGGCCGCCTTCTGCCGATCGACCTGCACGAACGCCATCCACACGAGCACCCCGAGCAGACTGTACGCGGCCAGCGTCGTCAGGTTGCGCACGTCCCCAAAGCTCTCCACCAGCGGGACGGTGCCCATGGTCCAGTCGCAGCACAGGTCACATGGGAACAGCAGCAGCCACAGGTTCACCGAGGCCAGGTAGTTGTACGAGAGTTGGCGCGTGGGCGTCGGCGACACCGAGGCCGGATTGTCGAACCTGAGGGGGGAGGGGAAAGAACAGGAAAATCGTAAAAATTGGCTCGTAAAAAAGCTGGGTGGACTTGATTGACTGTAGTGAATGGTTGCGGGGGGGAAACTATGCTTTCCATGGAGGTTCAAATTTAGTTCCAATTTGGGAACGAACAGGATCGTAAAACCCGAAGGAGGAAATGTCCCTTTTGGTGGCACAGTTGGAAATTTGTATTCAAATATTTCCTCAATTTTTAGAAAGAACATTACTGTTGAGAATAGAAACATAATTTGAAAAAGAACACAGCTTGTTATCACACCAAAATCTTGCAGTTTGAAGTTAATAAAAATAAGTTTTGTTGGGTATTAACAAATTGTGTTATTATTAAAACAAACAATCTGTGTTGGTTTTGAAATAAACGATTTGTGTTATAACAAACTGTGTTTTTAAATTGAACAATCGGTTTTACTTATGAAAAACAAACATTCCCACTCAAGTTCCCACTGTCCGATTCCGCACAGATTGACCCAACAATTGCTTCCGATAACCTCCACTAAAACTTCCTCGGGTCATATTATCGATGGTAAAATTATTCCTGCCCGAGGAAATGAAATTAGATATTTTATTGCAATACGATAACTTTGGACGTAGTTGGAGTTGGACGGAGGAAAGCTGTTGCTATTTCTAAGAGGAGGTTTAGTACACTTTGGGGTTGGTTCAAAAGTGGGGGGAAATATGGAATAAGTTGTCGTCTTGCAGTCAACGTGACAAAACGCGACATGTGGGTGACGTTTTATGGCTCCGATGGTGGTGGCTTGGTGGTGCCCGAACATTTTATGATCTCTGTGTTGTGAGCTAAAATTTGTAAGTAAAATTGAGTGCAGGTCAAAAGTCAAAGAATTGTGGTATGAATTTTTGGATTCACAGAGTACTCAAAACCAATTTTAATTTGAAAAGAGATTCCAATCATTTCAATCAAATTTAAATACAAAACAAAAAAATGTGCAGCCTTTCAAAACACTTTATAATAAACACATTTCCAATTTTGAAATTTCAGCTTTTTTAAACAAAGTTGTTTTTGAGAAGAGAATCAATAGATGTTGTTTGCTTTTTAAACAAAGTTGTTTTTGAGAAGAGAATCAATAGATGTTTGGCAATTACAATTCTATTCAATTTTCAACTCGTTTGAATTTTAATCCATCATCGACAAGTCTACAGCTAAAATTGATTAAATGTCATGCTCCCAGAATTGCAGACCCGTGCCAAATTTGTTTGATCTACGAACTGTTCAAATTGCATGAAAATAAAATTTCGAACCGTGATTAAAACCAGCCTCATAACATATTTCCACTTTGAAGCTCGCTCCCGCCAAACCCGCCAATCAAAACATATTGATTTCTACGCCAACAAAAATATTAATCCTGAGTGAATAGAGCGCCCCACCCCGCAGAAGGCGCACCATTTCCAATTACGGTGTCATTTTCAGCGCAAGCAAGTCCCACCATATACAAACATATTAAACTACAGACGACCTCGCCCGCCGCCGCCCTCAGACACGTGTGCCATAATACGAAATTGATTGGAAATATCGTTTTATTGGCGGCAACATTATGCTCTCCGCGCGCCAGCAGCACCAGTTAAGTAAAGTAACATATTTTTCGCCGATTTTCCGAGCGTCCCTTTTCTGGTGGGGTGTTTTTTATAAATACCGATTAGTATCTTTTTTGAAAAAGAACAAAATTTGTTAAATGTTCTGCAAATGTTTAAATTTTTGATTTGATGTTCTCAGTTAAAAGAAATCTGTAGAGAATTTCGCTCAAAAAAAAAAAAAACAAAATTTGTTATCATTAACAAATTATGTTTTTATAATGCAACAGATTAACAAATTGTGTTTTAAAAGTGTCGGATGTTTCCATTCGGGTATCATTGTGGTGGCAAAATTTAATGTGCGTTCGGGTTCACATAATGTATCGACAACTCAGACAAATGCTCCAGTTTGTGTGCGTCGAGACACTTGAGTAATAGCTATTACTTCTTCTCGATTCCATCCCATGTTGAGACAGCGAATTTCATCTCACTTTAAAAGCAGTGGCAGGAGTATTTGACTGTGACATCGTTACAACTTTGAATCAGATTCACACTGCAACCCACTGCAACAATTCTTTAAAAAATACACAAAAAATTGTTTGTGCGCAGTTTTAACAGTCAAATTAACAAGCTATGTTCTGTTTAAGAATTCCAGCGCTTCTCAGCGAAACAAAGTCCCATCTGTTGATGGCTCTTTTCCCAATACCCATATAGAACATGGTTTTCCTCGTTTGCAATACCAAGAAAAGGATAAAGTTGGCGTAAGGAAGGAGTCAACCCCCCCCCCCCCCCCCGTTGGGGTTGTGGGGACCAAGAAAATTATGAACCTTTATGGTAGTTTTATGACGTGAGCTGCGTCGAGGTCGTCACAGAGTTGACTTTTGCGTTCTCTGCTACTTCCAGAAAGTGCACAAAAGCCATAAAATAGCACAACCGATGGCAGATCGGGCGTCATGTTGGCACAAAGTTGATGACTTTGTTCACCCCATCCTCTGCAGTTTTAGGGGGAAGCTGGAGTGGGAATTCTATGTAATGGGAGTAGTGTATGTGGGTCCTATTGGAATAGTTGAGGGATGGGAGTGCATTTCTGTAAGGATTGATTGAACCAATTTCGTAGAAATTATGTTGAATGAGAGAAATATTAATAAACTTTCCAAAAAGTTATACCTATAACATTTCTTTAAAATTTCACTCGAATTCCAACCAAATCACTTCAAGTGTAAATCCAACTCACCCACTAATGATGTCAAAATTTTCGCCTCATCATCATCAATTCCGGCAGCTCAAATCGACCGTTCGAAACTTCACCACCACAGCAAATTAACCCCACCGATTTCGGTGACACCCCAAACATTCATCAACCATTCATTAGGCCAAATAGTTGCCAGTTTAAGCGTTGTTTACCCTTCACACAACGCAACTTCGAACGGAATGTAAACTGTGACCAGCTCGATTCCGACCCACCGATTTTCCCTCCCCGTGAAACAAACAACACCCCCCCTGGCGTCAGACCCTCGGGGGAAGAAGCAACAAATGGTGGTTCTGAAACGAGTTTCATGCCAAATAAAAATTCCATCAAACTTTTGCCGGGGTGGCGAAGGCGGCGACAAAAATTCGGCAGCAAGCCTTTTTTTTGCCTTCACTAAATCGATTACTTGTTTTTGGCTGGCGTCGGCAAAAGCTCCAACATTCTTGCGATGAATTCCGCACTGACTTGTGGTTTTTACTTCGGTTGGAAAAAAGCTTTAAAGTGGCGAAATTTGACTTTGAATATTCCTAAGCAAGTTGCATCAGCGACGCATAAACTAAATTTCAAGAAGTGCACGTTGCCTAACCAAAGGCGCATTCCAACTTCAACTCAAGCTTTTGTCTTAAATTGAATCTCCCTCCTAGGTGACTCAATCTGCCCGGGGTAGCCTTTCAAGAACAACAATTGGCCAACCCAAAGGAGGACAGTTTTTTGTTGGAAATTCCACCATCTGACCCAGAGACACCCGACGGAACGATGAAGGATACACGATGACGAACCCACGCTGGGTGGGTTTCGAACGAACGACGATGTCAGCAGCCGACAACAAGTAGTATTTTTGACGAGATTTCATTACCAGAGTTTGAGTTGAAGTTGGTGAGGGGGCGTCTTAGGATTGTTGATTGACTCAAATTGGACCATCGAAGAGGTTATTTGGAAGGGATTTTTAGAGGCAGAGCAACGTTTGTTGGGTCTTTAGCAAAAAAAAAATATTTTTTTTTGGTAGTTTCCCGGGCAAGTAAGAATAACAGGGAGAGTACCAGTGCAATAACAAATCAGCAATTATCCCCAATTCTTTTATTGAATTTTACTTATGGAATCGATCCATGAATAATAGTTTGATAACAAGTTATGTTAACATAACAAAGTTTGTTATTAAATGTTCTTGTCCCGTAGATTAAGTTATAACATATTGTGTTATCATAACAAAGTTTGTTATTGATTGAAATTTATGAATGAAATCTAATATCACTTAACGTTATTTCGATCATGTTTTGTTATCCGTTTGTTTTGATTTTGATGTTATTGGTTTGTTATTACAAGAAAATATAATAACAATATCAGTTATTTGTAGTACGATTCCCTGATATAATCGGAGTTATTACCCGAGCAGACGGAAATAACTTGAGAATAATTTTTTTTTACATTTGAAAATACTAGTCCAATAACATTTTATGTTATTTAGATTTTTTATTCGTCGTTATGAATTTCTTGGATTGACATTTTTAGTTATTCTTCGAACAAATCTTTGTGATTATTTATTGTTGAAGGTATTCTTCCATAACAAAAAATGTCATTCCAAAGTTTTTGGCGTTCAACCAATATCAGAATAATAATAAATTTTGTTATAATAACATAAACTGTTTTTAAACCATTATGCAAAATTTGATTTTTCAGGAAGATTCCATAACACTTTTTGTTATTTTAACAATATTTCTTATTTAAATGGCATGAATTTTGTTATTACCGTCTGCCCGGGTAAAACTGCTAATCTGGGTATTTCAATAGCATGTCAAAACCTTGGTTATACAGGTTTTGATCTTCTCGTGCTATTATGAGTTATGAAATCGTATCAAAAATTGATATTATTGAGTTATTTCCACCTGATCGGGTTGGAACAATTTAAAAAAGGAGCAGGTGGTTATGTTACACATAACCAATATGACAAAGAACTTTGTAAGAAGCTTTCGAGTTCGTGGCGCTGTCGAAATGACATTTTTAGCATGTCCACTATCAAAAACACTTCGATACAGACTGCTTATTCTAGTCGTATTAGATGGGACTCCAAGTTGGTCCTCGGACAATGGCTTTTAAACAGGTGTTTACAGAATAAATTACTGTTGAGCTTATCTCAAGTTCCTCAGTTCAGTTTCAGTTCAGTTTTTTTCCTTGCCTCAAGAAGAGCAACAAGGCCATTTTCTCTGAATATTAATACCTAATTGTTTTGCGATATTTGTTGACATATAACCTCGACTTCCGGGGTCTACGACAAGAGGGCCGGCTGGCAGCAGCGGCAACCCTAATGGGCATTTAAAGCAATTAAATTCTGCTCCATTCGAAGCGGCTGTCAAACCCACATTCCTTGGCGCACTCCGATGACCTAGGAAGGTCATCCATCGGTTATCAGAGAAGGGAAATTCCCTGCGAGTTACCCATCGAAACTGAAAAATAACCCCTCTTTATTAGCAAAAGTCAGCAAGTCACGGCCCGTGAATAACTTTGGGCGAACCTTTTCTGAAAGAAAATGGTCGAACATTGTTCTGGGACACTTTGAGATGAAGGATTAGTTGGATGAACTATTCCAAAACTTTAAACAGAACTGGGAGATTCTTTTTCAATGTGAATCTCTTTAAAGGCGTTAGGTTTTTCCATAACTAAGTGTTCAATGGATTCAATAAGCGAAATACGACGAAGGTTCTCCGAAGGACCCATGTCAAAAATATCCCCGGAATGTATAATTTATGCTGTAACGAACACGCTTTGGCCGATCCCGTGCAACAGCAGCTGAAGGAGATAGATGACTGCTGTTGCTGTCGGGGTGGAATTTTCTTCTCCAAGGTAGAATTTGGTTATTGGATCCGCTCGAACCATCGCAAGAGTCTTTGCTGAAAACAGTAAACCACTTTCCGAATACTCGGTTCAGTTGATTAGAGTAAACCACTTCAACTCGCATCGCGGAGTGCTAAAACAAATCGCCTTTTGGAAATCAACGAGAAGGTTACGTACGGAGCTGTCAGAAGCACGCACACGGTGCAGGGTCATGGACCTTCCTTATGCTTCTTGGATCAAGTTGGCTTGACCTCGCGTTACTGGCACGGATCCATCACTGTAACCAATATGGATCTCCCCCCCCCCCCTCTCCCCTCAGGGAGGTAGTCACTACTGCAAATCACAAATTCATCCACCTTCGCGCGTCTCCCGTTTCGACAGGTTCGGTAAATGGATTTGGATTTGGGTTTTTGCTCAAGCCCGTGAAATCTACATTCGTACAACCCCGTTGCAACAACCCCATAATCCCTGCATTGCGTCTGTTCCGAGGGTGCGTTCCACCAACAGCAACCGACTACCATGTCCGTAACTGGTCCGAACAAGCGTTGCCCGAAAGCACATTGTCCTGGGCCTGTCGTGTCCTGGCCTACGAGAGTACGACTAGAGAGTTAGTTGTTGCCTGTCTGGCGTGTGCATAAATCGAAGTCCAGAGGCAACCTAAAGAGTTGTAGGTTTGGGAACGTCCTCCACACACACATATATCTCGGACCTGCCCTCTCTCTCGAGTGGGTATGTGTTGTAGTCCATAAACAACTTCAGCTGTGATACCCGCTGGGAGTGACTACACCACCCACGGTACACAAATTCACGGGAGCCACAATGGCTGGAAGAAGTATGCACCAGCTTTGAGCTGCTTCTGGGGTCTACTGGTTCTGTTTGGACTGTACGCGATGGAGATGATAACATTTTAAGGTTAAAATCGTTGAAAGTAGTTGTAACAGAGAAATAAACAAATGAGATCCGCAGAGCGACGAATCAACAACAACTCAACAACTCAACAACTCAACAACTCAACAACTCAACAACTCAACAACTCAACAACTCAACAACTCAACAACTCAACAACTCAACAACTCAACAACTCAACAACTCAACAACTCAACAACTCAACAACTCAACAACTCAACAACTCAACAACTCAACAACTCAACAACTCAACAACTCAAAAACTTCACAAAATCAACAAAATCAATACAGTGATGGATCAACACAATCAACAAAATCAACAAAATCAACAAAATCAACAAAATCAACAAAATCAACAAAATCAACAAAATCAACAAAATCAACAAAATCAACAAAATCAACAAAATCAACAAAATCAACAAAATCAACAAAATCAACAAAATCAACAAAATCAACAAAATCAACAAAATCAACAAAATCAACAAAATCAACAAAATCAACAAAATCAACAAAATCAACAAAATCAACAAAATCAACAAAATCAACAAAATCAACAAAATCAACAAAATCAACAAAATCAACAAAATCAACAAAATCAACAAAATCAACAAAATCAACAAAATCAACAAAATCAACAAAATCAACAAAATTGACAAAATTGACAAAATTGACAAAATCAACAAAATCAACAAAATCAACAAAATCAACAAAATCAACAAAATCAACAAAATCAACAAAATCAACAAAATCAACAAAATCAACAAAATCAACAAAATCAACAAAATCAACAAAATCAACAAAATCAACAAAATCAACAAAATCAACAAAATCAACAAAATTGACAAAATTGACAAAATTGACAAAATTGACAAAATTGACAAAATTGGCAAAATTGACAAAATTGACAAAATTGAAAAAAATGACAAAATTGACAAAATTGACAAAATTGACAAAATTGACAAAATTGACAAAATTGACAAAATTGACAAAATTGACAAAATTGACAAAATTGACAAAATTGACAAAATTGACAAAATTGACAAAATTGACAAAATTGACAAAATTGACAAAATTGACAAAATTGACAAAATTGACAAAATTGACAAAATTGACAAAATTGACAAAATTGACAAAATTGACAAAATTGACAAAATTGACAAAATTGACAAAATTGACAAAATTGACAAAATTGACAAAATTGACAAAATTGACAAAATTGACAAAATTGACAAAATTGACAAAATTGACAAAATTGACAAAATTGACAAAATTGACAAAATTGACAAAATTGACAAAATTGACAAAATTGACAAAATTGACAAAATTGACAAAATTGACAGAATTGACAAAATTGACAAAATTGACAAAATTGGCAAAATTGACAACATTATCAAATCAAGCCCATTCCCGCAGGGTGCACCCACCCAGGTCAATGTTAAACCTGGCTCCACCGACCACTCCTGGGCGTGTCTGTTTCTGACAACCGGGCAGGCAGCAGAATTTAATTAGGATTATGGTCAATGGTCGAGCAACTAACTCCGTTTTGGCCACCCTTCCCAAAGGCAGTTTGAAGAGCGGCCATCATGCACATCTGCAACTACAGCTCCCCGATCCCTGCAGAGGACGCCCCACGTGTGCGGCACCCGCCGGGGTGGTCTGGTGTATTGTTTTTGTTGTTGAACAGGAACCCACTATCGAATGACGACGACGACCTGGTGTTCGTATGTAAACTGTCTGCTGATATCCGGAAGGGGCTACAGACGCAACGTAACGGACACACCTTCTCTCGAGTTGTCTGCCGTTCCGGAGGATGGACCCGAGGTGAAATGGACACGGATTGTTCCGGCCGTCACTCCGGGAGGATGCGATGTGTGCGTGAGAAATGAAGTGCTTCTCCTACAGGGAGGTGAGTGTTTTGTTCTACACCGAAACGGTGGCCGTCCGGCTGGACTGAGTGGGGTTTGGAGGGAGATAATTAATCAGTGCTTGGAGGTTCATCTGGGAAATTGACCTCTGAAGAGAGTGAAGATTTTGGAATCGATTAAGAGGGTTAAATTTAAGGTTTATTCATCACCCACACCCAGGGCCTCGTGGCGCGGTGGTTAGCGGCTTCGGGTGCCGATCCCTAAGTTGCTATGGGGCGCAGGTTCGATTCCCGCCTCATCCTCCTAGCCTTCTATCGGATGGGGAAGTAAAACGTCGGTCCATTTGTGGTTTTGGGTGACACCCACACATAACCTTCGGACGCGTGCAGAAACTTGCAACAGAGACCACAAAAGACCCGGAATTCGTTAAAGTGGATTGCTTTTTTTTACCCAAATAGAAAACAACTTGTTTTTTTTTGTATAATGAAAGTTTATTGGATTCCTCAATATGTAGTCACTTGTGTGCTGTCTTGTGGCACGTCCTATCTTTTTACAGCAGATGTGGCACAAGACAGCAAACAAGTGACGATATGTATAATTATTTAAAATGCGTTTTCACTGATCCACTCCAAAAAAGCAGATATTCTCGTGAAAATTGAAAATTTCCATTCTACAAGCTCACATGAATTTGTGGACAGCCCAACCAAGTATGAAACTCCTTCATATTTTTCATTTCCTATGTACCTATGTGTTTTAGTCCAAATTAGTTGATCTCCGGGAGCTACGCAAAATGCAGGTTCATAGGGACTATTCGTGCATAACTGAGATTTTTGAATCAAATAAGAGTAAGTCCGTTGACAGTCCGAGCTGTACCAAGGATGGGTAGTTTTAGGACCGTTTAGGACCGGCACTGAACAAAATAAAATCGTATTAAAAATCAACCAAATAAAAAGTATAATTTCTAAAACATTACCAGCAAATTGATTTACGCCCAGAATGATCGGCGTGTGAGTCATGTTAGTCCAGAGACAAATCGGTGTTATGTTATGATCTCTTCTCAAGGGATTCTTCAGTTTGATCAGAGCAATGTCGTTGGTACGATCTGTCATGTTAAATTCGGGATGTTTCAAAACCGAGTCCACTTCAAACTGAAATCCAGAAATTAAATGCTCTACAATGAAAAGTTCATTGTCTCGAAGACAGTATAGTGTTAAGCACTATATCAAATAATGTATTTCGGACGAAAGTTAGAACCTCGTATAACCCGAACTCTTACAAGCGTCCTATTCGGACGAAGGTCTTTTATTGATTGGTCGGGTGTTGTATGCGTTGCGATCAGCCTACAAGCCAATCGAAGTTGCAGAGTGTGCCATAGAAGATAACACATATAAAGAAGTACGATCGTGTCTTTTTAATCGGCGTCTCTGCTTCCTACAGTGTAGGGAAGTTTGGGGCGTATGGGTCGCCACAATACTCCCCTTAGATTTTCCAATATTGCCGGGAAATCTCACTTGTCGGCCTGATCTGGTTCTGTAGGAACTCTGCTCTGAGGATGCTGTAGTAGGTTCAGCTTGGCTGGTATTAGTGGTTCTGAATGCAGGTTTTAAGGATTTGGGTTCAGATAAACTGGTTTGAGGATTGGGTTCAGATGTACTGGATTTAGGTTTGGGTTCAGATTGACTGGGTTGAGTTTTTCTTGGTTCAGATGTTCTGGAAGGTTCGGATGACCCGGAAGTTTTGGGTTGAGCATGTGCTCGAATTGGTTCGTCTTCAGCTTGCGTGAAAGCTGCCTTTAGACGGTCGACGGAAATGGGGACTGTTTGCCGTTTATTTCGACTATGAAAACTTTTCCTTTTCGGCGTATCACTTTGTGAGGTCCGGTATACGGTTGTGTGAGTGGAGGCTTGATGGCTCCAACTCTCACAAACACGTGACTGCAGGTATCTAACTCCTTCTGCACAAATGTTGTTCCCTTCGAGTGGTTCGATGTTGGGGTAGGACGTAACTTTTCCATTGTTGCCCTCAAGTCAGTCACGAACTCTGGCGTAGGTGATTTCGGTTCTTCTGCTGCAAAAAAATTACCGGGTAAGCGCAACGATGTTCCGTAGACGAGATCAGCAGCTGTTGCTTGCAGGTCTTCTTTCAACGATGCACGCATTCCGAGAAGTACGAGTGGAAGTACTTCAGTCCAGTTCGTAGTTTGGTAGCACATGATTGCTGCTTTAGCGTGGCGGTGAACTCGCTCAATTTGGCCGTTTGCTTGTGGATGATAAGGTGTTGTTCTCAGATGGGTAATTCCTAGCATCTGTGTGAGTGTTCTAAACAATTCGGACTCAAATTGTCGTCCAAGGTCTGTTGTCACGGTAGTTGGTACACCATATCTGGCGATCCAACCAGCGACGAAAGCGCGAGCGACGGTTTGTGCGGTCATGTTTGGTATCGGAATGATCTCCGGCCACCTAGTAAACTTGTCGATCAGCGTTAGACAGTAACAGTTACCTTCGGAAGGTGGTAATGGTCCGATCAGATCCATGTGGACGTGCGAAAAGCGACTGTCTGGGGTGGCGATCTGTACCACCGGTGAGTGATTGTTTCGATGGACCTTCGACTTTTGACAGGGAATGCAATTTTTGACGAATTCCTTACAATCTCGTCGCAAGTTTGGCCACACGTAACGCTCCGTAACGAGGGCCGATGTTGCTCGTACACCAGGGTGGGATACACTATGAAGTTTCCGGATAATGCTGCGTCGAAGCTGTGCGGGTACAAATGGACGAATTGTTCCAGTTGAAACATCGCAATAGATTGGAATTTTCGAGATCGGCGAATTGAGTGCCTTGAGGTTCAGCGTGGTGCTGGCAGGGGGTTCTTCAAAAGGTTTTAAGTTCCGGATCGGTTTTCTGTTGTTCTGCCATCAGGTCGAAATCAATAGAATCGGTAGAAATGATCGAATCAATACGACTCAACATGTCCGCGACTTTATTATCGTCACCAGGCACATGACGCACGTCGGTCGAATACTCGCTGATGAAACAAAGTCTGCGTAGTTGAGTAGGGTTAGCTCTTTCTGGCCGCTGTTTGAATGCTGTTGTGAGAGGTTTGTGATCGGTATAGATGCAAAAATCGCGAGCTTCCAAAACATCTTTGAAATGTTTTATCGCTTCGTATATTCCTAGCAGTTCTCGATCGTATGTGCTGGTTTTCCGTTCGCTCTCGCTTAACTTCTTTGAGAAGAATGCGAGGGGACAAGGGCCGTTGTCGGTGATCTGGTGAAGAACGGCGCCGATGGCTGTGCTTGAAGCATCAGTCTCCAAGGCGAGTTTCGCATTTGGTGATGGATGGGCAAGGATTGCACAATTTGCTAGGTCCTGCTTGCATTTTTCAAACGCTGCACTAGTTTCTGTGTTCCACTGGAGAGGAGTGTTGTCATTTCTTATGTTGCCTTGGATCATCGAGTGCAGAACTTGCTGATGAACAGCAGCGTGCGAGATGAAACGACGATAAAAATTTATACTTCCAAGGAAACGCTTGAGCTGCTTGGCCACGATGGGTCGTGGAAAGTCCATGATCGCTTTCACTTTGTCCGGCTTTGGTTTAATTCCTTCTGCAGTGATGAGATGTCCCAGGAATTCGACGTTCGGGAGACCGATTTGACACTTGCCGGCATTGATGGTGAGACCATTTTGCCTCAACCGTTCGAATACCGTACGAAGGTGATCCTTATGTTGCTCAATATTGACAGACGCGATACAGAGATCATCGACATAAGGAAAACAAATTCTAGATCTCCGAGAATGCCATGCAGGTGTCTCTGTAAGGTTTGACCTGCGTTTCTAAGTCCGAATGTCATGTATTTAAACTCGAAAAGGCCGAAAGGAGTTGTAATGGCGGTTTTTGGAATGTCTTCCGGCGCGACAGGGATCTGATGATACGCGCGTTGCAAATCGATACATGAAAAAATCTTTTTGTCATGTAAAATATTCGAAAAATCTTGTATGTGTGGTACAGGATACCGATCGGGAACAGTGATAGCGTTTAGATTCCTATAATCACCACACGGTCGCCATTTCCCGTTCGATTTTCTCACCATATGTAGAGGGCTAGCCCAGCAACTTTTTGAAGGCTGACAAATGCCCTGCTCTAACAAAAAATTGAATTCTGCTTTGGCCTCGTTTAGTTTGTCAATGGGCAATCTTCGTGGGCGGCAAAACACGGGCTGTCCAGTGGTTATGATCTGATGCATGATGTTTGCATTAGTGGGCTTATGGTTCATATCAAGTATGGTTAAGTCTTGATATTCTTTTAGAATTTCAGCGAATGGCGAATTTGTGTCGAACGTTTTAATCGAAGGTTCGGACACGGCGTTGATGTTACAAATTTCCAACTTAGTCGTGTTGTCGATCAACTTGCTTCGACGAAGGTCCACCAATAAATCGTAATGTTTTAAAAATCTGCGCCGATGATGGGACTCTTGACGTCAGCAATAGTGAAAATCCAAACAAAAGGACGGCGAAAACCTAAATCGACGGTCAAACGCTTCGTACCATAAGTTTGGATAGGGCTACCGTTAGCTGCAAAAGTTGGTGTAATTTCGCTACATTAAGTAAATCTTTCGATGTGGGCGGAATTATTGAAATGTCTGCGCCGGTATCGATAAGAAATCGGTTTGACGATTTTTGATCGTGGATATGAATACGTTGAATGCTAACGGGTTGATAGTTCAGATCTTTGCTGGTTAAATTAGTTTGTAAAGGTTCACTAAATGTGGTATTTTTTGAGAATTTTGGTTCACTTGAAGTGGTTTTCTTCGCTTGAACAAGTTCACTCCAGGTGGGTTGTCTTAACTTTGATGATTGATAAGGTTCACCAAAGGTGGTTGATTGAATTGACTTTGGTTCACTGAATGTGGATTTGTTTAATCGATATTGTCGATCAAGTTTCATCGAGAGGGAATGTTTGGATTCGCTAAATTTTTTAAGTTCACTTAAAGTGGTATGATTACTTTGAAAAGGTTCACATAAAGTGGAAATTTTTGGTTTGCTTGAGCAGGGTTCACTTGTTGTGGATGAAAAAATTGATTCTTTGGGTTCGCAAATGGCGGAATTGTTAAGATTAATGGGTTCGCATTCAGCGGATGACTTACCGTACGGCTTACTAGGAATTAATTTTGTTGAGGCCGTGCGTAGACCTCGTTCTTCTCCCCGAAAAAAATGCACGGGACATCGGGATTGCCGCCTTTCTGCTTCTCGCACTTTTGAGCCTGAACACCATGCCGATAGTGAAACCAGCAAATCCAACGACGCTTGGGTTTCATTGTTGAGCGGCCATGACGACGCTCGAGCTCCCGGGAACGATTACGCAGCACTTCATCTAAACGGTGGGACAACTCTTCAACCCGCTCGGACAGGGTTTGCTGTCTACGCTCCGAGGGATTAACCGGAGAACGACTCCTGGATCTTCTACGTGAACTTGAAACTTCCCCCACCCGGCGTTCAAGCACATTTATTTGTTCTATGGCCGACATAGATTGCGATTGAACACTACCGAATGCCATCGAACCATTTTCACCAGCAACACATGGTTTTTCGACAACGAACTTTACTCTTCGAGCGCTGCGATCGAAACTCTTTTCGACACGAATCACAGCACTTCTGATCGAAGGCCTTGGCATTTTAATTAAAAATAAAGCTAATCAACACGACAAAATTAAACGCGATGAGATCACTTATTTAATAATTGCACTGGTTCACTTTTAGTGGATTTATTACGCAACTCGCGTGGGTTCGCAAATAGCGGGACAAAAGAATATTCGCGATGGCGGCTTTTTTTTTTTTGGTTGTTGCACGGTTTCACAAAGCTCACAACAGTTCACTTTGTGGGCAAATTCGCGTACGCGGGAATAATTAAACGATTGGGGTCACCAGTTATAGTGTTAAGCACTATATCAAATAATGTATTTCGGACGAAAGTTAGAACCTCGTATAACCCGAACTCTTACAAGCGTCCTATTCGGACGAAGGTCTTTTATTGATTGGTCGGGTGTTGTATGCGTTGCGATCAGCCTACAAGCCAATCGAAGTTGCAGAGTGTGCCATAGAAGATAACACATATAAAGAAGTACGATCGTGTCTTTTTAATCGGCGTCTCTGCTTCCTACAGTGTAGGGGAAGTTTGGGGCGTATGGGTCGCCACAACAGCTTGCTGTTGTGACGATAGATGATTGACTTATAATTGATCCTTTGCATTGCAACTCTGGTACATGATTTGATTTGACACTGATGTTTACCTGTAATTAGGAAAATATTTGGCAAGCTAACAGCATTGTAAAAAGGTGCAGGTGGTTATGTTTTACATGACCAATATGACAAAGAACTTTGTACAAAACTCAAAAAATCATGCTATTTTTATTTATATTTTTTAATTCTTTGCCTATTTATTTAATCCTGAATAATTAATTCTAATTAAATTTATTCAATCAATGGCACCGGTAGAACCTTCCCTCAGGGCCATGGCCACTCCGGGTGTGGCAAATCCTGTCAAAATGGCAATTTTAATCACCAGTATCAAAAACCATGAATTTTGATACCCATATTGCCCCAAGTCGTATGGTTCGATAAATGTCCCCCAGTAGAACCTTCCCTCAGGGCCATGGCCACTCCGGGTGTGGCCAATCCTGTCAAAATGGCCATTTTCATTACCAGTATCAAAAACCATGAATTTTGATACTCATATTGCCCCAGGTCGAATGGTTCAATAAATGTCCCCTGGTAGAACCTTCCCTCAGAGCCTCGGCCACTCCGAGTGTGGCCAATCCTGTCAAATAGCCATTTTCATCACCAGTATCAAAAACCATGAATTTTGATACCCATATTGCCCCAAGTCGTATGGTTCGATAAATGTCCCCCCGGTAGAACCTTCCCTCAGGGCCATGGCCATTCCGAATGTGGCCAATCCTGTCAAAATGGCCATTTTCATCACCAGTATCAAAAACCATGAATTTTTAATACCCATATTGCCACAAGTCGTATGGTTCGATAAATGTCCCCCCGGTAGAACCTTCCCTCAGGGCCATGGCCACTCCGGGTGTGGCCTATCCTGTCAAAATGGCTATTTTCATTACCAGTATCAAAAACCATGAATTTTGATACCCATATTGCCCCAAGTCGTATGGTTCGATAAATGTCCCCCCGGTAGAACCTTCCCTCAGGGCCATGGCCATTCCGAATGTGGCCAATCCTGTCAAAATGGCCATTTTCATCACCAGTATCAAAAACCATGAATTTTGATACCCATATTGCCACAAGTCGTATGGCTCGATAAATGTCCCCCCGGTAGAACCTTCCCTCAGGGCCATGGCCACTCCGGGTGTGGCCTATCCTGTCAAAATGGCCATTTTCATTACCAGTATCAAAAACCATGAATTTTGATACCCATATTGCCCCAAGTCGTATGGTTCAATAAATGTCCCCCCGGTAGAACCTTCCCTCAGGGCCATGGCCACTCCGGGTGTGGCCAATCCTGTCAAAATGGCCATTTTCATTACCAGTATCAAAAACCATGAATTTTGATACCCATATTGCCCCAAGTCGTATGGTTCAATAAATGTCCCCCCGGTAGAACCTTCCCTCAGGGCCATGGCCACTCCGGGTGTGGCCAATCTTGTCAAAATGGCCATTTTCATCACCAGTATCAAAAACCATGAATTTTGATACCCATATTGTCTCAAGTCGTATGGTTCGATAAATGTCCCCCGGTAGAACCTTCCCTCAGGGCCATGGCCACTCCGGGTGTGGCCAATCCTGTCAAAATGGCCATTCTCATTACCATTATCAAAAACCATGAATTTTGATACCCATATTGCCCCAAGTCGTATGGTTCAATAAATGTCCCCCCGGTAGAACCTTCCCTCAGGGCCATGGCCACTCCGGGTGTGGCCAATCCTGTCAAAATGGCCATTTTCATTACCATTATCAAAAACCATGAATTTTGATACCCATATTGCCACAAGTCGTATGGTTCAATAAATGTCCCCCCGGTAGAACCTTCCCTCAGGGCCATGGCCACTCCGGGTGTGGCCTATCCTGTCAAAATGGCCATTTTCATTACCAGTATCAAAAACCATGAATTTTGATACCCATATTGCCCCAAGTCGTATGGTTCAATAAATGTCCCCCCGGTAGAACCTTCCCTCAGGGCCATGGCCACTCCGGGTGTGGCCAATCCTGTCAAAATGGCCATTCTCATTACCATTATCAAAAACCATGAATTTTGATACCCATATTGCCCCAAGTCGTATGGTTCAATAAATGTCCCCCCGGTAGAACCTTCCCTCAGGGCCATGGCCACTCCGGGTGTGGCCAATCCTGTCAAAATGGCCATTTTCATTACCATTATCAAAAACCATGAATTTTGATACCCATATTGCCACAAGTCGTATGGTTCAATAAATGTCCCCCCGGTAGAACCTTCCCTCAGGGCCATGGCCACTCCGGGTGTGGCCTATCCTGTCAAAATGGCCATTTTCATTACCAGTATCAAAAACCATGAATTTTGATACCCATATTGCCCCAAGTCGTATGGTTCAATAAATGTCCCCCCGGTAGAACCTTCCCTCAGGGCCATGGCCACTCCGGGTGTGGCCAATCTTGTCAAAATGGCCATTTTCATCACCAGTATCAAAAACCATGAATTTTGATACCCATATTGTCTCAAGTCGTATGGTTCGATAAATGTCCCCCGGTAGAACCTTCCCTCAGGGCCATGGCCACTCCGGGTGTGGCCAATCCTGTCAAAATGGCCATTCTCATTACCATTATCAAAAACCATGAATTTTGATACCCATATTGCCCCAAGTCGTATGGTTCAATAAATGTCCCCCCGGTAGAACCTTCCCTCAGGGCCATGGCCACTCCGGGTGTGGCCTATCCTGTCAAAATGGCCATTTTCATTACCAGTATCAAAAACCATGAATTTTGATACCCATATTGCCCCAAGTCGTATGGTTCAATAAATGTCCCCCCGGTAGAACCTTCCCTCAGGGCCATGGCCACTCCGGGTGTGGCCAATCCTGTCAAAATGGCCATTTTCATCACCAGTATCAAAAACCATGAATTTTGATACCCATATTGCCACAAGTCGTATGGTTCGATAAATGTCCCCCCGGTAGAACCTTCCCTCAGGGCCATGGCCACTCCGGGTGTGGCCTATCCTGTCAAAATGGCCATTTTCATTACCAGTATCAAAAACCATGAATTTTGATACCCATATTGCCCCAAGTCGTATGGTTCAATAAATGTCCCCCCGGTAGAACCTTCCCTCAGGGCCATGGCCACTCCGGGTGTGGCCAATCCTGTCAAAATGGCCATTTTCATTACCAGTATCAAAAACCATGAATTTTGATACCCACATTGCCCCAAGTCGTATGGTTCAATAAATGTCCCCCCGGTAGAACCTTCCCTCAGGGCCATGGCCACTCCGGGTGTGGCCAATCCTGTCAAAATGGCCATTTTCATCACCAGTATCAAAAACCATGAATTTTGATACCCATATTGTCTCAAGTCGTATGGTTCGATAAATGTCCCCTCGGTAGAACCTTCCCTCAGGGCCATGGCCACTCCGGGTGTGGCCAATCCAGTCAAAATGGCCATTTTCATCATCATTATCAAAAACCATGAATTTTGATACCCATATTGCCCCAAGTCGTATGGTTCCATAAATGTTCCCCGGTAGAACCTTCCCTCAGGGCCATGGCCACTCCGGGTGTGGCCAATCCTGTCAAAATGGCCATTTTCATCACCAGTATCAAAAACCATGAATTTTGATACCCATATTGCCACAAGTCGTATGGTTCGATAAATGTCCCCCCGGTAGAACCTTCCCTCAGGGCCATGGCCACTCCGGGTGTGGCCTATCCTGTCAAAATGGCCATTTTCATTACCAGTATCAAAAATCATGAATTTTGATACCCATATTGCCCCAAGTCGTATGGTTCAATAAATGTCCCCCCGGTAGAACCTTCCCTCAGGGCCATGGCCACTCCGGGTGTGGCCAATCCTGTCAAAATGGCCATTTTCATTACCAGTATCAAAAACCATGAATTTTGATACCCATATTGCCCCAAGTCGTATGGTTCAATAAATGTCCCCCCGGTAGAACCTTCCCTCAGGGCCATGGCCACTCCGGGTGTGGCCAATCCAGTCAAAATGGCCATTTTCATCATCATTATCAAAAACCATGAATTTTGATACCCATATTGCCCAAAGTCGTATGGTTCCATAAATGTTCCCCGGTAGAACCTTCCCTCAGGGCCATGGCCACTCCGGGTGTGGCCAATATCCTACCAGTTTGGTCCCAACCCCGTTACCTTGAATCAATCTGGTTTCCGAGTGACCGTTCTAACAATGTTCTTTAGAACAGAATTCCTCCCAAGGTGGTGCTCAACCTGTGTCTTTCAATGTGTGTATGTGTGTGTGAGCAATAAAATTACCACCGTCGATCCGTCTCTGACGGATTTTCGGTCAAAACTAACTGTTCACAGGCTATCTGTTAGCTTATATAGTCCGCATGAAATGTGGCAACATGGTGCAAATTTTGCCTCGTCTCCTGCTTTCTTGGAACTGTCACGCGAGAATGTTGCACCATTGTTGCCACACTTCATTCGTTGCTGACCCCTTCCGCAGAACCAAGCATGCAACATTTTCGTAACGCGCGACATTTTTCGTTTTTCTGGATTGACACCTCACCAGAATAGAGCCCTTAGGACAAAGTTCTTTGTCAAAAGATGACTGGACGATAGGGTGACAATAGAGCAATTCTCCACTAAATCGGTCTTTTTTAATTTTATTTTAAGATCTGTTGGTCTACCACCGTAACAAGCAAGAGGTCGACGATTTTTGACCCCAGAACATATCCGCATAGCTTCAGTGAGTATGGTAGACTAGTTTGATGATGTGTTGGGATGTTCTGGGACATCCAAGGACTCCCTGGAGTTAAGATCTGTGGGTCTACTGCCGTAACAAGCTAGAGGTCGATGGTTTTTGACCTTGGGATCTTCAGGAAGGTGATGACTGTATGCTGAACAGTAGACTGAAAGGGCGATGCGTTCGCGAAGATTTGTGTATGAATCAGCTGAAGCAACCTATAGGACAGATTCAATTCTGCTCAAATGTTTCTGTCATTTGTTGTTCACCTTTAAACATCAACATCAACCGAATCCATCCGGATATTCTAAACTGTCCATACCACGGTGAACATGAAATATCTGTTGGAGGTTTTCACAAAGCACTGGTAAGAAAAAACCCGATCGCCATTCACACATATATAAAAGTTGACCAACAAAACTATACAGTTTATCAGCAATTCTCTACACCCAAAATTCAGAGTCGAGATAATCGTTCTTTCTAAATTTATTGAGGGCTCAGTGCCAAAATCGATAGAATAATGGTACCAACTCACACCATCATAACAAATGAGTTCATTCGTTAGTTGAATCAATAAATCTCCAACAAGTGTCATACATCGACTTCTGACTTCTCCTTGGTCACCAAGCTGTGGTGGCCGAGGCAGCTAAGTCATTGGATTGGTTTGTCAAAGGTCTCTGGTTCGATTCCCGTTGTCGACACTTTTGGTTTTTTGTTTGACGGATGAACTTTTTTTGCAAATGAACCACATCTGAAGGTTTACTATTTGGAACCAGCACACAGTGTGCAGCAGTGAGGACAAAATCATACCACACAAGTGAGCCTCCACACTCCCATCGAATGCTCCCATTCGGTTGCGTCCATCCAATTGCTGCCATGTGAGTAAATTCCTTATGCTTTGCTGGAACCCCACCAACTGCCGTTGTGTCAAACCAACTGTCAGTGTTATCAAAGAACCGCTTTTTACAATCTGAAATAGAAAACACTACCGTATTACTGTGATCTTTCAATTGAACTAGTTTTGTCTTACCATCCAAACTGCTACGTTCGTCGGGTAAAAATAAACTTTGAATTTGCACCCCGCACATAGTAAAAAGAAAAATCCAAATCATCGTTCATCAATTTAAAACGTGATTTTTAAGAAATCCTAATTATTAAACGAACTACTCTCTCCGCAAATTATATGGTGACTGAACTGGAAAAAAATGAAATCGCTTCGAGAACAACTTTGCAGATAGTCATTTTTAATCCACAGAAACAGGGTTTCGTGTGAATCCCCAAAGAAATAACGTCATGATTCGAATTCCCGGACGCTTCCAAATCCGGACAGCTTATTTCACTTCTTGTTTTGGTAAAAAACAAGAAAAAATAAATTGAAAAAGTACCTATTTGAGCGTACTTCCAATATGAAACCTGTACCTGTGCGTAGCAAGATAAAACAAACAAGTCTAAAATTTTGTAGAACTCGATTTGCTCAAACCTCTAATTTCTACGACGTTCTTTTGCAAATCATTTCAAGTTTTTGAAGCCACCTGACAATAAAATATTGGGCATGCTAAGTTTCCGGATTTCAAATCATGACGCTAGTCTTTTTAAACATGATATTCACACGATAGAACCGGTTTGAATTTGAAATGTTACACAGAAAAAAAATAATGTAAATTTGGAAGCTGTAATTTTGGAAGGTTGAATATTACCTCTTTTATGATGTAATTTTACCTCAATTTAGACTGAAAAAGTGACATTACACCAGAAAAGTGGTAAAATTACACATTTCCAGAGGTAAAATTACACCTTTTTTCTGACATAAAAGATGTACCCCTTCCCAGATGTAATATTACCATGATTCTTTTTTCTGTGTAGGTTGCCAAATGAGCCAACACGATGATTATTCATCTCAAAAATCATACACCCAAAATTCAGAGTCATGAGCAGGCCTGCAAAATGTTTCCAACCCAGCGTACACATGAAGCAAACCAAAATGTCAGTTCACTGCTAGCATCTGACTGTAAGCCTACTGTGTCCGTTCAACCACTGCCGCCTGACTCGTGCCGGTCGGCTGCTGGAGAATGAGAGACGTGAAAAAATGAGCTACACTCACTCAATTCGTGTCGTATGACTGACTCGTAAAATCCTCTCTAAACACTATTTTGACTATTTTTAAACAATTGAATGGTTCTAGACTGTGCAAAACACTTAAAACAACCATAACTTATATTCAAAATTACATTTCCACGCATAAATACCAACTTTTTGTGTAAAAACTTGTTTCTTTATGTGTGTGCGTGCAACGTCGAATGAGCGTTGGTCGACTACTGCCTCGCATTGCAGCTGCTCAGTGAGCTAGGGCACTCACGACTGAGTCGGGCTTGTTTATGTCACGGTTTTGCGGTTCAGTGAATGGATCTGAAAAAATCGTGTACGCGTCACCGATTTTCGCGTCAGGACCCCTGACATTTTCAGCTCTGGTCATGAGAATCGTTCCCTCAAAATTTATTGAGGGCTCAGTGCCAACATTGAAAGAATAATGCTACCAACTCACACCATCATAACAAATGTGTTCATTCGTTAATTGAAACAATAAATCTCCAACAAGCGTCATACATCGACATCTGACCACTCCCTAGTCACCAAGCTGTGCTGGCCGAGGCAGTTAAGTCGTTGGGTTAGTCTGTCAAAGGTCTCTGGTTCGATTCCCGTAGTCGACACTTTTGGTTTTTTGTTCGACGGATGAACTTTTTCGCAAATGAACCTCGAGAGAATAATTCTTTCGCCCATCTCAAGCTGTGTTCTCTGCGTTCGTGAATGGAACCACTATTCTCTCGACTCGAGGCTATTGTTCTCTCAAACGTTGCTGCCCAGTTTTGGGTGTAGATGAGTTCGTGTTGGCTCACTTGGCAACCTAACATTTCAAATTCAAACCGGTTCTATCGTGTGAATATCATGTTTAGAAAGACTAGCGTTATGATTCGAAATTCGGAAACTTAGCATGCCCAATAATTTTGTTTCAGGTGGCTTTAAAAACTTGAAACTATGTGCAAAAGAATGCCCAAGTAACATTTTTTCCCAGGAGCTCTTCAAGATAGCTACAGCATAGCAGTTTGGACCGCGGTAGGATAAAATTCTCTTCAAGTACTCTTCCAAACTCCTGAAGAAGTTTTGAAGAGAGCTATCTTGAAAAGTTCTTGTAGAACTCCTGGAAAAAAATGTTACTTGGGTGTCGTCATTGAAAAAAAAAAAAAAAAAAAAACAGAATATTAATGTTGCAATCAGCATATAAATGCTGTTGCACCACCAAATTGGTTTTTGTTGCAAAAGGCTAACGGACGTTGCCGGTTAATTAGCTTACCTGGTGAAGACCGGCAGCTGCGAGCCCATAATCTGCAGCCGGACGAAGAGCAGCGCCACCGTGGACACGCACAGGACCGCTAACCGGCGGGTCGCCTCGTGGGGCCACCATCCGCTGGGCAGGGCCAACGATTTCCCGCTCATCACCGACCGGGCCAGGTGGTAGATGTCACTCAGCCGGATCTGTAAAAAAAAGTTGAGGATGTCTGATTAGATGAAGTTGTTTGATCCTTTACTGTAAAATTTAAGAAGATGATCGTATCTTTTGGAAGAATAACCATGAACATTTCAATTTGAAACCATTAACTCGCTGCTACCGAAGATCTTTTAACCCTCGTCCATTTGTGTAATGGCTCAGAAATAAAGAAATAAACGCCACTACGTGTCCTGAGTGCTCCCCATCTCCCACCCGTAAGATCCATAACCAGAAAGGACACATTCCCGGGCCATCCTTCGTCACATCACACTCGTAACAGGGGAAAGAGACCTAACCTAACCGGAGATGTGGCCTCCAAGAGGCAAGGTGTAATATCCAGCTGGGCACCACTAATGGCGTACATTACACACACACACACACTGAGACTGACGGACGGTGGGTGGGTATAAAAATGTAATTTAATACTCCCACTGGTCGTGTTTCACCACCAGCCTCTAAACCCACCCTATCGCTAATGAACACTAAAAAAACATCTCTTGAAAATGGTGTGTTCAAGTGAATCAAGCTGTCGTGATGATTTTTTTCAGTGTGTTCTTTTTTTTCCGGGGCAGAGATATTACTGACAGGGGCAAATACAAACAAACATACACAGCACTACACACACATGTGTGTGTGTGTGTGTGTGTGTGTTTGTGTAAGTCACACCCACGTACTCAAAACGAGGATCGTGATAGTCACATCACATGTATCACACAATTCCATTAACGTGGATGAGCCCGAGATACCTTAACGACTAATAAAGTTATTATACGGGCAAAGTAGGCCAGGGTGGCAGTGTTGCCAGTCGGCACTAAAATAATATAGTCTTGTCCGTACAAATTAGGTGAGAGTTATTAATATCCGAATTTATAAATTTTAAATCAAAAATTGAATGATTCTTGCCATGAAAATCAAAGATGGCAACACTGCTAACAAACGACGATTCCAAACTCAAATTGAGGAGGGGTTAGGTGGTGCAGGAAACTGCACCCTTCACGGATATTATGGCAAGATGATGGCAACGTGACTGTGGCACTTTTAATCCGCTAAAGTGTCCGGATATGCGTTTAATTTATGGGCTCTTGAAAAAGCGATTTTGATGAAATTTCATTGATGGCCTGATAAATGACGGTTTAACGACTTGTTTATTTTTGGTGAACATTATTTTTGTGTATCTATCTGACAGGCAACAGCGAATTAGAAGTGAAATCGGCGGTTAAGCGATTGTCCATTCGATTTTTTTTTGTATTTTTATTAAAAAATAAAAGCCTTTGGTACACCCAAAGAAGCCATTTTGCATCATTAGTTTGTCCATATAATTTTCCATACAAATATGGCAGCTGTCCATACAATAATGATGTATGAAAATTCAAAAATTTGTATCTTTTGAAGAAATTTTTTGATCGATTTGGTGTCTTTGGCAAAGTTGTAGGTATGAATAAGGACTACACTGAAAAAAATTGACACACGGTAGAAAAAAATGGTGAATTTAAATTAACTTTTTGTCAGTAAAACTTGATTTGCACATAAAAACAGAGGACATCAAATGCCAACTTTTCAGAAATTTCCAGATTGTACAAAAAATCTTTGACCGAGTTATGAATTTTTGAATCAACACTATTTAAAAAAAATATCAAAATATTAGTCGCAAAAATTTGTCAACTTCATTTTTCCATGTAAAATCAAATTTGCAATCAAAAAGTACGTTAGTGAAATTTTCATAAAGTGCACCGTTTTCAAGTTATAGCCATTTTTAGGTAACTTTTTTGAAAATAGTCGCAGTTTTACATTTTTTTTAAAAGTGCACATGTTTGCCCACCTTAAAAAAAATTGAAAAGCTGAGAAAATTCTCCATATTTTGCTTTTTTTGAACTTTGTTGATATGACCCTTAGTTGCTGAGATATTGCCATGCAAAGTTTTAAAAACAGGAAATTTGATGTTTATTTTTAAGTCCCACCCAAACAAATCACAATTTTCTAATGTCGATATCTCAGCAACTGTAACTGATGGTCTAATTTTCAATGTTAAAATATGAAACATTTGGGAAATTTTCCGATCATTTCTAAAACAATATTTTCAACTTTTTTAAATCAAGCCTTATATTTTAAAAGGGCCAAACATTCAATATTACGCCCTTTTGAAATGTTAGTGATTTGATAGTTTCGAAAATATTGTTTCCGCAAAGATCGGAAAATTTCACGAATGATTCATATTTTAACATTGTAAATCGGACAATTTGTTGCTGAGATATCGACATTAGTCAATTGTGATTTGTTTGGGTGAGACTTAATAAACATAAAATTTCCTGTTTTTAAACCATTGCATGGCAATATCTCAGCAACTAAGGGTCATATCAACAAAGTTCAAAAAAAAGAAAAAAAACAGAGAATTTTCTCAGCTCTTCAAAAAAAATTTAAGTTGGCAAACATGTGCACTAATTTAAAAACTAACTTAATCCACCTATGTGGTTGGTGCCTTCCTCACCCTTTTCCAACAATGGGTGATATGTGATATGATGGGTTTGGACACAATTTTCGTCTGATTTCGTTAAGTTCCGGAATACAAAAAACACACATGTCACTCAAGGGCTCATAAGTCGCATCTTAAGTGGTCATAGCATGAGACAGGGTTGCCAGATCTTCAATGTTTTGGACTCGTTGGAAGGGTCTTTCGATTACTTAACCAACGATGGGTTGGATGGTGGATCCGGACATTGTTTACATACATTTAAGTGAGATCCGGCTACAAAAAAAAGTACATAAATATCACTTAAGTGGTCAGAACTCGAGACAGGGTTGCCAGATCTGCAATGTTTTAGACTCGTTGGAAAGGTCTTTCGATTACCTAACTAACGATGGGTCAGATGGTGGATCCGGACATTGTTTATATGTATTTAAGTGAGTTCCGGCTACAAAAAAGTACATAAATATCACTTAAGTGGTTATAACTCGAGTCAGGGTTGCCAGATCTTCAATGATTTAGATTCGTTGGAAAGGTCTTTTGATTACCTAACCAACGATGGGTCGGATGATGGATCCGGACATTGTTTACATGCATTTAAGTGAGATCCGGCTACAAAAAAGTACATAAATATCACTTAAGTGGGTATAACTCGAGACAGGGTTGCCAGATTATCAATGTTTTGGACTCGTTGGAAAGGTCTTTCGATTACCTAACCAACGATGGGTCAGATGGTGGATCCAGACATTGTTTACATGCATTTAAGTGAGTTCCGGCTACAAAAAAGTACATAAATATCACTTAAGTGGTTATAACTCGAGACAGGGTTGCCAGATCTTCAATGTTTTAGACTCGTTGGAAAGGTCTTTTGATTACCTAACTAACGATGGGTCGGATGATGGATCCGGACATTGTTTACATGCATTTAAGTGAGATCCGGCTACAAAAAAGTACATAAATATCACTTAAGTGGGTATAACTCGAGACAGGGTTGCCAGATTATCAATGTTTTGGACTCGTTGGAAAGGTCTTTCGATTACCTAACCAACGATGGGTCAGATGGTGGATCCAGACATTGTTTACATGCATTTAAGTGAGTTCCGGCTACAAAAAAAGTACATAAATATCACTTAAGTGGTTATAACTCGAGACAGGGTTGCCAGATCTTCAATGTTTTAGACTCGTTGGAAAGGTCTTTTGATTACCTAACTAACGATGGGTCGGATGATGGATCCGGACATTTTTTACATGCATTTAAGTGAGATCCGGCTACAAAAAAGTACATAAATATTACTTAAGTGGGTATAACTCGAGACAGGGTTGCCAGATTATCAATGTTTTGGACTCGTTCGAAAGGTCTTTCAATTATCTAACTAACGATGTATAACATGATGATGTTTGGTTCAGTTTACTGCCATTTATTCAACTTCCGAAAATATGCGAAAACACATTTTTATACATAACTTTTGAACTACTTATCGAAACTTTAAACAATTCAATAGCACCGTATGGGACCCTAAACCAAGTCGAATGCGACTGGTTTGGTCAAAATCGGTTCAGCCAGTGCTGAGAAAACTGCGTGACATTATTGGTCACATACACACACACATACACACACACATACACACACACATACACACACACATACACACAGACATTTGTTCAGTTTTCGATTCTGAGTCGATATGTATACATCAAGGTGGGTTTTCGAGCTTTAAATAAAAAGTTCAATTTTAGAGCAGGATTATAGCCTTACCTCAGTGAGGAAGGCAAAAATGGAAAACTGCGACTATTTTCAAAAAAGTTACCTAAAAATGGCTATAACTTGAAAACGGTGCACTTTATGAAAATTTTACATCTGAAAATTAAGTCAAAATTATTTTTCTAACTTTATTATCAAAATAAATATTGACTTTTTCGATAAGCGGCAGCACTGACAAATGTACTTTGACGAACAAGTGCCATAGCTCAAAAGATAGCCTTTTTTGTCACTCACTTCATTATGAAATTTGTGTTACATCTTAGTTTGAAGGAAGTTTTTTTTTAATGTTTTTTAACTCTTTTCCAATGATTTAAAAAAATGGCCTGTTTTGTGATGTTGTTTGGAAAAAAGCTTGTTAGTTTGATATGTTCAATTGAAGAAGCTGTTTTCCTGCTTTTGATTTATGATGAATCCAATTTAGTTGAATTTAAGATCTCTTGACTAAATCCAATTCAAATTACCGATCAACATTTATCACTAGTTTATCGAATGCTGATGATATTATCCCTCATGATTGGCTCGTGTGCTCCTACATCCATCATACACAGGGAAGCTCTATAATATTCATCATTACGTCCGGCGTCAATGCAAATTTAAATTTATTATTCAAAGAGCAGTACCCTCCTGCGATATTAATCTGCAGCAAACCAACCAGTCCTGGCTCAGCTCTTGGACCTTTTAAATCATTCTCTTTCTCATAGTAGGTACGTCCAATTTCATAATCTTTTTCCAACAACTGACTGCCTGACGAGACGGCACAGCAGAAGAACATCATATTGCAATCAACTTTCTGCAGCCTTCCTCCCCCCTTAGAGATTTAAATCCCTGCAGCACTGCTTCTGACAAGGACTCCTGAACTATAGCTGTAATAGTCAGGTGGTTTTAAAAAGCTGATCTGAAAAACTTAAGAAATAAATATTCTAAAAGCGTAATTTTTTTTCTGTTAATTACTGCACGCAAAAAAAGAATAACTGAAAAAGCTTTTTTTTAAATTTATTTACAGCTCAAGTTTTTCTGATATTTAAGTAGAATTTTAATTTAACAATTGAGTGTAAACGTTCCAAATTGCATCCCCAAGAAGATTCAACCAGAGGAACAACCTGGAAATAAGAAAGAAAATCCTCCCAGAAAGAATCCTATCACCCCTCCCCTAAAGCTCCCCAAATCGCTGCGAAAGCTCCAACGAGAGCTTTTCCTTCCTCGGAGCAGTCATGCAGTCAAGTGATGACTTTATCATCTGGCCGGGACTCCCTTTTCATCCCCAAACCCAGTCCCCACTATTGTCATAAAGAAGAACAAATATTTGAAATATGCATGACCGCAAAACAATTCAAAACAGAATAGACGAGCTGAGCTGCCGGGGTCTGGTGAGTTTCCCGTCGTGGTGCTTTTTTTGTGTGTGTGTGTGTGTGCACTGTTTGGTTCATCCTTCGAAGAAAGCTTGCAACTTGCAAACATCTGCATGGGAGAGCAAACTGCAGGGCCGGGGACGACGCCGCAAGGAAGGCCAACAAAAAGGTTGAGGAGGAGGGAGGAATAAAATTTATGATTATATTAAACTGGACAAGACTGGCCACTCTGGGCCACCACAACCCAGACTGGTTTGGACTCCCTTGTGTAGAATTTTCTGGATCAGAGGAGCACCCCGAAGGTGGAGAGGGGTGATAATCTGGTGAAAATATTGTGGGATTATTCGGAAAAGTTTTATCAGCCCTTAAAGAAGTCCCGTCCCGGTAGCCGAAGGGAGATTTTCGTTACTGGGATGTGATTTGGATTTGATTGAACGGATGATCGGGATTGGAATTGAATCCGGTCTTTGAAGAGCTAAGTAATGTCAAATATTTAATGGATTGAATTTCAATCCAATCTTCTATATGACAATTGAAAGTCAAAATCAAGCTTAAGCGCTTTGATTCAACTAAAAATGAAATTAAATAAACATTGGTAAAAGGTTCTTCTTAGGCGGATGCGAATATTGAAATAACAAACCAGACTCTTAACATTTGAAAGCTCTAAAATGCATTTTACATTAGTTTAGGTGTTTTGCAATGCAAAAATTGTTGCGAAAAAAGACATTTTAAATTGATTTTAACTGATTGCACTTGAAATTTCCATTGAAAATTTAAACAATTTTGAAAAATAATTTTTTTTGCCCCTGATTTTTTTTTTGGTGACACAAACTTTGACAATAAAATTTGTACCAGCCTTAAAAAGGTTGTTTATTTCACAATTAATTGCAGCTTTCGTTGACATGCTTCAACAGAACTGGAGAATGACATTTGAGAAGGGTATCAGTTTAACTCGAAGCCGTTTTGCATCGTATCAAAAAGTGGTCGCAGACAACATTGTAGGAAATTTTACGGGCTTTCCTTAAAAGAAAATTACACGCTATTTCTATGAGATTTTAAAATTAAAATTTTGGTTCACTTTCAACACACGATTTTTTATCGTTCAAAATTTTTGTATTTGCGTGGGCAGTAGAGCTTTCTCGTCTGACGGGAATAGAATGCGAAAATATTTTTGTTATATTCTTGTTAAAGAAATAGGAATAATTTAAGTAAAAGTCAAATCAAACAGAAATGTTCAGAAAAAGCTGCTCTACTGGTAGGTGGGCTTGGTTTTAGTAAACTTTATGGAACTCCTTGGCCTATTGAGCATCATTTCGACACCACCGCTTACAAGATGATTTTTTATTGCAAATTTAAATTTGCATTCAAAAATTTCTATTTTTTATGAGGTGAACCAGTTTCATGTTATAGGTTATTAGTCTTAAGATTCAGAATAAATGTAATTTAATGTTTAAATGTAAAAAATTTTGCGTAGGAAAAGTAACTTTGAAAAAATATTATTTTAAAATGCTGAGCAAATTAAAAAAAGCTGTTCAGATATTGTTGATTGAACTGCTGCTAGCTGAGATACTGCATCACAAAATTAATATTTTGTGGAAAATCAAATTTTCTCAGTGTCTCCAGAAACTGTTCAAACAACGAAAAACTCAGTTGAAAGAGACCAATCACGTTTATAAGATATGTTTTGTTAAATAATTGTTTAGAAAATGGGCACATTTAATGAATATCCTAAACCTAAATTCTGATGGATTGACATGATTTTGAAATATTCCAAAAACTCTAAGGCTTATTGCTGAAAGACTTTTGAATAGCCATCACTTTTCAAAATATTATGCTTTTTGCCTTCCTCACCTTACTGAGGAAAGGCTATAAAATCACTCGAAAAATGAACTTCTTAATTTGACCTCGTAGACCTACCTTCACGTATACCTATCGACTCAGAATCAAATTCTGAGCAAATGTCTGTGCGTGTGTATGTCTGTAAGTCCGTGCACCGAAAAAAATGCACTCGATTATCTCCGGACTGGCCGAACCGATTTGGGCCGTTCTGGTTTCATTCGATCCGTCTTAGGGTCCCACAAGACCTATATTAACTATTATGAAGTTTTGTTAAGTACTTCAAAAGTTATGCTAAAAAAACGATTTTAACAAAAGTCCGGAAGATTGTAAAAAGGGTGGTTTTTGTTAGAAAACCCGTCATGCTATACATTTTCAGAAAGGTATTTAAAAGACCTTTCTAACGCGTCCAAGACATTGAAGATCTGACAAATCTATCAAAAGTTATAAGCACTTAAGTGTTATTTATACGCTTTTTGGAGGCCGGATCTCAGATATGTTGATGAAAACGTTGTCCGGATCTTTCATGCGACCTATTGTTGGATAGGTATTCAAAAGACCTTTCTAACGCGTCTAAAACATTGAAGATCTGACAACCCTATCAAAAGTTATAAGCACTTAAGTGTTATTTACGCATTTTTTCGAGGCCAGACCTCAGATATTTTGATGAAAATGCTGTCCAGATCTCTCATGCGACCTATCGTATTTAAAAGACCTTTCTAACGCGTCCAAAACATTGAAGATCTGACAACCCTATCAAAAGTTATAAGCACTTAAGTGTTATTTACGCACTTTTTGCATTTTGGATAGCACCCTTTAAATGTGAGGAAGGCGCCAACCACCTAAGGGTGGATTTAGTAACGTTTTTTTAAACAATTTAAATGATACTGATGCCATTTTATAGCAGGAAATGTGAAAAACAAGCAAAAAATTGAAAACGTGACTGTAAAAATATGTAAAAATTAGATATGCAAAATGTAATGATAGGAGGTGGTAAAATAGGCTAAATACTACCAAAAACAAACATAAACTAAACAAGATAAATTCAAATTTAAAAGCTAAAAATGAAACAAGAAAAACATAAAACAAGATAAGTAGATTTTTTCGTAGAAAAAAAATTGTTCAAAATGGCCTCCTGAACACGGGAAAAATAAAAATCTTCGAAAAAAAATGTTTTCTAACGGGATAACGTGAAGACTTCCATCATTGTCATGATTTTTCGTTCAAAGATATAAATTTTGCGTCGCTTTCAATATTTTGACAAAATTCCTTCAACAAATTGTTTAGAATAGAGCCCTACACATGCTGATTCCTTTTGGTAACGATTATCCCATTCCTTGTGAAGTTATGGAAATCGTCATTAATTAATGATTGCCAACTAGGACGTCAATGATTGTACCACAAAATTATATAAATTTTGAAACACAATTGCTTTAGATTAAAAATTCCTTCAGTGGCTTCAAGAAGGCAACAACCGGCACATGCTGATTCATTTTGGTGCAGAAATTCGTTAAATTAAATTTAATACAGAATATTTTATAGTGATGATCAATTTTCTTCGAAAATGATCAACGGCTTCACAAACAAACAGAAAAATCGAAGTTTTCTAAGTCTCACCCAAACAACCCACTATTTTCTAATGTCGATATCTCTGCTACTAATGTTCCGATTTTTAATGATAGAATATGAAACATTCGTGAAATTTTCCAATCTTTTTGAAAACAATATTTTCATTTTTTTAAATCCATACTTACACTTGAAAAGAACGTAATATTGAATTTTTTAGGGCACCACAAACGTTTCAGCCGGATAAAAAAATACAAAAAATAAAATTGAAAAAATACCGATTTTTAAATATTAGTTTATCTCCAAATTGTTTAAAAATTTCTGGAATGAAAAGAAGTTTATTTCCGAAATCAATACATTCGAAACAAATTTTGAAACCCAAAAACCACTTTTTTCCAAAGTCCATTCATCACACCTCTCCCATTCATTCCCACCTCAGCTCGCTGGACTTCCGGCGGTTTTTCATTATGAATGATGAATAAATTTTCATTCCATCACATTAAACCAAACAGCAATTTGCACGAGACGGCGGTGGTGATGGCGAAACCAATTTTCGCCAGCCCATTCTCACGCCATGAAATCGAAATTCCATTTTAATAATTACCCCCCGGGATTGACCTGGCGGCGGGTGGTTAAACTAATAAGAGAGGGCAAAGGGGTGAACATTTCCATACTTTTTCATTTTCGATTAAACTCAGCGGGGTCGATCAAATAAATCTCGGACCTGCGCCAAATTGCAACCACCTCACTCGCTGGGAGTATCAATATTTGAGTGATTTATATTCATCAAAAAATATGCATCAAAAGTAAACAATGTCTGTGCGTGGGGGGGGGGGGGAGACCACCCACCCTTGCGTGCCCTTAACAAAAAGTCGGTTGTTTTCGGGCGCAAAAGTCACACCGGCAACGGTTATAATATTAATCAGGACAAATGGACAGTGTGTGCAACTCTGTTTATGTTTGTTCTATGTGAGTTCTTTTGTCTCTGGTGAAAAGAATTGTTTCTGTTGATTTTAATAATAAGTTTAACTTATTGACGTGCCTTCCAAGAGTTCAGGGATGATTTTGGAAATACAAAAAATGGCAACTAGTAGGGAAGCTTGATTTTTTTCAGCACTTGTCGTATTAATCTAACTCGGCAAGCCTGCTTGTATCAATGTACAACTCGTGCTGCTGTTACAATTTGTTGAAGGACACAACTCCAACTAGGTGGATTAACGCCCAAATTCCTCATTTTTCATTCGGCCGGATATGGAAAATTAATTCCCGCACCGGATTTTGTTTCCCAGAATTTCCAACTCGTGCTTTTTTTTTCTCTCTCCACCCTGATCTGGCACAATCGGTGATAAATCAAACGTGAAGCACGGCAGCAAAATATGAATTTTTTCAACGATAACAACAGCAGTAAAAACACAAACACACACCCGAGCGATTCTTCATTTTTGATGAACAAAAATCCCAGCCCGGGATAAATCATTAAAATTGCGCGCGGGCTCTCTCGCTCTCGAACCTGGAGACAAAGAACGATGCGTGCGTGTGTGTGTGTGGGAAAACGTGGCGGACTTTTCCGGGGAGGTTGGAAACAAAAAACTGCGAGCACAAATTCGAAGCCTGGTGCAGAGATAATTACTGAACACCACAGATTACAGTGGAATCGGGTGTTTTCTCGGGGTGCGGGGAAAGGCTCGTCAAATTGTGGATTAATTGATGGTTGTGGAATATTTTTTCAAGCATGTTTTCGTAATTTCATTTTGAGTTTTCAATTGAGGTTGGATATGTTAACGATGCAAGAAGCATCGTTTCGTTGTCAGATTGCCTTCATTGAATTAACTTTAACATGCTTGGCGAACACGACGATATGTTGGCAATTTATTGTTTTCATTACTGCGGGTATGTTACAGATGCTCGTTGGAGTTAACTGGATTATCAAACAATTTTAAATGAACACATTCACTTGAGCATGGTCAAACGTCGATCAATTTGGGACAAACATTAACATTGAAAATCAAGTCAATCGTTTCTGAATTATCGCTAGCTGAGAGTTAATGGTTAATTAGACGGCACTGAGCAAAACACATTTTTCACTAAATTTCAACTCAAAGAGGCTGTATCTCAAAAACAAGCAGTCCGATCAACAAAGTCAAAACAAATTAAAGGATTTTTTTCAGCTTTTGAACATATTTTCCTAATTTTTAGTGTAAAGAATCTCGTTTATGAGAAAAACATTGTTAAAAAAAATTATATCTCCTGAATAAGATTTTGCACCGTCCTACCTCTACCCCTAAAATAAACCAAAAAATCGAATTTGCATTAAAATAGTACTTTAGTGAAAGTGCGCCGTTTTCAAGTTGCAGCCATTTTCAGGTATTTTTTTTTTTGAAAATAGTCGCAGTTATTCGATTTCTAAAATGAGTGTCCATACTGAGAAAATTCTCGATATTTTGCTTCTTTCATGTTTCGGCCATTCGATTGTAAAATCAAATTTGCAATCAACTTTTTTAAATACATTCGCAGTTTTCCATTTTTTTAAAATTAGTGCACATGTTTGCCCACCTTAAAAAATATTTTGGAAAGGCTGAGAAAATTATCTATATATTGATTTTTTGAACTTTGTTGCTACGACCCTCAGTTGCTGAGATATTGCCATGCAAAGGTTCATTTCAATTTCAATTCGGTTTTATTGGTGAATAATCAAGATACAATGAGTTATTTTGAAGTGCATAACAGAGTTTTGGAGTTTCTTACAGCTGTGTGTTGCATCATAATCCATTTAGGAACAATTATTTCTTTAACTAAGGCACTAGCAAGAGTAAGAAAAAAATATTTAAAAAAAACTTACAGAAATTGCAAATGCAAAGGTTTTAAAACAGGAAAATTGATGTTTTCTAAGTCTCACCCAAACAACCCACCATTTTATAATGTCGTGAAATTTTCCGATCTTTTCGAAAAAAATATTTTCAAAGCTTTTAAACCAGGACTTACATTTTAAAAGGGTCAAACATTCAATATTACTCATATCTATGTATTATGCCGACTATTTGCCATTTAATTAAAGTAAAGTGTCATACCATGCTGAGTTGAGACAAAAAGAGACAACTAAATCCAAAATAGTCTTCAAATGAGAATTTTAACTTCAATTTAAATATATTTTACAATGTCAAGCTGAGTAAATGAAACGGAAAAAAAAATTTTGAAGAAAGAAATCGTAGAAACACATTTCAATATTTAACATGTCAAAAATACCCCAAAATATTAATGTTATAAAAACATCAAAAAAAACAACGATTTACAGCCACCTGCTTTCCACCTGTTGAAAGAAATCTTTAATTTTTCAGGGATGAAAAAACTTGTATAAAAAAAAACAAAATAAAATTAAAATTAAATATAGACGAAAGACAATCCACACATTTTTGGATACTATTATTAAGTGAGAAATTCATTGAACGAAAAGCTCTTGAAGGATGAAGAGGATGCCCACGCTTCATAGCAATATGAAGTGAAAAATACTAAAAATTTCAGAAGTAGCCAATGAGCATACAACGACATGCATTTTTGTATAGATTTTCATTCTATTAGATTTTTCGTTGTAAAATTTCATTTTATTTCGATTCATTTTTTTTTCGTAGTTTCAGCATTACTTGCATTCAGTTAAGGACGTATTAGACTATCGCAAACAAACTTTTTGACAGTTTGGCAGTCTGTCTGCTTTGTTTGTTTGCCTGCATTTGTTTGCAGAAACGTCATCCTGCATACATTCGGCTGTTTGGGAGTTTGGTATCTTGTTAAACACAAAAAAGTGCTAGTTTGTTTGTTTGCCATAGTCTAATAGGTCCTTTAATTGAGTACAGATTATCTTTAAAGTGGGATTTTTGTTTTAAAAATAGTTTCACAGATTTTAGTATTTCTTAAAAATACTAAGTTGTTTGAACATTGCAAATTATTTTCATAGATTTTTGCTACATTATAATTTTGAGGACGTAACATAAAAAAGTATTTCATAAAAATAGCTTTAAAGAAATCATGCTTGCTTATTTTTATCTAACGATACATAATTCTGTATAGATTTTAAGAGTGCACAGCTATCCAGAAAGTTGTTGTCTTCTTATTCCAAAATTTTCAAACTTACGGGACGAATTCGACAACAATCTGATTGTATAAATAGTCAAAATCCATGCAAAATTGTGCAAACTATAAAGAATATGTGTCTTAAAAAACATTATTTGTGAAAATGTATGATTAAATTAAAATTTTCCAAGATAATTTAATCGATTAACGTAAATAATTTCGTAAGAATAGACAGAAAAAGACAAAATTGGAAATTCAATCCTGTTTACAAATTATTGTTCCAAAAGCAAGCAAATGAAGACATAATGTCAGTTTGCATTAAAAAATGCCTAATTAAAAGAAGTTTGATAAATTGCCTCCATAATTGGGATCAAATTTCACTATCTTCATTTGGATACAGCTATCGAAGCCCACCATAATCCTATATCCGACGTCGATGAAAGCCTCGTCAGTGCAGATTTCACTGACCACCAGTATCAGCAGCAGCTTAAGCTCAACTCTTCGCGTAGTTCATCTTCTTTGCAGACTTTGGCACACCCAACAACAGACAAGCGAGATAAAGTGCATCAGTGCAGCATGGGTTTCGAGCGTGGAAGCAGACATGGTAAAATTTCACCTCACGATGCTGGAAAAAAAAAGCATCGTTGTGTCGTTCAATGAATCGTGAGTGTTTATGTCACAGACATGACCAGTATGACAAAGACCATCATAATCAGTTACTCTGTCTAAATGTAAATTTTCATCGCCAGAATCAAAATTATGAAGATGAAACGAGTGCTGTCCATCGCTGACTGGTTTGACCTCTCACCCCAGCTGAATGGGTGCATCATAATCCGGTGGCTTTTTCCTTCCCGGAAAAGCTCGCTCAACTCGCGTGGGTGAGGGCAAAGAGCGATGCTAAATGGTGTTGTTTGAGCGCTCGAAAACACTAGCTCACGCCTCGAATCACGAGAAGGAAGAGAAGTCGTGGTGCTCTTGTTGGCGCATAGTTTTGCTTGAAATATGGGTGTTTGTTTTTCGATCATAATTTATCCCGTGGCCAGGACAGATTTATTTCTGCCGGGGGGGATTTGGGTGCTCACTTGGTGGCGACGATCGTTTTGGCACCGAGGATTTGGCGTGGGAACGCCCTCTCGGGATCAATTGAACGACCAGGACGAAATGTTGAGCTTTAAAATTAAAAAAATCTGGCAAACATGATTTATTTTTATTTTTAAACTACAACATTGAATGATCATCAGCTCTGCAGAACGTCAATATAATGCTGATATGATAAAAAATACAAAAAAAATCTCATTTCATGAAACGAGGTATTGCATCCTGATTTTTTCAAAGCCCTGAAGGTAATCGTTGACTGAAATAATAAAATTAAAAAAACGGCCAGCAACTCTGCATAATTTGAATATCTGTATGACGCCAGAATGGCACTGATATTGACTTCCCCGGCCTTCCCTTTTCACCCAAGTGGAAAACACTTCCTTTCTCAGTAGTTGACTGTCATGTTGGAACACCCTCGAGCAATAATAATATTTCTTTTTTTTTTCATTTGGACTTACTGAATTTTCAACAAAAGTCAAATTCGTGAAAAAAAAACGTTCATTCCAAAATTACTGACTCCACCCTAGTTCCGAAAGCTCATATGAAGGGCAGGCGCAATCAAAAATTTAATTTACAAAAGTGACTACATTGTGCCGCCACACCTCGAGGCGTTGGCATTTTACCAATTTCATCCTGATAATGCATTCGCCCGTGTGGAGTTCAATTGTTGCTGAATGCAGTCAGCTACCGGGGTTTTTTTTGCAAATTTTTTTTTTCCCGAGAGTAACTTTCCACACCAGCCACTAGGAAAGCACGGGATGGTCACTCCCGAAAAGCTGGCGGCACCCATAAATAATGCTATCTGACTTTGATCAGTTTCAATTAAATGCTTTTCCTACTGCTTTTACTCCGATCCCAAAAGTGGGGTGGGAATGTAAAAGGGTTGAGCAACGATGGTGAGGAAAATTAAATTTTCTGTTGGTAGGAGGATAACTGCTGATGTGTTGCCACTCTGTGTTTTGTTTTATTAACGTGGTTTTATTTTACATTAAAAAAAAACTTCTAAAAAACTGAAAGAAACTAAAACAAGCAAAAAGAAACTAAAAGAAACTAAAAGAAACTAAAAGAAACTAAAAGTAACTAAAAAAAAACTAAAAGAAACTAAAAGAAACTAAAAGAAACTAAAAGAAACTAAAAGAAACTAAAAGAAACTAAAAGAAACTAAAAGAAACTAAAAGAAACTAAAAGAAACTAAAAGAAACTAAAAGAAACTAAAAGAAACTAAAAGAAACTAAAAGAAACTAAAAGAAACTAAAAGAAACTAAAAGAAACTAAAAGAAACAGAAAATTAAATTTTCTGTTGGTAGGAGGATAACTGCTGATGTGTTGCCACTCTGTGTTTTGTTTTATTAACGTGGTTTTATTTTACATTAAAAAAAACTTCTAAAAAACTGAAAGAAACTAAAACAAGCAAAAAGAAACTAAAAGAAACTAAAAGAAACTAAAAAAAACTAAAAGAAACTAAAAGAAACTAAAAGAAACTAAAAGAAACTAAAAGAAACTAAAAGAAACTAAAAGAAACTAAAAGAAACTAAAAGAAACTAAAAGAAACTAAAAGAAACTAAAAGAAACTAAAAGAAACTAAAAGAAACTAAAAGAAACTAAAAGAAACTAAAAGAAACTAAAAGAAACTAAAAGAAACTAAAAGAAACTAAAAGAAACTAAAAGAAACTAAAAGAAACTAAAAGAAACTAAAAGAAACTAAAAGAAACTAAAAGAAACTAAAAGAAACTAAAAGAAACTAAAAGAAACTAAAAGAAACTAAAAGAAACTAAAAGAAACTAAAAGAAACTAAAAGAAACTAAAAGAAACTAAAAGAAACTAAAAGAAACTAAAATAAACTAAAAGAAACTAAAAGAAACTAAAAGAAACTAAAAGAAGCTAAAAAAACAAAAGGAAACTAAAAGAAACTAAAAGAAACTAAAATAAACTAAAAGAAAATAAAAGAAACAAAAAGAAACTAAAAGAAACTAAAAGAAACTAAAAGAAACTAAAAGAAACTAAAAGAAACTAAAAGAAACTAAAAGAAACTAAAAGAAACTAAAAGAAACTAAAAAAAAATAAAAGAAACTGAAAGAAACAAAATTGACAAAATTGACAAAATTGACAAAATTGACAAAATTGACAAAATTGACAAAATTGACAAAATTGACAAAATTGACAAAATTGACAAAATTGACAAAATTGACAAAATTGACAAAATTGACAAAATTGACAAAATTGACAAAATTGACAAAATTGACAAAATTGACAAAATTGACAAAATTGACAAAATTGACAAAATTGACAAAATTGACAAAATTGACAAAATTGACAAAATTGACAAAATTGACAAAATTGACAAAATTGACAAAATTGACAAAATTGACAAAATTGACAAAATTGACAAAATTGACAAAATTGACAAAATTGACAAAATTGACAAAATTGACAAAATTGACAAAATTGACAAAATTGACAAAATTGACAAAATTGACAAAATTGACAAAATTGACAAAATTGACAAAATTGACAAAATTGACAAAATTGACAAAATTGACAAAATTGACAAAATTGACAAAATTGACAAAATTGACAAAATTGACAAAATTGACAAAATTGACAAAATTGACAAAATTGACAAAATTGACAAAATTGACAAAATTGACAAAATTGACAAAATTGACAAAATTGACAAAATTGACAAAATTGACAAAATTGACAAAATTGACAAAATTGACAAAATTGACAAAATTGACAAAATTGACAAAATTGACAAAATTGACAAAATTGACAAAATTGACAAAATTGACAAAATTGACAAAATTGACAAAATTGACAAAATTGACAAAATTGACAAAATTGACAAAATTGACAAAATTGACAAAATTGACAAAATTGACAAAATTGACAAAATTTACAAATCATCATAACAAGCCACTTGACAAAATTGAAAACAAAAAGAAGCACTATGAAGCATTAAAAAATACAATTTTACAAGCAACTCAAAATAACCAAGTCATCGTAGTTTTTCCACAGACTTTCCACCAGCTCCCATGTGCCCAGCAACAGAGAAAGGAAGGAAGAAGCGCAAAATTTGGTTAAAAATTCATTACATTCTGATTTATGTACAATTTACGGAAACATGATTTCAGGCGGGGCGATAAAGTGCCATCCTGTTGCCGGTTGGTTTCCTCGTTTTTTTTGCTTGTGGGTGATGACAATGAAACTTTGCGAAGGAAAATACGGAAAATTTGCGTCTGATTTTAGGTTTGAGCTTTGAGTGCTTCTTGATAATATCTTAGAATTTTTTTAAAACCGATTCTAGTCATTAATTTTCAAAGTGAAGTTAGCGCAAATTTGTCCCGCTAATTGAACAATCGAATGCGTCAACTCATAAATCCAGCTCATAAACAAATGCAGTCGTAAACGTGCATATCTCCGCAGTGGCAAGATTTATCAGCAAAAGTCCACAAAATTACGACCAATTTGGAGCCGTTTGACGTCGGCTTTCAAACAGAGACCCTAGCAAAATCCCAAACAATATCTCAAGCCCACAAAACTACAAGCCAACAACATTGGCAGTAAATTTCCCACCCATCAAAAGATGTCACCCCAAAAAGTTCAACCTTTTTCCTCCTTACCATCCGACGAGGCCCAGCATCAATCAAAATTCAAATTCCTGACCGAAAATTTATGGCAGCCCATCATCATCACCGCCGTCTCCATCGTCATTGTCGTCATTTTGCTCCCAGTATGAAACCCCATAATCACCACCCTAATGAAAACCATCGAACTTTTCCCATGTTTGTCCAAATCAGCTCGTCGTACCTTGGCACTCGAGGGAAAACCCCTGGCTCGAAAATAGGACCCCTTTTTTGCTCGAATCCAAAAGGATCAAGGTTTTCGCCCCAACTCGTCGTCACGGGTTTGGAGGCAAAAATTGCTCGACAAATGATGGATTTCGTCTACCCCAGCACAATCAACACCCGGGCAGCTAATACTAGAGAGTTCGGCTCATATGTGGGGAGATTAGGCTCTCGAATCCATGCTGTTGGTAACCGGACCCTAATTTAAACCTCACTGGAGCTGAGCTGTTTTACGTACTGGAATACGGAAAGAGTACGTTTTTTTTTCTTGCTTTTATTTGTAATTTGTATTATAATCAAAATATATTGAAACAGAATACTATCCTTTTGAAAAAAATAGTAATGCGCAAAATTATTCAATCGAAAAATAAATCTTTATTTCAAACCTTTCAAAAGTTATCGATACTGACGCGAAATGTGAATATCTTTTCAGAACCAGTTTTTTTTATTAAAATGTTTTTCATTGTTTTTCTTGCCCTGCCTGTCTTAGTTACAAAAAAATACTCTAAAACGTAAATTTTGATGATCTTACCACACTTCTGGGATATTTCACTATTTATAGATTTTTTAATTTTTTAATCATTTTTTCTGTTTTTATTTTCAAAATTGAATGAAACTTATTTCATACATTTCCTATTCAAAAAGAAAAATAAGGTTTTAAATGCAAGTTTTCATACAATTTTAAGAAAGGGATTTTGTGTCGATTTGGTGTCATGTTCAAGCTCGGTGAAAACTATAGCTCGAGCCTCAAGTCGATTTTTCTCGAATTCGAGCCAGAAACGCCTCGAGGCTCGAGGCAAAATTTCTACCGGGAGAAGTTTTCGAAAAATGGGTACACCAAAAAAATCTGATTTTTTATTTAACTTTTTCAATCATCATATATGTATCATATATGTATTGTTTGATAAGTTTTAGGAAAAAAATCAAGTTTTGCGCTAATAAAAAAAATTGCATTGGGAAATTCTTAAAATGTTGCAAAACATTTATGTTGAAACTTTAAAATTCTTGTAAAAATACTAAAAAGCGGTTTGCATTGTATTTGTATAAATTTATTTCAAGACAGTTTTTTTCTTACTAAAAAAAATAATTTAATCATCTTATTTTTTGAACCCTTATTATTCGGAATATTTGGAAGGGAGACAAAAAGATTCCCAAAAAAGGGTCCACGTGGTTTATGGATGGTCCGCAGAAATATTTAAAAAAATGTTAATATTTTATAAATGATTGAAAAATGCCAAATAATTTTATTTTTTCAATTGTGATGATCAAGATGTTGATTGCTGAAAAGCAGCCTATTCCGTAGTAACTTTCGCTCAAGTGACAGTTCACGTCAAGTAAGAGGGGGATAAACTGCTAGTTTACAAATGCAGATTCGCCTTATTGAACTTAAATGTTGTTAAAAAAAATATTTTGTCTCGGTGTAACTAAAAAAGCTCGGTTTTAAATTAACGATATCTCGGAAACTGTTGGCTAGATTTTCAATGTTAAACAATTTTTTTGGGAATTTTGTTACTCATCTTGAAAATTTCAAAAGCTGATTTTTTTATAAATTGAAAATATGTATAAAAGCTGCCATAGAAAAATAAATTTCACCATACACAGAAAAAAAATAAATTTTGAAAGATTAAAAATTTGATAGGTTTAATACAACCTCTTTTTAGAGTCATATTACATTAAACAAAATGTGTAAAATTGGGAACCTGATGAAAATTCACCAAAACTGATAAATATTTTTGTAAACATTTCCTGATGAATACTACCATCATTTTGTTTTTTCTTGTAATTGTAATAAAACATTTTTTTTAACGAAAACTGTTCTGTAGACTTACCGTTATGAAAAGTTTGAATTGCCTCACATGACACTTTTAGTAATTATTTGGTTTAAAATGACTTTAACTTGAAAAGACTTTATTTAAAAAATAATAACTCTGGTTACATATATTGCACCTGTCAAAGCTCTGGTACAAAAAAGCCTTTTTATCCATATTGTTGCATATTTAAGGATTTCAACTAGAGCGTTCAATTTCCCAGGGTTATAAATTTCCTGGGAAACGGAAAATTTTCAACAAAATTCCCAGGAAATCCCGGGAATTCCCGGGAAATTTGAAATTTATCAAAAATTGTTCTGATCCTGATTCTGATTAATATCATGCAACAAAATTGAATTGAATAGCAACTTAAATGGTCAAACTATGTTTGAGATTCAATGGATGCTTCTACTGCTTGATAAAAAACATACAACATTAGGAAAATAAATATATATTTTTTAATTTATAAGCTGTCTTTCCATTTGTCAACATTATTTAATTGATCTGGGAAAATAATTCAGAAAATATGTTTTTCATGGCAAATATTTTTTTCCAGAGCAAATCTTACTGGTATTAACTTATGAATAAATAGATAAGCACTGAATTTATCTGCTTCTTACTTTAAGTACCATTTTTATGCAATCACAACTCAAAGTTTAAAAACTACCAGATTATTATCAACGACAGTTTTACAATACTTGTGATTGTTATAAGTCTCGTTTTTTTGCCATAATTTTTTTTAAATTGATTCTAACCTTGTCCTTGCATGATCTTGTTGCTCGATTGGAACCCCGATTTGACAGTTCGATTGGAACCCTGAGAGTGACATTTCGCCTCTCCATATAGGCTCTCTAATAATATGAAGTAGTTTTTTAATGTTTTTTTATTAATTCAGTCTAATAAATGACTTCGGTTAAAAGAATTTTCATAGCAAAAAATGTTGTTCAGTACTTTTGTATTTAAATCTTCTTTAAATTTAAACTTTAAACTGTAATTTATCGAACACTTTTAACAATTTAACCTTGTTCTTCATACATAACTCTCTTTTAGAATACAAAGAGACGAGTTGTCTCTTTGTATTCACAGTGATGCATTCTGCTAAAACGCTCAACCAAACCACAATCTCTTTTAGATATAAAATCATACTTTTTTGATTTTCATCTAGGGGAAATATACCCATTTTAATCTCACTAAGCCGTTCGACCAATTCTCATCACTTTTGCCGTTTTCCGCTATTAAACCAAAATTTTCAGATGTATCAACAATGATTAGTTGCTTGCTCACTTTCATTTGAGCTATGTATTGCTTTGGAGCAGTCAAAAACACTTTATTTAAGCTGTAATTCATGATCAAAGTGCTGATAGGCCGATAATAGAAATAGGCTGAGAAAGGGTATACAGTATGTAAAAAAGTATTTACACCCCTTGGGCACTATGCACATTTTGTGATGAAACATGTAAAAAATTTAAAGTTTGACAGGAACCTAGTACAACGTTTTGTTCAGAAACTCATGCCAAACATTTTGCTACAAAAAGCTCATGAAAAGATGATTTCTATAAAAAGTTATATAACAAATACCATTACGAAAATAAAAAAGGTGCAAAAAAAGTTTTTTTTTTTGCCGGCGGTTTTTCCTACGACGTAATTCCGGGTTGGTACGAAATTCCAACGAAAAATCCATTCTATCGATACAAATACCTCCAAAACGGTGTTATACCCACTCCAAAATGTTTATTTAGCAATTCTATGGTAATATATTGACATTTATTTGAATTAAAAGTTTGCAAAATTAAGTTTAGATAAGTTTTATACATAATTTCCAGAGTTATATAAACTTTTATACTAAGTAATTAGTAAACTTTATATTCAATCCAAATTATTTTTTAATCAGTCAAGGATGCCTATTTGGAGTTGGGAGACTGGATTTATGGTGATTTGTCAGCAAATAACATTATTTATGTTAATTTTTCGAAAGGTGTACAAACTTTTTTTGCACCTTTTTTATTATCGTAATGGTATTTGTTATATAACTTTGTATAGAAATCATCCAAACTGCTCGGTATGATCTTCAGAATGACTAAGTACTTTCGAGATATTCAATGTTTAAAAACTTTATATTGTTCACTAGTCAGATCCACCTTGGAATACGGTTCTATCGTCTGGGCGCCATTTTATGCTAACGAGATAAATCGAATTGAAGCTGTTCAACGCAAATTCACTCGATTCGCATTGCGGTACTCTCCCAATCAATCTTTGGATTATGCCAGTCGATGTGATTTCCTTCATCTTGATTTTTTGTCTGTCAGGAGAGATTTAGCGAAAACCGTGTTTGTTTCTGATCTGTTGAGATCCAACATTGATTGTCCTTACTTGGTCGGACAACTCAACATCAACATTCGCCGGCGAACACTTCGCTCATTTGCCTTTCTGACCCTACCCTTTGCTCGCACCAATTACGCCTTCAATGAACCATTCTCCAGCATGTGCAGAGTCTCCAATCGGTGCTACTCGTCTTTTGATTTTAATTTGTCTCGTCCTGTTCAAAAACTTCAATTCTTGACGTTTCTCCGAGAAGAAAATCCCCGACCCCTTAACCCTCTAGTTTAGGTTTACACTTGTAGCTTATTTATTTATTTATTTATTTATTTATATTGTATGTAATTTTCGTTAGCTCAATAGGTTAGTTTAAGTAATTATGTAAAAGCCTTTTTGTCTTTTGGACTGTAAATCTGTTGACAATAAAAAAAGAGGTTTTGTGCCTATTTGAGAAGGACCCATCGGTTGGGATCCACTCAAACGGGCTTTTCCCTCCAAACAAAACAAAACAAAACAAAACAAATCATCTTTTCATGAGCTTTTTGTAGCAAAATGTTTGGCATGAGTATCTGAACAAAACGTTGTACTAGGTTCCTGTCGAACTTTTAATTTTTTACATGTTTCATCACAAAATGTGCATAGTGCCCAAGGGGTGTAAATACTTTTTTTTACATACTGTAGTTCCCCTGATTTGGTCATAATAAATAAAAACGAAAAAAAACTCAATTTTGATCTTTGCGGGAAGCAGAACTCTATTTTCACATTGTATAAAAACAATTTTCGTTCAAAAAGCATACCAAAATTATTATTTATTGATTTTTTTTCGTTCTATAATATTGTAATGTTTAAACAAGATCTATTTTTAAGTTGTGAATGTTTCAGATATTACTATCGTCTGATATAAACGTTGCAATGAAATTTTCAAACGAACTGATATGTTGAATAAGGACAGTGAATTAAAATTTATAGAATAAAATTGAGAACTTTAAATTTTTTTGATAAATTAAAAAAACCATGTACCAAAAAGTTACGAAAATGTTTACAAGCATAAATTCTTGAATGTTTTGCATTTATGCTTAGAATTTAATTTTTGTCCATGTTTACATCAGATCAATAAGAACTAAAATGCGTTTCCAACATTCTGAAAATCTTATTTAACTGTTTTATTTAACTTTAATTTATATACAAAAGTTCTGAAGATTACAAAATAAATTGAAAGGTGTAATTGATCAAGAGATTTAATCAGTGGCTTTTCTGTCTAAATATGCAAAACTGGTGTCAATTACTGATAGATTGATTAAAAGTTGTTCTACTGAACTCAAATTAATTAAAGAATGTTTTAAATTATGAAAGCATTGAAAAAAAAATTTGCAGGTAAATTTCATCAGTTGCTTTTTTAACTAATTTTTGAAAGAAGCTGTTTAAAATTAGTGCAAATTAAATAACTTTTTTTTGTCGCTGTTATTATTTTTTCAAACTTCCGATATTCGTTTCACAACTGTAAAAAAAACTCTATGCACCTCCGTGGGGACACGACTTTGGTTTCGTCGTTTGGAAAACAGCTCGTTTTCATACCGAGCTCAGCCCTGCACAGCAATGCAAAGCTCAATGAACAGGACCCATTTATCTTGTGACCCTAATCTTTTGCGGAACCATGTTTTTTTTCCTTTCGAGGGGGTGGGGGTTAGCGTGGTTCACGTTTCTATGAAAAAGACAAAAGTTGTTATTTTGTCTTGCATCAACCGTAATTTCGTTCTTTTATGTCCCCAGAAGCACTCCTGAAAATTTGTGCCCATTTGGGAAGGTCTAGGAGCTCCAGTTTTAATTTGAAATTTATATGGGATTTTGATTTATTTTCCATGGGAAACTATCTTTTTTTACATTGTATCAGGATTTTTTTTATAAATCGATGAAATGGCTTGATTCTTGTAGTAAGAGATAGGTTTTGAACTGGGGAACAACTTTGTAGAACATACCAACAAGCTAGGAAGTGACCCTTTAAAGATACAGATACTTTTAGATGGTGGCTGGCCCCTTCAAAAGCCACCATCTAAAAGTATCTGTATCTTTAAAGGGTCACTTCCTAGCTTGTTGGTATGTTCTACAAAGTTGTTCCCCAGTTCAAAACCTATCTCTTACTACAAGAATCAAGTCATTTCATCGATTTATAAAAAAAAATCCTAATACAATGAAAAAAAAGATAGTTTCCCATGGAAAATAAATCAAAATCCCATATAAATTTCAAATTAAAACTGGAGCTCCTAGACCTTACCAAATGGGCTCAAATTTTCAGGAGTGCTTCTGGGGACATAAAAGAACGAAATTCCGGTTGATGCAAGACAAAATAACAACTTTTGTCTTTTTCATAGAAACGTGAACCACGCTAGTGGGGGTGGGTTTGAATGGAAATCGATTCCTGGTTTGCAGTGAGGGGCATTGGAATGTATTTGTAATGATTTGAATGCTGGACTTGGCATTCAAAATAAAAAAGTATTAATTTTGATATAACAAATCTTAACAATGAAATGAAAAGAGTTGCATGACTAACATCACATTCAATCTTGTCATTATAGTTGAACAAAAACTCGGTAACTTTTATTTGCCATTTTTGAACACGTGTAACAGACATAGTTAAAAGGTAATCAGCATTTAATTCTGTATTCGTTCGATAACCCACGGAATGGAAATATTAACTCATTAGCCTGTGTATATATTTTCGAAAAACCTCAAAATATTTACCTACCTGTAAAGATTTCACCATTATTTTCAAGCACGATATCCTCTCCTCACTCCAAATATCCAACAGGGAACTTTGTCAGGTGTTCTTCACTAAGATTTGATCCGTTCATCGAAAAGCATACAGCCATAAACAGATGGCAACTCAGCCGCAGCAGCAGCAGCAGTGCTGCCATCTGAACTGGAAAATCAATCCGAACGTGAAGTTTTCCACATCAAACTAACCAACCTAACCTCACAGAACCCACACAACCCATCGTACCGAGATCTTGGGACATGAGTGTGTGTGTGTATATGTGGGAAATACATTTCGATTATTCAGGTGAAAACAAGTCAAATATTGGCATCTGATTGAGCCCTGGCTGCTCATTTCCAGGCTTCCCAGAGAGCATGCCTTGGGGTGCCGACGCGTTTTCCATGGTAACTATACGGGGTCGTTCAAAGATAACGTGACAAAAAAAAATTGAACTATAACATTTTTTTTTCTTTCCCGTTGCAAAAAAATGATAGTGTGTCACGTAGTACCTGAACGGCCCCTTTCCAGATGAGAATATATATGGGGGTGTGTGTACATTTGGTAAAAGGTAAACAAACCGCTCGAGAAACGTCATCTTCCTACAAGTTTAGTGCGAAATGGAATGGCAAGCACTAGAAACGATGACGACGACGACGATGGGGTTGGCATCTAATCAATGTAGAGTTTCGGAGAAGACGGAACGGCAACAGCAGCAGTAGTACAAATTAAATAAACTGAATTAGAATGAAAGTTATTCCAGATGGTTAGCGTTCGCAGAATGCGTAAACTGTTGGGTTTATGGAAATTATGCTCTCTGTCTTGGCTGGAGGGCGGATGAAAATGGGATGGAAAGTTTTCAAGCTTAATTATTATTCAAAATAAGACGTTAGTTGTAAGCAGGTGGATCGTTATTAATTAGTTGGAAAGCTTCAGAACAAGTTGACAGAGCTGATTGAGTTGACAGAACTTACACATTTGGCAGTAAACTCTAACTTCTAACAGTGAAAAAGTACTCCACTCCAATTTCACATCACTTCACTTTCACTATAAAATCACTTTCACTCCAATTTCACTTCACTTCATTATCACTTCACTTTCACTTCACTTTTACTTCACTTTCACTTCACTTTCACTTCACTTTCACTTCACTTTCAATTCACTATCACTTCACTTTTACTTCACTTTTACTTCACTTTCACTTCACTTTTACTTCACTTTCACTTCACTTTCAATGCAAAAAAGAAAATGTGATTACAATTTTATTGCATTCACTGTGAAGTCCGTAATAGAAACGAAACATTCATTAAAGAAAAATCTGGTGGGTGTAAAATGAAAAATGCAAAATGTAAAATTTAAAATTTAAAATGTAAAATGTAAAATGTAAAATGTAAAATGTAAAATGTAAATTGTAAATTGTAAATTGTAAATTGTAAATTGTAAATTGTAAATTGTAAATTGTAAATTGTAAATTGAAAATTGTAAATTGTAAATTGTAAATTGTAAATTGTAAATTGTAAATTGTAAATTGTAAATTGTAAATTGTAAATTGTAAATTGTAAATTGTAAATTGTAAATTGTAAATTGTAAATTGTAAATTGTAAATTGTAAATTGTAAATTGTAAATTGTAAATTGTAAATTGTAAATTGTAAATTGTAAATTGTAAATTGTAAATTGTAAATTGTAAATTGTAAATTGTAAATTGTAAATTGTAAATTGTAAATTGTAAATTGTAAATTGTAAATTGTAAATTGTAAATTGTAAATTGTAAATTGTAAATTGTAAATTGTAAATTGTAAATTGTAAATTGTAAATTGTAAATTGTAAATTGTAAATTGTAAATTGTAAATTGTAAATTGTAAATTGTAAATTGTAAATTGTAAATTGTAAATTGTAAATTGTAAATTGTAAATTTTTAATTGTAAATTGTATAAATTTGTGATAAATTTTATAATTGTGAGCATTTTTGCAGTCAAATCACACTTCAGTCTGATAGAAGTCATTTGCATGTCGTAAAACACTTTTAAAGCTAAAATACTGCAGCTAGCCTGCATCCAGGCGTTTCTCTCTCGTTGCTTAAAGACTTAATCCAAAAATTCTCAAACCCCATGGAAACAAAGTCAGACAATTACGAAATCCGCTCCGCCCAAGCTTCCATTAGTTTGCTCCTGTGGCCATAATTCACTCACTAATTGCTTCTGCTAGAATTTCTTCCCGTACAGGGTTCTGGCGCAGCTACTGGCTCCGCATTATCCCTGTGGGATCTTCTTTCATACAGAGCGAGAGGGAAGTACATGTGGGCACCTTACGTGCACACATGCATGGAAATTAATCCACTTTTGGAGTTACTTTTACAACTTTTGTAGAGAGAAGTACTGTGATTGAAGAAATTGATTTTTTTCAGATTGCTTTTCAATTACGGACTTCAACATTGATGAACCAAATTACATATTCAAACATGTCAAAGTGTAAGTTCGAGAAAATTTCAGGTAAGTGCAATTAAAAAAAGAAAAGTTCTGGTAAGTACCTTCTGTCAATAGCCTAAGTCTGTCATGTTAAAATTCTGCTAGGTGACTGCATTCCGTGAAAACGATTCCCGCCTAATCCTGTCGCAAACGCAGCTTATGGAGAGCATTTTCCACTGCATCAACCTTCGCGCGCTCCCACTTGCCGCAACATTACAGCGCGTCCAAAGGTTCAGCGCGAATTTTCGGGACGAGATCAACTCGCATCATCATCAGAAGGATTTTTCCTTGCACCATCCGTCTGACCTGACCTGGCCTGACTGTGCGCTTCAGAAGACCACTTTAGAGTCGGTTGGTATCGCGTAATTGTGTATCCAACGCGATGGTCGTAATCGCGATTGAGCAGAGTTGGGGGTGGGGAGAAAACTAGGTTATCTCCGGGAGCGTCTGCAACTGATGCAGATGGGATGTAACGGGGTAGCAGCTGGTGAAGATGGTCCAGCAGGATTTTGGGAGCTGAGCAGAGGAATGTTTGATAATGTCGGAATTTTGAAATGAGATTTTTTCGAGTTGACTGTCCTCGTTCAAATGTTTTACTTTGTTGGTGCTATTTAAGGTACATTCGGAGGTTCAGAGTCAGTAGTCAGTTGTCGGAAGTTAGTAGTCAGAAGTCAGTAGTCAGAAGTCAGAAGTCATACGTCAGTAGTCAGTCGCCAGTAGTCAGAAGTCGATAGTCAGTAGACAGTAGTCGGAAGTCAGTAGTCAGAAGTCAGAAGTCAGAAGTCAGAAGTCAGAAGTCAGAAGTCAGAAGTCAGAAGTCAGTAGTCAGTCGTCAGTAGTCAGAAGTCGATAGTCAGTAGTCAGTCGTCTGCAGTCAGAAATCAGAAGTCAGAAGTCAGTATTACGTAGTCAGTAGTCAGTATTCAGTAGTCAAAAGTCAATATTCAGAAGTCAGAAATCATAAGTCAGAAATCAAAGTCAGTAGTCAGCATTCAGTAGTCAAAGGTCATTTGTCAGAAGTCAGTGCAAGTGCTCAATTTTCAAGTTTCTAAGTTTTCAGTTCCCACTTGCCGGATTCCCACGAACCCTCCAGCCAACTGCAGTTCAAATTCCCCCCTTCGTACAGCTCACTCGTCCAGCGTCAGCGCCACACGCTCCAAAGCCCATTCATCAAGGCCAACACTTGTACCGTTGGCGTCGTTTGCGAGACTTCTGTCCGAAATTCCCCGAGTCCCTGCCGAAATTTCGGGAATGGTGAAACTATTTCGCTCTCGATTTAATTTCGGTAATTCAACATCAACCGCACGCCCGGCTGGTCCTTGCCTCAGCTCCAGAGCGAATTTCAGGACGGCTGCCTCTCTGACTGACTGAAGCTCGGGATTCTGTGGCAAGGTAATAAAATTTGCACAATTTCGAGTCATAAAATATCCATAACTGCAGGGGCTGGGGTCTGATGTGGTCTGTCGGAGAACTTTTGGGAACGGTCAAAATTTTGAGAGGGGGGCTGCAACGAATGCCTCACTTGAGTGAAATAGAAATTGAGACATGACAGACACACTGCACACAGACTTGAAATTGTACGGAATCGTATCGTTGGCTGGGAACGAGTGTGTGCACTTGGCTGGTATGAAGAATGGCCCGTGGGTTGATTGCAGAGTGGATTAAAACTGGAAGCGTGAAATGCTGGACATTTTTGATTTCCATTACGGACTTCAGAAATTAGGTATAAGTTCAAATTTAGATATAAGGTTGTAATGGTAAGAGCAGGTGTGTGTGTGTGTGTGTGTGTGCAACCAACCAAACGGGACCACGCGGTCGCTTCTTACAAATTGAGTTGTTTCCATGTATTTTTAGCTCTCATTCTATACATGCAAATAACTCGCATAGGCATTTGGAAGGTGTTAGCTCTGCCGAGCTTCGGTGACCCATTTCTACGCTGGCTAGCCGAGCGCGAGGTACTTCAGCTTTGTCGACAAGCCCCGCCCTGAAGAACGTTTGGACCAATCGGATTCAAACGTTATTTAGAACTTCCGAACCCTTGTCAAATGGACAAGGACCCAGCGCGTATATAGTTGATGGTGGTAACAGTATTCCTAATTCCAGTCATAGCTCACCAAGTCGCGATGGCCTAGTGGTTAGCATTTTTGCTTACCAATCCAAAGGACGGGGGATCGAACCCCGACTCGAGCGACTTTGATTTTTCGTTCATGTTCAGAGTTTCAAGATTTATATTTCCTATACTTTCTCGTTGGGAGCAGATGGGAATCGAACCCAGGATCATTCGCTTATAAAGCGAACACCGTAACCAGTCAGCCACGGCCGCTCCTTAGGTTGTAATGGTAAGAGCAGGTAAGTCTAAAATAATTTTGAGTGAGATGCTGTTCTGGTATGTACATTCTGTCAATTTGTAAGTTAGGGAGCGTTCAAAAATTACGTAATATATTTTAAGAAAAAAGTCCAAAAACACTTAAATTTAACAAAACCGACATTTTTTTTTCCGCGCGGCCATCAAACCGTCTGATCTCCGCAGTTTGAGATTAAACGAGGGCGAAAAAAAAGGGATGCCCTTTACGCGAAACAGCGGATGAAAATTACCCGCTCAAGTGGTTCTCCGGTCTGCGGAAAACGTCTCTCGGCTTCTTTGAAAAGGTCGGCCCGGTTGCGACTGAAAAGGTGCCCCAGCTCCCAACGAAAAGAAACGACCGCAAATTTGATTTCTCCTGGACCAGGCAACAAAAAATCGAATAAAATGTGGGGGCTCACCTCGACCGTAAAAAAAACAAGAGGGACTACGACAACAGGACACGGCGCACAAAATCGACAAATTTTCCGCACATCTTCAAGTTTTCCCGGAAAGACGACTTTTTTTTCATTTCGTTCTGCCTGTCCAAGCACGTTTGGAGTTGGAATTCTGGAAACATTTACATACAGGCTCGCGTCTTGCGGTGCGGTTTGGGCTTCAGGCCTTAAACATCCCAAGATAATGTGGGTTTTCCGAGGGGGGTTCTCCCTTGCTTCCCCGGAAGTGAAACGGGGAAAGGGGTGGGGAAGACCCCGTTGGCACTTTTTTGTTTGAAGAAAGAAGGTTATTCATGTTCAGATGGGGTTTTGTTCGAACTTTAATATTAGAAAAAAGTGTTTTTTTTTATTTTCATCTTTAACAATTTTTAAGTGTTTTCTATAAATATCACAAGTTAAATTACAGTTTATATTAAATCTTTATCCAAGGTTGCAACGAGGAACAAAACCTTTACAAAACATTTTTTTTTTTCAAACAGTTCGTCGCTTGGTTCTGTTGGTCGAGGTCAAATATCAATCATTATTTCAAAAATTCAAATCAAAACCTATCTCAAATTTTTAATAACAAAATAGCAATCATTGTATTGTCAAAATGTAAAAAAATCATGAGAAAAGGTTTTTCGTCAATTTTCATTTGAGATGTTGATCAGCAGCTTTTCTATTTATACCTAATTAAAAAAAAACAAAATTTTAAAATGTGATAATCGAGGAAAAATATCATAGAACAGTTTGCTATCGACATGTAAAATTTCCAATAAAAAAAAGTAGTATCTTTTCAGATTTTTTGCACCATATTTTTTATTTATTTTTTGTTATGAAGGTGGAAATTAAATGAACATTAAATACATAATTTAAAATTGCTTGTCAATCAACATTTAACTCACGTACAGATTAAAACAGATTCCAATATTGTTGTTAAAATTTTAGGATTTTATTTAAATTGGGAATAAAATGTAAGTTCACTTAAAGCAATATTATTTAAGTTAAAACTTAAATTTTAAACTGGCCCAAATTTGGTCAGAAGGTTCCTTGGTCCCGATAATTAGACACATATTTTTACAGTTATTTTTAGATAAAAAGTCCAACCAAAAGAATTTTATTTGCGCCAAAGAGAACTCAAAAAGATCGGTTGAAATGACAAGGAGATACAAATTTTGAAGAAAAAAAAATGGCCAGTACTTTCGAAAATTTCAAAGTTTAGATCCATCTTGACCTGGCTAGGACCATCTTTATGGTCAAATAAAAAAAAATATTAAGGCAAAGCTACTTTTTGACCAATTTCGGGCCATTTTATGGGTAATTCTCCACCAACTCACACGAAATTGGAAAAAAAAAAGTTGCCCCGACCCCTCTTCGGAGTTCTAAGGAGTAATTGTGGAGCTTTAAAATCGCTGCCATTTCCCCTTACACAACTGTAAAAAATCGTGAGATATGTCATTTTATAGGAAATTACTTTTCGAATCTGAAATAACCCAGAAGGGTCATTTTCTCATTTAAAACTAAATTTTTCATTTTAAAATTACGTGTTTTTTCCTAACTTTGCAGCGTTACATTTTAAAGTGTAACAATGTTGTACAAAGTTGTAGAGCATACAATAACAAAAAATTTGATATATAGACATAAAGGGTTTACATGTATTCTTCACGAGTTATCAGAATTTTACAAAAAAGTTTTTTGGAAAAGTTATGATTTTGACCATTTTTGACCAGTTTTTCGAATTTTTAGCTCCAAAAACTCAATCGTGTGCTTTTGAAAGTATTTTTTCGGAATGTTCAGCTAATTTTGCATAAGAATAACCCCTTGATCGATTGTTGTGAAATTCGCTTTGGTAATAAGAAAAAGCTTGAATCAATGTTTCGTTTAAACACTCACTTTTATCATAGAAATCTCAATCTTTTCCTTGATCTTGATAACATTTTCATTTTCAAAAGGACATTTTTGCAAAATTTTGCGATGCGGAAACATGCAAAGATCTCAAATTTCATTGAAGTCGAACCATTTCTTCCGCTTTTGGCACTATATCACAATTTGACATTTTTCTATTTTTTTCGATTTTTTTTTAAACTATATGAGAGGCTCCTACTGCGTGGAAAAAAAATCTTTTTCAAATTTCACCAATTTCAACCCTTTTCACCAGTGGACCATGAGTGGCGAAACCGGAAAAGACCAACACTGACCGGCGGCGTTGCTCAGAATAGGCCCTCCGTAGATTAGAATCAATAAAACATGACCAAAACGAGGCCAACCCGAAGACTAGCCCCTTTACGTTCGTTCCCTTTGATGGCCCGGGGTCAGCCAGATCGAGGGAAGAACAAAAACCCCTTTTTCAGAGGTTGCTCATCGCATTGAAATTCTATTAGTCGAAATTTCGCCGATGATGTAATCAGTCGACGGTTGATTTTTATTTGGCCCGTTTCATTGAACCATTTAAGGCCAAGGGTCAGAATGCTGACGGGGTTTCCAACTCAGTGTTGCTTCTCGGGAGTTTCCCAAATCCTATTAACAGGCGCCTTCATCAAATTCAATTTGGGACACCAGGCGGCTCCGTGTTAACTCACTTTGGCCATTAAACACGCCCACGCATACGCACGATATCACATTAGGGACGCATTTACAGACCTCTTCCCCCGTTCACTTCAAGGCTCAATATGTTGATGCGTCCCCTCCCCGCCCTTCACTAATCCCGTCCCATCAGGAAAGCAACAACTATCCCATCATGAACGGCTCCTTTGGAAAAGAAGAAGAAGCAGAAGAATTCCACGAAAAAGGCAGGAAAAACCTGTCGGAATTCGAAATTCACCACGCATACACGCACGCCCCTCAGCTTAATATCCTTTTCAACCTCACCCCTCCGCAAACCAAACAAAATCCTTAAGGCTCTTACTTTGTGCTCGGGCCGCGAAACGTGTCCTTTACTGGGCGTATTTTTGCCTCTTCCCGGAAGAAAGGCGCTCTTCGGTTTGGCTGCCGATGCCGAAGAGAAGGATAATATCCATTTATTATTCTATTTTATTCCACTTCAACGGATCTCCATCTCTTGTGGGCAGAGGCACTACGGGCTGTGACCTCCTCTTCCTCTACCACCGAGCATTGCGTCGCCTTGGTCTTTGGCTAAGCATTAGCTGTCGAGACCTTCACCTTTTTGTGTGAGTGTGTGTGTGTGTGCGGGGAAAGGCAGTGGTCTTCAAGTTGAAAAGTTACCATGGTTACCAAAAGCTATTATTTTTTTTATTTGACAAAGATATCAATGTTTGAAATTCCACCAGAGCATTAAGGGTTATCTAGGATATTAAAGCTACCAACTAGTTGCTAAAATTATGAATGTTACAACTAAACAAGGGTTACCAATGATGAAAAATAACAATCGGATACATTATGGTTACCAAAGCTACTTCCAATATTCTTATCATATTATACAAAGTTAACAATGCTCTCAATGATTCTATGAAACTTAAAGATACTTATGCCAAAAGAAAACCAGATATACTCAAACTATCAAGCTACCAATAATATAAATGCATTCAGTGCTACCAACAATCAATGCTACCAATGATTCAAATGTTTCCTCTCCATCCCAAGAAATCCATGGTTTTGAAAAGTTACCATGGTTACCAAAAGCTACCAAAGTTTTTTTTTAGTTTGACAAAGTTATCAATGTTAGCGAATCCACCAGAACATTAAGGGTTATCAAGGCTCTTAAAGCTACTAACCAGTTACTTAAATAACGAAAATTTACAAAAAAAAACTAAGGTTACCAAAGATAAAAAATAAAATCAGATAAAAATTGCTGCCAATGCTTTTCCTAAGATTTTTATCATATTATCCAAAGTTATGCTCCCAATGATCCTAAGAAATTTAATTTAAAGATACTGTTGACAGAGGTATACCAGATATACCCAAAATATCAAGCTACCAATGATAAAAATGCAGTCAATGCTACGAACAATATAAAGATTCCAGTGCTACCAAAAATTTCAACATTACCGATTCCAACAGTGGTTCCAATGATCCTTTTCCGTTCCAAGATAACTACATTTAAACATGACTTAAGTTACCAAAGATGCTCCAAGTAACTAGAGTATCACGGTTACCAAAGCTAATAATTGTATTTAAGATACTTGTCTTATCTTTTAGAGTTATCAGAGACCGGAGAGATCAAGAGATACCGACGTTTTTATTACTACCAACAATACTGTCAGTGCTACCAAGAAACATCAACGGTACTGACAATGCTACTGTTACCAATTGTAACGCAGTTCCAACTGTTCTTTAGATAAAAGAAAAAGTCACAAGATTTCTTAATGTGCATCAAAATGAACTTGAAAAAACAATAATAACAGTTTTCACTTTTGTATGGTTACCAAGGTAAGACAACTTCCATTTGGCCAAACCAAATTTAATTTAAAGGTTTTTGTCTCCCTTCCAATTTTCCAAAATAGGGAACATCAATTGTAAACTGATTAAAAATATTTTTGCAAGTAGAGTTTGGATTCACATATTTATGAATTGGTTGAAGCCCACTGCCTTGCGACCTTAAATCCGCCCAGTGAAAGCCACCAGGAGGGGATCTCCAGCTAATCTTTGGCCAACTCTGAGGGACCAGTATTTTCGCATTTCCCCCATGTTTTCCCCCTCGCTGAAACCCCGCCAAAAAGAAAAACAAAAATCCACCACACCGGGGAATACAGAAAGCAGCTCTGTTTTCCAATACTTTGCCCCTTTGGCATTGTTTATTTTTTCTACTTGTGTGTACACAGTACACTCCTGAGCCAGCCAAAAAAGGACCTTTTGATGATAATGAGGGTGAGGAGAGTTTGTGTGTGTGTGTGTTTCCAAACATGAACGCACGTGGTTAGATGTGACCGCCCACGCGTCCCCCATTGCCACGTTGCGTTCACAATTGATTACCTTAATGGACTTTCATTCGAGTGGCAGCTGTGTTGATTTTTGTTTGATGTTTTGGGACTCGAGTTTCCGCGTCGGTGTTCAAGGTTGAAGGACTCGCTAATTGACACTCTCTCTTTTCTACGTGGAGCCCTTTTTTTGGTTCGATAATAGGTCAATGAGGTTTAAATCAGGAGTTGCAGAGTGATAAAATTTTGCTTTATTTATTTTTGTTTTCAGAAAAGACACAGAAACTAATCATTTTCATTGTATAAGACGCTGGGATGAAATTTGGTTCATCTGTAAATTAAATTCATATCAATTGTCTAAAAAATTTTGACATAAAAAGCCATAAAAAACTAAAACTTCAGCAGCGCTTTTGCGAATTATTAAATTTTACATGATTTTCTGTTTTTTACATAATATACCATGTAAAAAAAATCTCCGTGAATAAGCATGGACTTTTTTCAGTGAAAATTTCATTTTCCCTAATGCACGGAAACAAAAAAGAGGAATTCAATTTTTCGTTAAGCAATTAAAATAAAAATACATATTCAATTCCAAACTTGTGAAACTGATCGCAAATTTATATATTTCATGGAAGAAGAAATGTATACCTATATTGAATCGATTTCATGATAAAATCGCTCAAAATGTCAAACATTGCAATACAAAAAAACATTTCCTGGTAATCCAGAAGTCTGGCCAAACAAAAGCTTAATGACATAAAGTCTGCTCAAGTGAACAAACGACGAGATCTGTGAAAACAAATGCGCAACAAGGATATCTCATCATTTTCCATTCAGAAGTACATGACAAAGGAAAGGAAATTAAGGAGAGGGGCAAAGGGAGAGGTGGGTTATTCATCCTTATTAACGACGACGAATCCTGCTGAACGCTCCACCCACCCTCTGTGCGGTGTTTGTTTCATGGCAGAATGAATTTTGTACGTGAAAGCACGCTCAAAAGTTTGAATGTAAATTTACGTGAAAATTAATGTAACTGTTGTACGCTTAATAATCGGTACCAATTTGGCAACAATTCAAATAGGTATATTGTTTTAAGAAGTTTCAAAAAGTAATTTCCTCATTTTGTATGTAATGCAAACTGACATTAAACTGCATGTAAAATTAAATTTTAGCTGTGCACAACCCATCCATCACTAGCAACCAGGAAAGGGCAGATAATCCTCTGAATCGACAAAAACAAGCACACTTCTTACGTGAGCTCCCCCCACCTCCTTCCTTATAGCAGGGAATCTCCGGAAAGATTCCCCGTGCTATAAGACAGGAATGAGGTCACCTCTCAACCACACCCATTTAATGGTACACATCTCACAAGTTGATTCAATAAAACACTCCGGGTTCAATTTGATAAGACTCAACTGCGTAGCCTTCTTCTCCTCCATCTTGTGGGTACATTTCCCAGCAATTGCACTGACGAGATAAAATTTACTGCTTAGAAGTTGGCACTAACCCGGGGATCAAGATGACGAGGATGACCAACCGGCCAAAGTGTTCGTCCTCGTTATTGGCTCAAAGTGGAGCCCAGAGATTAAAGGAATGCGAATGAACTAAGAGTTGGGAGAAATAAGCAATACTTTAGGAGAGAGTGGTCAATTTTAAAATTCTTAAAATTCTTAAAATTCTTAAAATTCTTAAAATTCTTAAAATTCTTAAAATTCTTAAAATTCTTAAAATTCTTAAAATTCTTAAAATTCTTAAAATTCTTAAAATTCTTAAAATTCTTAAAATTCTTAAAATTCTTAAAATTCTTAAAATTTTAAAATTTTAAAATTCTTAAAATTTTAAAATTTTAAAATTTTAAAATTTTAAAATTCTTAAAATTTTAAAATTCTTAAAATTTTAAAATTCTTAAAATTCTTAAAATTTTAAAATTCTTAAAATTCTTAAAATTCTTAAAATTTTAAAATTTTAAAATTCTTAAAATTCTTAAAATTTTAAAATTCTTAAAATTTTAAAATTCTTAAAATTTTAAAATTTTAAAATTCTTAAAATTTTAAAATTTTAAAATTTTAAAATTTTAAAATTCTTAAAATTTTAAAATTTTAAAATTCTTAAAATTCTTAAAATTTTAAAATTTTAAAATTTTAAAATTCTTAAAATTTTAAAATTTTAAAATTCTTAAAATTCTTAAAATTCTTAAAATTCTTAAAATTTTAAAATTTTAAAATTCTTAAAATTCTTAAAATTTTAAAATTCTTAAAATTTTAAAATTCTTAAAATTCTTAAAATTTTAAAATTCTTAAAATTCTTAAAATTTTAAAATTCTTAAAATTTTAAAATTTTAAAATTCTTAAAATTTTTAAAATTTTAAAATTTTAAAATTTTAAAATTCTTAAAATTCTTAAAATTCTTAAAATTCTTAAAATTCTTAAAATTCTTAAAATTTTAAAATTCTTAAAATTTTAAAATTTTAAAATTCTTAAAATTCTTAAAATTCTTAAAATTTTAAAATTCTTAAAATTTTAAAATTCTTAAAATTCTTAAAATTCTTAAAATTCTTAAAATTCTTAAAATTTTAAAATTCTTAAAATTTTAAAATTTTAAAATTTTAAAATTCTTAAAATTCTTAAAATTCTTAAAATTCTTAAAATTCTTAAAATTTTAAAATTTTAAAATTCTTAAAATTTTAAAATTCTTAAAATTCTTAAAATTCTTAAAATTCTTAAAATTCTTAAAATTCTTAAAATTTTAAAATTTTAAAATTTTAAAATTTTAAAATTCTTAAAATTTTAAAATTCTTAAAATTTTAAAATTCTTAAAATTCTTAAAATTCTTAAAATTTTAAAATTCTTAAAATTTTAAAATTTTAAAATTTTTAAAATTTTAAAATTTTAAAATTCTTAAAATTTTAAAATTCTTAAAATTCTTAAAATTCTTAAAATTTTAAAATTTTAAAATTTTAAAATTCTTAAAATTTTAAAATTTTAAAATTTTAAAATTCTTAAAATTTTAAAATTCTTAAAATTTTAAAATTCTTAAAATTTTAAAATTCTTAAAATTCTTAAAATTTTAAAATTTTAAAATTCTTAAAATTCTTAAAATTTTAAAATTTTAAAATTCTTAAAATTTTAAAATTTTAAAATTCTTAAAATTCTTAAAATTTTAAAATTCTTAAAATTTTAAAATTCTTAAAATTCTTAAAATTTTAAAATTTTAAAATTCTTAAAATTTTAAAATTCTTAAAATTTTAAAATTCTTAAAATTCTTAAAATTCTTAAAATTTTAAAATTTTAAAATTTTAAAATTTTAAAATTCTTAAAATTCTTAAAATTCTTAAAATTTTAAAATTTTAAAATTCTTAAAATTTTAAAATTCTTAAAATTTTAAAATTTTAAAATTCTTAAAATTTTAAAATTCTTAAAATTTTAAAATTCTTAAAATTCTTAAAATTTTAAAATTCTTAAAATTCTTAAAATTCTTAAAATTTTAAAATTTTAAAATTCTTAAAATTTTAAAATTCTTAAAATTTTAAAATTTTAAAATTCTTAAAATTCTTAAAATTCTTAAAATTCTTAAAATTTTAAAATTCTTAAAATTCTTCTTAAAATTCTTAAAATTTTAAAATTCTTAAAATTTAAAATTCTAAAATTCTTAAAATTTTAAAATTCTTAAAATTCTTAAAATTTTAAAATTCTTAAAATTCTTAAAATTCTTAAAATTCTTAAAATTCTTAAAATTCTTAAAATTTTAAAATTCTTAAAATTTTAAAATTCTTAAAATTTTAAAATTCTTAAAATTCTTAAAATTTTAAAATTCTTAAAATTCTTAAAATTCGTAAAATTCTTAAAATTCTTAAAATTTTAAAATTCTTAAAATTTTAAAATTCTTTAAAATTCTTTAAAATTCTTTAAAATTTTAAAATTTTAAAATTCTTAAAATTCTTAAAATTTTAAAATTCTTAAAATTCTTAAAATTTTAAAATTCTTAAAATTCTTAAAATTTTAAAATTCTTAAAATTCTTAAAATTTTAAAATTTTAAAATTCTTAAATTTCTTAAAATTCTTAAAATTCTTAAAATTTTAAAATTCTTAAAATTCTTAAAATTCTTAAAATTCTTAAAATTTTAAAATTCTTAAAATTTTAAAATTTTAAAATTTTAAAATTCTTAAAATTCTTAAAATTCTTAAAATTCTTAAAATTCTTCTTAAAATTCTTAAAATTTTAAAATTTTAAAATTTAAAATTCTAAAATTCTAAAATTCTTAAAATTCTTAAAATTCTTAAAATTCTTTAAAATTCTTAAAATTCTTAAAATTCTTAAAATTCTTAAAATTCTTAAAATTCTTAAAATTCTTAAAATTCTTAAAATTCTTAAAATTCTTAAAATTCTTAAAATTCTTAAAATTCTTAAAATTCTTAAAATTCTTAATGCCGCAAGTGTTCACTCAAAAACCGCACACGTACCGAAACCGTTGGCCAAACATTCGCAGTAAATTCCCATCGATAAAGATGTCACTGGAATTCCGACGAGAGCAGTGTGTAGCCATAAATAATACGAAATTTATCACTGTCAGCTTAAATTCTACTTTGGCTCTCGGACTTCTTCTTCTACTTCTTCCCCGTCTAACAGCTCCATTGGATAAAGTTTGCTGGTTTTTCGGCGACGGATTTAGATCTTAAGCTTAAGGGGATAGCAGTTTTATTGCTTTGCTGCTGTTGGTTTGTGTCGCTCTCTCTCTCTCGCTGTGCAAGTTTGTGTAGTTTTTGTTACATCAACTACTGCTTCTTGCAAGGGTCCAGAAAGTGGCCCCTTCTGGTCGGTCACTGGACCAACCGGGCTGTCAGGTCAAATCTTGGGGAACATGCTCAAAGGACACCCTCGAGAAGCCCCACTCTCCCCTCTTTCTTCGCGTAACCTTTTGTCCATTGTCCCATCCACTTGAAGTTCTATTGTTTTCTTAAATATTCGACTTTCGTTGCAGATGGAGCCAAAACCAGCAAGAAGAAGAAGCAGTCGTCTTCAAGGGGATCTGGATTTTCCTTTGTTTTTCCTCCCATCTGGCAGCTGGTGGCGACCGAGGAACAGTTTGTAACGCTTCTTTAGTAGTCTCCAGCTGGCAGTTTTCGCTTTATTGTAAGGATTGTGGCCGGGATGTCCGAGGTCGAACGGAACGGGGGATGGGGTTGCTCGAGGAAAATAAAGGGAGAAAATTATCGTCACTTGACTGCGCTTGCAAATGTGGATTGAATTTCAAATTGCAGCTTTAAAAAGGGTTGAATCTTGGGAATAACGATAGTCTTTTATGAAAAAGTAGGTATAAAATGCGTACTTTATTATGTTTGGTAAGGCTTCATCCATAAAGTACTTCACGCTAAAATCAGCCAAAATTTACCCCCCCTTTGTCAAGCTTTCTCTATACTTATAACACGCAATGTCACACTTTCTCAGATCCCCCTCCCCTTCTAGAGCGTGACATACTTTATGGATGACGCCCAAGTTATTATTCGTTTTTGCAACTCCAGTGGTAATAATTCACTTTTTGCAAATCCGTTGTGAAACTGTCAACTTTTCCTGTCCTTCTGGAGAAACGAAACGGCCTACGTTTGCACAACCAAAAATAACTTTTTGCAATTCCGTCGTGAAACTATTTACTTTTCCTGTCATTCTTGAACGACGAAATAGCCTACTTTTCTGTACCAAAAATAACAGAATCGAATAGCAACACTTTTCAAAATAAATGCTGAAAAGTTCTACTTTTCAGCACTCAAATGGGAGCTGAAAAGTTGAACTTTTCAGCTCTTGTTTTGAAAAGTAACACTTTTCAACATTTTTTTGATTTAAACGATTTATTGACAAAATACATGAAAATTTGACATAAAATTTCACTCAGTGTGTGTTTTTTGGAATTGCAAAAAATGTTGTATGGAACTCGTTGCAAAACTTGATTTTTTCAGCACTCTTCGTATTTATCCAACTCGGTGAACCTCGTTGGATAAATGTATGACTCGTTCTGAAAAAATCCTCTTTTTGCAACTTGTCGCATAAACTACTATTTCAATACCAGTGCTGAAAAGGTCTACTTTCCAGCACTGAAAGGGGTACTGAAAAGTGGAGCTTTTCAACACTTGCATCGAAAAGTAATATTTTTCAAAAATGTTTTGTTTTGAACGGTGAATTTACTTAACACATGGATGATTGACATAAAATTGCACTCAAAAAGTGTTTTTCGGAATTGAAAAAAAAATTGTAAGCAACTTGTTGCAAAACTTGATTTTTTCAGCACTCGTCGTATTTATCCAACTCGGTAAACTTCGGTGAAAAAATGAACGACTCGTGCTGAAAAAAGTCTGCTTTTTGCCACTTGTTGCATAAATTACTATTTTCTGTAATTTTCGATTGACAAAACGGCCTTTCCAGTTTTAAATAAAAAAATGTTAAAAGATTCTTCTTTTCAGCACTCAAATGATTGATTTAAAGTTGAACTTTTCATCACTTGTACCGCCAAGTAAATCTATACAAGTTTTTTTTGGGCAGGGCAAACCGTCATTGTCATAGTCATTATCGATAAAACAACGACTTGTGCTGAGTAGACCCTTATTTCGCAACATGTTGTCTGAACTAAAAAATTTGTTTCATTAAGTTCATTTAAGATCTTTTTTCAATATTTTTTATAAGAATGTTTTTCAATAAACTTTTTAAATTTTTATTTGCATTTTTTGTTTCAAGCTGGATTTGTATTTTTTTAAAATATTGAGTTATTTTTTTTTCTTATCAAGGTACTTTATAAATTGTGCGTTTTGTGCCTTTAAACTGATTTATTTTTGTATTTTTTAATTTTTGTTTTCTCTTGTATCATAATTTTTTTTTCATTATCCCTTTTATTTACTTTTCAATTTAAGTGTTATGTTTTTTTTTATTTCCTGCGGATTCTGGTTTCCTCTCCGAGAAATGCAATTTATCTTATTTGAAACATAGGAGTCTATATTGATTTTTGTTATTTTATTTATTCCTCTTGTTTCAACTTATTAAAACGGATTTTTCTATGATTTGCAACAATTTTGGTTATTTTATATTGGGATTGTCTGATTCTTTTATTTTCAATTTTACTTTCCTTCATGTATGATAAATTTAATTTTTTATTATTGATTATTCAACTAAAGTGTAATTTCAATAAAAAACATAATCATTAGAAATTTTCAAAAAACATTTTTTTGGTATCACAAATGTAAATATGTGAAAAACCTAAACAATTCTACATAATTTTAAGTTTGTTGAAGAAAAGAAAATATTATGTAAATATCGATTTTTTGTTAAATTTTGTATCGAATATTCAGCTGATTTTTAATTTTGTTACTTAAGAGTATTGTTAACTGGGATGGCATTGATAGGAGTTCAATGAATATTTAAAATATTTTTCAACTTTCATTTTCAACTTGTATCAAAATGGCTGGAATAGCCACACTTATATAATATTTTATTAAAAATCTTTTTTTCTTTCAATAGTGCTCAAGCAAAATTGCATTGCAAATCTATATTTAAAAATTCAGGATAACATTGACAGTCACTTTGTTATGTTGATAAAATTCTTTCTTAAAAATTTCTGGTTAATCGTTTGCAAATCGAATTAAAAGGTTGTTTAAAAAAAATCTAAGTTAAATTTATTATAAACAAAGTTTATAGAACTAACAAAAATTCTATATAAATTTAAGGTAATGTAAATCAAAAGTAACAGCTTCGTTGGAAATTTATAAGAAAAATATTTTTCCATAAATTATCAAGTTTGATGCCGTTTTTGTAAATTTTAAAGCATTATTGAAACAATCCAATTTTTCCAAGAATATCATTTTTATTTGAGATGTTTTTAAACTTCAAGATGTCCGCTTTCCGATTCAAATTTATTTTAACTGAAAACAACTGACATCTGAACTGGTCCAAATTTTATCTATTTCTTTATTATTGTTTGACTGTTGCAAATATGTTTGATATTTATGTCACCCTTGATCAAATTGGCCGAAATTTTTTTTCAAAAACTTTAGTGGAAATAGTCTTGCATTTAACTAAATTCAATTTAAAATGAATTTTCATGCGGTGACAATGCTTATATTAAGGGGTTGCATACATGTAGAAAAACACAAAATTTCATAATTCAGAAAGTTCAATAAATTCACTAAGAAGATGACTTTTAATCACTCCTGAAAGTATCGTGAATACATTTCGTGACTGAATTGAGTAAGAGACGGTTTAAGCCCAAAATTTTGCCATGCGCAAAGCAAACTGTCAAGCTTTGTAAGCGTTTTTCTCAAAACACCGAGTTGATTTGATCGGCCAAATTGGCTGAAATTTGGGGTGAAGACTCCTAAAACGTATCCCGTGTGCATGACGAAGCCCGATTTTGAAAATTAACTTTTTTTAAAAATAAAAAATCAAAAACTGACGATTTTTTCTATGAAAAACATAAAAATATGTTTAACTTTTTTTTTAAATTAACTTTTTTTAAATCGGCTTTCGTCATGCACACAGGACTGGTTAAACGAGTCTTTACCAAAATTTTGAGCCAATTTGGTCAAAGCAGTGTTGAGATATTGTGGCACCCGTTTTTTGAAACTGATAACTTAAAATAGCTATATCTCGGCAATGGTACATCCAAATGTCGTCATATTTATTTTGTGAATAGATGAAAATGTATGTGTAAAGGCCCTGCAAAAAGATTCAAAAGAAAGTTTGGATGTGTGCTCATACCAACCTCTGACATTTATGACGATTTACATGTATGTAACCCCTTAAGCACAATTGAAACAATTTAAAAATATCATGTTTTTTGTGAAATTCAAATGTATACAATATACATTGTACAATACCTTGCAAAAGTTTTTATGCATGCATCAATTTGGCATTTATTTTGCAATACTTTTTTAATTGAATTGTAAAAAATGGCTTTTAACTGCAATCTGTCTTTTTTATGTTGTTTAACATGAATCCCCCTCGACTTTGGTCAGTGTCACGGAGCATAAACTTTAAAAAATATGTGCATCGATCTTAATTGAAACAAATATGCGGTGGTTGTAATACCGAAAATTTTCTCTGGTAAGATTTTTTTCAAATGATCTTGATACTTTTATCTTTAAATTAGTTATATTCTTTGATAAACGCAGACATTTTCAGTTCTTCTTATTTTTTTTCTACGTACCATTAAGAGATGCTAAATTTGGGTGTTATTTACCTGCAAAGAGAGAGAAAGAAAAAAAAACTTCAGTTAGTATTTAATGAAAACATTTGACTTTCCAAACAAAAGCATCCCTTCATCACACCGCCCAGTTCCTTACCCAAGAAACGCACTCAAACCTTCGTATGTCAATTGTCTTCGAGTTCATCGTTTTTATTCCATTGAAACCCCTTTTACCCTGCAGTCTCTCAGCCATCCCAACATTGTGTTTCTTCCAAAAAGCTCCTTTCCCGAGGGCCATCCAGGAACAAGAAGCTGGCAACCCAGCTTGTGTGTATTTATACTCACAGCTCACCAGAGTGCAATTCTGTACGGTTGTAGTCCATTTACAAACAGAAACAAGGCATCCGAATTTCCCTTGAAATAGTTACTTTGCTCTTTAGAAGTGGGTTGAAATACTGGTTTCAGGTTTGTTTTTTTCTTTATGGAGATTGTAGAAAACTGTGCCATTGGTGCCATTGCACTGGATGGCTCCTCTGATCGATGACCGTGTTCGCAAAACTACAAATAAATAAATAACTCCTGTTCGAACCCCACGGAATCCGGACAAAGCATTTGCTTGCTTGCTGGACCAGATCCAGCAGCAGCATTGGAAATTCGGGGTGGAAACCACTTTATTTATGTGCTGTTTTATTGCATCTTGGCAGACTTTGAAGATGTTCGTCGTCGGCGACGTTGTCCAGGGGGACCAGTAAAAGTCGAAAAGTATTGCCGGGCCATAAATTATGCTCCCGGCAAAGTTGGCTCCAATCTATCGATTCGACAAAAAAATAAAATAAACTCAAGTAACAAACGAGAACAACAAAAAAAACATCGGATCAAAATTTGGCACAAACGTTCGAAACTTTCCGCAAGCCGCACAAAAACCGCACCCCAAGAGTACACGCACCAAAGTTCACACAAATCTTTCCCTCCAAATTGGCAAAACCGCACCTTTTTATCCACTTACTGGGCAAAGCTATGGGTCGAGAAAAAACGCAGGGGGGAAATCTTTGGTATGGAAATAAATTCTCCTCACACACTGACCCTCCCCTCACATGACCTCTGTTCGGTAAGATTAAGCACGACACCCGTGAAGTCGCTCAAAGTTTTCCTCCTTGGGTCAGGCTGGAAGGAAAAAGCAGCGCAACGGGACAACCTTCATGCATTATACATCCGAGAAGGTTGTTCATTTTAGTAATCCAAAGGGTCGAGGAAAATTAAGGTTGTGTTTCGGAAAGTGGCTTTAGAAAGTGAAAAGTAATTATTTGAAAAAAAAACCAAAAATAAACAAATTTTATATTTTAAATAAATGAAATATACACTATAAAGGACATGTTTAATCTTAAATTTAACTATTTTTTTATTTTTAAAAGAAATTGTATTACTACTTCAAAACTTCTTAAATGTTACAAAAGCTAATTATCTAACATTGCACTATGTTTATATGAGTCCCCTTAGCAAATGACACTGCTGTTTAAATGTTATTCACCAATTTTTTCTAATTAAAGATCGTTTTAGTGTTGATGCCATTGGGTATCCTCTCTTAATTTCGACAATCTGAACGAATCTGAAGGTTGCAAAAAATCAAAAACAGGATTATTCAATCCGGGAAAAAATATGATACTTTAATTTTCCTCTATTTTTTTCTTTTTTTCTATTATTAGTTTATTATTAATATTTTTTCAACATGAAATAATCTTTCTTAGACTTAGACTTTGTATCGGGGCTGAAATTTTCGTTCTCAATCGTTAGTTTAAAATATACATTAAGGATTTGCTCAAATGCATGGAAAATCCACACAAAGTGAACTTTCCGGGGATAGTTAAGAGAAAAGAGAGCAAAAATAAATATTTTTCTCAAAGATCATCTTCTTTTGCATGTTTTTAATATTTCAAACTTATTTTTATTTGTATATAGAATAGAATAAATTCTATGAAATTGAAACATCATCTCTAAAAAAAAATTTTTTTTGTTAAACTTAACAATGTTTTCGATTTGCCCCTCGTTTAATTTTAAAAAAATATTTGAATACCTTTTCATTTCTTATTATTCTTCCGATTAAAATTGTTGACTGAGTATTTACCATGCAAAATAGACAAAATTGAATGTTTAAATAGATAAAAATAAATCAAATAAGACTTGCAATGATTTATTTTGTATTTATTTGATTATTTTTTAAACACAATGTATTTCTATTTTATTCACCTGTTTAAAAAAAAAACTAACTTAATCCACCTATGTGGTTGGAGCCTTCCTCACTCATTACCAACAATGGCTGATTTGATGGGGTTGTACACAAATTTCATCTATTTTTTAGATCCGGAATAAAAAAGTACATAAATATCACTTAAGTGACCATATCTCGAGACAGGGTTGCCAGATCTTCAATGTTTTGGACTCGTTGGAAAGGTCTTTTGATAACCTATCCAACGATGGGTCGGATGGTGGATCCGGACATAGTTTACATACATTTAAGTGAGATCCGGCTTCCAAAAAGTACATAAATATCACTTAAATGGCCATATCTCGAGACAGGGTTGCCAGATCGTCAATGTTTTGGACTCGTTGGAAAGGTCTTTTGATAACCTATCCAACGATGGGTCGGATGGTGGATCCGGACATAGTTTACATACATTTAAGTGAGATTCGGCTTCCAAAAAGTACATAAATATCACTTAAAAGGCCATATCTCAAGACAGGGTTGCCAGATCTTCAATGTTTTGGACTCGCTGGAAAGGTCTTTTGATAACCTATCCAACGATGGGTCGGATGGTGGATCCGGACATAGTTTACATGCATTTAAGTGAGATCCGGCTACTAAAAAGTACATAAATATCACTTAAATGGCCATATCTCGAGACAGGGTTGCCAGATCTTCAATGTTTTGGACTCGTTGGAAAGGTCTTTTGATAACCTATCCAACGATGGGTCGGATGGTGGATCCGGACATAGTTTACATACATTTAAGTGAGATCCGGATATATGTGAAAACACATTTTTATACATAACTTTTGAACTACTTATCGAAACTTCAATCTGTATAAAACTCGATCTATGGGACCCTAAACCAAGTCGAATGCAACAGATTCGGGTCAAATCGGTTCAGCCAGTGCTGAGAAACATGAGCTAGTTTGTTGGTCACATACATACATACACACACACATACACACACATATACACACAGACATTTGTTCAGTTTTTGATTCTGAGTCGATATGTATACATGAAGGTGGGTCTACGACGTTTTTATACAAAGTTCATTTTTAGAGCAGGATTATAGCCTTACCTCAGTGAGGAAGGCAAAACAGTTGCACAAAAAATCTATTTGAAATGCAAAATTTTCGACTTTTGACATTATTTTTAACCAAAAGATCTTATTTGAAATTGTTTGATAAAGTTTATAAAAATTTAAGGCAGTATTTTAAAACATAAAAACAATGATATCGGCATAATCAACAAAACAACTTTTTTTATTTATTTCAAAAAGTATAAAAATGACCTTAAACACCTGACCTAAAACAAATAATATTAAAAGTTGTAAAGTTTAACACGACTATTATTATGTGTTATGTATAATTCTTGTTTACAGAGTGTTCTCAGCAACTTTATAATGATATACTTGTGTTGGTTAATTTTTAACGATCGTGATACTAAAATTATATTTTGAAAAAGATTTAAATTTTTGGTTGTGAGATTAGTGTTTGAAATGTTTGGCTTGATTTTACAAAATTTTTAAAAAACATTTTATTGATAAGAAAACAAGTACTTGAAAAAATGATCAAATTTTATCAAATTCAACAAAATCAACCTAAATAAATTGCTTTTTTGTGCAATTGAACATGGCATCAGAGTATTCCTCTAGAATGTCGCGAATTTTTCCAAGGTTTTTTATTCTATTTTCTTATTTAAAAAGAACTTTGTCAAAAGAAACCATCCTGCATCATTGAGTTTTCCAACAACAACATAAAACTTTGCGAAATGTTCATATAAAATAGGAATGTGAATATTCTAAATTTTGTGTGTTAACCCTCAGCCGCCCAAATTTTTTGTTCGAAAATTTTTATTTTGCCCGTGTCATTTTAAGCAACTTTTGTTCTACGAAAAACTTTACTTCTCTTGTTTTATGTATTACTTGTTTTATGTAAGATATTTTAATTTGCATTTATCTTGTTTATTTTAAGTTTTTTTTTGGTAGCACTTGGCCTATCGTTACATTTTACAAACCTAATTTATTCATGTTTATGCAGTCATTTTTTTAAAACTTATTTGCTTGTTTTTCACAATTTCTGCTAGGAATGGCACCATTATCATTAAAATTGTAAAAAATGCGTAGAGGCATAGTGTACAAAAATAATTGTATACTTATTTTCACTTCAAATGTAGGAAATATTAGTCAAAGCTGCCCCTAAAAAAAATATTTTCAAAAAAACATTGTCAAAGTAACATGAAACAAATCGAACTTTCATCCCTAAATCCTCTATTTTTTTTTAAGTTCTTCTTTCCAATTCCGTTTTTATATCAAAAGTTGGTTGAAAATTTGATTTTTAGCGATTTTTTAGTTCTAAGCCAGACTACTACTTAGAGGATTCAAAATTTTAATGTTAAAAAAGCAAAAAGACAAAAATAATAAAACATACTTCATTCAACATTATATTTCCATAAAACGTAGTTTTAATTTTGTTTTCGATAAATTTAAAGGGACTGAATTTTTTTAATGATAGAGTTCAGTATACACCAGTAAAAGTTGATTTGCGAAAACGTAGAAGATAACTCAGTATTTGATTCAAATGGGCTCTTCATAGATTTGAATGTTTTTGAAAATTCAATGTGTTTTAAATCATGTTTTGTCTTAATCTATACATTTTAACACAAGCTCATTTAAAAAAAAACAGGATTTTTTTCAAGTATGATTTGAAAAATTAATATTAATGCAAATTATGTGCATGCAAAGAACAAAAACATTTTGAATAAACAATAAAGATTATAATAAAATCATAACCTAATCGTTTGTAACAATTCCAAAAATGGAGCTTAATGTGACTATTTTGAATGATTTTAATTTTTTGCTTTTTGAGGATAACATTTCATATAATTCGATTTCAATGATAACCGTTTGTGATTTAAAATTAACTTCAACTGTCTCAACAATCAATACAATAAAAATCAACATATCAACAAAGAATAATTCTCTTGATTTTCAAGCCTTTTTTCAAATTTAAAATCAAAATCATACAAATTAAAAAAAAAAATTGTTTGTTTCTAAAGTGTTACGTCGTTTTCCGAACTGTGGTCTCAAACTACAACATTTTTAAGGTGTCCTAAATTGTCTTATTTTATAAAAAAGGCAAAAATTAACGTTATACAATGTATTATGATGGTCAAAATCCTCAAGAAAAATGACTTTTTTTGCAATTTCAATTTTTAGCCCCTAGTTTTTGAGAAAAATATAAAAGATGCTGATAAAAATAAATACAATAAATATCAATAAACTCAAACTTCAAAAACAAATTTTCATGAACTTAAATACTTTCATCATCCCAAGAAATTGTATTCAAACTTTAATGAAAAACTAAAAAAATAGAAAAAAAATAACAAGTCTCTACATTTGCATGCAAAAAGTGTTTTAATAGTAGTTTATGCAACAAGTTGCAAAAAGAGGATTTTTTCAGCACGAGTCGTGCATCAAAATACGAAGAGTGCTGAAAAAAACAAGTTTTGCAACGAGTTCCACACAACATTTTTTGCAATTCCAAAAAACACACACTGAGTGAAATTTTATGTCAAATTTTCATGTATTTTGTCAATAAATTGTTTAAATCAAAAAATGTTGAAAAGTGTTACTTTTCGAAACAAGTGCTGAAAAGTTCAACTTTTCAGCACCCATTTGAGTGCTGAAAAGTAGAACTTTTCAGCATTTATTTTGAAAAGTGTTGCTATTCGATTCTGTTATTTTTGGTACAGAAAAGTAGGCTATTTCGTCGTTCAAGAATGACAGGAAAAGTGAGTAGTTTCCCGACGGAATTGCAAAAAATGCATTTTACACTAGTTCAGTTGTTTTGCAAACATTAGTTTTTAAATAATGTAAGTTTTGACGAAAACAAACATTTTAATAAAAAAAAAACTTTTTGCAATTGTGAACATCGAAAATTTTCAAAAATTCGGGTGATTTTTTAAATCATCCCAAATATGTTAAAAATTATACTAAACGAAGAGGAATGCTTAAAAAATCGATTTCAGCTGATTGCAAATAAATTTCCATTGAAACATTGAAGTTTTTTGAAAAAATATTTATTTTTGCTTGTTTTTGGGAGGGGTGGGGTACCAGCCTAATAATAAATAAAATTAATTAAGTAATAAAAATCGATCTATTTCAGACCATCAAACTGCCATCAAACAATTTACATTTAATATGTTAAAGATACTAGACCCTTTTGAGAAACTCGCGTCAGCACTGCCCCCAACTTCTCGACTCGGGTGCCGATCAATATAAATTCGACCACTGGTAGTTAGTGAGTTGGTCGAGGGCTGCTGCCAAGAAGATCCTCTCGTTAACTTTGTGCTCCCAGAAGTTGCTCGGGAAGTAGTGGTTTGGGGGTCGGGACTTTGTTGGGTGTGGTGGTGGATTCCCCACGGGAGGCGAAAAGTTTCCAGCTGGTCGTCGGCCAAGAAATAAAAAAAAATATCTTCTTTCGTATGGGGAACATATGTAGCTTTATTTAAAAGGGGAGGTTTACGGGAGGAGTTTCCACATTTGCATGTTGTTCCAAAGTTTTAGAGCTTCGACAAGACATTGATTTCAAACAAGGTTGAAGCTGGTCAGCTTTAACTAGATAAGGAAGACCTGCTGTCCGGAAGTGTTACGACAATAAACAAAACAGATTCCTCGAGGAGAGAACTTTTCTAACAGGGATAGCATTTTCTGATTTTCAACCCTACTTTCCTGCAGTTGACATCGCTTTTGACTGTCAAACCAACCACCACCATGTGTGTGTAGCTGTGTTGGGGTCATGAGGTTTAGCACCTTTCCTGACTGACGAAAAGCCACTTCAAAGAATCAACCACAACACAAGCGGGTTTTCCGAAATCATCCTCCGGAAATAACCCTTCTTCTGACACGACAAGAGAGAGAGAGAGAGAGAGAAAGTGGCCACGAACAGCAAGCCGCAACATTTTCCGGAAATGGTTCATTTTCCTTAAACCAGTCAGCCAGCAGTCGCTTTGTTCGGTCGTGACTTTTGCTGAACAGGCCAGGTGCTCGAGAATTTGGTCACCTTGGGCACGTGGTCGGTGGTTTGCCACGTGCTTTAGCTGAGAGATCAAGCAAGATGACGTTCGGAGTTGTTGGAGGAAATGATTTATTTCCGGTGAAAATTTTGCGCGAATAGCGCAGACTTTTCTTGTGGAAGAGAGCGTGGCCTGATTTCGCGCAATTTTCGAATTCCACAAAATTCAGAGTGCCTTTAAAGTTCAAAGAAATGTTAAGTGACAGTACCTTCATTCCCTTTTCAAAAAGTTAAAAATCCTCATTCCCCACAAGAGCAAGCCTCCCCACAAGAAAAACTCTTGAAAAGTCAGTTAATTTCGGTGGTTTTTCCTCTTAATTCTTCTTTTTCATTTCTCTTCATAAGATTTTTGGCACACGGAGAAAAGTTTTTCATCTTACTGAATATTCTCCAGCCCACTTGGCGATGGGGGAAAAAAAGTTGGGCAAAACGAGTTGAAGTTATGCTTTCTATTTCTTAAACTTTTCGCAAGTTCTACTGGCAAAGGTGTGCGACGGTGCTGAATCCAGCTGAAGTTTTAATAATATTTGTTCTATAAATCATCCACCTCGAGTGTGCCGTAGAAGTTTTCGCGCTCTGGTGGGACCAGAGATGTATTACTTTGGGTGAGAAGTTTCGGTAAGGAGATAATTAATGTGAAAAATAATGAAATATAAAACTTACACTAGTGACAGTTTTGACAGCACTTTGACAGCATTGACAGGAGTACTTACCACGTTGATCAGCTACCACAGCGACGAAATTTGAGCACTTTCACTTCACTTCACCGCAATCACTTTAAGCTTTTGATACTTTAAATTTGAAGTCCGTACTTGAAGAGTCAATTTGCATACCTCTTTTGAAAGACACAAAACGAAGTCCTGGATGATAAATTCAACTCAAGTTCCATTTCATCATCTTAGACAACCTTCCAAGAATCATCAGAATCCTTTCATTTCCCCCTCAAATCAATCACATGATGCCACTCCAGATGTTATTATTTCTTCGGAATCTGCCAACAACCAGGAACAAGTACACAACTCTCGGCCCATCTCATAAAATATTGACAGGGCCCTCAATTTAAATCATCTCATTGCGGATTGACAAGGCGCAACGCTACAATCCTTTTCCCTCTCCCTTATTCTGGGAAAACTTTTTCCCTGGCTGATCTTTTGAAGTCGTCACTTTTTCCATTTCTTAAACCATTCGCTTTTATTTTTTTGCTGTTGCTTCCTCCTGCATGCGCGGGAAAGCTCCACCACCAGCAGCTTACGGCGAAAGCCCTTACATTTATTAGTCGTATTGAGGAATTTGCACTCTTGATGCTGGTTTCTGTCTGGTCGGAACCTCTTATCGGCACCTTGTTGGGCGGCGACGTCGACGACGTCAAACGATGGTGAATGTTTGTGTGGGAAAAAGGGAAATAACAGCAGTTCTTGGTGATGGAAAGCGTGAAACGGTTTTTTTCTCCAAATTTTGTCAAATTTTGCTGAAAATAAAGTTTAAATTTTGACAATTTTGTCAATTGTGTCAATTTTGTCAATTTTGTCAATTTTGTCAATTTTGTCAATTTTGTCAATTTTGTCAATTTTGTCAATTTTGTCAATTTTGTCAATTTTGTCAATTTTGTCAATTTTGTCAATTTTGTCAATTTTGTCAATTTTGTAAATTTAGTAAATTTAGTAAATTTAGTAAATTTAGTATATTTTGTCAATTTTGTCAATTTTGTCAATTTTGTCAATTTTGTAAATATTGTAAATATTGTCAATTTTGTCAATTTTGTCAATTTTGTCAATTTTGTCAATTTTGTCAATTTTGTCAATTTTGTCAATTTTGTCAATTTTGTCAATTTTGTCAATTTTGTCAATTTTGTCAATTTTGTCAATTTTGTCAATTTTATCAATTTTGTCAATTTTGTCAATTTTGTCAATTTTGTCAATTTTGTCAATTTTGTCAATTTTGTCAATTTTGTCAATTTTGTCAATTTTGTCAATTTTGTCAATTTTGTCAATTTTGTCAATTTTGTCAATTTTGTCAATTTTGTCAATTTTGTCAATTTTGTCAATTTTGTCAATTTTGTCAATTTTGTCAATTTTGTCAATTTTGTCAATTTTGTCAATTTTGTCAATTTTGTCAATTTTGTCAATTTTGTCAATTTTGTCAATTTTGTCAATTTTTTCAATTTTGTCAACTTTGTCAATTTTGTCAATTTTGTCAATTTTGTCAATTTTGTCAATTTTGTCAATTTTGTCAATTTTATCAATTGTGTCAATTTTGTCAATTTTGTCAATTTTGTCAATTTTGTCAATTTTGTCAATTTTGTCAAATTTGTCAATTTTGTCAATTTTGTCAATTTTGTCAATTTTGTCAATTTTGTAAATTTAGTAAATTTAGTAAATTTAGTAAATTTAGTATATTTTGTCAATTTTGTCAATTTTGTCAATTTTGTCAATTTTGTAAATATTGTAAATATTGTCAATTTTGTCAATTTTGTCAATTTTGTCAATTTTGTCAATTTTGTCAATTTTGTCAATTTTGTCAATTTTGTCAATTTTGTCAATTTTGTCAATTTTGTCAATTTTGTCAATTTTGTCAATTTTGTCAATTTTGTCAATTTTGTCAATTTTGTCAATTTTGTCAATTTTGTCAATTTTGTCAATTTTGTCAATTTTGTCAATTTTGTCAATTTTGTCAATTTTGTCAATTTTGTCAATTTTGTCAATTTTGTCAATTTTGTCAATTTTGTCAATTTTGTCAATTTTGTCAATTTTGTCAATTTTGTCAATTTTATCAATTTTGTCAATTTTGTCAATTTTGTCAATTTTGTCAATTTTGTCAATTTTGTCAATTTTGTCAATTTTGTCAATTTTGTCAATTTTGTCAATTTTGTCAATTTTGTCAATTTTGTCAATTTTGTCAATTTTGTCAATTTTGTCAATTTTGTCAATTTTGTCAATTTTGTCAATTTTGTCAATTTTGTCAATTTTGTCAATTTTGTCAATTTTGTCAATTTTGTCAATTTTGTCAATTTTGTCAATTTTGTCAATTTTTTCAATTTTGTCAACTTTGTCAATTTTTTCAATTTTGTCAATTTTGTCAATTTTGTCAATTTTGTCAATTTTGTCAATTTTGTCAATTTTGTCAATTTTGTCAATTTTATCAATTGTGTCAATTTTGTCAATTTTGTCAATTTTGTCAATTTTGTCAATTTTGTCAATTTTGTCAATTTTGTCAATTTTGTCAATTTTGTCAATTTTGTCAATTTTGTCAATTTTGTCAATTTTGTAAATTTAGTAAATTTAGTAAATTTAGTAAATTTAGTATATTTTGTCAATTTTGTCAATTTTGTCAATTTTGTCAATTTTGTAAATATTGTAAATATTGTCAATTTTGTCAATTTTGTCAATTTTGTCAATTTTGTCAATTTTGTCAATTTTGTCAATTTTGTCAATTTTGTCAATTTTGTCAATTTTGTCAATTTTGTCAATTTTGTCAATTTTGTCAATTTTGTCAATTTTGTCAATTTTGTCAATTTTGTCAATTTTGTCAATTTTGTCAATTTTGTCAATTTTGTCAATTTTGTCAATTTTGTCAATTTTGTAAATTTAGTAAATTTAGTAAATTTAGTAAATTTAGTATATTTTGTCAATTTTGTCAATTTTGTCAATTTTGTCAATTTTGTAAATATTGTAAATATTGTCAATTTTGTCAATTTTGTCAATTTTGTCAATTTTGTCAATTTTGTCAATTTTGTCAATTTTGTCAATTTTGTCAATTTTGTCAATTTTGTCAATTTTGTCAATTTTGTCAATTTTGTCAATTTTGTCAATTTTGTCAATTTTGTCAATTTTGTCAATTTTGTCAATTTTGTCAATTTTGTCAATTTTGTCAATTTTGTCAATTTTGTCAATTTTGTCAATTTTGTCAATTTTGTCAATTTTGTCAATTTTGTCAATTTTGTCAATTTTGTCAATTTTTTCAATTTTGTCAACTTTGTCAATTTTTTCAATTTTGTCAACTTTGTCAATTTTGTCAATTTTGTCAATTTTTTCAATTTCGCCAATTTTGTCAATTTTGACAATTTTGTCAATTGTGTCAATTTTGTCAATTTTGTCAATTTTGTCAATTTTGTCAATTTTGTCAATTTTGTCAATTTTGTCAATTTTGTCAATTTTGTCAATTTTGTCAATTTTGTCAATTTTGTCAATTTTGTCAATTTTGTCAATTTTGTCAATTTTGTCAATTTTGTCAATTTTGTCAATTTTGTCAATTTTGTCAATTTTGTCAATTTTGTCAATTTTGTCAATTTTGTCAATTTTGTCAATTTTGTCAATTTTGTCAATTTTGTCAATTTTGTCAATTTTGTCAATTTTGTCAATTTTGTCAATTTTGTCAATTTTGTCAATTTTGTCAATTTTATCAATTTTGTCAATTTTGTCAATTTTGTCAATTTTGTCAATTTTGTCAATTTTGTCAATTTTGACAATTTTGACAATTTTGACAATTTTGACAATTTTGTCAATTTTGTCAATTTTGTCAATTTTGTCAATTTTGTCAATTTTGTCAATTTTGTCAATTTTGTCAATTTTGTCAATTTTGGCAATTTTGGCAATATATTGATTTTTTTTTGAAATTTTGTTAATTACGTTGATTTGGTTGATTTTGTTGATTTTTTTGATTTTGTTGATTTTGTTGATTTTGTTGATTTTGTTGATTTTGTTGATTGCATGGATTTTGTTGATTTTGTTGATTTTGTTGATTTTGTTGATTTTGTTCACTTTGTTGATTTTGTTGACTTTGTTGATTGTTGTGGATTGTTGTTAATGCTGTTGATTTTGTTGATTTTTGTTGATTGTTCTTGAATGTTGTTGATAGTTGTAGAATTTATTGCTCTTGTTGATTGTTTTGATTTTGTTGTTTTTGTTGATTTAATTGATTTTGTTGGTTTTGTTGATTTTGTTAAATTTGTTGACTTTGTTGATTTTGTTGAATAATGTAGAATTTGTTGATTGTTGTTGATTTGTTTAATTTTGTTGATTTTGTTGATTTTGTTGATTTCGTTGATTTTGTTGATTTTGTTGACTTTGTATATTTAGTTGATTTTGTTGACTTTGTTCTTTTTGTTGATTTTGATGATTTTGTTGATTTTGTTGATTTTGATGATTTTGTTGATTGTTGTTGATTGTTGTTAATTTGCTTACGCTGTTGATTTAGTTGTTTTTGTTGATTTTGCTGATTGTTGTTGACTGTTGTTGATGGTTGTTAATTTGTTAATGTTAATGATTCTGTTGATTTTTGTTGATTGTTGTTGAATGTTGTTGATTGTTGTTGATTGTTGTTGATTTTATTGATTGATGTTGATTTTTGTGATTGTTGTTAATTTTTTAATTTGTTGATATTGTTGATTTTTGTTGATTGTTGTTGAATTTGTTGATTTGAATAATTTGGTTGAATTTTTTGATGTTGATGACGGTTGTTAATTGTTTTTGATTTTGTTGATTGTTGTTGTTTTTTGTTGATTGTTGTTGATTGTTGTTGTTTTTTGTTGATTGTTGTTGATTGTTGTTGATTGTTGTTTATTTTGTAATTTTGCTGATTGTTGTCAATTTTGATGATTATGTTGATTCTGTCAATTTTAAAGAAATTTGCTGTCAAAAACAGATAGTATTTTGTCAAAAACAGATAGTAACTTGTACTCATTTTACAATTTCTTTTTATTTTTTAAGGTTAGAGTTTTCCGTTCTCCTCCACACCATCAGCTTCCTCACAACGTTATTCTCCACAAAACAGCTCCTTCCCTTTGAGTTCCGTCCAGCCCTGAGCGGAGAGGAAGCAATCGGCTATCAGCGAGCAAACAGAAAACTCAATCAAAAGGAATATTTGTCCTGCCTCGTCGGCGACGACGTCCTTTTCCAAGTCCTTTTACACTCTCTCTCGTTGATGATCGTTGCTGCCGCCGTCGGTCCTTCATTTGCAGACTCTAAACATAATATCAGTGCAAAGTCCAAACGCGACGACGTCGTCGTCCTGCTCAACTCTGAAGAGGAGGTTCGGTGGGGGGGTTCGTCGCCTGACCTGATTTCCCATGTTTCCCTCTCTGTTGCTGGTCGGATCTTGACAAATATCGGCCAGGGTTGGGGGAGGTGTTTGAAGCAAGATTTTTCCTAGGAAAAAGCACCAACCTGCAGCTATTTGTAGCTGCTGCTCGCTGTAATATTATCATTTTGCTTCCATTTCTTTTCACTTTCCAATCCAGAGAAAAATAAAAATATTGATGCTCAGCAAGGAAAGCAACAAGCTCACACTCACACACACCAACTCAGAAGGACGATGACGACCATTTTGGATCGAATATCCTTCCTTCCAGAAAACCGCATTTAGAATAAATTATTTGCCGATTGCCGGCTGGCTCTCGCAGCTGGATATTGGATTTTTGGGCTCCGAACCGAGGAGTTTTCGATGTGCCCAGGGTCGTTATTTTCTCGTTGAAATGGGGTTTTCCCGTTGCTGCCTCTTTTTTTTTGGGTGGAGGGGGGTTGGAAAATAAATATATGGTTTTCGGCTCTCTTTTTGGTTTTTTTTTCGGAGTATTGGTTTGGTTTATGATGGTTTGCTGTTTTTTCTCACTCGCTGTGAAACTCGGTTTTTGACACTCTTCGGGGGAAACATTTTGCAGCTTCCAGTCGTTGCGTATTCTAGACGTGGTTTTGCTCGATATTGGAATTCTGAAAATTAGAATTGAACGATGGCTGCTGGAAAGGTCACTGGCCGGAAAATAAAATGTAGCATTTTAGTTTTCAAGACTCTTTGATTTCAGTTATTTGCAGTTATTGATCGAGTGACCTATTTCCATCACTTTTGCAGTTTTTCACTTTAAAATAACACCAATCTACGTCAGAACCCCCTTTCCACCCACGTCCCCATCCAACTTCACAAAGCACCACAATTCCAATAAACTATCCAGCGCGTTTGCCAACTTTCGCCAACACGTTTGTCTCTGCGCCCTCTTAATTATTGATGGCATCGTTCCAAACTACCTTTTAATGGAGTACAGGATGAGGTCTGTGTGTGTCTTTGTACCTTGCAACAACTAACTAGCGCGAGCGCAAACGACCTTTTAGTTTCCCGGAAAAGTGCCTTCCGCCAGGCCAGGTGCAAACTTGGCACCGTCCTCGTCCCCAACACATATTAGCCATCTAAGAAAACTTTCCGCCTGACTGAGGAGGCAAAACTACTAACAAGCCATTAGAAGGGGGGTGTTGTCACCCCATCAGCAGCAACAACAAGGACGACATGCTCTATAACATGTGCTTGCACAGCATACTATCGCAACGGTGCCATTTTTAATCTGTTTGCCAATTAATAAATTATTTAGTAAATTTACATTTAACGACGGTTTAATGCCGTGTGATGGTGCTGGCGCGCGCGTTGAAGTGCACAAACTTTGCGATACACTCCTGGCGAAAACGTGGCGACGATGTGTGTGAATTTTGCTGTGCTAATTTTGTTAGCATTTGCATTGAGTTAAGGGACGGGTATTTTAGTGGAAAGCACTGGAAGAATTTGACAGTAGACAGGGGTTCGAAATGGTTAAAATATTGTAGGAACTTCAATTGACTTTTTTTTTTATTAACAACACAGTAAAAATGATGATATTATAACAGCTCACCGTTGTCGTGCTACCTTTTTGCAAGTGCATTTTAGGCCAAATTATGCTTAAGCGTCATTTTGTGGATCTCTCAATTCCTCAACTTTTGACTTACACAGATCCCTTAAATTCGATTTTAATCCTGAGATATTCAACAACAGCCGGAAAAACTCCGTGCATTGTTGTCACTCTGCAAATGAAGGAAGTTTTGACCGGATCCTGCTATCTTGACACACCCTGAAAATTGCTGCAAGTGCGACAACTGGCCAAAGGGATTTTAGTCAGAACGCGTTTGACACACGTACATGCCCAACTACTGTAAACATTTGGAATTAAAACTCCGGCAACCAAAATTAACCAATCTTCGGAACAATGCACAGAATGGTCAGCCAAACAAAACGTGTTTGTTATTGTTTACATTGTGTGCTCGAGTTTTAGTTTTTTTATGGTCAAACATTAAAACGCTTTTTTATCGGAATGGAAGCGACGGACGACAAGTGCACAGCGTCAATCTGGGAATGGTGACAGATTTTGTTGCACAAATATGTGTAATTATAATTTAGGAACTGATATTTTTTTATATCAATTTCTGTTTAAATTCGCATTTAGCTCAATTCATTTTTATGTTACTTTAAACATAGTGGATAAATTGAAATTACGCATTATAATAGATAAAAATAAAGAAAAATGTGTAATATTACACATTTTCTAAGATGAAATTACATCCGAGAATGGGACCATCATTTGTACAGAAAAGATGTACTGAGATGTTATTCCCTTTTGTTACTATTGTTTTTCATATCTTTTTATAAAAAAAGAAAAAAAATCGGTATGTCTCATATTTGGCGCATTGAAAGAAGGGCTCTTTCTCGACATTTTTCGGGGTCTACCGAAATATTTCGTCGGGAGGTCTAGAGCAATTTTTTTTGTTTGAAGATAATTTTTCGATTTTATGGGATATTTGTTCAAAAAAGTCACAGGAAATCGGTACATTCATGTTGATACCACTAAAATTTCTTATAAATATGATTTGAGAACTCTAACCAACTTTATTTGACCAATTTTTGACCTCCTGGCCCGCTTTCACGGTGCCAAGTATCAGACTTACCGAATTTTTTTATCATTAGTTTGTTCTACAAAACACTACGTGAATTATAAATAATTGATGTTAAATGACAACATTTAAGACGTAATATTAAACGGATGTACAAAAAAATAATGAAAACCATAAGGTCGAATTTAAAAAAGGTCGAAAAGACAAAAAGTCGAATGTGAAAAAGGTCGATTAAACTCTCTCTCTCTCTGTTTTTTTTTTTTTTTTTTTTTTTAAACAGTGTTTATAAACATGTGCAAAAATAGTCAAACTTACTAACTATTTTTATGCAAATTATTTTCATACGACAATACTATTGAGCAATTCTCTACGAAATCGGTCTTTTTTCTTCAATTTTAATTTTTGTATTTTTTAATCCGGCTGAAACTTTTTTGGTGCCTTCGGTATGCCCAAAGAAGCCATTTTGCATCATTAGTTTGTCCATATAATTTTCCATACAAATTCGGCAGCTGTCCATACAAAAATGATGTATGAAAATTCAAAATCTGTATCTTTTGAAGGAATTTTTGATCGATTTGGTGTCTTCGGCAAAGTTGTAGGTATGGATACGGACTACACTGAAAAATAATACACGGTAAAAAAATTTGGTGATTTTTTATTTAACTTTTATCACTAAAACTTGATTTAAAAAACACTATTTTTAATTTTTTATTTTTGATATGTTTTAGAAGACATAAAATGCCAACTTTTCAGAAATTTCAGGTTGTGCAAAAATCACTGACCGAGTTATGATTTTTTAATCAATACTGATTTTTCAAAAATCGAAATTTTGGTCGTAAAATTTTTCAACTTCATTTTTCGATGTAAAATCAAATTTGCAATCAAAAAGTACTTTACTAAAATTTTAATAAAGTGCACCGTTTTCAAGTTATAGCCATATTTAAGTGACTTTTTTGAAAATAGTCGCAGTTTTTCATTTTTTTAAATTAGTGCACATGTTTGCCCAGTTTTGAAAAATATTTTGAAAAGCTGAGAAAATTCTCTATATTTTGCTTATTCGGACTATGTTGATACGACCTTTAGTTGCTGAGATATTGCAATGCAAAGGTTTAAAAACAGGAAAATTGATGTTTTCTAAGTTTCACCCAAACAACCCACCATTTTCTATCGTCAATTTCTCAGCAACTAATGGTCCGATTTTCAATGTTAATATATGAAACAATTGTGAAATTTTCCGATCTTTTCGAAAAAATATTTTGGAATTTTCAAATCAAGACAAACATTTTAAAAGGGCGTAATATTGAATGTTTGGCCTTTGTGAAATGTTAGTCTTGATTTGAAAATTCCAAAAATATTTTTTCGAAGAGATCGGAAAATTTCACAAATGTTTCATATATTAACATTGAAAATCGGACCATTAGTTGCTGAGATATTGACGATAGAAAATGGTGGGTTGTTTGGGTGAAACTTAGAAAACATCAATTTTCCTGTTTTTAAACCTTTGCATTGCAATATCTCAGCAACTAAAGGTCGTATCAACAAAGTCCAAATAAGCAAAATATAGAGAATTTTCTCAGCTTTTCAAAAATATTTTTTCAAAACTGGGCAAACATGTGCACTAATTTAAAAATGAAAACTGCGACTATTTTCAAAAAGTCACTTAAATATGGCTATGACTTGAAAACGGTGCACTTTATCAAAATTTCAGTAAAGTACTTTTTGATTGCAAATTTGATTTTACATCGAAAAATGAAGTTGAAAAATTTTACGACCAAAATTTCGATTTTTTGAAAAATCAGTATTGATTAAAAATTCATAACTCGGTCAGTGATTTTTGCACAACCTGAAATTTCTGAAAAGTTGGCATTTTATGCCTTCTAAAACATATCAAAAATAAAAAAATTAAAAATAGTGTTTTTTTGTAAATCAAGTTTTAGTGATAAAGTTAAATAAAAAATCACCAAATTTTTTTACCGTGTATTATTTTTTCCAGTGTAGTCCGTATCCATACCTACAACTTTGCCGAAGACACCAAATCGATCAAAAATTCCTTCAAAAGATACAGATTTTTGAATTTTCATACATCATTTTTGTATGGACAGCTGCCGAATTTGTATGGAAAATTATATGGACAAACTAATGATGCAAAATGGCTTCTTTGGGCATACCGAAGGCACCAAAAAAGTTTCAGTCGGATTAAAAAATACAAAAAAAATCGAATGACCGAAATCCTAGAGAACTGCTCTATTACAAAACAAAATGGAAAAGGTCACAATAAAATATGGTCTTGGCATTTTTTCTGTGAGTTTTTCCATTTTTTTTTGTAATGGTAAACATTACTTTCAAATAAAATCTATAACTTCCAAACTATTTTTTGGGTCCATCCCCTTCCCATTTTATTCTGTATTTATTTCATTCTTTCAAACGTTATAGTTTTTTCTTCTAAAACATCTAAAAAATATCGATTTTCCATTTTTGTAAAACAACCTTTTCTTGTTCCTCCTTTTATCAAAATTTAATTTAATTTATGATCATGGACATTCTTTCAAACATGAGCAGTGCATTTTTTTTATAATTTCCTCGATTTCTGGTTTTTCGGTTATAAGCTAATCTTTATCTTAATTTTTCTACATTTGCAATCCATTGACCAAGAGCAGGTTTTGAAAAATTGTTAAAAAGAAATCGCTGAGAATTTGTTCTTTTATTGCAATAGTAGAAACATATTTAGTAATGATTTTTTTTATCTTTCAACATAAATTATAGCCAAAATTATGATTTTTGTGAATTGATACTAGATTTATATACTAGAATTGAGAACCGCTGTTCTAAAGTATCCATTGAGTTTTTCCAGCCTTCAGACAAACTGTTCATGCTTGATGTATGTTTTTGCCTTCCTCACCTTACTGAGGAAAGGCTATAAAATCACTCGAAAAATGAACTTCTTAATTTGACCTCGTAGACCCACCTTCACGTATACCTATCGACTCAGAATCAAATTCTGAGCAAATGTCTGTGTGTGTGTGTGTGTAGGGATGTGGGTCTGTGCACCAAAAATATGCACTCGATTATCTCAGCACTGGCTTAACCGATTTGGACCGTTTTGGTCTCATTCGATTCGTCTTGGGGTCCCATAAGTCCCTATTGAAAATTATGAAGTTTAGTAAAGTACTTCAAAAGTTATGCTAAAAACGATTTTGGCGTATGTCCGGAAGATTGTAAAAGGGTGGTTTTTGTAAGAAACCCTGTCATGTTATACATTTTCAGAAAGGTATTAAAAAGACCTTTCCAATGAGCCTAAAACATCAAGGATCTGACAATCCTATCAAAAGTTATTAGCACTTAAGTGTTATTTATAAACTTTTGGAGGCCGGATCTCAGATATTTCAATGACAATGATGTCCGGGTCCATCATGCGACCCATCGTTAGTTAGATAATCGAAAGACCTTTCAAATGAGCCTAAAACATCAAGGATCTGACAATCCTATCAAAAGTTATTGACACTTAAGTGTTATTTATACACTTTTGGAGGCCGGATCTCAGATATTTCAGTAAAAATGATGACCGGGTCCATCATGCGACCCATCGTTAGTAAGATAATCGAAAGACCTTTCAAATGAGCCTAAAACATCAAGGATCTGACAATCCTATCAAAAGTTATTGGCACTTAAGTGTTATTTATACACTTTTTGGAGGCCGGATCTCAGATATTTCAGTAAAAATGATGTCCGGGTCTATCATGCGACCCATCGTTAGTTAGATAATCGAAATACCTTTCAAATGAGCCTAAAACATCAAGGATCTGACAACCCTATTAAAAGTTATTGGCACTTAAGTATTATTTATACACTTTTTGGAGGCCGGATCTCAGATATTTCAGTAAAAATGATGTCCGGGTCTATCATGCGGCCCATCGTTAGTTAGATAATCGAAAGACCTTTCAAATGAGCCTAAAACATCAAGGATCTGACAAACCTATCAAAAGTTATTGACACTTAAGTGTTATTTATACACTTTTTGGAGGCCGGATCTCAGATATTTCAGTCCGGGTCCATCATGCGACCCATTGTTAGTAAGATAATCGAAAGACCTTTCAAATGAGCCTAAAACATCAAGGATCTGACAATCCTATCAAAAGTTATTGGCACTAAAGTGTTATTTATACACTTTTTGGAGGCCGGATCTCAGATATTTCAGTAAAAATGATGTCCGGGTCTATCATGCGACCCATCGTTAGTTAGATAATCGAAAGACCTTTCAAATGAGCCTAAAACATCAAGGATCTGACAACCCTATCAAAAGTTATTAGCACTTAAGTGTTATTTATACACTTTTTGGAGGCCGGATCTCAGATATTTCAGTAAAAATGATGTCCGGGTCTATCATGCGACCCATCGTTAGTTAGATAATCGAAATACCTTTCAAATGAGCCTAAAACATCAAGGATCTGACAACCCTATCAAAAGTTATTAGCACTTAAGTGTTATTTATACACTTTTTGGAGGCTGGATCTCAGATATTTCAATGAAAATAATGTCCGGGTCCATCATGCGACCCATCGTTAGTTAGATAATCGAAAGACCTTTCAAATGAGCCTAAAACATCAAGGATCTGACAAACCTATCAAAAGTTATTGACACTTAAGTGTTATTTATACACTTTTTGGAGGCCGGATCTCAGATAGTAAGATAATCGAAAGACCTTTCAAATGAGCCTAAAACATCAAGGATCTGACAATCCTATCAAAAGTTATTGGCACTAAAGTGTTATTTATACACTTTTTGGAGGCCGGATCTCAGATATTTCAGTCCGGGTCCATCATGCGACCCATCGTTAGTAAGATAATCGAAAGACCTTTCAAATGAGCCTAAAACATCAAGGATCTGACAATCCTATCAAAAGTTATTGGCACTAAAGTGTTATTTATACACTTTTTGGAGGCCGGATCTCAGATATTTCAGTAAAAATGATGTCCGGGTCTATCATGCGACCCATCGTTAGTTAGATAATCGAAAGACCTTTCAAATGAGCCTAAAACATCAAGGATCTGACAACCCTATTAAAAGTTATTGGCACTTAAGTGTTATTTATACACTTTTAGAGGTTTGATTTCAGATATTGTGATAAAAATATTGTCTGAATCTTCCATGCGAACTATCGTTGGATAGGTATTTTTATCAGACCTTGCCGATGAGCCAGAAATATTGATGGTCTGCGAACCATATCAAAAGAAATGAGTAATAAAGTTGATTTGTTAAACATGTTAAGGGGGAATGTTGCTATTTTTACTGAATGTATTGACTTTATGAATATGAGGAAGGCACCAACCACCTAAAGGTAGATTAAGTAACGTTTTTTTTTGTGTTTTCAATTTTTTCAAACATAAGGCTGGTGCAAACATTTTCAATTGTTTTTCGAACTAAATTTTTTTTTTCAAAAAAGGATCCAAATTTCATGGAAATTTCAGTGCAATCAGCTAGCGTTTAGAATCATTACCCAATTACTTTGGGTTCATTCAAAAATTTTAGAAATTTCTAATATTTTCGATTTACAGTTCCGCAAAAAGCTTTTTTTCGCTAAAATTTTTGTTTTCGTCAAATCTTAGATTTAAAAAAAACAATTGATTGCAAAACAGTTAAGTTGTTTAAAATGCATTTTAAACACTTTTTTCATTCATTTGTTGAGACTATGGCTTGTTATTTCAATTTATATTTTTTTTAATTTTTGTAAGCTTTGTTTCTGTTTTTAAACAACCTTTTCTTCATTGTCAAAATATTTATGTGAGTTTTTCCATTCATTCAAATATAAGCAGTTCTTTAACAAAATGTCTGACTTCCAAAATATTTTTAGATTTTTCCATTCCATTAAAAAAATAGTAATATTTTAGCTATCCATACAAAAATTGTATTGAATATTAGAAAAAAAACTAAATCTTTTGAAGGAATTCTCTGATCGATTTGACTTTTCGGAAAAAATAGGTACACGGAAAACATGTTTGACAATGTTTAAATAAACTTTTTTTCAATTAATTAAATATGCAAAAATATTTTTTTTAGGTTTGTTATTTTTTGTTTAGGTTTTTTAATATGGCCTTTTGCTAGAACGCCTAAAAAAAAGTTTTGATTTTAATTTTGGTATTGTATTGCTTTTTAAGAAATTTTGCTAAATTTTTTTTCTCCTATTTTGAATTTTTTTATTTTTTTTAAATAATGCGTACCTATACCCTAGAATTTCTAGAAAAAATAATTAAAAAAACGATTAAAATAACGATTTTTGTATTGTTTTGATTTATACTATACTTTGTCTACCAATTTTTTATGTCTGTATTAGACATTTTGCTTCATTAGTTTCTTCCTACAAGTGTCCATCCAAATTTGGGGCATGTTCAAGAAAAAATCCATGAAAACATTAAAAAATCTGTAACTCGAGAAGGGATTTTCAAGTCGATTTGGTATTTTCGGCAATTTAGCCAAAAAAAGTTACATCCTAAAAATATACTCACTTTTTAAAAACTTGTGATAAAAACTCTTCGTTTTTTGTCGTTTGATATGTTTTAGAAGATAGAAAAGGGTGAACTTTTAAGCTTTACGGTATGACGGACGTTTTGTTTCGCTATTTTATGTTTTTTTTTGAAAAAAAAAAACTATTTTTGCAAAGTGTAGAAAATGTCCATAAAGAAATTAAAAAAAATAGTTTTAAATGTAAAATTGAACTCTAAATGCTACGCTTTTGTAAAATGTCGTTGAAGTTCACCGTTTTTAAGTTATAGCTTTTTAAGCTAAGCTTATCTACAAAATTGCATTTTTTATTGATAAATGACGTTTTTCAATTCACGACGTACATTTCAAAATCAGATTGTTTTTCCCAAATCTCGATTTCAATCCTAAGGCTTTCAACTGAGCAACACTGTAATGTCACCACTGGCTACCAACCTTTCAAGTGTGAGACCTAATTTAGAGCTTACACTCCCTACTTTCGCCCCATTTCTTGTTCCACTCGTGTACTAGAAGGTACTAGTGTATCACACACGTGGTGCAATCCCAGCTCTTATATCCCGCCCGAGTTGCTTGCACTTTGGGAGTCATATTTTGCCCCTCCCACTCCCCCCCCCCACGTTATCCCTCCCTCGGGTAGGTGCACGTGGTGAAAATGTTTATCTCCCGCCGATAAATTATGGACGCAGCTGGTGTAAAGTTGGGCGCCAACGCCAACCAACCAACCAAGTCGTCGTCGCAGGGCGTCGCGACGCCCTGGCTGGACTAAGAGCAACCCAGCAAGGTGGCCGTCGTCCTCGGAAATGTTCACTTCTTCCGGAGATTCGGATTTGGTGACGCTCTGTCGCCCCCCCGGTTTGCGGTGTTTGGAGAGTGGCTCTTTCCACTAGGGATGAGTGTTTTTCTCGGGGGGGTGAATTAGTGGTTTTGCCTGTCAGGTTGGAAACATTTCGAAACGCGAAAACACACTCGCACTCGGGCGAGGACGACATTTGGCACCGGAAAAGAGCAACGCTAGAAGAGTGATGCTGATGACTTTCTGATGGAGATGCGAAATCGATTTGAACTCGCGCAAAGTCGCGATTTTGAAACGGGGTGTGGACCTAATGGAAGTTGAGAAGGGGGGAGTTTAGCTGTTTTAAAGCTGACAAAATGACGACTTCAAAAGATCAACCTGGGAAAAGTTCCAGGGTGCAGGGGAGTCCAGAATCAGATGATTTAAATTGAGCGCCCTGTCAATATTTTATGAGATGGGTTGAGAGTTAGGAATGGCATCATGTGATTGATATGAGGGGGAAATGAAAGGATTCTGAAGATTCTTGGAAGGCTGTCTAAGATGATGAAATGGAACTTTAGTTGAATTCACCATCCAGGGCCTCGTTTTGCATCATTCAAATGAGACGTGTGGATTGACTCTTCAAGTACGGACTTCAAATTTTAAGTATCAGAGGCTTCAAGCAAGATTTCGATGAAGTGAAGTGAAAGTGTTCAAATGTCGTCGCTGTGGTAGCTGATCAACGTGGTAAGTACTCCTGTCAATGCTGTCAAAGTGCTGTCAAAACTGTCATTAACCCTTCCGAGCAGCTGGTTATTAAATTCTAATAACCTGCCAAGGTAATCCTTAATTAAGGAGAGAACAATATCCCATCCCGCTGCTATCTTTACACTTAATGAGCCCATAAAGCTTAAACTCCCGCGGCTCAAATTAGAGATTAACTCCCCATTGGTGCGAAGGCTGCCACCGCCGCCTGCTGCGTTCTACGACGCAAACGCCTGCATGTAGACTCCCCAAAGTAAGCCCCCGGATGGCCCCATAAAAACACTTGCTCGCGATAAAATCCAAACAGTTGAAATTAATTGCAAACAGCGCGCGCCATAAAAGCAAGTATAATAAAGTGAAATTGGGATTGGTTGGTCGGTTCTCCTACTTTTCGGGCGCTTCAAAAGTCTCGTTTGTCACGGGCTTTTCAGAGGGGAGCAGCAACTTTCTCTCGTTCGCTTCTCGAAACCAGATAATAATGAAAGTACACCGAATCTCATTAAACTTTTATGCAAATGTGAGGAATATCGTTTTGGGGTTTTGTTGAGTGTATTTTTTCCTCACTCTTCACCCTCTGCTCCTCTTTGTTAAGAGTTTAGTGAGTTCGTCTTTCGAGGAGACGTGGAACGATCTACCGCAGGAGTGGTCCCAGCAGAGAAAACGCAACGGCCAGTACAGCAAGTGGCCAAATCTAGTTCAACTCACTGAAATTGCAATCTCAATGCAAATTTTCTCAATTCCCGTAACGATTGGCTGGAAACTCCGGGCGAGTTTGTGAGTGTGTGTATGTTTGAGACAGTTAGTACGTTGGTTAGGGGGTAACAGTAGTTAGGGGGTACTTTGGAGCATGTGTGCTCTGGTCAGTTGCAAATTGGTTCTATCGGGGCAACCCTTGGCTTCAAGAATTGAAAAGGTCTGAAGTAATTTCTACAGCATTTTTAAATCGATTTCCCTTTAAAAGTTCTGCAACGTTGTAAGACTGCAGTTTGTCCTCGACTTGTTCCAGCAGAAAATCCAAACAGGAGACGCCTCGTACAAAGAGTTGGTGACGTCTTCGCCAGACTCAAGGAAACTCTCCACACAATACAAAATCCAACCCCCTCTCCCTTCGCAAAGCTTCATAATGGCTATCAGTTTTCCTTTCTTTCCCCGGTCGCCGGCGCCGGCGGTACAAAAGAGTTGGGTTTGGGTTGCATTTTCTGCTGACTGCATTGGATATCGCCTTCAACACGACGTCGCCCCATTGTGAGCGCCCTGGTCTTTTCATCGAAAAGCTGACTGCTCTCCAAGCTTTCAAGGATTTTGGGGAGGTTCCCCACCCTTAAGATTGGATTCCAAACCGAGGGGAGGGAGGTGAGTGAGTGTGTGTTTTCCACCCGAAGGCGATAACCCTCTTAATATAAATCGCATTCGATTAAGCTGCTTTGGCTTCGGGTTGTAACTTCTTTCAAAAGCGCCATTATTGTCCCGCGCGCCATTGTTCTGATTTTTATTGAATGGCTGTGGCGAGACCTTGGGGTCGATTTCGGTGTGGCCTGTGAGTTATGGCGGAAAATTAAAATATGAACCCGATCGGTTTGAAAGGAAAGTTTGCCCACAGATGGGTGTGGTGAGTGGATGATCAATTACAAGTTTTGCTTTGTGTGGCGGGGTAGCAATTGTACCAGGATAGTATCAACAACACTGACTTACAAATGGAACTACACGTATGTGACTTCCACATACCATTTGAGTACTACTTACCAAGTGAGTACCACTTTCTAAGTAAGTACCACTTACCAAGTCAATACAACTTACCAAATTAGCAAGGTTGTTAACCGATAGAATTATCGTAAATAATATTATCGTCTAACGATGACGATAATGTTTAACGTTATCGTCGGGACGATAATTAAAATCTATCATTACCCGAGCAGACGGAAAAAACTTGGGAATAACATTTTTTGATATTTGAAAATACTAGGCCAATAACATTTTACGTTATTTATAACAACTTTTGTTATTCGCCGTTATGATTTTTTTGTTATTGGGTTGTTATTGTAATAACAGACTAATAACATTTTCAGTTATTTTTCGAACAAATCTTTGTTATTATTTTTTGTTATTTTAACAACTAATCCGATCATCCCAATAACAGTTGGAGGTATTCTTACATAACAATAAATGTTATTCCAAGGTTGTTTTGGCATTCAATCAATATCAGACTAATAACAAATTTTGTTATGATAACATAAACTGTTATTATACCCTTATGCAAAAATGGATTTTTCAAGGAGATTCCAAAACACTTTCTGTTATTTTAACAGTATTTGTTATTGAAAAGGCATGAATTTTGTTATTACCGTCTGCCCGGGTATTGTTATAATTATTTCGATAATTCCATCGGCGATAATCTTATCGCCGATAACGGATGATAACTCATTTTTCAAATCTTTCTTGAATTGACTTAATCTATCAATATCATGTTGAATTTTCACTGCGTTCCCTTAAAATATACATATTTTTTAAATGTAGTAAGTTTCAAAGCATAAATACTAAAATTTTCACAAAGTACCGTATTTTTTAATGTACACAATTGTTTTATAACTTGCATTATGGGTATCAAACATTCGAAATTTTGCATGCATTTTCACTGTTTTAGAGTTTTTTTTTAAATGGAATTCTCAAAAATTCACATAATATTGTATTTTCTCGAAAAAACTCAAATTTTAATAATTGGCGATGTGGATATCAAACTATTCGAAAATTTGCATGTATTTTAACTGTTTTAGAGGTTATGGAATAAATGACTCAAATTTTCACAAAATACTCAACCGAAAGTACTCAAATTTTCATTTAAAAAAAAAAACTCTAAAACAGTTATTATACATGCAAAATTTCTAATCGTTTGATACTCATGTTGCGAATTATGAAAATTTTAGTTTTTTCGATAAAATTTGATATTTTGTGAACATTTGAGTATTAAACTAAAAAAAAACTCTAAAACAGTGAAAAAACCTGCAACATTTTGAATTGTTTTTCGAGAAAATTCGGTATTTTGTGAAAATTTAAGTATTTCATTCAAAAAACTCTAAAATAGTTAAAATACATGCAAAATTTCGAATCGTTTGATACCCATATTGCGAATTCTACAAAATGGGGTATATTCGGAAAAATACAGTATTTTGTGAAAATTTTAGTATTTTTATCAAAACTCTAAAACAGTTCAAGTACATGCCAAAATTTCGAATCGTTTGATAGCCAATATGGCTGAATGCTGAAAATTTGAGTACTTTCGAGAAAATACGATATTTTGTGAAAATTTAAGTATTTTATTAAAAAGCACTAAAACAGTTAAAATACATGCAAAATTGTTTGATACCCACACTGCGAATGAAAAAAGTTTAAGTATTTTCGAGAAAATACGGTATATTATAAAAATTTTAGTATTTATTTCAAAAACTCTGAAACAGTTAAAATACATGCAAAATATCGAATCGTTTGATACTCATATTGCGAATTATAAAAAAATGAGTATTTTCGACAAAATACGGAATTTTGTGAAAATTTGAGTATTTCATTCAAAAACACTAAAACATTGAAAATGCATGCAAAATGTCAAATCATTTGATACCCATATTGCAAATAAAAAAAGTTTTAGTATTTTCGAGAAAATACGGTATTTTGTGAAAATTTCAGTATTTCATTCAAAAAAACTCTAAAACAGTGAAAATGCGTGCAAAATTTCAAATCATTTGATACCCATATTGCGAATGCTAAAAATTTGAGTACTTCCGAGAAAATACGATATTTTGTGAAAATTCAAGTATTTTAATTCAAAAAGCTCTAAAACAATTAAAAAAATCCAAAATTTCAAATCGTAGGTTACGCATGTTGCGGATGATAAAAATTTGAGTAATTAACTAAAAAAACTCTAAAACAGTGTAATGCATGCAAAATTTCGAATCGTTTGTTACCCGTATTGCAAATTTGAAAAAAATCAGTATTACGAGAAAATATTAAATTCAAAAACTCTAAAACAGTTAAAATACATGCAAAATTTCGAATCGTTTGAAACCCATATTGCGAAAGGTAAAAATTTGAGTACTTCCGAGAAAATACGATATTTTGTGAAAATTTAAGTATTTTATTCAGAAAGCTCTAAATTTTTTTAAAAAATGCAAAATTTCAAATCATACGCATTTTGCGGATGATAACAATTTGAGTAATTAACTAAAAAAAACTCTAAAACAGTGTAAATGCATGCAAAGTTTCGAATCGATTGTTACCCGTATTGCAAATTTGAAAAAATCAGTATTTCGAGAAAATACGGTATTTTAAGAAAATTTTAGTATTTAATTCAAAAACTCTAAAACAGTTCAAAAACAGGCAAAATTTTAAATGGGTTAGTACCCGTATTGCAAATTATAAAAATTTGAGTGTTTCGAGAAAATACGGTATTTTGTGAAAAGTTAATGAGAAGTGCGGTGCTTCGGTGGACGCGCAGTCCTGTTTTTGTGTGATAATTTTCGTCTCTTTTGTGTCGCTCTTTGTGTGCATGGGGTGATTGGTTTTATGTGAGTAGGTTTTATGTGATTAGGTTTTATTTTTTATGTTTTTTTCTTTCTCTCCATTTCCTCAGTTTGATTTGCGATGCCTTTCCGTCGGGTCGTGTTTTTTTTTCGCGTTCGTCGTCGGTGTGTTTTTTGTTTTTTTTTTCGCGTGCGTGTATGTGTGTAAAAGTGCGGCTGGTTCTGGTTGTCATCGATGACAATTGAGCCAGTCTTATTTGCGATGCCTTTCGGTCGGGTCGCAGGGTTTTTTCGCGTTCGTCGTCGGTGTGCAATAACAACAAAACCTTATCATACCATTTCAGCTCGATAAACATCGTAATTCGTCGTTCGCTTCGTTAATCAGTACCCCACTAAACATGAATCATGTAAAACTCGTAAAAACATCTCAATTAAAAAGTCAGACTGTTAAATTCTTCATCATTTAATTACAAATAATTTTGGTTCTATCTTTCCACAGCCGGCTGTCTAAGATAAATCCATTTCAATTAAAAGTTAACAGCCGATAAACGGGAAATGACTCATCCGCAGCATCCGATTGCTTGCCTTGAGATTAAAACATAATACCTTTCAACAAACACTATGATTTTGGGTCGCATCATCATCTTCTATGGTGAATCCTGACCAAACACCCTATCCTACTAACAAATTTTCAGGTTCCTGGCGCTTGTGGGGTGTAAGCACAGAGTAAATCAGCTGCCCTAGTAGCAACCTGCGCCAACTAACATTCCCGTCCCTTAAAATCGAGATCTACAAACTGACATGGCGGGCGCCGTTGGTGGCCAATGACTGTTACCTATTCGCAACTGATCTAGCTTTAGCAATCATGGTGTTTTATCTTTTCAGCGCATTCATACATGCTGTTGATAAGGGAAACACCACTAGATCGTCGAAGCATATAATCAGTAGTGCTGAAAGGATATTACGGTTCTGTTCAGCAACGGAGGGGCAACCATGGGTGATCTCTCATGCTCATGCTCATGCTCATGCTCAATACGGTATTTTGTGAAAAGTTAAGTATTTTATTAAAAAAAACTCCAAAACAGTTATAATGCGTGCAAAATTTCGAATCGTTTGATACTCATATTGCAAATTATAAAAAATTGAGTATGTTATAAAAACACGGTATTTTGTGATTTTTATGAAGTTTGAAACTTACCATAATATCAAAAAAAATATTTACTAAGAGAAAGCTTTCCCGACGATAACGGTATAAATATTGTTATCGTTAGCGTACCAAAATATTTTCTTATTTCTTTCGATTTTTTTAAAATAATGCCCATTTTCTAGAATTTCTTAAGAAGGTGATTTGTAGTTTGTGTATTGTTTTGATTTATATAGATCTATGTCCGCAAATTGTTCATTTCCAAATAAGCCATTTAGTAGTGACAGCGTTGACAGGAGTACTTACCACGTTGTTCAGCTACCTCAGCGACGACATTTGATCACTTTCACTGCACATCATTGAAGCCATCGAAATATCAATTTTGAAGTCCGTACTAGAAGAGTCAATCTGAATACCTCGTTCAAATGACTCAAAATGAAGTCCTGTACTTCAAAGGATATTTTTTACTAGAATTTTTGGAATTTTTGAAGGTTTCATCCCATCTAAATTGATATTGCAAATTTACCATAGCAGTTCCCCCGAACAACTGCATTGCACATTGCATTGTTTACCCATCACCGACGCTACAAACTTTGTCAAACTTTGCACAGAAATGAAACGACAACAAGCGGAAGAAAAATACCCAGCTATTCATGAGCGCTTGGAGTTTTCCACAAGTGGAAAACCCGGCTATGGGGAATGGGTTATTAAAAACAAACGAGTTCCTGGCAACACTCATGCAGCCAGCCGGAAGCTAGTCAAATACAAAGTCTGAGCAGGTGGAAGTGGGACTGGGAAAGCAATTTGTGCTTGTTTGTGGCCGAACCATTTGTGCTGTTTTGACGAAACTGTTTGGCAAGCACTTTGAACAAGGTTGGAAAGAGTTCAATCAACCGGGAAAACAGCACAATAATCAATTTTCCAATACCCATCGCCAAAACATCGCAAAATCATCGCACGGAGGCGAAACATTAATTGATTCTTTTTATTCCGGCGACGGAATGACGCGCGCGCCTTCTCCGCGCCGAGGAGAATCCTTTGTGATGTGACAAATTTCAATTAAAATGTATATTGCACCGTTGCACTTTGTGTTTTGGGCGGGTCGACGACGACCGCTTGACGAAACGGTGTGTGACTTTGGCGAGTGCGGAGATTGTAGTATACTTTCGGGAGTTTTCCCCGAAGGATTGTGGGATTTTTTGAGAAATACACGGTCAAAGTTGAATTTGAGGTGCTTTTCAAGTACAGACTTAAAATTTTAAGTTAGTTTGCTGCTTTAGAATTATTTGATAAATTAAAACTGCTCAAAGCTAATTTTTATCAATTGACATTTCAAGTACGGACTTCAAAGTCTAATATCTGACTATAAACCTGGCTCGTTTGAAGTGCTATAGCCAGGATTTCGGTAAGTACTGGTGACAATTTAGGTTAAGCTGGATCAATTTATGATCCAAATTTTGTTCCAGATTAAATTCAGGTAAGTTTTTGGTGCGTCTCAAAAGTGATATGAAAGTTCAAGAACCAGAGTCAAAAGTGAAAATCGCTGTCAACTCAATCCCTGTCAGATGCTCAATCCCACTGTCCACTGAAAAACGGTCCATCCATCCGGTCGTCAGCGGTTGAGCTTGACACTCTGTCACAAGTGGTGTGTCGACCGTCCGGTCGACCCCTGGTGTGGTCATCCTCTAATTTTTCGGTCTCCCAACGGTGCTGGTGCTGCCGTTGAACGACCGGCCATCACTCGGCGCGGTTGAAAAACACTCGGAAATATAATAAATTTTCCGCCACTCGGCCCGCTGGAACAGCCGTCTGGTGACGTCCCTTGGTGCAATTTCGGTGATGTTGTCCTCTGGGCAGCGCTGTCTTGTGCTCGTCACATAATTTCAGGCGCTTGACGAAGCCAGCAGACCGGGGTCACCCAGCCGGAAACAATATGAATAAATTTGGGTGCTGGTTTTGGGAGATCCTGACCTCAGGTGACCACACACGCGAAGAGTTGACCTGTTGTTGTGAGTGAAATTTTGACCTTTTTTTGTTTGGGGGAAAATCGGTTGAATTTAGTTGGATGCACACACCACTCTTTAAACGTGGTATTTGTCCTGGAGGTGTACGCCGGAAATGTTCCCGATCCAGTGAACATTGAACAATCTCCGACGGAATTGCGCTCCAGAAGCATGCCTGAGCGCAGACAATGGACTGTGGCGGAACAATGGATCGTCGATTTTCGCCGACAGTGGAAATTGGCTATTGTTGGGATTCTGTTCTAAGGAAGTCAATTTTTGACGATGGGGGAAGCTTGTAGGAGTTTTTAAATTCATTATTCAGCCAGTTGAAAGTTAACGCTTTGAAGGTCGCTTCTTTTGTGGAATTTGCTTTACGGAATGAAGAACATTCCAAGGTTTGAGAAGGTTTGGGTTTGACATGACACAACCAAATTATTTCGATTTCGATTACGGACTTCAAATTTGTAGTATAAATACCACTAACAATCATTGATGAAGTGAATTTAGTGTTAGTGAATTAATCGTGTTTGCCGTTCAAAAGGTAAGTCTTTCTGTCAACTAATCAACCCTGTCAAATTGCTGTCAGTCGTCAACTGTTTGTCCCGAACCCCAAATGCTGGCACTCGGTCGTAATTCCGCAATTTCTCGTTATTTTCGCCACGAATCCATCGCCGAAGCGGAAAAATTTCTGTTTTTGTCGCAAAATTCAGCAACATTCATTGGCTTGCGGGACAAATGCGCCTCGATGTAGACTCTGCTGCTGCTGCCAATCTGCTGCGTTTCGTTTCGTGATAGGGTTGAGGGTGCAAATCGCGAATTTTCTAGTTTGTTGCCACCGTCGTCTGGCTGAATGTTTGCAAGGTTGGCGGAGGAGTGGTGAGCGTACAGTGTATCTGCATTGCAGACGGGTTGTGCCAAATTGGTCGTGCTGTCAGTGCTCGGGTAAACAAACAACCAGACGACGGCGACGAGATTGGCAGGATTCAGCTGTTGAACAAATTTGTTAGTGGCAAAGGATCTTGTTGATGGGATAAGGCTCCTTTCTGAGGGTGGGGAACACCTTGTCGAATTTTCATCCGCCAGGTAATCAATACCGTTGTGACGCACTCCGAGCTCCGAAAGCCGCGCTAAATTGGTGACCAAAATTCGCACATGGCTGCCCACGTGTGCACTGCTCACTTCACCGGAAGTGTGTGTGTGTGTTTGCATGTGTTTTGATACAAACATGGCTCCCAAATAGAGACTGGCTGCTGGTTTTAGAGCTCGAAAAACCCGCACACCACTCACCGAAGTCATACATATATTTTGAACATGTGAATAGTTAGGGTGGAAATTGGTGTTTTTCCCACCGTGTGCACCGGGAACTGGGATTTTTGTTCTGCACCGCGCCGCCGGTTTGGCGGGAGGTTTTTAGAGGGGATAACATTCAAAAACATGGCGCCATCTATTGGCATATTTTAGGTGCAGCGGTGCGTTCGCGCGTGGTGCCAGGTGGTGGGAATATTTGAACATTGGCGATTATTTGTGAGGTTTCTTTAAAATTTAATAAAAAATAAAACTGAGCAAAATTTCAAAAAATATGCTTTTCAGCAAAATTAAACCAATGAGCCTACGTGGAAATGAAAATCTTCAAATCTTCAAATCTTCAAATCTTCAAATCTTCAAATCTTCAAATCTTCAAATCTTCAAATCTTCAAATCTTCAAATCTTCAAATCTTCAAATCTTCAAATCTTCAAATCTTCACATATTCAAATCTTCAAATCTTCAAATCTTCAAATCTTCAAATCTTCAAATCTTCAAATCTTCAAATCTTCAAATCTTCAAATCTTCAAATCTTCAAATCTTCAAATCTTCAAATCTTCAAATCTTCAAATCTTCAAATCTTCAAATCTTCAAATCTTCAAATCTTCAAATCTTCACATATTCAAATCTTCAAATCTTCAAATCTTCAAATCTTCAAATCTTCAAATCTTCAAATCTTCAAATCTTCAAATCTTCAAATCTTCAAATCTTCAAATCTTCAAATCTTCAAATCTTCAAATCTTCAAATCTTCAAATCTTCAAATCTTCAAATCTTCAAATCTTCAAATCTTCAAATCTTCAAATCTTCAAATCTTCAAATCTTCAAATCTTCAAATCTTCAAATCTTCAAATCTTCAAATCTTCAAATCTTCAAATCTTCAAATCTTCAAATCTTCAAATCTTCAAATCTTCAAATCTTCAAATCTTCAAATCTTCAAATCTTCAAATCTTCAAATCTTCAAATCTTCAAATCTTCAAATCTTCAAATCTTCAAATCTTCAAATCTTCAAATCTTCAAATCTTCAAATCTTCAAATCTTCAAATCTTCAAATCTTCAAATCTGCAAATCTTCAAATCTTCAAATCTTCAAATCTTCAAATCTTCAAATCTTCAAATCTTCAAATCTTCAAATCTTCAAATCTTCAAATCTTCAAATCTTCAAATCTTCAAATCTTCAAATCTTCAAATCTTCAAATCTTCAAATCTTCAAATCTTCAAATCTTCAAATCTTCAAATCTTCAAATCTTCAAATCTGGAGTTTTTTTTGAAAAGGACCAATAAACCAAATTTTCAGTTTTTGCTTATTGGGTGTTTTTGAATACCCCTGACTCAAGGCGGTTTCAAAAACACCCAAAAAGCAAAAACAGGAAATTTGGTTTATTGGACCTTTTAAAAAAAAACTACAGAAATCTTCAAATCTTCAAATCTTCAAATTTTTAAATCATAAAATCATTAAACCATAAAATCATAAAATCATAAAATCATAAAATCATAAAATCATAAAATCATAAAATCAAAAAATCAAAAAATCATAAAATCATAAAATCATAAAATCATAAAATCATAAAATCATAAAATCATAAAATCATAAAATCATAAAATCATAAAATCATAAAATCATAAAATCATAAAATCATAAAATCATAAAATCATAAAATCATAAAATCATAAAATCATAAAATCGTAAAATCATAAAATCATAAAATCATAAAATCATAAAATCATAAAATCATAAAATCATAAAATCTTAAAATCATAAAATCATAAAATCATAAAATCATAAAATCATAAAATCATAAAATCATAAAATCATAAAATCATAAAATCATAAAATCATAAAATCATAAAATCATAAAATCATAAAATCATAAAATCATAAAATCATAAAATCATAAAATCATAAAATCATAAAATCATAAAATCATAAAATCATAAAATCATAAAATCATAAAATCATAAAATCACAAAATCATAAAATCATAAAATCATAAAATCATAAAATCATAAAATCATAAAATCATAAAATCATAAAATCATAAAATCATAAAATCATAAAATCATAAAATCATAAAATCATAAAATCATAAAATCATAAAATCATAAAATCATAAAATCATAAAATCATAAAATCATAAAATCATAAAATCATAAAATCATAAAATCATAAAATCATAAAATCATAAAATCATAAAATCATAAAATCATAAAATCATAAAATCATAAAATCATAAAATCATAAAATCATAAAATCATAAAATCATAAAATCATAAAATCATAAAATCATAAAATCATAAAATCATAAAATCATAAAATCATAAAATCATAAAATCATAAAATCATAAAATCATAAAATCATAAAATCATAAAATCATAAAATCATAAAATCATAAAATCATAAAATCATAAAATCATAAAATCATAAAATCATAAAATCATAAAATCATAAAATCATAAAATCATAAAATCATAAAATCATAAAATCATAAAATCATAAAATCATAAAATCATAAAATCATAAAATCATAACGTCCACTTATTGCTCTTTACTGAGAAACAATTAAAGTTTGATGTGTTGCAGAGAAATATAATCAATTAAGTGGCGGAGGACGCGTTGGCTGTTACGACAAAATGCAAACTTACCAGAGAAATCATCAAATTTTCAAATCTTGGAATCATGAATTTTGAAATGTATAATTCTTACTCTTTTAAAATCCTAAAATCTTAAAATCCTAAAATTATGAAATCTTTGATGATTTCAATCTTGAAAGCTTCATTTTTTTCAAATCAAACAAATCTCGAAAATGAGTCGTTTTAAGGAATGATATTTTGGCAAATGGATTTCCAGGGTATGGAATTCTTTATAAGAAAATTCTGTGGAATAGGATTTGATTAGCTTTAAAAATATAAAATCTTTTTGCACCACCTTTGTAGCTTTCTACACCCTTGTTTTTCACTTGTATGAAAATAACTCAAATAAAGCCTCTGCGGGTAGCCATCCATACGGTTTATAATCATTTTCACCTGAAATCGGTTCCAAATTGAATCCTAATTAAATACGGTTGCAGTGGCTGTTGATGACGATGAAAAAAATTTTATTAGTACGTTTTGAAATACCAACAAAAACATTTGAAATATTATTGCTTTCTTATTTATTTGAAAAGTACAACATTTCTTTCTGGTCAAAACTATGCAAAACCACAACCACAACAACTTTTCACAGCTCTGTAACGGAGACGAACTGACCATCATCAAGTTAGCCATGGGGTCCTGGGAGGTCTTCCCTTCGCCAGTACGCCAAAGAGAGGGTGACGAAAACCATGCTGCGGTCGGCCATTACCGTGAATTAATTTTACACTACAAACAACCAACGACGGAAACCACCGGACTAGAAACCGCAATCGCACAAGGCCCGCTGCTTGGAGCCAACTATGATGTGGATTGCGTGTTGTGGCGGGGCCGGCCTGCTGCAGGCCGGCCACCGGTGACTGACTTTGTATTATGTTTGAGTATGGTCCCCGCAGGATATGAAATCCAACATGTCAGCAGCTGCACAACCGGCATGAAGTTCAAACATGGTGGACGAAGCCAAAGCTTGCTGCGTTGGGATGCCGAATGGGACATTTGGTCGAAAGTTACAGTGAATCTAGATTTATCCAGTAAAATTATTCAGATAAAACAGAATTTTTTGAAAAACCGTGCGTCTCCATCAAACAGCTTTGAAACATTTTACTTCGAGCCAATTTCAATGGAGACGCATGGCTCTCCACAAAATCAGTACTTGCCGGAGTATTCCTGTAATTGAACCATCGCATAATAATGCACAGCCAACTAAGGTCGCAGTGGTGGTTGACCAGCGTGCCCAGTAAGTAATCATTGTTACTTCACCCCACTGCACAGAACACCCCCTCTCACTCATCAACCAACAAATTTATTTAGAATTATTTAGCTGATGGTGGAAAGTCCTCGGAAAAGCCCTCGCGCTGACGTTCGGCTAGTTCGGTTCCCGGGGTTTATTTGACCTGTTTATGGCGTGTAAATCTGACCAGTTGTGAATAATATCGGGGCTTGAGCTTGGACTTGAAACTTGGATTTGTGTGTGGTGCCCTGATTGGAATAACTGATTGGATGATGGGTGGTTAGGATGTTCGGTGGTGTTGAATTGGAAATCAAACTGCAGTCTGACATGTCGAGCAGGAATCGATTGGATTTTGGGTGAAAATGATGGGTTGATTAATGGCAAACATATGCAAAAGAATAGTTTGTAACCTTTTTACTCATAAAGTAGACTATTAAAATTTACAAAATTACTGAGAAATCTTTGAATTTGTTCATAAACCCTCAAAAATAAAAAGAATCTGGCCAAGTGTCGCTAAAAAGTTTTAAAATATGGCAAGCCAAACATCAACAATTACAAACAGGAAAATTTTGTTTGGAAAATTCATGGTATTCTTCAACTAAAATCAATTCTTGTGACAGTTTTATTATGTGGGGCACTTGAAAATCAGGCATTTTCACATTCATCTGGCAACTTGGCTCAACTCCCAACCTGAAAACTCGCCAAAAACTATTTTTTTCAAATCTCCTATTCTATCTATGAGTTTGTGATTTGACTTGATTCGTGGGACTTTGAACAAATGTTCCTTTAAATGACAAGGGAAATGAAAAAAATAAACTACATGAAAAAAATAATTAAAAAACATCTCAAAATGTTTTGAAAATACTTTAACAGAAAATTCAAATTTTTGCTCTAAAATTTTTAGAATTAACAGAAAATCTTAATTTTTGTCAGAAAATCAACTGCTTATATAATTTTTTTTATATGAAATAAGGTTTCTAGAGTTTTTAAGGTCTTATAAACATTTGTAACACAACAGCTTATAGGATTAAGTCATCAAAAATTGTAAAAAAAAACTTCGTTCGAATATAATTATAAATAAACATTTTTTTGCGAAATAATAAGGCTGGTACAAATTTTATTTTAGGTTTTTGCCCCCCCCCCCCTTCAAAGTTGGCTCGAAAAATCAGGGGGCAAAAATTTTTTTTTTTCAAAAAACTCTAATATTTCAATGAAAATTTAAGTGCAATCAGTTGAAATTAATTTTGAATGCATTCCCCTGCGCTTAGAATCATTTTTAGCATGTTTTGGTTGATTTAAAAATCATTTGAATTTTTGAAAATTTTCGATGTTTATTATCGCAAAAAATTTTTTTTCGCTAAAATTTTGGTTTTCGTCAAATTTAGCATTTTTCGAAAACTAATGATTGCAAAATAACTTAACTAGTGTTAAATACATTTTTAAACACCTTTTCCGTGCAAATGTTGAAACTATGGCTTGTTATTTCAACATTTTTATTTTTTTTATTTTTTTGCCCCCCCTCAAACCCGGCCCGAGCCGAGGGACAAAAACTTTGAAAAATATTTGCATCGGCCTAAATGATTGAAATTTAAAATTTAACAATCAAAATACTTTAGACTGTATAATTTAGAATTTTTAATGATGTTTCTTTAAGGAATTTCAATTAATAATGATTCGAAAGACCCTTAGTATCATAAATTATTTTGCTTTTTTATGTAAAAGACAATTCAGTTAAATGTTTTGGTCATAACTTAAAAACAAATGTGGAATTAGTTATAGGAAATTGTTTAAAAAAACTAGATAAATTTGAATCTATGACATTATGTTCAAAGACAAAAGGTTGAATAGACAAATAGTCAAAGTTTAACAAAAGGTCGAACGTTTTTTTTTTAATTATTTCCTTCATTTTTTTGGATGAGCATGAAACCACAAATATGGAAAAGCTTCCTTATTTCACTAACATTTTCTAAAAAATTAGGAGTTTTGTTTAGGCCCCTCTCAATATTTTTTTCGGAAATTTTTGAAAAGAAGAGACAACAATATTTTAAATGGAACTGATTTAAAAAAAGAAACAGAAGAAAATTGTATAATTACCAACAACTTTTTTTTTAAAAGAATGGAAAAGCTCTCAAAATATATTTAGAAGTCAGACATGATTTTTTTGAAGAGCGGCTCATGTTTGAAAGATTCTATTTTTACAAACGGAAAAATTCTTGAAAAACAAATTTGGAAATCATGGTTTAAGTTTAAAAGAATTGCTCATGATAGAAAATTAAAAAAAAAACTAACAAAAAATCCGTATTTATACAGAATATTATAGAAGTCTGCCTATGTTTAAATACATTTGCTCAATGCTAGAAAATTTTCAAAAATATTACAGAATTGCTACAGTTTACCAAAATTTTGTACTTTTTTTCCTTTCGACTTTTTGTGCATTTGACCTTTATTTCACTATCGACCCTTTATCCATGCGACCCTTTGTCCATGCAACCTTTGGCATTCGACTTTTGTTCACTTTTGACCTTTTGTCGCGCATCCAAAAATCTCGTTTACTTCGTTTTTAGATTAACACCAATTTACAAACATTTTCTTGAATACAAATTTAACCCTCAAAAAAGTTTTGGTTATATGAAAATTAACAAAAATTCCTTAGAATTTTGAAACATTACTATAATGAGGAATTAAAAAAAACTAGTACAATGTTACCCTTTTATGGCCAGATAATGTTCAATTTTTTTGAAAGTTTTTTTTTCAATTTTTTTCTAATGTTGTGTGAAAATATATACGTCCAAACCAAGGGTAACTTTGATAAACAATGTGTTTCTTAAAATTTATTGATAAATTCTACAATTTGAATTATTTACGTCAAATGGAGCATGGATATTATATTTGAGGTAAACTTCAAAACATTTACACAACTGCTTGAAGCTCAACAGGTTTTTTTTAAATCAAAATGTGGTTTTGAATTGCCATCAAAAGCAAATTTGAAGAATGAAAACTTTTTTCCAAATTTACTAAGATAAATATTTTACAAAATATGCCTTTATAATTGAAAAAAAAATCCTGTTGACAAATTTCTTTGAACATGATAGACCGTTGCAAACTCTTTTTGCCTTCCTCACCTCAATGAGGAAAGGCTTTAAAATCACTCGAAAAATGAACTTCTTTATTAGACCTCGTAGACCCACCTTCACGTATACCTATCGACTCAGAATCAAATTCTGTACAAATGTCTGTGCGTGTGTCTGGATGTGAGTCCGTGCACCGAAAAATATGCACACGATTATCTCCGGATTGGCTGAACCGATTTCGACCGTTTTGGTCTCATTCGATCTGTCTTGGGGTCCCACAAGACCCTAGTTAATATTATGAAGTTTAGTAAAGTACTTCAAAAGTTATGCTTAAAAAACGATTTCGAATAAAGTCCGGAAGATTGTAAAAAGGGTGGTTTTTGTAAGAAAACTTGTCATGCTATGCATTTTTTGAAAGGTATTTAAAAGACCTTTCCAACGTTGAAGATCTGACAATCCTATCAAAAGTTATGAGCACTTAAGTGTTATTTATGCACTTTTTGTAGGCCGGATCTCAAATATTTTGATGAAAACGTTGTCCTGATCCACCATGCGACCTGTCTTTGTATAGGTAATCAAAAGACCTTTCCAATGAGCCTAAAACGTTGAAGATCTGACAACCCTATCAAAAGTTATAACCACTTAAGTGTTATTTATACACTTTTTTAGGCCGGATCTCAGATATTTTGATAAAAATAAGTCTTGTTTAAACTCTTTTTTAAGGCTCTGTAGTGTAACTTTATGAATGTAAGGAAGGCACCACCCACCTAAAGGTGGATTAAGCAACGTTTTTGAAGTTTATGTTCCTCAACTCTGACTATAGCCGAGGAAGGGTTCGGCATAAACTTTGAATAATATTTACAACGGCCTTATTCAAACATTTTTTTTTATGAATGTAAAACTATGCTTAGAATTCAAAAAAGTCGAAAAGTTTTAGAATTCTTGCTGAGAATTTCACAACACTATGAAAATATATAAATAATCCTTTTAATCAACAATTTTGTAAGTATAGTTTATTAACTTCCAAAACATACCAAATAAACTGCTTCTAGAGGTACTTAGAACACTTTTCTACAAAGCTCAATACAAAAGTAACCATTTCGTTCGCTTTAATTCAAGATTATTTGAAAAAAATATGTTTTCTTCCTTTTATGAATTAAATATCTCACGAATTCTGAAAAAGAATTAAGAGGCAGTATTTGTAAATATTGCTCGGTTTGTTCTAGAGGTCGTATCGAGGTGCTCCGATTTGGATGAAACTTTCAGCGTTTGTTTGTCTATACATGAGATGAACTCATGCCAAATATGAGCCCTCTACGACAAAAGGAAGTGGGGTAAAACGGGCTTTGAAGTTTGAGGTCGAAAAAACATAAAAAATCTTAAAATTGCTCGCATTTCCGTAAAACTTCATCAATTCCAACTCTCTTAGATGCATTCGAAAGGTCTTTTGAAGCACTTCAAAATGAGCTATAGACATCCAGGATTGGTTTGACTTTTTCTCTTAGCTTTTGCAAATTACTGTCAAAAATGGATTTTTTTGAAACCTTAATATCTTTTTGCAACAGTTTCCAACACCCATACTCCCATAGGACAAAAGATAGGTAATCTAATAGACCATAAGCCTACGGTATTAACTTTTTGGCCAATCGCAGTTTTTCTCATAGTTTTTCGATTTTTCTAGAACAAACATTTTGCAACGTTAGTTTTTGCCCTGTAGGCCAAGAAGATGGCACTTTTTGGTCTCAATTTTGTCATATTTGGAATCCTCGGACAATTTCACGTAAGTTAGATGTATTGGAGTTGTAATTTTAATTTAAAAAAATAACTAAATAAAACATTTTTGAAAAAAGAAATAGATAGAATAGAATAGAATTAGAATCTTATAAACCCTATGATTAATACGTCAAATGCTGTATCAAGTAGGCGAAAATCTGTTTTACTCCTAATCCAACAAATTGTTAAAATAGTAGTTTATGCAACAAGTTGCAAAAAGATGATTTTTTTAGCACGAGTGGTACATTTATCCAACGAGGTTCACCGAGTTGGATAAATACGAAGAGTGCTGAAAAAATCAAGTTTTGCAACGAGTTCCGTACAACATTTTTTGCAATTCCAAAAAACACACACTGAGTGAAATTTTATGTCAAATTTTCATGTATTTTGTCAATAAATCGTTTAAATCAAAAAAAAAAATTGAAAAGTGTTTCTTTTCGAAACAAGTGCTGAAAAGTTCAACTTTTCAGCACCCATTTGAGTGCTGAAAAGTAGAACTTTTCAGCATTTATTTTGGAAAGTGTTGCTATTCCATTCTGTGATTTTTGGTACAGAAAAGAAGGCTATTTCGTCGTTCAAGAATGACAGGAAAAGTAAGTAGTTTCAAGACGGAATTGCAAAAAATATTTTAATTCATTTTAAATGGCAATTTTTCCACTCAAATTTACAACTCCAATAATTCTAACTAACGTGAAATTTTCCAAGGATTTCAAATATGACAAAGTTGAGACCAAAAAGTGCCGCTATGGAGGCCTTCAGGGCAATAACTAACGTTGCAAAATGTTTGTTATAGAGAAATCGAAAAACTATGAGAAAAACTGCGATTGGCCAAAAAGTTAATACCGTAGGCTTATGGTCCATGAAATTACCTATCATTTGACTTTTGGGAGTATGGGTGTTGGAAACTGTTGCAAAAAGATATTAAGGTTTAAAAAAAAACAATTTTTGACAGTAATTTGCAAACGCTAAGAGAAAAAGTCAAACCAATCCTGGATGTCTATAGCTCATTTTGAAGTGCTTCAAAAGACCTTTCGAATGCATCTAAGAGAGTTGGAATTGATGAAGTTTTACGGAAATGCGAGCAATTTTAAGATTTTTTATGTTTTTTCGACCTCAAACTTCAAAGCCCGTTTTACCCCACTTCCTTTTGTCGTAGAGGGCTCATATTTGGCATGAGTTCATCTCATGTATAGACAAACAAACGCTGAAATTTTCATTTAATCGGAGCACTTCGATACGACCTGTTACACATTGGTGAAAAACTCGCTCAAACTTTAAAAATCGACTGCTTAATGAAACTCTTCAAAAATTTATAACATTTAAGTAAAACGAATTTTAGCAGACAAAACACAAAACCATGAAATTTCCTCTGGGTTTTGGTCTTTGGTCAGCACAGTGGTCATAAAAACTCATTGGAATATAAAACAATATTCTTTTTGTTGCATTCCCTTTACCCTCCAGTCCCAAATGAATTAAAATTCCTCTTTGCTCTAGGCTGAAGAAAAAAGGAAAACACGCGCTCTGCGGCGACGACCACCCGGAAAATGGCACCGCCACGGAAAATGAAAATGCTGCTGCTGTTTTTCTTTGGCGGTCTCGGTGGGTTTTGTTTTGTTTTGTTTTTTCTGCCCCCGAGGTTGATTTCCTTGGTGAGCCAAGGGGAATTTGTGCACTGAGAAAAATGTTTGAGTTTAAATCATTTTTGTTGTTTGCTTGAAAATGATTTTTTTTTGTAATTTCTCAGTGTTTCATAAAAAAGTGAAATCAAAACCCACCAAAAAACAAAGGTCAGAGTGGAATTTCCTCCGAGGCTGTGGCAAATCTCACACTCCGAGGGGTAAGAGGAATGCGCTCCTTAGGGGTGGAGGAAGGCACGCTCGGCGAGGGAAATTGACCAAAATTGTTGAAATTATTTTGTTTTCTTGCCCCCTCCTCGCCCCTCAGTCAGCCGGGTTGACCCGAATTCCGGATTATTTTTCTTTAACCCGCCGGGGAGCAAACAGCACAAAAAAATTTGTTAGAGGTTAGGCTTAGGGCTTAAGGTTAGGACAAATGGGGTTGGGGAAGGAAAATCCTATGTTTTTTCCCCACGCAAATCGTTCCGACTTTCATTTCGTCGTTTTCCCTTGGCGAAGGAAAAAAAAAATGATTAAAATGAATCACTTAATTTGGACTTGTTTGTTTGTTTTTGCGTGTGGGGCAGGGACTGAAGGCATTTTTCTGTGTGTGTGATTTCTTTTTGCCAAGCTTCCCTCCCCAGGACAAACAAAACGCAAACTGGACTCACCTTCTGGGCGACGAAGATCTCGTAAATTGCACAAACGCCGGTGATGGTGATGCCCTGCTCCTTGCAGAGCATCGCCGTGGCCACGAAGACCATGGCCACCGACAGGTACCGCCAGCCTGGAAAAAAAATGAAAAAGAGAGAAGAAATAGGTGTAAATTTTGGGATTTTGCGGTGTGTAAAACCTGCGAATCGTCAATTAAGGTTTCGTTTGTTGGAATATTTTGAGGTCTTTTGAAAGTTGAGAAGAGAGCTTTTTGTTTCTTGTTTCTTGTTTCTTGTTTCTTGTTTCTTGTTTCTTGTTTCTTGTTTCTTGTTTCTTGTTTCTTGTTTCTTGTTTCTTGTTTCTTGTTTCTTGTTTCTTGTTTCTTGTTTCTTGTTTCTTGTTTCTTGTTTCTTGTTTCTTGTTTCTTGTTTCTTGTTTCTTGTTTCTTGTTTCTTGTTTCTTGTTTCTTGTTTCTTGTTTCTTGTTTCTTGTTTCTTGTTTCTTGTTTCTTGTTTCTTGTTTCTTGTTTCTTGTTTCTTGTTTCTTGTTTCTTGTTTCTTGTTTCTTGTTTCTTGTTTCTTGTTTCTTGTTTCTTGTTTCTTGTTTCTTGTTTCTTGTTTCTTGTTTCTTGTTTCTTGTTTCTTGTTTCTTGTTTCTTGTTTCTTGTTTCTTGTTTCTTGTTTCTTGTTTCTTGTTTCTTGTTTCTTGTTTCTTGTTTCTTGTTTCTTGTTTCTTGTTTCTTGTTTCTTGTTTCTTGTTTCTTGTTTCTTGTTTCTTGTTTTTTGTTTCTTGTTTCTTGTTTAATATTTTTTTTCTCGAAACTATTTTTTCCTAGAAAACTTGATCAATTCAAAGTCCTACAGTTCGACGTTCTGAAAACGAAAACGTTTAATGATCCCAACCTAATTTGATAATGTGTTTCCATATCTCATCACCTAATCCAGGAGTCAGAGATGAATTTCTCTTCTTCGAAATTCAGTACATGAAGCAACACCACATCTGGCTTCAAAATCCACGTCACCCAGTTGACTCCTCCAGAGTTCCGTAGATTGGCCAGGTGGTTGATTGTTCGAAGCAACGAGCAAGTCAATTTAGACGGGGCCCAGGTGTTGCCGACGACTACCAGTTCTGCGTACGAACCTCCCCGGTAGTCGAAACCAGGCCAAAAAGGGATGACGACCGAGCCGAGCAGCAGGACGTGTCGTTAAAATTTCACCTATTTCTTGGGACATTTCCCTGTTGGCTTCTGCAGCTGTGCGGTACAAGAGGACCATCCAGAAATTGCTTTATTTCTGCAGAATTTTACTCTTGTGGGGTGAAAACATGGAAAAGTGGCGGCAAAATGGGGGAGAAAATTGTCACGTAATGTGCCGAGTCTTAAATTGATTATAACCGACTGTAAAATGTAACCACTTTTCCACTTTGGCTGAGTTATGGTACAGCTGGCATGTGCGAATTTATGTGAATGTGTGCGAACGACTGCGGCGTGTTGCCTAGTTTTGGGCGTTTGCCGGCTGGCAGTGACATCTGGTGGGGAGTAGTGCGTTTTGTGGACGTTTTAAATATAATTTTTGTTCAGTTGTTCGAAATCTCTTCAACTGAAAAAAACATAATTCCTTTTCTGCTTAGTCAAAGTGAAAATATGTTTCCCAAAGAACCCTTAAACCCGTCGTACATTTTCACCACACTAAGGACACCGTCGCGTTCGTAGGTGTGTGTCTCATAAATACAATGTTCAAGCTAAAACACACAACCCAATAAAAGGGAGGCTGCTGAACCGGTCTTGCAAGAGGTGGGAGGACGAGGGCAAAACGGAGAGACCTTGGAAACCATCTTTCTCCGACCGTTCTTTGGGTTTTCCTTAAACAGACGTGTACGTACGCACACACATTCACAAACAACAACGTGACGTGTTTATGTGCGCGCCGTATGAAGTGCAAATGGAGCTTCCTTCTTGCCCAAACTTCCCTCCTTCTCATCGGAGGCTCTTTGAACTGCGGAGCTTAGACACTTTGAGAGAAACAGCATTGAGGTTATGATGGGGAAGGTGTGTGCGCGTGTGAGATGAAAGTACATCAGATTGTACCCATAACGGGGAGGGGTTTGAGGATGTTTGGAACGGTTCTTGGCAGGATTCGAGGGGGTTTTAAACGGAAGAAAACGAATTATGGATAATTATGGTGTAAATTTTGTTGATGAGGTTTCAATCATGCATTAACATTGTCGTACTTTGAGCACATTTGAAAATGAGAAAAAAAATCAATAGACTACTTAAAAATAAATCATCGTTTGTCTTCTAAATTGAAATATTGAATTGAAATCGTGATTCTTTGTTATATGGAGCTCAGACAGTCGTCTACCTCCCACCCCCTCTTAAATTGTTCACGTAGTTCATGGATGGCAATTTGTACAGCTCCTTAACGCGATAAAAAGTCTGACTAACAGGATATCGTAGTCAAATAAAATTACAATTACAACAAGAATAACAAAAGCTCAAAAAAGCGTATTTTGATCAATTAAAAAATGTATTCCAAATAGTTGAAAATCGATTAGGTTATATCTGCAATCATTTTTTTAGTCCTGTTCAAACTGAATTTAACAATTTCATAATAATTTTATCAGGAAGATCAGATTAGATTACGAAAGTTTTATTTCTTAGCATTGAAAATCGGATCAATAGCTAGATGACTCTGAATTCCCGAATCGAGGATTTTTTTGCTATTTGTCCCGGGATTTGAAAAAAAAAACAACAAATTTTGGTCTGAAAACTTAGATTAAGTTGTAAATATAGATGAACAGTTTAATACTGAGTAATCGATAAGAATTTTAAAGCATTAAAATTTGTTTATCAGCATTAATTTGGCTTATTTGGAAAAATTGTTGAAATTTTAGTTTACAGATCCGTAAAATGTCTAATGCTTTAGATGTTTTTACTTAGATTTATTTTTGAAGACTGGTTTTTATATTTACGTATATTTATTAGTAAATATAATTTGCAATTTTGGAAAAAAAATATTAAGCATCTGTTGCAAATCAAGACACATGTAATGAATTAAGAGAGCTATTTAAGCCAACTTTTTTTGCATAATATTTTGAATGACTTCGGTTAAAACAGGAACAGAACAAAACAATTAGTACACCGATTTCAAAATATTACTCAAAAATGTCCTCAAAATATGTTTTAAACAAAACATGAAATTCTAAACTTATAAAAAACTGTTTTTATCTTATTTGTTGTTTACTAAGTCAATTTCAAAATAAATTTTCAAGGTTTTCTTGTCATGTCATAAAATAATAAAATAATGTATAAAAATCCTAAATTTATTTTAAAAATTATTAAAATGTTATTATATTGGAATAAAAATTGTAGCATGTTCAAATGCAAAGCACAACAAAGAACAAAAAAAATCAAATTTTAATTTCTTTTAAACTATTTAAAAGCTGTTGTCCTTTTTTAAGAAAAGAGTGTAGATTATTACCAAATAATATTATTGCGCAAATTCAATGATTAAAGCTTGAAAACCATAACAATCATAACGAAAAAAAAACAGATTTTTGGACTGTTTCATAAATTTCCCAGAATCCCGGGAATTCCCGGGATTATAAAAATATTTTTCCCGTTTCCCGAGAAATTCAAAACCCGGGATAATTGGACGCCCTACATTTTGCATCAGAATTTTAAAATTTAAATGGTTGTGTTTCGAATCCCGGACACTGATAAAATCTGATACGAAATTCGGACACTTTTGTTCAGAAATTCCGGACACTCGTTTTTTTTTTATGAATCGCACTAATTTGGACTGATTTTTTTAGTGAAATATCAAATAAGTTGGTTACATCAAAACACTCGATATTTTGAAGAAAAAAATGATAGAATTTAAGGAAATCAGAACCATGAATTGCTGCTTTATCTTCCCTGTGCATTGAACGCCTTTGAAATATTTCAGTGAAATGTTTCAATTTTTTCATAAAACTTATATTTTTTATTTAATTTAATTGATTTTGCATTGCCAACAGCGTCCAAACAAATTTGAAATAAACGTTTTTGTAAGCATCAAATAATACAGTGTTGACAGTTATTATGAGAATATATATATACAAATAATTGATTGAACATGATGAAGTGTCCGGGATCAGTTATCAATTTGTTTTTTTTTTTTTAATTTTGTTATGAAACAATTTTTTTTTGTCCATGCTAAGTTTTATTATAGAAATATGATATTTTATTTAAAAAAATAGTAAAATTTTTTCGAAGGTTATTTTTGCAATTTTTTTCCTTCTCTGTCTAATTCGTTCTCCTTAGTACCAGTAAACTCTCTCCCCATTTTGTAATTGTTAAAGCAACCTAGGGACCATCCACAAACCACGTGGACACTTTTTTGGAAATTCCAACACCCCCTTGTGGACAATTGTCCATACAAAAAAACTTTTTGTATGGAGCGTGGACAATCAATATACCCCCTAAAGTGTCCACGTGGTTTATGGATGGTCCCCTAATAAAATGAAATGAAAAATGAAATAGTAAAATTAATTTCTATTATTTTTTTTTTGTTAAGTGTTTTTATAAATTTGGATCGAACATTGTCCATGCAATATTTCAAAAATCTAATATTTAGTATTCAAAAATCCAAATCTAAAAATTCCTTCCCAAAATACAGATTTTTGAATACTTACTACGGGATTTAATCGATCGGATTTTATGTTTTGAAAAAATAGCAGGTAATATTTTACGATTTTTTTTAATCACGCATGTTTTTCTAAAATACTGTCAAACTAAATTTTAAAAATCATGATTAGGTGTTAATTCACATTTGCCATTGAAAATAACCGTTTTCAAGTTATATGAACATTAGGGTACATGTTTAGACAAAACAAAAAAAAAAATCAAGTCAAGCTGAAAAATATCCAGGAATTTTTTTCCTTTTTTTTACATTGTTGGCCAGATTGCTGATTGCTAAGGCGTCATCCATAAAGTATGTCACGCTCTAGGCGAGGAGGGGGTGTCTGAGCTAGTGTGACATTACATGTTATAAGTATAAGAAAAGCGTGACAAAGGGGGGGGGGGGGTAAATTTTGGCTGATTTTAGCGTGACGTACTTTATGGATGCAGCCTAAGATACATTCATATTTTGTGAAAAATTATTTTTTCTCAAAGACATCCTATAAGTCCTCTTTTTGAACTCGCGATAACTCGGACCTTACTGGTTAAATCATTAATGTTTAAAAATCGATGCCGGTGTGCTCTTCCTATAGATTCCTATCTAAATAGAACAAGTGCATCGAAGTGCTGCTCTTTTAAAAAGGAATAGTTTATAAATTTTATGATCACGATCAACATTTTAAAACCTTTTTATCACTGTAAAATGTTGGGCTAGATTGTATATAATTATGAGTTTTTTTTTTATTACTAAATGAGCAAAAAATTGATAAAAAAAACATTGCAAAAAAGAGCCAACCAATGATGAAAAAACCATTATCAAAAGAAAATGTTTGGACGCTTATCAGAGTAAAAATCCGGCGCTCTTCTCTCACGCACGAAAGATCTTCTAGAAGAATCTCAAAAAATTATCACCTGGATTATTTGGCGGAAAATCGACTTCACTAATCCACTTACAGATGTAACATCTTACGATCAAAAATGACCTGTCACAATTTGTAAATGAACAATGTTTGCAAACAAAATGAAATGAATTAATTTTAGTGGTGCCTACAATGAGATTCACAAATAATCATCTACTGATTGATTTTTTTTGAAGTTCGAAAGTGATTTCTTTTGCGTGATTGGCCTTTTCTCTCTTTCGCGGGCGAAGAAAGTTCGCAAGCGAAATTTTGTTAAGCGATTATTTTATCCCTGGAGCTTACAGTTTCTGAAAATCGCTAGTTTAAAAACGAGGGCTAGTCAAATGACACTGAAAAGAAACTAATTTTCCACAAAATTTAAGCTTTAAAAGGTTGTATATCAGCATCCAGCCGTCCGATCGACACAGCCATAAAAGGAAAAGAATGTTTGTAAATATTTTTCATTATCATGAATGAATTTATTTTTATAAATGTAAAAATAGCATCAATTTCGTTCATTACGTGATTTATGAACACCCCCTAAAACCAAACACGTCATTAAGGTGAAGATGTTTATAAATGATTTTTCACAAATATTATTATTTTTTTTCTTAAAAATACACTATTCAAGATTTGTATTTGATGGCACCGTAAACAAAATGAAAAAATCTTTCCTGTACAAAACAAACTAAAACAATTAATTTAATTTGGACTTGCCGTGCTTCCCTCAGCTACAGGTTCATGAAGCATAAAACCATGGCACTAGCTTTCGAACCGGCACCTCGTCGTCGTCGTCTTCATCGTCATGCTGCTATTTGGCCCCTAGACTTTGAAAAGCTCATGTTACACACATTACGAGCACAAGCAGCACACACTGTGAATGAAACCGAGCTTACACAACCCCCCTTGCGCCACGATAAGGATTTAATTAAATAAAATATCCTTTTCCATTTTTCATTCATATTTGTACCATTTATTTCCCCTCCCCGGAGAGTTCCTGGCGAAGAGGGGTTCTTTTGCGTGTGAACCTTGAGCAATTTTCGGGTGGATTTTATTTCCTTTTTCGAATTTTACGACTGACTGACGGCTGTCGTGTCGTGTCGCGTTGTGTTGTGGTGCCGGTTGAGGGTTAACAAATGCGAAATGGGCTTGTAAATGTTTTATTAAAAACGTGTGAGCCTTCCCCAACCCCTCCACCGTTATGCGGAGTAATTTAAGACAGACTCACTTTCACGCTCTGGTGGAAGTTGCAAAATTTTGTCAGGATGTAAATTGGGATTGAAGGGGGGAGGGTTGACTTTTAGTCTTGTGCGAGCCACCCACACCAAATGTGACACATTGTTGGCACAAAGGCACAAACAATGAGACTTCTTACACTCGACCTCCCCTCCCTTGGGGAGAAGAAGTATTGTTTCAAGCTAATTGAAAACATAACATGCAGTTTTGCTGGGAGTTGTCACACCAAGATGTGGGCGTGAAATCTGTACTGAGGGTATTTGGAGGTGACAATGTGCCAAATTTAAGTGCAGAAGAAAGGATTTGGATGATGAATATTTGACTGAATAAAAGTTTAAAAAGTACTAGAATACAATGAAAATTTTCAATAGAAATAAAAATAATTATAATCATTATCGAATTCCGACGAAAGCATCAGCTCATACTGCATTTCAGTCTGATCTGCAAGTCACCTCCAGTGCAAAACAATAGCAAACGAGTTTAGTGTCCCCGATTTTCATGCTCTCGTCTCCCATCACGATTTATTACTCCGCTCTAATTTCGCCGAGAGTTATGCATAAACCATGACGTTCGCCTAAATGTATGCACGTGTATATACGTGTGCAGCTGCCGAGCTGGCGTGTCCTTTTCAAGCCATCCACAATGGCGTGTGTGTCCTGAAGCCCTGGAACCATCTCTTTCGAAACAGGCGATGACCAGCAGCAGCAGCAGCAGCCACCATGAAAAAGTAAATTTAATTACATCCTCTCCAGCAGCCGACGCGCCCCAGTTTGTTTGTTGGCCATTTTCGGCGGCGACGGCGAGCAGTCCCATTCAGCAGGGCTCCGGCACAATTAATATGATTATTTCAGATAAATTGAGTTGTGAATTTAATTTTATGTCCGTTATCTCACTGGTTTCGGCGCTGCTACCACCATCGTCGAGAGCAGCCCCTCGTTTAATTTCGGTACGATTTTCCAAATGTGAAAATTTAGCACTTTTGCGAGCCCCCACTACGGAGGGTTGATAGAGGGGGGCTTTCGGTAAACATGTTGGTTTGTACTGAAAATACCTGGTAATTAATACGTACACACATTTTGCTCAGAATAAGCCCGGTTCTGATTTTCAGGCCCGTTTAACGGGGGCACATTTACGCACAAAACTATTATAATGAGTTATAATTTCAGGAACCCCTCGACTGCCGATTGTTCTGTGGTTCGTCCCGAATGCACGAATTGCAAATAAATAATTAAAAATATTCCATTTAACGGGACCGCTGTGTGGCAAACAACATTTAACAAAGATTCGTGGACAAGCAAATCAATTTAATTTATTGTTGGAAATCAGTACTTAAATTATCTTAATTCATTAATCTCTAAAATGATAATTAATAAATGCCAAGTTTCATACTAAATAACATATTTAACTTCGTGCTTAAAGTACTTTATGTCATACTTTATTTTATTTTTTAATTGCATATTGAATTTCATGCTAAATTCCATACTGAATTTCTTACTGAATTTCATATAAGATTCATATGTAATGTTATTGCTTTATTTCATACTAAACTATATACTGAATTTCATCATGAATTTTAATACTTAAATTTATGCTGAATTTTATATTGATGTTCACACTAAATTCGCCACATAAGATCATACTGAATTTTGTACTGATTTTCATACTGAATTTCAAACTATTTTTTTTAATGAATTACATTACTTTTACTTTACTTTTACTGCTCAGACAACCCCCGGGTCATGAGCTGTCTCCAGATGCGCTGCCACTGAACTCGGTCTTGGGCTGCTACTCTCCAATTCCGACTCGGGACTCCCACACTTCGAAGATCTTCCTCCACTTGGTCTAACCACCTTGCACGTTGCGCCCCCCCTCCGCCGCGTTCCAGACGGCTCCGAATTAAACACCAACTTCACCGGATTGATAGTCTGGTTCGGTTGGCGCGCATCCAGCGCGTCCGGCATTCTCGCGACGTGTCCGGCCCACCTGATTCGGCCAGCTTTGGCGACTTTCCGAATGTTTGGCTTGCCGTAGAGTTGCGCCAGCTCGTGGTTCATCCTTCTCCTCCATACCGTGTTCTCACGCACGCCGCCAAAGATCGTCCTAAGCACTCGCCGTTCGAAAACTTCAAGCGCTTGCAGGTCCTCCTCGAGCATCGTCCACGTCTCGTGCCCGTAGAGAACGACCGGTCTTATCAGCGTTTCGTACATGGTGCACTTTGTACGCCGGGAAAGATGACCAGACCGTAGGGTCTTGTGGAGTCCATAGTAGGCACGACTACCGGTGATGATGCGCCTCCGAATTTCTCTGCTGCAGTTGTTGTCCGACGTAACCAACGATCCGAGGTACACAAACTCCTCCACGACCTCGAACTCGTCGCCGTCGATCGTCACGTTCGGTCCTATGCGAGCCCTAAGGGACTCGGTTCCTCCTGCCAGCAGATATTTCGTCTTCGCCACATTCACCTTCAATCCAACCTTCTCTGCTTCCCGCTTCAATTCGGTGTACCGCCTGGCCACCTCCTCGAACGTCCTGCCGACAATGTCCATGTCGTCGGCGTAGCAGATGAACTGGCTGGATCGGTTGATAATCGTGCCCCGCATGTTGAAGCCCGCCCGCCTCATTACACCTTCAAGCCCAATGTTGAAACAGAGGCCGGAGATACCGTCGCCTTGTCGCAGTCCCTTGCGCGATTCGATCGGGTCGGACATCGCCCCCGAAATCTTCACGCTGCACCGTGCCCCGTCCATCGTTGATTTCACCAGTCTGATCAGCTTCCCGGGAAAGCCGTTCTCGTACATGATCTTCCATAGCTCTTCGCGATCGACCGAGTCGTACGCGGCTTTGAAATCGATGAACAGGTGGTGCGTCGGGATCTGGAATTACATACTGAGTTCAATACTAAATTTCATACCAAAAATAACTAAATTTCATTATGAATTTCATTTTGAATGCAATACCGAATTTCATTCTAAATTTCTTATTAAATATTATTGTTACATATTATACTTAACTACATACTGAATTTTATCATGATTTTCATACTGGAATTGATGCTGAATTTTAAATCAATAATTATACTGAACTTGATACATAATTTCATGCTGATTTTCAAACTAAATTTTATACTGAAATTAATACTGAATTTTTAACATTTTTTAAACTGAATTTAATATTGAAATTCATACTTAATTATACACTGAATTTTCTACTAAATTCCATACTAAATTTTTGTATGAAAATTTCATAATAAATTTCATACAAAAAAAAACTTAATTTCATAAGAAATATCATTATGAATGCCATAAGGAATTTTATTCAAAATTTCATATTAAATGTTATTGATTTATTTCATACTAAACGACATACTGAATTTTGCCATGAACTTTAAACTGAATTTCATCTTGATTTTCATTTTGAATTTCATGCTGAATTTCATTTAATATTTATACTGAATTTGAAACATAATTTCATACCGAATTTCATACTAAATTTTACACTGAATTTCATACAGTATTTCATACTGAATTTCATACTGAATTTCACACTGAATTTTATACTGAATTTCGTAATGAATTTCATACTGAATTTCATATTGAATTTCATACTGTATTTCATACTAAAATTCATGCTGAATTTTGTATTGATTTTTATACTTGATTAGAACATAATATCATACTCAATTTCATACTGAATTCTATACTTAATTTCATACTGAATTCTATACTAAATTTCATACTGAATTCTATACTAAATTTCATACGGAATTTCGCATTGTTGGAATTCGAGCGAGAAGAAGGAAAGCATTTCTCGCTCGCGAACGAGGGAGAGAACTTGTAGGTTCTATTCTCTTCTCGCTCGCGCTCGCATTTTCGTTCGCGTTCTCGCTCTCGCCGCGAGCGCTCGCGAGCGCCTCGTGCTAGCCGTTCGTCCCAAGCTAGCAATTTGTTTATCAGGCTTATGAATACGAACCAGGCGATGGTATAGAGGTGTAACTTCAATCGCTGTGTTGTTTTTTGTTCGTTTCTAACACGTTCGCGAGAGCGCGAGAGCGCGATAATACCAACACTGGAATTTCGTCATGAATTCTATGCTGAATTTTATACTGAATCTAATATTAAATATCATACTGAATTTCACACTGAAATTCATGCTGAATTTATATTCATTTTTTTTTTACTGAATTTGAAACATAATTTTATACTCAATGTCATACTGAATTCTATACTGAATTTCATACTGAATTTCATACTGTATTTCGTAATGAATCTCCTTCTGAATTTCGTAATGAATCTCCTTCTGAATTTCGTAATGAATTTCATACTGAACTTCATATTGAATTTCAAACTGAATTTCATACTGAATTTCGTAATGAATTTCATACTGAATTTCATTCTGAATTTCAAACTGAATTTCTTACTGAAATTCATGCTGAATTTTATATTCATTTTTATACGGAATTTGAAACATAATTTCATACTGAATTTTATACTTAATTTTATGCTGAATTTCATACTGAATTTCATAGTGAGTTTTATAATGAATTTCATACTGAATTCCAAGCTGAATTTGAGGAGCGGCCGTGGCTGACTGGTTACGGTGTTTGCTTTGTAAGCGAATGGTTCTGGGTTCGATTCCCATCTGCTCCCAACGAGAAAGTTAAGAACACAGAAATTTGAAATGATGAATACAAACGAAAAAACTAAAGTCACTCGAGGCGGGGTTCGATTCCCCGTCCTTTGGATTGGTAAGCAAAAATGCTAACCACTAGGCCATGACGACTTAGTGAGCATAGACTGGAATTAGGAATACTGTTACAACCAACCCGCAACGCCTTTCGAGGTGTATCCTAGGGTTCTACCTCTCCTACTAACATTGAGTCCAAAACCTCCCTACAAACATCTATACCACTAAGGTGACGTAGGGGTCCTTGCGCACTTTAGATAGGTGTTTACTAACGATCCTTCCCATCCCTGAGGATAGCTTGGACCCGGCCAGGACCCCCTTATGCCCTGGGTAGTATTACACACTCATCAAAAGATGAAGACATGATATCTTCCGTGTTGGGTTATTGTTCCGGATGAGGGTCTAACACAACCACACCAAACAGTGGGATAAGCGTTGTGGAGCCTTCCGGTGGTGGGGCGTCCTCCAAATGCTTATGCTAATGCTAATTCCAAGCTGAATTTCAAACTGAAATTCATGCTGAATTTTATATTTATTTTTATACTGAATTTAAAACATAATTTCAAACTAAATTTTATACAGAATTTCATACTGAATTTCAAACTAATTTTTTTATTTAATTACACACTAGTTTCATACTGATTTTGATACTGAATTGTATACAAAAAGGGTATAAATTTCAAGATCATTTTAAATTTTATACTGAATTTTGTACTTAATTTATTACTGAATTAGTTTATACTAACAGGCTATCGTAACCAATAAAACAACAAATTACAAATTACAAATTACAAATTACTGAATTCAATAATGAGTTTCCTACTGGATTTCATGCTGAGTTTCAAACAAAAAGTATCAAAAAGTCATGATGAATTTCATTCTAAATGCCATACCGAATTTTATTATAAATTTCATACCGATTTCAATACAAAGTTTGATAAAAGTCTCATTAAAAAATCTTCAGCTTTAAAAAGTTCATGATAAATTTCCATTAAATTTCAACAATTTTTATTCATTTTCTCATTCAAAATCCACTTGTCTAGTCTGGTGCAGCTTTCACTTACGACAACCTGGCGCTGATGCGAACGTGAGTTTGGAGGCTATTTGGGTCAGGCTTTTCGGTTGTGATTCGCTCGATTTGCTGCCACCCCTGCCGAAATGGCCATATTTATGTTTGATGATGCCGGCCCAGATTATGCATTTGGCGCAATTGCCCGGCACTGGTTTGTGTTTAATTGAATGGCACGGGGAGCGGGCTCTGGTGATTGTGCAGTTTATATGGAATCAGTGAGCGGTAGGTGGAAGCAGGGGATGGTTTGATCAGTATCAGTAAATGAAAAGTAGAAGACAAAATTAAAAAAAAGAACAAAAATTACGACAAATTTAAAAGTTTTATTCCATTGATTTGGGTTTCAAATCATTCTTTTGACTGCTTTGCTTCAAAAAATCACTTGGAGAATAAGCTTTTAAAATAATAATTCTATAGTTTTAATATACGTATTGACCCAGGAGAAAAAAACAAATTTAATTGATAAAAAATATCCAATTTTTAAATCATCTAGAATGTTCCAGCCTTCTAACCTAAGCTAACCTAAGCTAACCTAAGCTAACATAAGCTAACCTAACCTAACCTAACCTAACCTAACCTAACCTAACCTAACCTAACCTAACCTAACCTAACCTAACCTAACCTAACCTAACCTAACCTAACCTAACCTAACCTAACCTAACCTAACCTAACCTAACCTAACTGTTTCAGAGTTCTTCAATATTTTGATTTTTATTACAATTAGTTCTACTGATATTTCAAATCAAAGCTCATCAAAATTTCATTACAACATCAAACAACCAAATTTCAAATTTCAAGACCTCATAGCTCAATCATTCCAGGCGCCCTTATGTTTCCCCAAATTCAAGAGTTGTATTTATTACCTGTTAGGGTGGATTTTCATGGATTTTTCGATGACCGACATCGAAAGCGGCTTTCGATGCTCGTGGTCATATTTTGCCGAAAACTCATTTTTATCAATCAGGTTAAATCGCAAAATGGTTTGGATTGATATTTTATGGTAGTATAAGCACAAACAAACACATACCCATCGCCGGAAAGGTGCGAAAATGCGATTTACCGACTTTTCATTTTCGATGCACGAGCATCTTCAGACGACCGACATCGAAAGCATACTCACGACCATGCTTTGCTAAAATGTCCGTGCATTGAAACTCGATGCTCGTCCAGTGCCTTTTTGCTACCTCAGCGGCACCCAAGACACAAACCTAAATAACGCTTTGAAACGCTTGGTACGGGATGGGAATGAAACTTGACGAAACAAATTCTATCTGTCAAACCAGACCTTGTCAACAATCAAAACAGCTGATTTTGCATGGTGAAATGAAGTTAATCTTCTGGCCATTGTTTTGCAGGCGGAATCCGTCCACCGGTGGACGGATTGATTGCCCAGGTTAGCAAGAGGAACTGGTCCACCGGTGGCCGGATTTCTGGACATTGTTTTGCGGGAGGAATCCGTCCACCGGTGGTTGGATTTCGGGGCATTGTTTTGTAGGAGGAATCCGTCCACCGGTGGACGGATTTCAGGGCATTGTTTTGCAGGAGGAATCCGTCCACCGGTGGTTGGATTTCGGGGCATTGTTTTGCAGGAGGAATCCGTCCACCGGTGGACGGATTTCAGGGTTTTGTTTTGCAGGAGGACGGATTTCTGGGCATTGTTTTGCAGGAAGATTCCGTGCACCGATGGACGGATTGCCTGGCCAAGTTGACAAGAGGAACTGGTCCACCGGTGGATGGATTTCTGGGCATTGTTTTGCAGGAGGAATCCGTCCACCGGTGGACGGATTTCAGGGCATTGTTTTGCAGGAGGAATCCGTCCACCGGTGGTTGGATTTCGGGGCATTGTTTTGCAGGAGGCATCCGTCCACCGGTGGACGGATTTCAGGGTTTTGTTTTGCAGGAGGACGGATTTCTGGGCATTGTTTTGCAGGAAGATTCCGTGCACCGATGGACGGATTGCCTGGCCAAGTTGACAAGAGGAACTGGTCCACCGGTGGATGGATTTCTGGGCATTGTTTTGCAGGAGGAATCCGTCCACCGGTGGACGGATTTCAGGGCATTGTTTTGCAGGAGGAATCCGTCCACCGGTGGTTGGATTTCGGGGCATTGTTTTGCAGGAGGAATCCGTCCACCGGTGGACGGATTTCAGGGTTTTGTTTTGCAGGAGGACGGATTTCTGGGCATTGTTTTGCAGGAAGATTCCGTGCACCGATGGACGGATTGCCTGGCCAAGTTGACAAGAGGAACTGGTCCACCGGTGGATGGATTTCTGGGCATTGTTTTGCAGGAGGAATCCGTCCACCGGTGGACGGATTTCAGGGCATTGTTTTGCAGGAGGAATCCGTCCACCGGTGGACGGATTTCAGGGTTTTGTTTTGCAGGAGGACGGATTTCTGGGCATTGTTTTGCAGGAAGATTCCGTGCACCGATGGACGGATTGCCTGGCCAAGTTGACAAGAGGAACTGATCCACCGGTGGACGGATTTCTGGGCATTGTTTTGCAGGAGGAATCCGTCCACCGGTGGATGGATTTCAGGGCATTGTTTTGCAGGAGGAATCCGTCCACCGGTGGTTGGATTTCGGGCATTGTTTTGCAGGAGGAATCCGTCCACCGGTGGACGGATTTCAGGGTTTTGTTTTGCAGGAGGACGGATTTCTGGGCATTGTTTTGCAGGAAGATTCCGTGCACCGATGGACGGATTGCCTGGCCAAGTTGACAAGAGGAACTGGTTCACCGGTGGATGGATTTCTGGGCATTGTTTTGCAGGAGGAATCCGTCCACCGGTGGACGGATTTCAGGGCATTGTTTTGCAGGAGGAATCCGTCTACCGATGGACGGATTGCCTGGCCAAGTTGACAAGAGGAACTTGTCCACCGGTGGTTGGATTTCGGGGCATTGTTTTGCAGGAGGAATCCGTCCACCGGTGGACGGATTTCTGGGCATTGTTTTGCAGAAGGATTCCGTGCACCGTTGGACGGATTGCTTGCCTAAATTTTGCTTAAATTCCGAAATTTAAAAAAAATTAAAATTTTCTTAAACTTATAAATTCACTAAGATTTTTAAAATTTCAAAGTTTTCTAAAATTTCAAAGTTTTCTAAAAAATTTATAATTTCTAAAATATAAAAAAATATATTAAATGTCTTCACTTTCTTTAATTTCTTCAATTCCCTAATTTTTTAATATTTATAATTTCGTGAATATCTTCAATTTCTAAAATTTGTAATGTAAAAGAAATTTCTAAAATTTTTAAAATTTCTAAAATTTCTAAAATTTCTAAAATTTCTAAAATTTCTAAAATTTCTAAAATTTCTAAAATTTCTAAAATTTCTAAAATTTCTAAAATTTCTAAAATTTCTAAAATTTCTAAAATTTCTAAAATTTCTAAAATTTCTAAAATTTCTAAAATTTCTAAAATTTCTAAAATTTCTAAAATTTCTAAAATTTCTAAAATTTCTAAAATTTCTAAAATTTCTAAAATTTCTAAAATTTCTAAAATTTCTAAAATTTCTAAAATTTCTAAAATTTCTAAAATTTCTAAAATTTCTAAAATTTCTAAAATTTCAAAAATCTCTAAAATTTCTAAAATTTCTAAAATATCTTAAATTATTAAAATTTCTAAAATTTCTAAAATTTCTAAAATTTCTAAAATTTCTAAAATTTCTAAAATTTCTAAAATTTCTAAAATTTCTAAAATTTCTAAAATTTCTAAAATTTCTAAAATTTCTAAAATTTCTAAAATTTCTAAAATTTCTAAAATTTCTAAAATTTCTAAAATTTCTAAAATTTCTAAAATTTCTAAAATTTCTAAAATTTCTAAAATTTCTAAAATTTCTAAAATTTCTAAAATTTCTAAAATTTCTAAAATTTCAAAAATTTCAAAAATTTCAAAAATTTCAAAAATTTCAAAAATTTCTAAAAATTCTAAAATTTTTTAAAATTTCTAAAATTTCTAAAATTTCTAAAATTTCTAAAATTTCTAAAATTTCTAAAATTTCTAAAATTTCTATAATTTTCAAACTTCCTATAATTTCTAAAATTTCTAAAAAAAAATAAAATTTCTATGATTTTTAAACTTCCTATAAATTCTAAAATTTCTTAATTTTTTTAAAAATTTTAAAATTTCTATAATTCTTTTAATTCTTTAAATTTCTTAATTTTTTTAATTTCTTTTATTTATTAAATTTCCTTAATTTCCTAAATTACTAAATTATTTCTTAAATTTCTCATATTTCTTGAATTATTTATTTTTTTAATTTTCTCAAATGTTTTAAATTACTTAAATTTTGTTAAAGTCCTAATATTTTTCCAATTTTTAGTCCACTCTATTATCTTTCATCTTTTTTGCATGATTTTTCGCAACGAACATGAGGCAAAAGGTTTTAATTAATTAAATTATGCGCTAGTCTAATCAGACGCCTTCTTGAAAAAGATTTATTGAACAACATCAGCTTATTTCAAAAGTTGTTCTGGAGTTCCGATCGCCACGCAATGCTGCTTTGTTTAGTTAAATTATGCGCTAGTCTAATCACACAACCTTTTGAAAAAGATTTATTGAACAACATCAGCTTATTTCAAAAGTTGTTCTGGAATTCCGATCGCCACGCAATGCTGCTTTGTTTACGTTTTAATCTGTCATTTTCCATCCTTCGTTAACTTGCATGCAAGTGTTCCTTATTCCGGAAAGTCGATTTTGGGGTTGTGTCTAAGCTAAATGAAGTAACGCAAGCCACGAGCATCGAGTTGGTTCGATGCTCGTGCTCTCGATGTCGTTGCACAATCCATGAAAATCCAGCCTTAAACCCGTTGTCGCTCCCGAGCGCTTGACCAACCAATTTTCCAACTCAACCAATAAAGTGCTTGTCCCCCCCCCCCCCCCGGGAAAATTGCTTCCGGGGGCCAATAATTTTCCCTCTTCTCCCACGCGGAAACCATGGCACCGCCGGAGTACCCGAAAAGCTTCGAATCTAGGTCACCACACACCCGGAATCGATGCTGGAGTGCTCTCAACTTGGTGCGTTGAGGGGGTTCGAAAATCAAAGCACTTTTTATTTCGCCGGAACCAGCAGCACATTTTTGGCTCCTCAAATGTGTGTTACCATGGGAAATTTGAGCTGTGTGACTGCGTGACGATTTGCCTTGTGGAAATTTGATACCAGCTTGAGTGTTGGTCATGGTTGAAATGCAGAAGGGAATGTGACCAGCTGACCGAAAATGTTTGGAATTTGAGGGGTTTCGTAATCGAATTACGGTGCAATTTCGCCAAGTCGTAAGTCAAACGGCGAAAACCTACAAAACACTTTCGGCAACGTTTAATTTCAATACTAAACGACACGCATACAAAATCGTGCAACTCACGTACCCAAAAAACCCCCGTTAACTTCGTCAATTGAGCCCATAAATGTCGATTGCCCCTCAATTCCTTCCGTTTTACGGGTCCAAAAATATCCGCGCCTCTATTTTCATCACCAATTTCTGTGTGCCTGCAAATCGCTAAATTAACCAAAAAACGTGCCTCAAAATTACAACTTCCCGTCCATAAAAAAGCGCTCGAGGAGTTCCCCTACCCCCACCAACCCGAAAGGCCGACAGTTCCGGAGTTCTTTTTTTATTTATTTACGTATTCATTCCTACACTCGGTGCACAATTGTGCTGAGCTGGCGGGCTGGAAAAAAAAATCGACAAGTGGGGGGGTAGAAGTGGCTCGGCCCTCTCTGCTCAATCGATTTCAATTTTTACTATTATATTTATTCGCGTTTTATTTGCTCTACGCGTTGCTGCGTTGGGTTTGCTGTCCAGCCTCTCTCGTGCTGGGCACGAGTAGAGAGTACGAGCGCGGGCAATGATACTGTGGGCACTGTGAAAATAAATAAATAAAATTTGATATGACAAAGTCTGGTTATGCAACATCCACAAAATAAATGACATGAATATACATTTTGAACATGTTGTTAAAAAATATTTAAAAAAATATACAACTTTTCGTCAGCATAGCCTAGCATAGCATAGCATTAAGGATCTGTACTATGCTGGCAATGTATTTAGGAACGTAAATTTTCACACTGTGCTACAAGGCTATGTCCAAACAGTCTGAAAATTGGCAAATTGTACACCTATCCAGCGGGTCTCGTGGCGCAGGGGTAGCGGCTTCGGCTGCCGATCCCGATGATGCTATGAGACGCGGGTTCGATTCCCGCCTTATCCACTGAGCTTCTATCGGATGGTGAAGTAAAACGTCGGTCCCGGTTTCTCCTGTCTCGTCAGAGGCGCTGGAGCAGAAATCCCACGTTAGAGGAAGGCCATGCCCCGGGGGGCGTAGTGCCAATAGTTTCGTTTTTTTTACACCTATCCAGCGGAAAAAAGATACATATTTTTAATGAACTTACATTAAAAAATTAACAAATCCAGAGTTTTTTGCTAGGTCCTAATACACATTAAAAAAATCGTGGTTAATTAATATTTAAAAAGGGGTACATGTCAGAAGAAAGGTTTAGTTTTGCCTAAGGCTACCAACTCTTGCTGAGCAAAAATCCGTACACTTTGCCGATATGACACCATGGTATAACAAAAACTGTCAATGAATTATTTATATAAATTAAATTTAATAAATTTGAGAATTAAAAACATAAAACTGTGTCGTTTTTACAGCTAACAAATTTCACACGTTGCACGTTTAAAAGTATTCATAAAATAAACCGTGATTTGAATCAAATCGTTATGTTCTTCAATGTTTTTTGTTAAACGTTTTAAAGTTTACAAAATGTCAAGTTTGCTTTTACGAATAATACCGTTCTTAGTGTTTTCACGAACACTTTTCCAGAGTTTTTTTTTATTGAAAAGGTCCTATAACATGTGAAACACAACAGTTTATAGGACCTTAAAAAAAACTCTAGATTTGTTAATTCACATGTTCAAATGTTTTCACAAGTTTTAGAAAGCCTTTGGAAATGGATATATATATATAGTAAGGAATTTCTAAAAGAACAATTCTAGAGTTTTTTTAAAGGTCCTATCAACATATGAAAGACAAAACTCTAGAATTATTGATAATCAAGATTTAATTGAGGAAACCCAGGAAAACTCTCCCTTTTTAATTCAAACTCACAGAAAAATAAAAATTTCTACACACAAAAAAATATTTCCGAATGTTACATCATTTATGATGTAACACTTTTGCACGTCATTAAACATTTAAATTTAAATGCAATTTGATGTAAATTTGTAACAAATTATACGTAAAAACATGATTTTACGTGTGATTCAACCGTTTACGTCGAATCTTACGTTAACATCAACTGAGTTTACATGTAATTCATTTTTTCCGTGTCAAGTAAATTCACATATTTTTTCTGTGTAGTTAACAAAAGCTTCAACCAAATCAAAAAAGCAATTCAATGATTAAAAAGTTGTTAAAATTCCGTACAAATCCGTATTATGCGTAAAATTCCCTACAAAAATTCCGGCCTGTTAAAAATCCGCGAAGAGGTTCGAAAATCCGTATGGTAAGGAAAAAATCCGTACAGTTGGAAGCCTTAGTTTTGCCTCTAAATATGTGTAAATTTTCATCTGGCAGACGCTTGAAAAGAATATCTGTAATCCCAAATATATATCAAACCAGCGATAGTTATATCTAGCTTTCTAAGTCCGCGCCCCAACCAGCACGGCCAACTCGTCGCTGTGAAAACTGAACCAAAAGAGCAGATGTACCTCTATGTATCTCGTATATCGTATATGCACCGTATATACAGTAAATACAGAATATAATGTACGGAACATTGGCTTTGATCGTACAGTTTACACAGCGGCGAGTTGGCCGTGCGGGTTGGGGCGCGGACTTAGTAAGCTAGATATAACTTTTGCTCGTTTGATATACATATTTGGGATTACAGATTTTTTTTTCCTAGCGTCTGCCAAATGAAAATTTAAAAATTTTTGGAGGTAAAACTAAACTTTTTTTCTTACATAAAATATTTACCCCTTTTTGGATGTAATTTTACCAAGATGTTTTTTACTGTGTAAGCCATTGTCTTTCATATGTTTATAAAACGTTTAAAAAAACTGAAGAAATTGGGTTCGAGTTACAATAGATTTATTTATTCGGTAGCTTTCAAGCTTATTTGAAAAAAATATTGTTTTATTGAAAACTGAACTTGTCATCAAATCGAGGTATGCCTTTTTTCTTCAAAATTCTGTAGAACTTTATTTTTATTCACAACAGAAACATTGGAAATTTGTAATGAGTGTTTTTTTCCTCCCTCTCAGACAGACAGAGAACAAAAATGCCTTTAAAATTATTTTATCATATCAATTTAAGAAATGTTCTTGAAATATCTGGTTAGTTATTTTTTCACTCCGAGATCTCAATCGTTTTTCCACTGAAAAATCTTAACTTATTCTTTTTTTTTAATTTTTATAATCGTTTTTCAGAAAGATTATCCAAGAAGTTCCAAACATTGTTTTAAAATTTCAAATGTTATGTATGACATGTTATGTAAAATTTCAAATGTTATGTATGACATGAATGATTTCGTACCATTATATTGTCATTCATATATTTCTGTATTTGAAAAGTGAAAATTATGGTGAGTAGGGGAAATTTCGTACAATAAGTTCAGGGTTCGGTCCTATATTCATCTAATTTGCAAATATTCATTATACAAAAAAACTATTTGGCTAACCTTTTGATAGAAACCTGCTTGCTTTTGATCGCTTCTTATGAAAATAATTGAAAATTTTTGTTAAAAAAAAATAAAGGCAACACAGTTTGGTAGAAAAAAATGATTAATAAACAATACCATGTATGTTCTTTCTAAAACAGTGGTCTAGTTTCAATGAGCAATTCCAGCTCAAATCAAGATTTTTTCTGGTACTTTTGTACCCGACCCTCTCCGATTTCAATGAAACTTTGTAGACATGTTATCCTAGGCTTATATAAGCCATTTTTGTGTATATGAAGCCAATAGTACTCGAAAATAACATTTGAGAAGGGCGTCAGGTATTTAAATATTTTAGTATCTAGTAATTTATAAATTACTGTATCTCGAAGCCGTTGCATCGTATCAAAAAATGGTCAAAGACAAACTTATAGGAAATTGGACGGGCTTTCTGAAAAAAATACACTGAAACAAAAATACACTCCACATCTATGAGATTTTTTAAATTTTTAAGCTTATAACTTAAATTTAAAGGTGATGTCACGATTTTTTTTCGTTCAAATTTTTTAAGGAAATAGCCTAAAATGTTACCAAAAGACTGACAAAAATGCAGGTTGGTATGTCGCTCCTAAAAAAATACAAAAATGATTTACTAAAACTGTTTTTTTGAAAAGTGGTCTAAACTTCAAAATTTTTGAAAACCGGTAGTGGGAATCGATTTTCCAGACAATTTTACATTAGTCTCGTAAATATTTTTACCGGAAAGCTCGTCCAATTTCCCATAAGTTTGCCTTGGACAGCATTTCAATTGGATGTAAGGGCTTACAGATATAAGCTTTATTACATTGCTTATAACTGAAAGTAGAATATTTTTTTCAGTGTGGAAAAGACCAGGAAAGTAAATTTGATTACGTAAATATAAAAACGATATAAATCAAAAAGCTGTCAAAGGCAAACTTATGGGAAATTGGACGAGCTTTTCGGTAAAAAAAATTACGAGACTGGAAAACCAAGTCTGTCATATAGAAATTGCAAAAAATCAACAAAAAACCCGTTTTTTCAACATTTTTATTTTTAAAACCGCTGTATCTTCACAAGGATTGGACATAGGACAATGGTCAATATGGAGACTTTTATGTAAAATTGTCTGGTGAATCGATTGTCACTACCGGTTTTCAAAAATTTTGACGTTTAGACCACTTTAAAAAAAAAAACAGTTTTAGCAAATGATTTTTGTATTTTTTTAGGAGCGACATACCATCCTGCATTTTTCGTCAGTCTTTTGGTAACATTTTAGGCTATTTCCTCAAAAATTTTGAACGAAAAAAAATCGTTTCATCACCTTTAAATTTAAGTTTTAGACTTAAAAATTAAAAAATCTCATAGATGTGGCGTGTATTTTTGTTTCAGTGTATTTTTTAAGAAAGCCCGTCCAATTTCCTATAAGTTTGTCTGTGACCATTTTTTGATACGCCGCAACGGCTTCGAGATACAGTAATTTTTAAATTACAAAATACAAAAATATTCAAATACCTTACGCCTTTCTCAAATGTTATTTTCGAGTAATATAGGCTCCATATACACAAAAATGGCTTCTATAAGCCTAGGATAACATGTCTACAAAGTTTCATTGAAATCGGAGAGGGTCGGGTACAAAAGTACCAGAAAAAATCCTGATTTGAGCTGGAATTGCTCCAATATAAATTTATTAATTTTCCTTCGACCTTAGCATTTTTTTTTAAATTTGGCACTCGACAATGACTAAAGTCAAGTGGGGAGGGATCAAACGAAAAATAGAAATTACAAGCCATGGTTTTATCACTTAAATGAAAAGTGTAAAAAAAATGTGTTATATAGAAGTCCACTTGTTTTGCAAAAAATAGTTTTCAAAATATTTAAGCATTGAGGAAAAAAATATTTTGCGGTAATGTACAAAGGAATTTCAAAAAATCAAAATATTTTAAAACGAGTCTAAATATGGGTCATTCCATCTCAACTGTGCACGAAAAAGTGCGAATTTGAAAATTACCCTCTCCGATCCTGCTCAAATTTGGCAGAGCTGTTGATACTATCAAAACATGCAAGAATCCCGAATTTCATCCAAATCGGACCACCCCCTCCATTTTTGTACCTCCCCAAAAAATCGACTTTTTTGCGATTTTTGACCAAACCTCCTAGTTTCAAACGACAATAACTCAGGAACCACAAATCTTAGAGGGTCGGTCTTAGACTCAATTTTGAAGGAAATTGGACGTAGAATCCATTTCCGTGATCAAAATTTTGATTGATTTATTTTTTCTACCTGTATTTCGCAATTGAAAACTTAAAACGGTCGTATCTCAAAACACCCCAACTTATTTTTTTTATTTGACCTCACCATCGTGTTCCCCGGCCAATTTTACATAAGAATCACTTATCGACAAAAATGAATATGTTTCGTTCCAGAGATATCGAATTTTAAAGTTTTGTGTTTTCGAGATAACCTACATCAGCTTCATTCGCCACATCTGCTAGAAGCACACAGGCGGGCTGATCAATAACTGCTACCTGGTGTTCTGGGAGATGATTAATTTAATTTATATTTTTATAATTTTACGCAAATAGTTATTCATATAGCTAATACCTAGAAATTCTAGTATGTTTGGCAGGTTAAGTCCTCGCTCCTTGTTTCGTCCAATTTACTCATTTGCACTATTTAAACAACAAATTTTGCAAAACTTTTGATAGAAACTTGCTTGTTCACTTATTATTGAGCTATTTATCACTCGATTGAATGCCAAAGCGCTGATATGGCAACAGTAGAGGTACGCTGGAATTAGATGCTGTTCCCTCTCTTGATCAATCTATTTTTGTGAAAGGAATATTTATTGGGTAATTTTACGTGTTGTTTTTGTTTTAGAGTACCTCCGAGGCCATGACTAGGGCCTTTATCATGGGCGGTAGCAAAATAGTGCCATTCAGCAAAAACCCCAAAACCTGCTTTATTATTATTATTATTATTATTATTATAGTTTATTAGTGACACTTTACCATAATTTGGCAAATCCGATTTATGATTTAAAAGATTGATCATATTAAATCAATTTTTATATTGTGAGCCAGCTCCATTTAATTAAAAGAATCCAAGATTGATATAAGAAAAAATACTGTTGTTCGGACGGTGTCGAAATCATCGCAACTAAATTTGGGGAATTAGCCGCTTTGCAGCAGATCAAACTTTGTGATTTTCTTACATTTTTCAGTTTTATACTTTCCATAAATCCTTTTCCTGCTCCTTGTGATCGTCCTTCACTAGAGTACAACGTATACACAAATTTTATTAATTTTAGTTCATATTTTTTACTCAGTAATGTATCGTGCACTTATTGTTCAGTGTTACTAAAAAAAGTAAATCTTTCCCAGTTCCTGAGGGGAACACCCTTGAAGAGTATCGGGGCCGGCATTTACAAAGCGGATTCAGTGGCAGTTTCATTCTCAACTTAATGTTAACATGTTAAGGTTAATGTTAACATTCCATAGGTCGCCTCCCTAAGGTGTCGTGATAAGGTCCAGTTTGTGACGATACACTACCTTCCCTTTACTAAGCAATCAATTCCAGAAGGGAAAAGATCACCAGTTGTGTTGGTCCGAGCCGGGATTTGAACCCCGATCTACCGCTTACGAGGCGGAAGCGTTACCACTGGGCTACGTGGCTCGGTCAAGTTCAGTGTTACTAACAAGATTAATTGCATTTTCCTGCTGAGCAATTCTCTACGAAATCGGTCTTTTTTCTTCAATTTTAATTTTTGTATTTTTTAATCCGGCTGAAACTTTTTTGGTGCCTTTGGTATGCCCAAAGAAGCCATTTTGCATCATTAGTTTGTCCATATAATTTTCCATACAAATTCGGCAGCTGTCCATACAAAAATGATGTATGAAAATTCAAAAATCTGTATCTTTTGAAGGAATTTTTGATCGATTTGGTGTCTTCGGCAAAGTTGTAGGTATGGATACGGACTACACTGGAAAAATAATACACGGTAAAAAAATTTGGTGATTTTTTATTTAACTTTTATCACTAAAACTTGATTTACAAAAAACACTATTTTTAATTTTTTTATTTTTGATATGTTTTAGAAGACATAAAATGCCAACTTTTCAGAAATTTCCAGGTTGTGCAAAAATCACTGACCGAGTTATGAATTTTTAATCAATACTGATTTTTCAAAAAATCGAAATTTTGGTCGTAAAATTTTTCAACTTCATTTTCGATGTAAAATCAAATTTGCAATCAAAAGTACTTTACTGAAATTTTGATAAAGTGCACCGTTTTCAAGTTATAGCCATATTTAAGTGACTTTTTGAAAATAGTCGCAGTTTTCATTTTTAAATTAGTGCACATGTTTGCCCAGTTTTGAAAAAATATTTTGAAAAGCTGAGAAAATTCTCTATATTTTGCTTATTTGGACTATGTTGATACGACCTTTAGTTGCTGAGATATTGCAATGCAAAGGTTTAAAAACAGGAAAATTGATGTTTTCTAAGTTTCACCCAAACAACCCACCATTTTCTATCGTCAATATCTCAGCAACTAATGGTCCGATTTTCAATGTTAATATATGAAACAATTGTGAAATTTTCCGATCTTTTCGAAAAAATATTTTTGGAATTTTCAAATCAAGACAAACATTTTAAAAGGGCGTAATATTGAATGTTTGGCCTTTGTGAAATGTTAGTCTTGATTTGAAAATTCCAAAATATTTTTTCGAAGAGATCGGAAAATTTCACAAATGTTTCATATATTAACATTGAAAATCGGACCATTAGTTGCTGAGATATTGACGATAGAAAATGGTGGGTTGTTTGGGTGAAACTTAGAAAACATCAATTTTCCTGTTTTTAAACCTTTGCATTGCAATATCTCAGCAACTAAAGGTCGTATCAACAAAGTCCAAATAAGCAAAATATAGAGAATTTTCTCAGCTTTTCAAAAATATTTTTTTCAAAACTGGGCAAACATGTGCACTAATTTTAAAAAATGAAAAACTGCGACTATTTTCAAAAAAGTCACTTAAATATGGCTATAACTTGAAAACGGTGAACTTTATCAAAATTTCACAAAAGTACTTTTTTATTGCAAATTTGATTTTACATCGAAAAATGAAGTTGAAAAATTTTTACGACCAAAATTTCGATTTTTTTAAAAAATCAGTATTGATTAAAAAATTCATAACTCGGTCAGTGATTTTTGCACAACCTGGAAATTTCTGAAAAGTTGGCATTTTATGCCTTCTAAAACATATCAAAAAATAAAAAAAATTAAAAATAGTGTTTTTTTGTAAATCAAGTTTTAGTGATAAAAAGTTAAATAAAAAAATCACCAAATTTTTTTTACCGTGTATTATTTTTTTCCAGTGTAGTCCGTATCAAATATACCTACAACTTTGCCGAAGACACCAAATCGATCAAAAAATTCCTTCAAAAGATACAGATTTTTGAATTTTCATACATCATTTTTGTATGGACAGCTGCCGAATTTGTATGGAAAATTATATGGACAAACTAATGATGCAAAATGGCTTCTTTGGGCATACCGAAGGCACCAAAAAAGTTTCAGTCGGATTAAAAAATACAAAAAAAATCGAATGACCGAAATCCTAGAGAACTGCTCTGCTCGCTCCGTCGGAATCCAATTCTGCCCTTTACTGTGCGCGTTATTGCTCTGTCCTATGGGTTAGCACAGAAATTCACTTCATTCATTGTTTTTGAGCACATTCGTGATTCAACTCCAGTTTCCTACAGTGTTATATAGGGGAGTGTGGGGTAATTTGGACACCCTAAGGAAATTGCTCTGCCACGGGCTGTATGGATATTTTAAAGGAATGTGGATGACACCAGAGGATAATAGAGACCATATTTGACGGAAAAATGTCATTCATTTCGATAAATTTTGATGAAAAACCCATTTTTACCCCAAAAATTAAAAGGTGTCCAAATTACCCCCACATTTTTGTGTGGGGGTAATATGAACACCCCTATGGGGTAATTTGGACATGCCTTGTGGGGTAATTTGGACATGCCTTGTGGGGTAATATGGACATATCTTGTGGGGTAATATGGACACCTTTTGTGGGGTAATTTGGACACATGTTGAAGAATATGTTTAACATTTGATTTTTTGAGCATGTTTTTGTAATTGTTTTATATTTTGATGTGTTTATTTTGCTCATAATATTTCATCAAAGGTTTAAATAATGATTTTGTGATAGAACTATAATTCAATAGGAAGATAACAAATTGTTCAGTGTTGTATACATAATTCAATAATTAATTCTGAAATGATTTAAACATTGATTCTGGATTAGGCACAAGTATAGTTTTTAGTGATTAAGGTATTGTTTAGATTTATATAAATCAATCTTTATATAAAACTAGTTAACCTGAAAGCATCATTTTTTTTTAATTTTACATGTAGCCTTTCAAATTTTAATACTTTTGTAAACCAGCATAGAAATTAGAAATGTCACAGAAATTGACTAAAAGCAAAATGTGCAGTAATCATATTTCATCCATTTGAATATTGCAATAAATTTATCTAAATTAAAAAATAGGGCTTTTGTGAAAGTTCTGATTGCTCACATTCCTTTTTGAGTGTTTTGACATTTTAAATCCCTCTAAATCCCTTTAAGAACTCAACCAACCATGAAAGTTATTTTTTACCTGACAGGTATACTTTCAGGTATGTCCAAATTACCCCACAAGCCATGTCCAAATTACCCCCATAGCATGTTCTATCATAAATTGCAATTTTTGATGATAAAAATTGATAAAATGCACAATTTTTATACGTACATATCTCAGACATCGTCCAAGCAACCCCCTTAAACAAAAAATGTCCACTTTTTTGCCATATAACCTCTGCAAAACCTTATTTACCAACCCTCAAATATTAGAACTTAAGGCAGTGCCAACCGGCCTTTGGAAACTTTCACATACTATACCAAAACTACTTAACCTATTCCAACTTTTTTGATTTGTCCATACTCCTAGGCCGTTACTAGTACTAGCCTTATCACTTAAATTGCCGTTTTCACTTTATATCCGAAGAAAACGTGATTTTTTAAGGGGTGTCCAAATTACCCCCACTGTCCATATTACCCCAAACTCCCCTAGTCAATTTTTGTCCAATTTGATAAAGATTATTTATGATGAAATATTATTTCAATAAATGGCCAGGTAGCAGTTATTGATCAGCCCGCCTGTGTGCTTCTAGCAGATGCGGCGAATGAAGCTGATGTAGGTAATCTCGAAAACACAAAACTTTAAAATTCGATATCTCTGGAACGAAACATATTCATTTTTGTCGATAAGTGATTCTTATGTAAAATTGGCCGGGGAACACGATGGTGAGGTCAAATAAAAAAAATAAGTTGGGGTGTTTTGAGATACGGCCGTTTAAAGTTTTCAATTGCGCAATACAGGTAGAAAAAATAAATTAATCAACATTTTGATCACGGAAATGGATTCTACGTCCAATTTCCTTCAAAATTGAGTCTAAGACCGACCCTCTAAGATTTGTGGTTCCTGAGTTATTGTCGTTTGAAACTAGGAGGTTTGGTCAAAAATCGCCAAAAAGTCGATTTTTTGGGGAGGTACAAAAATGGAGGGGGTGGTCCGATTTGGATGAAATTCCGGATTCTTGCATGTTTTGATAGTATCAACAGCCCTGCCAAATTTGAGCAGGATCGGAGAGGGTAATTTTCAAATGCTGTTCCGCTTCAGATGGAATGACCCATATGCTAGAAAATGTAGGAAAATGCAATTCCTATTTTTATAACAATATGGAAGTTGGACATTTTGGTTAAAAAATAATAATAAAGACGTTCAATATTCAAATAGGTTTTTGAATTGCTGATCTTCATCATACAAATTCGTTAAGAAAAATTCTGTTTCAAATTTCTAATTGCTGGATGATGATAATAATTATTGATAGAATTGAAAAATTCACTTAATTTTTCTCAAAATTAACAAAAAAATTGGTATATTTTAATTTGGTATGCAAAAAAAAAACTTATTTTAATATTTAAATTAGATTTTTTTCTAAATCTAAATTCAAAAATCAGCAAAATATCAATTATGATTGCTTTCCTAAGCATTTATTTCCTAAGGCATTTACCGATCTATGTTCCCAAAATAAAAAAATAAGTGTTGAACAATTGATAGAATGGCTTTTAATCGTTTACAAGTTATTTTTTCAGTGAAAATTTCAATTTTATTTTTTTGTTGTTGCAACATTTTTGGAGAATATTTAGAAGAAAACGGATACTATTAATATTGATCAAGGCCAAAGCAAATTTATATCATGTTTTTGGCCTCCAAAAATATTGTAGAAAAAAATGCTGAACTTTTCAATAATCTCTCAAAAAACTTGTAAAATCGATTGCTAATTATCTAAAAAAAAACATTGCATGACCTTTGTTTATACACTTCTTATCAAATAAAAGCCTTTTATTTATTAAAAAAGGATTAAATTTTGGACTGCAGTTCAAAAAAAAAAAAAACAAATCAGGTTTTTTTTAATAATTTTATAAATTTGAAAGAGTAGCGTTATTGTTATGGTATATCAAGCATTTTGTAATACTTTTAAATTTTTTTTTGTAAATTTGGCTGGATTTTTTTAAAGTTTTTGTCCCTCCCTTCAAAATTTCTGAAAAAAATGGAAAATTTTAGATTATTTGCTGAACAAATAACGTTCCTAGAACAAATCCTCTCATTATGAATTCTCTCTAAAGTTGAGGTCCAATTTAGGGCAAAACATTCCAATTAGGCCAGTACATTGTTTTTTTTTCAGATTTTTGTTTTCTTATAAATGTTTTCGAAAAATTGTGGATAAAAAAAATTAAATAATATTGAAATTTTCGCTAAAAAAACTTATATATTCGGTTCAAATTTTTTTTCAAAACTTATTTTTAAATTTTCAATTTTTAATTTTGTGAACATTCATCGGTAAAAAGCTTAAAAGCATGACAAAAAATCCTAAATTCAAAGAGAAAATTGTGTCTAAAAAAAGTTCAAACTGATTATAGTAGTATATAGAATTGTTTGCAAAATCAGTTTGCATCAAACATTGCACAAAAATTTTAAAATGTTAATTTGTGGAGAAAAATTAATTGATTAAAAAATTAAAGAGGCTAAAAAACAGTTTTTAAACAGTGCCTCTTTCCGAGCGAATAAAAAAAATCTGGCCAGGCAACACGGTCTGGCCAGCAGGAAAGGGCCACTTTTTTATTGAGTCAATAAAAACGCAAGCAAAAAAGAAGTGTATCGCGTATTATGGGCTCGACAGACTCAACCAGAGAGCTGGGAGAGGGTGGAAAAAAAATCTCCAATTGATGGATCGTTTGCTTCCGGAATTGTTTGGCCCTCCAACGGGGAAGGAGGCAAGTGGGAAATAAATACTAGGATATTTGATGGAACTCAATTTTGTTTGCCCGTGATTGTTGATTATTACTTTTTTCGGAGATAAATATTTATTAATGCGAATCGATTACCTTCAGTTTGGGTTATGAATGGATGGATTTGCGGTTGTAAGTGGGGAATCACAGTAGAATTTGTTTACTTGAGAGGACATATTTAATTTGTGATTTTGTTTTAATTTAGCTCGAACAAATTTAGCATATTTTTTCATAATTCAAAACAATTCCCGATAAGAAAATCAACAGTCTTTTTGAAGTTCAAGGTTGACCCCCTTTCAACCCCGTTGAATGTTCACAGACGTGCTTCCCAATGACACAATTTCCAACCTCCCCGATTGCCATTGTGTTTGCCTTCTTACATGAACATAACATCTTTTCTCAGAAGTTTTTCTGCTCTGGTTTCCTTCCTCAAATCGTCAACAAGATCTCGGAAGTTGGCTCGAAGAAGAAAAAAATATGAGGCAAATTTATGCGCAACCCCTTTTGGCCTGAGGTCTGTAAAGTGTGTTGTTTTTCCTTTATTTCACAAAACCTTCCGGCTTCCCCCCTGTGTGAGCGTGTGTGTGTGTGAGGGTGGGAGGATTATGAGGAGTGAAAACTCACATTTTCCCTGGAAAACAGAAAAAAAACCTCTCGCCAACAGCGTCCCGGTCTGATAAATATGCAAATGTCGTCGCCCCCACTCTCCCTCCACCCCCTTTGATGTGGAGTGTGCGATTGTGTTCGTTTGTTGTTTTTCAGGATCATACCTAAGACGGAAAACATACAAATGTGAAGGCGCACACAAACATACACCCACATGCAGCGTGGATTTGAAGACCGGATGCCGGAAGTTGCCGTCGGAAACGGGTTTTGATTTAGTGCGTAACGAGCGAGGAACCGTGGGTTAGCAAATTGTGGGTTGAAGATTTTGTGCTGGTATCTTTGGATCTTGAAAATCATGAAGCAAGAAATTTCTCGATTTTTTTGAATATTTGAAATTTATTGGTTCTTTAATGTTGTTTTTGATAAATTTTCCTTTGGTTTTTTATTTAAGAAAATTCCAAAAATGTTGAAAGACTTGCATTAAACTTAAATCATTTATTGTCAAAAGTTTTTTTTTTAAAGAAGACAAACGAGTTGCGAAGAATCAATCAGAAGTTAGCATTTTTTATAAAACAAATTTTGAAAGTATCTTGATGTGAAACTTACATTTTTTAAATTGATTTTTGAGTCATTCAAAAATACCAGCTCTTCATAATTTTGTATTGAAAAAGTGATTTTTTGCATGCTTTCAATCTTACCAGTTTCTTAAAAATACATATTTTTTTTTCAATCATATTTTGTACCTGTTTTCATAAAAAGAGTACTAAATAGTTTACAATCGATTAACAAGACAAAAACATTACATTAAAATATTATTCGTTTGCGGCATTAAATAATTATACAAAAAAAAAACACAATTTTGTCAATTTTGTCAATTTTGTCAATTTTGTCAATTTTGTCAATTTTGTCAATTTTGTCAATTTTGTCAATTTTGTCAATTTTGTCAATTTTGTCAATTTTGTCAATTTTGTCAATTTTGTCAATTTTGTCAATTTTGTCAATTTTGTCAATTTTGTCAATTCTGTCAATTTTGTCAATTTTGTCAATTCTGTCAATTTTGTCAATTTTGTCAATTTTGTCAATTTTGTCAATTTTGTCAATTTTGTCAATTTTGTCAATTTTGTCAATTTTGTCAATTTTGTCAATTTTGTCAATTTTGTCAATTTTGTCAATTTTGTCAATTTTGTCAATTTTGTCAATTTTGTCAATTTTGTCAATTTTGTCAATTTTGTCAATTTTGTCAATTTTGTCAATTTTGTCAATTTTGTCAATTTTGTCAATTTTGTCAATTTTGTCAATTTTGTCAATTTTGTCAATTTTGTCAATTTTGTCGGTTTTATCAATTTTGTCAATTTTGTCAATTTTGTCAATTTTGTTAATTTTGTCAATTTTGTCAATTTTGTCAATTTTGTCAATTTTGTCAATTTTGTCAATTTTGTCAATTTTGTCAATTTTGTCAGTTTTGTCAATTTTGTCAATTTTGTCAATTTTGTCAATTTTGTCAATTTTGTCAATTTTGTCAATTTTGTCAATTTTGTCAATTTTGTCAATTTTGTCAATTTTGTCAATTTTGTCAATTTTGTCAATTTTGTCAATTTTGTCAATTTTGTCAATTTTGTCAATTTTGTCAATTTTGTCAATTTTGTCAATTTTGTCAATTTTGTCAATTTTGTCAATTTTGTCGGTTTTGTCGGTTTTGTCAATTTTGTTAATTTTGTCAATTTTGTCAATTTTGTCAATTTTGTCAATTTTGTCGGTTTTGTCGGTTTTGTCAATTTTGTCAATTTTGTCAATTTTGTCAATTTTGTCAATTTTGTCGGTTTTGTCAATTTTGTCAATTTTGTCAATTTTGTCAATTTTGTCAATTTTGTCAATTTTGTCAATTTTGTTAATTTTGTCAATTTTGTCAATTTTGTCAATTTTGTCAATTTTGTCAATTTTGTCAATTTTGTCAATTTTGTCAATTTTGTCAATTTTGTCAATTTTGTCAATTTTGTCAATTTTGTCGGTTTTGTCTATTTTGTCAATTTTGTCAATTTTGTCAATTTTGGCAATTTTGTAAATTTTGTCAATTTTGTCAATTTTGTCAATTTTGTCAATTTTGTCAATTTTGTCAATTTTGTCAATTTTGTCAATTTTGTCAATTTTGTCAATTTTGTCAATTTTGTCAATTTTGTCAATTTTGTCAATTTTGTCAATTTTGTCAATTTTGTCAATTTTGTCAATTTTGTCAAATTTGTCAATTTTGTCAATTTTGTCGGTTTTGTCAATTTTGTCAATTTTGTCAATTTTGTCAATTTTGTTAATTTTGTCAATTTTGTCAATTTTGTCAATTTTGTCAATTTTGTCAATTTTGTCAATTTTGTCAATTTTGTCAATTTTGTCAGTTTTGTCAATTTTGTCAATTTTGTCAATTTTGTCAATTTTGTCAATTTTGTCAATTTTGTCAATTTTGTCAATTTTGTCAATTTTGTCAATTTTGTCAATTTTGTCAATTTTGTCAATTTTGTCAATTTTGTCAATTTTGTCAATTTTGTCAATTTTGTCAATTTTGTCAATTTTGTCAATTTTGTTAATTTTGTCAATTTTGTCAATTTTGTCAATTTTGTCAATTTTGTCAATTTTGTCAATTTTGTCAATTTTGTCAATTTTGTCAATTTTGTCAATTTTGTCAATTTTGTCAAATTTGTCAATTTTGTCAATTTTGTCAATTTTGTCAATTTTGTCAATTTTGTCAATTTTGTCAATTTTGTCAATTTTGTCAATTTTGTCAATTTTGTCAATTTTGTCAATTTTGTTAATTTTGTCAATTTTGTCAATTTTGTCAATTTTGTCAATTTTGTCAATTTTGTCAATTTTGTCAATTTTGTCGGTTTTGTCTATTTTGTCAATTTTGTCAATTTTGGCAATTTTGTAAATTTTGTCAATTTTGTCAATTTTGTCAATTTTGTCAATTTTGTCAATTTTGTCAATTTTGTCAATTTTGTCAATTTTGTCAATTTTGTCAATTTTGTCAATTTTGTCAATTTTGTCAATTTTGTCAATTTTGTCAATTTTGTCAATTTTGTCAATTTTGTCAATTTTGTCAATTTTGTCAATTTTGTCAATTTTGTCAATTTTGTCAATTTTGTCAATTTTGTCAATTTTGTCGGTTTTATCAATTTTGTCAATTTTGTCAATTTTGTTAATTTTGTCAATTTTGTCAATTTTGTCAATTTTGTCAATTTTGTCAATTTTGTCAATTTTGTCAATTTTGTCAATTTTGTCAATTTTGTCAATTTTGTCAGTTTTGTCAATTTTGTCAATTTTGTCAATTTTGTTAATTTTGTCAATTTTGTCAATTTTGTCAATTTTGTCAATTTTGTCAATTTTGTCAATTTTGTCAATTTTGTCAATTTTGTCAATTTTGTCAATTTTGTCAATTTTGTCAATTTTGTCAATTTTGTCAATTTTGTTAATTTTGTCAATTTTGTCAATTTTGTCAATTTTGTCAATTTTGTCAATTTTGTCGGTTTTGTCGGTTTTGTCAATTTTGTCAATTTTGTCAATTTTGTCAATTATGTCAATTTTGTCAATTTTGTCAATTTTGTCAATTTTGTCAATTTTGTCAATTTTGTCAATTTTGTCAATTTTGTCAATTTTGTCAATTTTGTCAATTTTGTCAATTTTGTCAATTTTGTCAATTTTGTCAATTTTGTCAATTTTGTCAATTTTGTCAATTTTGTCAATTTGTCAATTTTGTCAATTTTGTCAATTTTGTCAATTTTGTCAATTTTGTCAATTTTGTCAATTTTGTCAATTTTGTCAATTTTGTCAATTTTGTCAATTTTGTCAATTTTGTCAATTTTGTCAATTCTGTCAATTTTGTCAATTTTGTCAATTTTGTCAATTTTGTCAATTTTGTCAATTTTGTGAATTTTGTCAATTTTGTCAATTTTGTCATTTTTTTCAATTTTGTCAATTTTGTCAATTTTGTCAATTTTGTCAATTTTGTCAATTTTGTCAATTTTGTCAATTTTGTCAATTTTGTCAATTTTGTCAATTTTGTCAATTTTGTCAATTTTGTCAATTTTGTCAATTTTGTCAATTTTGTCGGTTTTATCAATTTTGTCAATTTTGTCAATTTTGTTAATTTTGTCAATTTTGTCAATTTTGTCAATTTTGTCAATTTTGTCAATTTTGTCAATTTTGTCAATTTTGTCAATTTTGTCAATTTTGTCAGTTTTGTCAATTTTGTCAATTTTGTCAATTTTGTTAATTTTGTCAATTTTGTCAATTTTGTCAATTTTGTCAATTTTGTCAATTTTGTCAATTTTGTCAATTTTGTCAATTTTGTCAATTTTGTCAATTTTGTCAATTTTGTCAATTTTGTCAATTTTGTTAATTTTGTCAATTTTGTCAATTTTGTCAATTTTGTCAATTTTGTCAATTTTGTCGGTTTTGTCGGTTTTGTCAATTTTGTCAATTTTGTCAATTTTGTCAATTTTGTCGGTTTTGTCAATTTTGTCAATTTTGTCAATTTTGTCAATTTTGTCAATTTTGTCAATTTTGTCAATTTTGTCAATTTTGTCAATTTTGTCAATTTTGTCAATTTTGTCAATTTTGTCAATTTTGTCAATTTTGTCAATTTTGTCAATTTTGTCAATTTTGTCAATTTTGTCAATTTTGTCAATTTTGTCAATTTTGTCAATTTTGTCAATTTTGTCAATTTTGTCAATTTTGTCAATTTTGTCAATTTTGTCAATTTTGTCAATTTTGTCAATTATGTCAATTTTGTCAATTTTGTCAATTTTGTCAATTTTGTCAATTTTGTCAATTTTGTCAATTTTGTCAATTTTGTCAATTTTGTCAATTTTGTCAATTTTGTCAATTTTGTCAATTTTGTCAATTTTGTCAATTTTGTCAATTTTGTCGCTTTTGTCAAATTTGTCAATTTTGTCAATTTTGTCAATTTTGTCAATTTTGTCAATTTTGTCAATTTTGTCAATTTTGTCAATTTTGTCAATTTTGTCAATTTTGTCAATTTTGTCAATTTTGTCATTTTTTTCATTTTTTTCAATTTTTTAAATTTTTTTTATTTTGTCAATTTTGTCAATTTTGTCAATTTTGTCAATTTTGTCAATTTTGTCAATTTTGTCAATTTTGTCAATTTTGTCAATTGTGTCAATTTTGTCATTTTTGTCAATTTTGTCAATTTTGTCAATTTTGTCAATTTTGTCAATTTTGTCAATTTTGTCAATTTTGTCAATTTTGTCAATTTTGTCAATTTTGTCAATTTTGTCAATTTTGTCAATTTTGTCAATTTTGTCAATTTTGTCAATTTTGTCAATTTTGTCAATTTTGTCAATTTTGTCAATTTTGTCAATTTTGTCAATTTTGTCAATTTTGTCAATTTTGTCAATTTTGTCAATTTTGTCAATTTTGTCAATTTTGTCAATTTTGTCAATTTTGTCAATTTTGTCAATTTTGTCAATTTTGTCAATTTTGTCAATTTTGTCAATTTTGTCAATTTTGTCAATTTTGTCAATTTTGTCAATTTTGTCAATTTTGTCAATTTTGTCAATTTTGTCAATTTTGTCAATTTTGTCAATTTTGTCAATTTTGTCAATTTTGTCAATTTTGTCAATTTTGTCAATTTTGTCAATTTTGTCAATTTTGTCAATTTTGTCAATTTTGTCAATTTTGTCATTTTTTTCATTTTTTTCAATTTTTTAAATTTTTTTATTTTGTCAATTTTGTCAATTTTGTCAATTTTGTCAATTTTGTCAATTTTGTCAATTTTGTCAATTTTGTCAATTTTGTCAATTTTGTCAATTTTGTCAATTTTGTCAATTTTGTCAATTTTGTCAATTTTGTCAATTTTGTCAATTTTGTCAATTTTGTCAATTTTGTCAATTTTGTCAAATTTGTCAATTTTGTCAATTTTGTCAATTTTGTCAATTTTGTCAATTTTGTCAATTTTGTCAATTTTGTCAATTTTGTCAATTTTGTCAATTTTGTCAATTTTGTCAATTTTGTCAATTTTGTCAATTTTGTCAATTTTGTCAATTTTGTCAATTTTGTCAAATTTGTCAATTTTGTCAATTTTGTCAATTTTGTCAATTTTGTCAATTTTGTCAATTTTGTCAATTTTGTCAATTTTGTCAATTTTGTCAATTTTGTCAATTTTGTCAATTTTGTCAATTTTGTCAATTTTGTCAATTTTGTCAATTTTGTCAATTTTGTCAATTTTGTCAATTTTGTCAATTTTGTCAATTTTGTCAATTTTGTCAAATTTGTCAATTTTGTCAATTTTGTCAATTTTGTCAATTTTGTCAATTTTGTCAATTTTGTCAATTTTGTCAATTTTGTCAATTTTGTCAATTTTGTCAATTTTGTCAATTTTGTCAATTTTGTCAATTTTGTCAATTTTGTCAAATTTGTCAATTTTGTCAATTTTGTCAATTTTGTCAATTTTGTCAATTTTGTCAATTTTGTCAATTTTGTCAATTTTGTCAATTTTGTCAATTTTGTCAATTTTGTCAATTTTGTCAATTTTGTCAATTTTGTCAATTTTGTCAATTTTGTCAATTTTGTCAATTTTGTCAATTTTGTCAATTTTGTCAATTTTGTCAATTTTGTCAATTTTGTCAAATTTGTCAATTTTGTCAATTTTGTCAATTTTGTCAATTTTGTCAATTTTGTCAATTTTGTCAATTTTGTCAATTTTGTCAATTTTGTCAATTTTGTCAATTTTGTCAATTTTGTCAATTTTGTCATTTTTTTCATTTTTTTCAATTTTTTAAATTTTTTTTATTTTGTCAATTTTGTCAATTTTGTGAATTTTGTCAATTTTGTCAATTTTGTCAATTTTGTCAATTTTGTCAATTTTGTCAATTTTGTCAATTTTGTCAATTTTGTCAATTTTGTCAATTTTGTCAATTTTGTCAATTTTGTCAATTTTGTCAATTTTGTCAATTTTGTCAATTTTGTCAATTTTGTCAATTTTGTCAATTTTGTCAATTTTGTCAATTTTGTCAATTTTGTCAATTTTGTCAATTTTGTCAATTTTGTCAATTTTGTCAATTTTGTCAATTTTGTCAATTTTGTCAATTTTGTCAATTTTGTCAATTTTGTCAATTTTGTCAATTTTGTCAATTTTGTCAATTTTGTCAATTTTGTCAATTTTGTCAATTTTGTCAATTTTGTCAATTTTGTCAATTTTGTCAATTTTGTCAATTTTGTCAATTTTGTCAATTTTGTCAATTTTGTCAATTTTGTCAATTTTGTCAATTTTGTCAATTTTGTCAATTTTGTCAATTTTGTCAATTTTGTCAATTTTGTCAATTTTGTCAATTTTGTCAATTTTGTCAATTTTGTCAATTTTGTCAATTTTGTCAATTTTGTCAATTTTGTCAATTTTGTCAATTTTGTCAATTCTGTCAATTTTGTCAATTTTGTCAATTTTGTCAATTTTGTCAATTTTGTCAATTCTGTCAATTTTGTCAATTTTGTCAATTTGGTCAATTTTGTCAATTTTGTCATTTTTTTCAATTTTGTCAATTTTGTCAATTTTGTCAATTTTGTCAATTTTGTCAATTTTGTCAATTTTGTCAATTTTGTCAATTTTGTCAATTTTGTCAATTTTGTCAATTTTGTCAATTTTGTCAATTTTGTCAATTTTGTCAATTTTGTCAATTTTGTCAATTTTGTCAATTTTGTCAATTTTGTCAAATTTGTCAATTTTGTCAATTTTGTCAATTTTGTCAATTTTGTCAATTTTGTCAATTTTGTCAATTTTGTCAATTTTGTCAATTTTGTCAATTTTGTCAATTTTGTCAATTTTGTCAATTTTGTCAATTTTGTCAATTTTGTCAATTTTGTCAATTTTGTCAATTTTGTCAATTTTGTCAATTTTGTCAATTTTGTCAATTTTGTCAATTTTGTCAATTTTGTCAATTTTGTCAATTTTGTCAATTTTGTCAATTTTGTCAATTTTGTCAATTTTGTCAATTCTGTCAATTTTGTCAATTTTGTCAATTTTGTCAATTTTGTCAATTTTGTCAATTCTGTCAATTTTGTCAATTTTGTCAATTTTGTCAATTTGGTCAATTTTGTCAATTTTGTCATTTTTTTCAATTTTGTCAATTTTGTCAATTTTGTCAATTTTGTCAGTTTTGTCAATTTTGTCAATTTTGTCAATTTTGTCAATTTTGTCAATTTTGTCAATTTTGTCAATTTTGTCAATTTTGTCAATTTTGTCAATTTTGTCAATTTTGTCAATTTTGTCAATTTTGTCAATTTTGTCAATTTTGTCAATTTTGTCAATTTTGTCAATTTTGTCAATTTTGTCAATTTTGTCAATTTTGTCAATTTTGTCAATTTTGTCAATTTTGTCAATTTTGTCAATTTTGTCAATTTTGTCAATTTTGTCAATTTTGTCAATTTTGTCAATTTTGTCAATTTTGTCAATTTTGTCAATTTTGTCAATTTTGTCAATTATGTCAATTTTGTCAATTTTGTCAATTTTGTCAATTTTGTCAATTTTGTCAATTTTGTCAATTTTGTCAATTTTGTCAATTTTGTCAATTTTGTCAATTTTGTCAATTTTGTCAATTTTGTCAATTTTGTCAATTTTGTCAATTTTGTCAATTTTGTCAATTTTGTCAATTTTGTCAATTTTGTCAATTTTGTCAATTTTGTCAAATTTGTCGATTTTGTCAATTTTGTCAATTTTGTCAATTTTGTCAATTTTGTCAATTTTGTCAATTTTGTCAATTTTGTCAATTTTGTCAATTTTGTCAATTTTGTCAATTTTGTCATTTTTTTCATTTTTTTCAATTTTTTAAATTTTTTTTATTTTGTCAATTTTGTCAATTTTGTCAATTTTGTCAATTTTGTCAATTTTGTCAATTTTGTCAATTGTGTCAATTTTGTCATTTTTGTCAATTTTGTCAATTTTGTCAATTTTGTCAATTTTGTCAATTTTGTCAATTTTGTCAATTTTGTCAATTTTGTCAATTTTGTCAATTTTGTCAATTTTGTCAATTTTGTCAATTTTGTCAATTTTGTCAATTTTGTCAATTTTGTCAATTTTGTCAATTTTGTCAATTTTGTCAATTTTGTCAATTTTGTCAATTTTGTCAATTTTGTCAATTTTGTCAATTTTGTCAATTTTGTCAATTTTGTCAATTTTGTCAATTTTGTCAATTTTGTCAATTTTGTCAATTTTGTCAATTTTGTCAATTTTGTCAATTTTGTCAATTTTGTCAATTTTGTCAATTTTGTCAATTTTGTCAATTTTGTCAATTTTGTCAATTTTGTCAATTTTGTCAATTCTGTCAATTTTGTCAATTTTGTCAATTTTGTCAATTTTGTCAATTTTGTCAATTTTGTCAATTTTGTCAATTTTGTCAATTTTGTCAATTTTGTCAATTTTGTCAATTTTGTCAATTTTGTCAATTTTGTCAATTTTGTCAATTCTGTCAATTTTGTCAATTTTGTCAATTTTGTCAATTTTGTCAATTTTGTCAATTCTGTCAATTTTGTCAATTTTGTCAATTTGGTCAATTTTGTCAATTTTGTCATTTTTTTCAATTTTGTCAATTTTGTCAATTTTGTCAATTTTGTCAATTTTGTCAATTTTGTCAATTTTGTCAATTTTGTCAATTTTGTCAATTTTGTCAATTTTGTCAATTTTGTCAATTTTGTCAATTTTGTCAATTTTGTCAATTTTGTCAATTTTGTCAATTTTGTCAATTTTGTCAATTTTGTCAATTTTGTCAATTTTGTCAAATTTGTCAATTTTGTCAATTTTGTCAATTTTGTCAATTTTGTCAATTTTGTCAATTTTGTCAATTTTGTCAATTTTGTCAATTTTGTCAATTTTGTCAATTTTGTCAATTTTGTCAATTCTGTCAATTTTGTCAATTTTGTCAATTTTGTCAATTTTGTCAATTTTGTCAATTTTGTCAATTTTGTCAATTTTGTCAATTTTGTCAATTTTGTCAATTTTGTCAATTTTGTCAATTTTGTCAATTTTGTCAATTTTGTCAATTTTGTCAATTCTGTCAATTTTGTCAATTTTGTCAATTTTGTCAATTTTGTCAATTTTGTCAATTCTGTCAATTTTGTCAATTTTGTCAATTTGGTCAATTTTGTCAATTTTGTCAATTTTGTCATTTTTTTCAATTTTGTCAATTTTGTCAATTTTGTCAATTTTGTCAGTTTTGTCAATTTTGTCAATTTTGTCAATTTTGTCAATTTTGTCAATTTTGTCAATTTTGTCAATTTTGTCAATTTTGTCAATTTTGTCAATTTTGTCAATTTTGTCAATTTTGTCAATTTTGTCAATTTTGTCAATTTTGTCAATTTTGTCAATTTTGTCAATTTTGTCAATTTTGTCAATTTTGTCAATTTTGTCAATTTTGTCAATTTTGTCAATTTTGTCAATTTTGTCAATTTTGTCAATTTTGTCAATTTTGTCAATTTTGTCAATTTTGTCAATTTTGTCAATTTTGTCAATTTTGTCAATTTTGTCAATTTTGTCAATTTTGTCAATTTTGTCAATTTTGTCAATTTTGTCAATTTTGTCAATTTTGTCAATTCTGTCAATTTTGTCAATTTTGTCAATTTTGTCAATTTTGTCAATTTTGTCAATTTTGTCAATTTTGTCAATTTTGTCAATTTTGTCAATTTTGTCAATTTTGTCAATTTTGTCAATTTTGTCAATTTTGTCAATTTTGTCAATTCTGTCAATTTTGTCAATTTTGTCAATTTTGTCAATTTTGTCAATTTTGTCAATTTTGTCAATTTTGTCAATTTTGTCAATTTTGTCATTTTTTCAATTTTGTCAATTTTGTCAATTTTGTCAATTTTGTCAATTTTGTCAATTTTGTCAATTTTGTCAATTTTGTCAATTTTGTCAATTTTGTCAATTTTGTCAATTTTGTCAATTTTGTCAATTTGGTCAATTTTGTCAATTTTGTCATTTTTTTCAATTTTGTCAATTTTGTCAATTTTGTCAATTTTGTCAATTTTGTCAATTTTGTCAATTTTGTCAATTTTGTCAATTTTGTCAATTTTGTCAATTTTGTCAATTTTGTCAATTTTGTCAATTTTGTCAATTTTGTCAATTTTGTCAATTTTGTCAATTTTGTCAATTTTGTCAATTTTGTCAATTTTGTCAATTCTGTCAATTTTGTCAATTTTGTCAATTTTGTCAATTTTGTCAATTCTGTCAATTTTGTCAATTTTGTCAATTTTGTCAATTTTGTCAATTTTGTGAATTTTGTCAATTTTGTCAATTTTGTCATTTTTTTCAATTTTGTCAATTTTGTCAATTTTGTCAATTTTGTCAATTTTGTCAATTTTGTCAATTTTGTCAATTTTGTCAATTTTGTCAATTTTGTGAATTTTGTCAATTTTGTCAATTTTGTCAATTTTGTCAATTTTGTCAATTTTGTCAATTTTGTCAATTTTGTCAATTTTGTCAATTTTGTCAATTTTGTCAATTTTTACTTCAATTTTCAAAAAATATAAATTGATTAGCAATCTTAAAATATCTCAATCTATGCTCTCCAACATCCCAATAATTCATTCCAAGTCACGCAAATCAAATCTGTCTGAAGCCCCACAGCAAAACTTAATCCGAGCCGACTTCCACCGAAATTTATTCCAAAGCATTCAAATTAGCTCGAAACCCCATAAAAAATGCGGGTCAGTACGAGAGGAAGTCCATCGAAAACCTCCCCCCAAAACAAGATCGAATCCTCCAAATTAAGGCAGTGGAAGCAGGTTAGAGAGAACCTGCCAGGTGAAAATCTTGAGCTTTCAAACACAAAGAGACTTCCTCAGAGAGAAGGGTGGGGGCGAAAAGGTCATTTCCACCTTTTGCCGTTTGACTCTTAATTTTATGCAAATAACCTAGTCCGGTAGCTTTTCTTTTGTCCGTGTGCGAACTTGGTGGCACGGCACTCAGTGGGAAGAGCGGAGAGAGCGTCCAGTCTTTGATCCTTTGGGCAAGAGTATGGCGAAGAAGGGGGTAGAAGGGGGTTTATTATGGAAAATAGGTTGAAAATTGCTGTGAGCTTTGCGACGGGCGTGATGCCTTTGTGTTCGTGAGGACTTTGGTGTTTCCTTTCCTTTCTCTCTGGCTCTGAGGTTGTCGGCTAAACTGTTGATTTTGAGCTGATTGTTTTATTTCTGGTCTTTTGTTTGTTGTTTGAGAGTCGAGATACGGGCCTGACCGAGGTAGGTGCAGTGGTGGTCAAGATGGGATTTTCAAACAGATTTTGAATGGGCTTTCAAACCTAATGTTAAGATTTTTGAACCAAAGTTTTCCTGAGTTTTCTCTAAGGGGTTGTTCAAATATGACGTCACCCTATTGATGGACGTAATTTTTGAACAATCCCAAATTGCGTGACAACGTCGGAAACCGGCTACTCATGTTGGGGTGGCAGCCAACTAAGGACCCTGCGGGTCAAAACAGAGCCCACACCCCTTGAAAATCCGCCCCAAACTAAACAAAAAGTAGCCATTTTAGGAAAGAATCCACCAGGTTTGTCGTGTCCACTGGATCCTCCACCTTCCTGCCTGGAGTCACCCGTCCTGTCCTCCGTTAGTTTTTCACATATTTATGATTTATTTGTTTAGGTTGGCCGTTTCTCATCGCGTAACGGATGGCCTCTAAACGGTTTTGTGCGTTTCAGCACCCCCCCACCCCTGGTTTGGTCAAGATTTATTACCTCACCTGAGCTGCTCGGAAAGGAATTACATAGTTACACTCGGGGTTGGGCATTTTGCGGTTGCATGATTTCCCGCTGCCGTGCACGAATAATAGACTTTTCTTCTTCTTCAAACGAGATTGAAAAGCTTTTCGCGAGGCTCAACTTTTCTTTCGTTTCTTCTCGAGACAAAAAAAAAATGCAAGAAAAATGATGAAAAACATTTCCATTCATTCGGTAATAGCTGCAAGCAATGCGGAAGCTGTTCAAATTTGCCTTCCATCGTGGTCCCTAATTTGACCATTTAATTGACCATCATCCGTATTCGGAGCGACGCAGACAGCAGCAAAAAATCCTCGAACAAAAAAAAAAGTTGCTATGGGAAGGGGGGAAAAGGGCATCTATTTGTTCAGGACGGGAACGGTTTTTTCCCGAATGCTTTTCTTTGGCCCTCATCATGATGGTCCTCACAAGCAGCAGTTTCCGGAAGAATGGCTCAAACAGAGTTGCCGTGTTTGGTGAAAAGCATTATCGTTACTTTTCTTACTGAAAAAAAAAACGTAATTAAATTTGAAGGAATAGATTTTTATATAAATTCAATAATTGTTTGCTTTCAAATGCCAACGGAATACATTTTTGTAAGTGAATAATGTCTTGAAAAAAAAATTAAACATTTTTATTTTATTTTGAATATTTTTCAATTATGATTTAATTTTTTAGGTAATTGACACATTTTTCTTTCTTTGCCATGACCAAAGCAGTCATATAACAGCATGAATTTGATCATGTAAATTTTCATGCAATTTTGGCAGCTGTCCATACAAAAAAGCTATTAAATTATTCTAACATCTGTAACTTGTTAACATAAATTGTTCGAGGCGTATCTGCGAAAAATCTTGTTGAGTTTATTTGACCAACAATGCCACATCAAGTTGAGTTTATAGTAGCAAACAACTGAAATCTTCCAAAAATCATATCAAGTTCATAAAGTAGATTTTGATCCCAAAAATAATTTTATTGGTTTTTAATGCACCCCGCCACAATTCAGACCCCCCCCCCCTTCTTCCTCTTCACAAATATGAGTAATATTGCAGGAATATACGCACTTACATCAAAACAAGATTTTTCAGAGTTGAAAAATTATTTTACTTTAAAAACTCTTTAAAAAATTGTGGAGAAAGCGTTGAATCGCCAAAATGTCACAATAATTTTCCAAATCACGAATAATCCAAAGTCTCTATATTCATTTTTTTTAAATTAAAAATAAAAGTTTATGAAAATATTCCTAAAATTGCATAAGTCCAAAAATCCACAGTAAAATTTCAAAAAGCCTGGTAATGTTTCTTATCAAAATAATTTTTCAAAATGTTGAAAAATTTTCAACTGGCTGAGAGCAAAAATTTCGCAAAGTCATGAAAATCTAATAAATTCTACCAAAAATCTTGTCGTGATACGGATCCCGTAAATTTTCTAAGTGCCGGAACGATTTTTGTAGGGGGTATATCAATAATTATTAAAAACCAACTTTCGAATTTCATAATTTCAATGAAAACATTTTGTTAGGGACATTATTTTAGGAACAAACTGATGTTTTTGTAAAAATTGGACGAAAATTTCCTGTAATTTCGACGATTTTTCCGAAATTTTGGTTCAAAGCAAAAATAAACATCAACATAATTTATCATGTTTCTAAACTCCCAAAAATTTTCTAAGTCCCAAAAAATGCTTTTTCTGTAAAAGTAAAGAACTGAAAAATATACGCAAAAATGTCAAAGTCCAGCATAAATAAAATCAAACTTTAAAATATCAGCTCATGAACATTATTCTAAGTGTCGGAAATTGAAAATTATGTCAGTGACTGCTAATTTTTCTAAGTCCAGCATAAATTTGAAATAAAGTCAAAATAATCATTTTATGATGTTCGGGTAAAATTTTGGAAAAAATAAAATTTTCGAAAAAAACTACCACTAACACCTCAATATCAACTGTAGATAATGCAGTATGATCATGGAATATACTTTCCATGATACGCAGTCGGTTTCAAAAGTCGTCATAACTCGAGGAGTTTACAGCAAGATGCGAATAAACAAGCCAAGATAGTTCGAAGTTATATCCACCAACTCACTTTCCGCCCGGGATTGTTATTGTAATAACAGACTAATAACATTTTCAGTTATTCTTCGAACATATCTTTGTTATTATTTTCTGTTATTTTAACAACTAATCCGATCATCTCAACAACAGTTCGAGATATTCTTCCATAACAAAAAATGTTATTGCAAAGTTGTTTTGGCTTTCAACCACTATCAGTCCAATAACAAATTTTGTTATGATAACATAAACTGTTATTAAACCCTTATGCAAAAATTGATTTTTCAAGAAGATTACATAACACTTTCTGTTATTTTAACAGTATTTGTTATTGAAATGGTATGAATTTAGTTATTACCGTCTGATCGGGTAGGACTTTCCAGAAAGAAACACTCGTAAAAAATGATCACGTTTGGAGAATCTTATATAAATATACCAAAGGTCTGTGCCACAAGTTGGTCATAATTCATTTGGCAGTGTTGCAATTTTTTTCAAAAAATAAGCAGTATTTTTTAAAAACCTGGAGAAAAGATATCATGCACTGCTAAAAAAGTATTTTTTGTTGATAACGGGACTTTTAAACTGTTTGAAAAATGACCATCCTTAAAAAATATAAATGATCAGAAAATATGATTTTTTAAAGAACCAGCCTCCAAAAGAATGAAAAAGTGAAAAATGTTTTGTTGTCTTTTTCTCATGTTTTCTAAAAATTACGCATTTAAAAAAAAATCAACCCTGCCAATTAAATTTAGACCTGCTTACGACACTTTTTATACCGCATTACCTTTTTGTAATTTTTTAATTAATTTGCTGCCTTTTGTCTCAAATGTTCTAGTGTGTTTTTTCCATGCTTTTGTCTTCAACAATCATGGATTATTGATTGTTGTGTTAGCCTTAAATGGTTTCTCCGTGTCTTTAGTAAAAAGTCAAATGATTTTCGCATTAGTATTTGCAATCTTCGACTTTTCGATCTTCTGTCTTGTTTAACCCTCTACTGTCCAAATTTTTTATGAGTATTTTTATTTTTACCGATTTTAGGAGGTCATTTTTAGCAACTTTTGTTCTACGAAAAACTTAACTTCTCTTGTTTTGTGCTTTTCTTGTTTTATTTTTAGTATTTTAATCGTGATTGTTTAGTTTATGTTTGTTTTTGGTAGTATTTAACCTATTCCTGGTATCATTAAATTTTGTCTACCTATTTTTTATGTTTTTACAGTCACTTTATCAAATTTTGTGCAAGTTTTTCACATTTTCTGCTACAGAATGGCACAATCATCATTTAAATTGTAAATAAATGCGTGGAGGCATAGTCTGGGACACTACAAAAATTACTTCTTACTTCTTTTTACTAAAAATATTGGAAATGCAAGTAAAAAATACAGCCAGCATACCTCTAAAAAAATATTTTTTTTTCAATATTGGCAAAGTCACAAACAAGTCAAACTTCCAACCCTAAAATTTGCTTAAATTTTAAGAGTTCTTCTTTCCAATGCTTTTTCTAGATCAAAAATTGGGCGAAAAATGGATTTTTGGCGATTTTAAGATCGAAGCCCGTTTATAGGCGGGGTTGGCTATTCGAGGGTTAAAACGAATCAAACATAACATAATGTTCTTTAACAAGATATAACATTTTTTTTATACCAAGTTAAACTACCACAACTTTGATAGAACAAGTTTCTAAAAATCCTTGACGAAAATTTAAATGGGTTCAATAAAATCTGTATTGACATGTACATAAAAAAATGTGGCTTTTAATACTGTTCGTCCCTTTTTTTAGTTACACTTTTTAAAGTTAAAATACAAATGAAGTGTTTTGCTGCCTGGACGCTCTATTTTCTTTTTAAATTATATAACAAAACATGTGAGCTATTAATTGAAAAATTAAATCAGTAAATATAAAAAAACACATTGTGATGAACAATATCAGATAAATGATTACTTAAAGAAAATCTAATCTAATCTAATCTAATCAGACCCTAGCGCAGCCAATCTTTCGAAGGGATCCTGGAGAGTGCCTTAGGTTAGATGACGCCTAGCACGCTTCTTGTCATTTATTAACAATTGTAGTGCGCCATTGCACCGGAATGCATTGAAACATCACAAGCGTTAAAGCGGCCAGGCCTACTGCGTAAAGCCGTATCGCAGAGATGACTCGTAATTGGGTTGAGTTTGAGCACTGAGTGTTCGAACAACAACACAATTCTGAATCGACAGGGGAGGAAGAAGCGTGGGGACACACCACCATACGCTCCGAGATTTTGGTTGTATTCGTTGGGAGCACCATGCTAAGAAGGTTTGGTACTCCGGGACCCTCTGGGATGGGACATTGTATTTCCACGAATGCCCTGGACACTATTTGCCGTGGTTATAGCGCCACAACTCGCTCTCTGTAACAGTATTCCTAATTCCAGTCAAAGCTCACCAAGTCGCCGTGGCCTAGTGGTTAGCATTTTTGCTTACCAATCCAAAGGACGAGGGATCGAACCCCGCCTCGAACTACTTTGATTTTTCGTTCATATTCACCATTTCAGATTTATGTGTTCTTAACTTTCTCGTTGGGAGCAGATGGGCATCGAACCCAGAATAATTCGCTTACAAAGCAAACACCGTAACCAGTCAGCCACGGCCGCTCCTCAGATAAATGATTACTTAAAGAAAAGAAATGAAACCTGAAAACAAGAATTAACAAACACCAAAGGTTACAGAGGAAAAGGAAACTTATTGTTCACTCCAAATTTTGTTCTTTAATACTTTAATACTTTACATGATTTTTTTAACAAAAAAGTGCAGTGTTAATGCTACAAGGATGACATTCATGACGAAGAACTTTATTTACTTGAATAGCACGTCCCGCGATGGGAAAGGATGTTTTGTTTTGATTCGCGAAATTTTAGATTGCTGGAACCCCGAATAAAACCCTGCGAAAAAGTTTTTCGTCAAAAAATTATAAATAGGATCAAAAGCATGCATTTTCATCGGATACCTTATGCTGGCCTATCAGACCTTTCACAATCAATTATAGTTTCTAAATTCAGTAGTTTACGCTACAAGTTGCAAAATGATTATTATTTCATCACGTGTCGTACATTTATCTAAAAATGCTCTTCGGTTTAAAACAAAAATATTCAAGGAATGCTTAAAATTAGTGCTCAAATGGGTGCTATATTTAACTTTTTAGCATTGAAGTTAAATAGCACAGTATTAAGTCCTGCCTACCAATGAAACAGTTCTAGTTGAACAATGCAATGAAATCTTTCAAATGACAGAAATTATAAAAAAATTGAAATGAAAAAAATATTATTTTTAAATCTCTGCAAATAACTTCACAAAATCGACCAAGTGATCCAATTTCCCGTCCATTTTCCACCCCGATTATTTCCGTTGTTGTTGATGTTCCGACCGTCCCACCTTTGCTGACCTTTCCACACCGGCGGCGGCGCTTCCGCTAATGGTGATGACCCAGCTCCCGGAAAAGCCAGGCCGCCCGTCCGGCAGTGTAATGGGCCAATTATTTCGTCACTAATTACGATGAATTGAGCGATAGCAGCACTCCAAACCTGGGCAAAAATGTCCGCGGGAAAATGACCCTTTTGTGGTGACGGTGGTGGTCGGTCAAGTTGGTGGTCCAGTTGATGGGTTTTGAAAGTGGAAGTCACTAATGTATGCAAGGTGGGATAATTAGGGAGGGGGTCGGAGTGTTTGTAATGGGGGGAGAGTGAGATAATTTTTTAATTCCGCTATCAATGGCTGATAAGCTGAAAAGGGTGAGAGTCCGTTTTTTAAATCTCGCATTCAATTGAGCAATTAAAGCCTGCAATTTGTGGTCTGGATGAAACAGAGCTTAATTATTCTTAATTTGCTTTTCATTCATAAAATGGAGCAAAAACAATGCAGGTTTTTCAAAAGAGAATCTAAATCCAGTGAAATGGCCCTCTACCATCTAACTGACAATTGGACCTCTACAAAACGTCACTGGCCAGCTGATTTAGTGCCACCGAAGCGCCACTCTGGACATCTCCCTCTCGTTCCCAAAACAATAGCCAGCAAAAAGTTCCAAAACCCTTCCCCTCGAAAGACAGCACAATGGGCCGTACGGCCCAAGGATTGATCGGTGTTGCTGCGTCGTCGGTGCGTGGGACACAACCAAAGTGCACATCAGAGCCATCATCTCCTGCCTTTGGTAGATGTATCGATGTCCCGGTGGTTGGTTCCATTCGTCGGGAAAAAGGTCACTTTGAACAACCTTGCCACCGATCCATCTACTAAGCCCCCGTGGGAGTTCGTGGGGGCGGAGAAGCAGCAGAGGCTTTTCCAGAATTGGATTGGCTAAAAGTGTTGCTTTCATCGGCTGCCCAGCGAGTGTTGACTAACCCTCTACGACTAACGACCGGGATCAGGGCGACCAGGAGGGGGAGTGGTAATGGAATCAAGAACCTGTGGCAGAGGGTGGAGGGGACAGGGAGTGACACACACACACACGAATATCGGTATCGATTTCTTACATAACCGGTCGTTTGTCGATTAATGGCGATGATAAATTAGGATATGTTTCCAGATATGGAGTTGGAACAGGGGCGGGAGATCTTATCGACGGCGAGCGGCTATCGGTTGACCGGTAGTAGAAGTCGTTGGTCGGAATTAATAATGGTTATTTCCTGCTTGATACCTGGTAGTGACATTGGGCTCATTTGGTCTGCTTTTATCCGGCAGGAAATGAGTTAATTCACGTTGGCCTTTAAATTGTTAAGAATGAATCATTTAGATTTTTGATGAAGGGTTGTTTTTGGCAAATATGTAAGCTTTTCAAACTTTTATTTTGAATGTAATAAAACAAAAATAGTAAAAATTTGGAGAACATCTTTAATTTTGGATAAAATACAGGCGATATTTGTTTTAATTGAAAGAAACTTTTTCCATTACATTGCAAAGTTCAAGATCGAAAAATTAAATGGATTCTTATTAGAAAATCCGGAAAATAGTGCAGTGTTTCCACTTAGGCAGACAATTACAGTGGTTTTCGGTTAGCAAGTTTCAGAAACATTTTTTAATTTTTTTCCGCTTCCAGAAAGTTTTTGGGCATGCCAATTCAAACCAGAAATACTCACAATACAATTCAGGGTTTAAGAGAAAAATTATGTTGAGGACACGTTCAAAGTAAAAGACAAAACTATTTATTTCTGAAAAAAAATTGGAATTATAGTTAAAAAGTAACAGCTATTTTTAAGTAAAAATTATGGGATTTTAAAACTGAACAACAAGAAGCATAGAAATAGAAATATGTAGAAGAAAAAGCACAGAAAAAAATCTCTGGGTTATTTATAACTTTAAACTCGAGAAATCTTCATTCGATAATGTCTCACTTTTAAAGGGAAACTGCATGGGAACACCCTAACGTAATTCGAAAATTGCCTAAAGTTGCTTCTCCATGTAATTTTGCTGGCTGAACTAGATTTTTTTCTTAGAATTAGGCCAAAGTGTCAAAACATCGATTTTTGATCATATTTTTAGTTTTTATAAATTCATATGACTTTTTTATAAAGAAATTCAAAGTTTTTCCGAAAATCGATATCTTTGCAATATGGCTTGATTCCGAGGGTAGATAAAAATAAAGTGAGTCAAATAACATGCAAAAACTTGTAGCTAAGCAATTAAAAAAAAAAACATTAGGGTGGTACCATACACTTTTGAACAATACTCTAAAGAATGAGCGATTTTTTTAAAAATAATTGTTTCATATTTTTGCCTTCCTCACCTCAATGAGGAAAGGCTATAAAATCACTCGACAAATGAACTTCTTTATTCGACCTCGTAGACCCACCTTCACGTATACCTATTGACTCAGAATCAAATTCTGGACAAATGTCTGTGCGTGTGTATGTCTGTAAGTCCGTGCACCGAAAAATATGCACACGGTTATCTCCGGACTGGCTGAACCGATTTGGACCGTATTAGTCTCATTCAATCCGTCTTACGGTCCCACAAGACCCTAGTTAATATTATAAAGTTTAGAAAAGTACTTCAAAAGTTAAGCTAAAAACAATATTCGCTAAACTTCGGAAGATTGTAAAAAGGGTGTTTTTTTGTTAAGAAAACCTGTTTTGTTATATATTTTTAGAAAGGTAATTGAAAGACCTTTCCAACGAGCTCAAAAGATTGAAGATCTGACAACCCCATCAAAAGTTATGAGCACTTAAGTGTTATTTATACACTTTTTTGAGACTGGATTTCAAATATTTTGATGATTAAGTTGTCCGGATCTATCATGCGACCTATCGTTAGAAAGGAAGGCACCAACCACCTAAAGGTGGATTAAGTAACGTTTTTGATTAGGATTCGACATACATTTTTAAAGGCAAAAAATACATTTTGTAGACGAGCAATTCTCTACGAAATCGGTAATTTTTTTTTGGTGCCTTCGGTATGCCAAAAAAACGATTTTGCATCATTAGTTTGTCTTTTGAAGGAATTTTTTGATCGATTTGGGGTTTTTTCGGCAAAGTTGGATAAGGATGGATAAGGATTACACCGAAAAATAACACGGTAAAAAACTGGTGATTTTTAACTTAACTTTTTGTCACTTAAACTTGATTTGCAAAAAAACACTATTTTTTTAATTTTTTGATATGTTTTAGGTGACATCAAATGCAAACATTACAGAAACTTCCTGGTTGTTCAAAAAATCTTAGACCGAGTTATGTATTTTTTAAACAATACTGAATTTAAAAAAAAACAATATTGGTCGCATAAAATTTTTCAACTTCATTTATTGATGTAAAATCGAATTTGCAATCAAAATTTACTTTAGTAAATTTTGATAAAGTGCACCGATTTCAAGTTATAGCCATTTTTAGGTGTTTTTTTTTAAATAATCGCAGTTACCTAAAAAAGGCTTTAAATTGAAAACGATGCACTTTATCAAAACTTTCACTTGAGTCCATTTTTTTTATTGAAAATTTGATTTTACATCGAAAATGAAGTTGAAATTTTTTTGCGACCAATATTTAATTTTTTTGCAAAAAAAAAACAGGATTGATTCAAAAATTCATAACTTGGTCAAAGATTTAATTTTTTTTTGATAAAAAATTGCTTCAATGATAAATACTTTTTGATTGCAAATTTGATTATTCATTTTTAAAATAAAATCATAAAGCTTTGTAACTTTGTTGTTCTTTTTTTCAAGAATTTAAGATTAAGATTTATGAGAAAAATTACAACACTACCAAAAAAATCGTTGTCTGAAATGTCATGATCATGTTTTAAAAACGGCTTAATCTAGGTTTCGAAGAGTACAATTTTCAATATGAAGGTAAATAACATGTATTTAAAATTTCAAATGTTTTCAGGACATTATTGATAACAACTGAACCCACCCTCGTTGTGGTCTTTTCGCTGTACAACCTGGTCCAGCCCTAAAACCAGAAATAAACGAGACTAACAAGGAGCTGTTATAACTACATCGAACGTCGCTCGTTTTTGGCTGACAGGGCAAATTTCATAGAAGCTACAGCACATTCTCCGGAGCATACAAACTCACACACACGCCCACACCGGGGACTTACAACACCAAAACCATCAACGTCAGCAACAGCTTCTTCCTCAAGGCAGCGCCCGTTTTACACAGCTTGCAACGTCGAACAACACGACTCTATTTGACAAGTTGGTGCATTCGTTTGAGCCAGTTTTCCCCCCACTCTTTCACTATACACTAGAGATAAGCAACGCGGAGAGGGGAAAAAAAACCTCGGCTGCTGCAACACCTGAGTGAAATGCAATCAGGATGTTGCTGGGGTGGGATAAACGGGTTTTTCCCTTGAATTAAGGGGGAGGGTGAGGAGGATGAAGTTTTCCCACCTGAAAGCGTTTTTCTTTTTTGCTCGCCTCTTCTCGCCTTTTACCGGATGGTTAATCTAGCACCCTTAAAAACGCAACGTGCCACGTCAGCTCACGTGTGAGAAAGCGTTACCAGGGTGACACGGAGGGAAAAAAGTTGGGTGTTGTTGCCGTTGCAACTGCTGTGCAACATGTTTGCAACATGTTGCAACCGTTGTGCAACTTATTTGGATCATGTTGGGTGAAGATTTTGGACATAATTTGGGATGTTGCAAATTATGTTCAATGCAACATAACTTGTTGCGGATGTTGCAAACAGGTTGCACAACCACTTTACTAAAATAAATTATGTTGCAACGAAAGTTATTTTCACGACAATCGATTCAAATTTTCTCTCAGTGCATTTCCGTCGCAAATCGCACCTGGCTTCAACATCGAAGAACAAAAAAAAAAGTAAAAACGATGTTCAAACACCATGTAAAACACCTGACTCTTCACATTCATGGCGTCCGCAGTGGCGGTGCGATCGATGAATGGCAATCATTAAACATCCGCCGTTGCATAATTAATTAGTTTTCCCCAGCGGTAGAGTGTGTCTGCGCGCGCGGGGGTGCATCCTTACACGAGAGATATAGGAAATGTGACATGAAGGTTCAGCACGGAGGGAAAAAAATGGCATTTAATTGCTCGATTTCTCCGTGGGTGGAAGGGATATGAGTTCACACATTTATCGGTTATTAGAATTGATTGGTTTTGATGCAGTTACGACACGACGGGCAAGTGGATAGAATCATTTTGCACAACTGGAATAGTAAATTGCGTGGGAAATTGAGTTATCAACATTGATGGCTTATGCAACACTACGGAGTGTAATCAGTTTAGTAGCCACGTGCGGATGAATAATTTGCAGATCTTTTTCTTTTCAAGTTACCAGTATCGCTGAAAAAATGTTGTTTAAAAACCATTTTTCATGACGTAGCTTTTTATTTGAATAAATTTTGAAAACTGGATTTGACCAAAATCAAGGGGAGAAAATTGCTGGGAAAACATATTTTTGTTATTTTGTACATCGCAAAAATTCAAAAGATTTTTTAATCAACCTAAAAGTGCTGAAATTTTTTCTAAAAGCTGGGGAATCCACTTAATGGATTTCAGTTGATTGCAGTTAAATTTTCAACTTTACATCTTTAGTGTCCCACGAGGAAACGAAATTGAAAAAATGAATGCAAAAATTGTTTAATTTTAAAATTATTTTCAATAATTGATATCAAAAAACTTCCTTTGAGCAGAATGATTAATCTTTTACAATTTATTTACAGCTTGGGTCTTCCTTTATTGCGCGATGGCCCAGATTACAAAATGAGGTTGATATTGTGTTATACTAGATTTGTTTTGCACCTCAATGGTCGATCTACCTCATTTTAATCCCCACAAATAATCACAAAATTTTCCGATCTGGACATTTTATAAAGTGAAAATATGCTGTTGATTTTTTAATTTGCTAAATTGCATAAATCTTCTGTTTATTTGCACTTAATTTTGTTAATCCAGCTAAAGGTTTGACCAAAAAAAAAAATGCAAAAAAAAAACAAAAAAGCTGATTTTATTTCCAATTTTTGTCTTCATTTTTTTAAATCAGGGAACAACAATTCTAATTTGCTAAATAGTACATTGTAAAAATATTAATTGCATAAAAAATCAAAATTTCTGGCATCCAGTGTTGTCATGGTAACAAGTTTTTTTTAATCATCAAAAAGGTTTTTACGATTCATTGGTGCGTTCATGCAATAATAGTTTGCAAATATTTGAAAATCTGTTCCTCGAAAAGTAATTTTTTAATCGATTTGGTATCTTCGACAAAATTGTTGATATTACCCTTGACTATTTACAAAAGAAGATTGCCATTCGAAGTCACCTTTTATTTATTTTTTTTTAAAGGTACATTGCCCTAATCCCAAAAACTATTTTATACATTTTATTATTTGATTGAGGTTACCAAGAAATATTTTAAAAAACACGGCGAAGTAAGAGCAATGAAATTTCCAGCAAACTTAAATATATGAAAGAATGCAATTAAAAAAAAAAACAAACAAACAAACTGTAAATTTTTTTTTATTCATTCAAATATTCATATACAATTTAATCAGGTTTTTGTTAAAAATATACTAGGTCTAAAGCTTTCAAAAATCTTATGACTTTTGTTCAATCATTTAAAATTTATATATATTTTCACGTTATTTTAAAGCGTAAAGCCAAATTTGCAATAAAAAAATACTTTAAACTTTTCGATAAATTGCAAATGGGTAATTCTCTACCAACTCACACGAAATCGGGAAAAGTTGCCCCGATCCCTCTTCGATTTGCGTGAAACTTTGTCCTAAGGGGTAACTTTTGTCCCTGATCACGAATCCGAGGTCCGTTTTTTGATATCTCGTGACTGAGGGGCGGTACGATCCCTTCCATTTTTGAACATGCGAAAAAAGAGGTGTTTTTCAATAATTTACAGCCTGAAACGGTGATGAGATAGAAATTTGGTGTCATAAGGACTTTTATGTAAAATTAGACGCCCAATTTGATGGCGTACTCAGAATTACGAAAAAACGTATTTTTTATCGAAAAAAACACTAAAAAAGTTTTAAAAATTCTCCCATTTTCCTTTACTCCTCAGAATTCCGAAAAAACGTATTTTTTATTGAAAAAAACACTAAAAAAGTTTTAAAAATTCTCCCATTTTCCGTTACTCGACTGCAAAAATTTTTGGAACATGTTATTTTATGGGAAATTTAATGTACTTTTCGAATCTAAATTGACCCAGAAGGGTAATTTTTTCATTTAGAACAAAATTTTTCATTTTAAAATTTCGTGTTTTTTCTAACTTTGCAGGGTTATTTTTTAGAGTGTAACAATGTTCTACAAAGTTGTAGAGCAGACAATTACAAAAAAATATACATAATCATAAGGAGTTTGCTTATAAACATCACGAGTTATCGCGATTTTACGAAAAAAAGTTTTGAAAAAGTTGGTCGTCATCGATCATGGCCGTTCATAGTCACCCGCGACAGACACGGACGACGAAACGAAGAAAAACGCAAAAAGTAACTTTTTCAAAACTTTTTTTCGTAAAATCACGATAACTCGTGATGTTTATAAGCAAATCCCTTATGTCTTTATATCAAATTTTTTGTAATTGTCTGCTCTACAACTTTGAGTTTCGTTGAGATCAGAAAAATGATGAAAAGTATAACTTTTCGAAACAATGCTGAAAAGTTCAACTTTTCAGCATTTATTTCAGTACTGAAAAGTAGAACTTTTCAGCATTTATTTTGAAAAGTGTTACTATTCGATTTTGTCATTTATGGTTCAGAAAAGTAGGCGACTGTTTCTGAATTTGAATTCTGATGAATTCTGTTTGAGGGTTTGTGTTGGGAGACATATTGAGTAGCAGTTTAGAGTTAAATTTTTTATGCAAAAAATTAACGCTACACGGAGAAAAAAGAGTTCCTAAAATCGTGAACAAGCGTTCATAAAAATGGGAACCACGAACAAAGTGTTCAAATTCCATGGTACGTTTTTCGAAATCGTACCATGAGATATGAACACTTTGTTCGTGGTTCCTATTTTCATGAACGCTTGTTCACGATTTTGGGAACTCTTTTTTCTCCGTGTAGGAGAAACAACGTTTAAGAATATATTTTTGTAAATTTTCAAAAAATATTGAAATGCATGAAAAAACTTCATTTCCATCATTGTAGCATATCAATACGATCCCCTTGAACAAGTTACACTGATGGATGACTTGTTTTGATCTATTTTTGTATTTGAGCATCATTTAAGTTTAATTTGACTCAAAGTCACCTTTAAGAGGTGAGATTGGATCAATTTTCAAAATGTTTTTTTTAGGGGTGTATCGTTGTTTTGGCCATTGTCACCCCCACTGATGGTAAATTTTAGTATCCATTAGAAAAATGATTAAAATGATAAAGAGCAACAACACCGCAAGTCCTTCTAATTTCCCAGAAGTTGAGATAATCCGAAATCCTTCCCCAGAGATATTTGTCATGTCTGCTCGTTTGATGCTTCCTCCGAGAGATAGAGACCGAAAAAGAAAAAAAAGGTCACCACAGAAGAAAAAATAAAACCAGAAAGAAACAAGTCGAATCTTCTCGGAAAGAAAGTCCCTCCCAAGTCACGTCAGCGTTCAGCTCGCCGCGTTTCCTCCGCCGGAGAAAAGTCACCGGGGTTCAACAAAGAGAAGCTCGAAATCGAAAAAAAAGAAAAAGAAAAAAAGAGCAAGCAAGACATCTTGGGGATGATACGCCATGCAACTTTGGATTTGATTTAATTTCAATTACGGTTTGGTTCGTCTTTTCTCAACGCTCCCCCTACCCTTCCCTCCCCTTAAGTCACACAGCTTGTGGAAAGAAGCAACAAGGAACCGGTTGTTGTCTATTTTTCTTTAAAACAAGAGTTGGTAAAATGAAGAAAACTTTCTGTGCTCTTTGCTGCTCCTCTGTCTGAATCGAGGGCAGCAAAACAAGACACGTGTGGCTAAATTAGCTGGCAGTCGGCGAAGGCGACGAAGTCGCAGGGAAAACTTTTGCACCGTTTTCCGGAAAATCTTATTTTGATTTAACACGTAACTTTTCCCATTTCGAGCGAGGTGCGGAGTCTTTTCCAGGGCGGGAGCTGATTATAGGTGGACAAGGTAATGATGAAAGTTAATTTTTGCTTTGTGGCGAAAGATCTGTCAGGTGGGGGTGGGGAAGTTTAAATTAAATTGAGTTCTACTTTGCTGATGTATGGTGCGATTTGAAGATTTAAAGAAGTTTTTAAAAAGATTTCAAATTTTAGAATTTAAACGGATTTGCGAATAATCAAATCCTTTTTTTGATGGAATAAATTTGAGCATTTATATCATTTTTTCGCAATGCTCACATCAAGGTCTCCCAAATCTACCACCATCTCGTTAGCGACGTGAGAAATTACACTTTTTCGTCACTTTTCACCCCCAACAGAAACTCCAACACCACTCAGCCCACGACTTTACGCTTTCACAAATGTTCACGTGCAGTCGAAAAAAGTGCAACTCCCACTCGTCACGTGTGCGCGCGCCCTGCCTTAAATTTGGCTTTCCACGGAAAGCGGCAGCCATAGTAATTTATTTGATAAACGACGCCATTTCTGGGCGCGCACCAGAAATCGTGCCAAATGCTTTGGGAAGAAAACCTTCCGCGGTCCTGTTTTTTTTTCTCGGGGAATTGCAAAGTGGGGATTGTAAATTGCACAGATTTCTCAAGTTGAAACTCGTTTGCGCGCGCAGTTGTGAGAGGGGTTTCGGGGAAATGTTTAAAAATACGCGAAGTTTCGGGAAAAGTTTGAGGATGCAAAAATGTCATTTCAAAAATTTATATTTGCTGTTTCAGTGATACAAACCCCTACCAATGGCAAAATGATTCAATTCAGATTCAATTTAACAACATGAAACTGCTTTTTGAAACTTTTCTGGTTAAAAAAAATCAACATTAAGTCATGCATGAGTGATGAGAAAATTGAAAATTAAAAATGATATCAAAATAGTAGTTTATGCAACAAGTTGCAAAAAGGGGATTTTTTTAGCACGAGTCGTACATTTATCCAACGAGGTTCACCAGTTCCATACAACATTTTTTGCAATTCCAAAAAACACACACTGAGTGAAATTTTATTTCAAATTTTCATGTATTTTGTCAATAAATCGTTTAAATCTAAAAAATGTTGAAAAGTGTTGCTTTTCGAAACAAGTGCTGAAAAGTTCAACTTTTCAGCACCCATTTCAGTGCTGAAAAGTAGAACTTTTCAGCATTTATTGTGAAAAGTGTTGCTATTCGATTCTGTTATTTTTGGTACAGAAAAGTAGGCTATTTAGTCGTTCAAGAATGACAGGAAAAGTAAGTAGTTTCACGACGGCATTGCAAAAATGTTTTTTTTTATTCATTTCTTATTTTTATTAGGTCCTTTAAGGTGCTTCGACCAGGTTAGGACCGAGGATCAGTTTACAATCAAAATATAAAAAAAAACTCATTACACTCCATACTTGGAGATCATGTAACTGACGAGGGTTACTTGGTCCAAGCGGGTCTTGCAGGTTTTGAATCTGCCGATGTACTCGGAGAAAATGCCCCACAACTCAGCAGAACTGTAGAGCACCTCCCCGGCTTCCTCTTTCATGGTTCCACCGTCTCGGGAGCTTCCTTGGCTTCTTCCTGCGGGGCGAGGGCGATCCTTCGATTTTCCGTCCGGGACTGCACCCGGCAACGGAGGGAACTCCGCCGGCGTGAATATCAAAAATGTTAACGTTATAACTGGAAAAAATGAAAAAATGGCAACATCGATGCCGATCCGCGATTTTTATCATTTTTTTTAGATTTTTGGCTTCCCTCCATATTTTCAAATATTTCAAAACAAATAAGGCCGTTGCAAATATTTTTCAAAGTTTATGCCCCCCCCCCCTTTTAAAATCGGTTCGAAAAATCGGGGGGCAAAAAATATATTTTTTCATAAAACTTCAAAATTTTAAAGGAAATGGAAGTCTAATCAGTTAAAAACAATTAGAAAAGCATTTTCCTGCGTCTAAAATCATATTAAGCATGTCTTGAATCGATAAAAAATGTTTTCAATTTTTTGTGGAATTCCAATGAACAGGACCGCAATTTTTTTTCGGCGGAAAAAAATATCTCTTCAATACTTGGACATTTTGAAAACTAATGATTGCAAAACAACTGGGCAGGTGTAAAATGCACTTTAAAACACTTTTTTCATTAAAATGTTGAGACCAAGGCTTGTTATTTAAATTTTTATACATTTATTTTTATTTTTTTTGCTTCCCCCTCCTCGAAATAAACTTCAAAAACTATTTGCAACGGCTTAAGGCATTTATTTAGTCTATTTTAAGCATTTCAAATTGTTTTATGTTGATAAGGCTCCTACTTAATTTTTTGTTTAGTTTTTTGAAAAAATATTTTTTGCCCCCTTGTTTTTAGTATCGATTTTGATAAACATAAACTTTGAAAAATATTTTCAACTGAGTAACTAATTCAAAAAAATCGTTGAGCAAATTTGTAGACCAGTTATAAAATAATTGGAATAAATTGTATAAAGTTTTAATTTACATTTTAATCAAATAAAAGCCTCTTAACCTCTTAAAAAAAATGAGTTGTGGGACAACAGTTTAAAAACAGATAAAAGAAATCTCATTTTTGAAAATATGGCTTAAAGTTTATTTTTATTTTTTGATAAAATTTCGATTAAAAAAAGTTTAAATCTAGGCAACTGCTACACATTGATCATCCTTGTGTCCCTGTCGGTTATGATAACAAATCACATAAAATCAAATCAAAATTTAGATAAAATAGTATCGTGATTTATGAATATTTTTTGAAATTCCGTTGTGAAACTAATAAACATCTTTGTTATTCTGGCTTCACGAAAAGGAATACTTTTCTAAATTTAAAATAAAAAATACCGAAAAATATCGGATGTTGCAAAGTTCGACTTTTCAGCACTTGTATCGAAAAGTACGACTTTCAAATTTTGTTTTTATTTCATCGGTGAATTGACTGAACACATAGACAATTGACTTAAAATGCCATTCAAAGGGTGTTTTTCAGAAATTGCAAAAAATGTTGCATGGAACTTGTTGCAAAACTTGATTTTTTCATATCAATCCATTTCAATCTTTTTTTTTCAATTTGTTGCATAAACTACTATTTAAAGTGCAGTTTATCAAGCGTAAAAAAAATCAATGCAGGAATATGTATTTCAAGAAGATAATTTTGCCTCAAAACATATTAGAAAAAGCCTCTTTTAAGTGTAAAATTTATACAGTAAATTCTCGAAACTTCAAAATAAGACCTATCATTGTATTTTTACCATCTTTACAATCGATTCCTTTTGTCCAAATAAGTTATGTTTCTTCATATCAATCTCCATACAAATTTGGTTGCTATCCACAGAAAACTGCTATGAAAACATTCTAAAATCTGCATCTTGAGAAGGGATTTTCTGATCCATTTGGTACATTCGGCAAAGCTGTAGGACTACTCAGAAAAAAGAAGTACCTTTCTTTAGAAAATACTCAATTTGGAATACATTTTTATCACAATTGATTCGATTTTGACAAACTCAACCTCCTTCGATTTGTTTGTTTGATATGTTTTACTGTATAGCATTTTTTTTAAGGAAAATATTGTAAATGCACACGAAAGTTCAAAAAATCGAAAAGTGCTCAAGTAAAATTTTGATATACAGTCATGCTCCGGTTTAGCATGCCTCGGTTTTGCACTGCCCAGATTTTGATTCTTTCAGCTGCCTCGGTTAAGCACGGCCCAACGAATTGAAAAAAATACTTAAAATTTTTGATTTTTACAGTATGGGTATCAAACGATCGTGATTTTTTCGTAAATTTTGTTAGTTATTACACAAGTTTTTGAAAATACTGAAAATTTTCACAAAACTATGCATTTTTGAAAAATTACTCAAAATTTCAATGCTTCATACTATGGGTGATCGGATTGGCTTTTTTAAATACATTTTGAATGTGTGGGTGATCGGATCGGGTTTTTTTAAATGCATTTTGAATGTAATTACAACATTTTTTAAAAATACTTAACAATTTCACAAAACTACGTATTATCGAAAAAAAACCCAAAGTTTCAGTTTTTTTCATTATGGGTATCAAATGATTGGGATTTTTCATACATTTCGAAAGTTGTAACTCGAATTTTTGAAAATACTTAAAATATTCACAAAACTACGTATTTTCGAAAAAATACTCAAAATTTGAATATTTTGCGATATGGGTATCAAATGATCGGATTTTTTTCGTACATTTCAAATGTAATAACAACCATTTTTGAAAATATTCAAAATGTTCGCAAAAATACGTAATTTCTCAAAACAATCTCAAAACATCTAAATTTTAAAATTTATTACATTCGTAACGTATGAAAAAGTCCCGATCTTTCGATACACATCTTGTGAATAACAGAAATTTTGAGTATTTGTTCGAAACTACGTAGTTTTGTGAAAATTTTGAGAACTACGTAGTTTTGTTGAAATTTTGAGTATTTAAAAAAAAAATGTTATTACATTCCAAATGTATGAAAAAGTCCCGATCATTTGATACCCATGCAGCAAAAAAAAATTTGAGTATTTTTTTTCGAAAATACGTAATTTTATCAAAATTTTCAGTATTTTCAACAAAACTGTATGTCATTTCTAATGTATGAAAAGTTCCGATCATTTCATATCCATATTGCAAATAATTGAAATTTTGAGTATTTTTTTCAAAAATGCGTAATTTTGTGAAATTTTTCAATATTTCCAAAAAAATGTATGTCATTCGAAATGTATGACAAAAACACGATCATTGGATACCAATATTGCAAAACTGAAATTTTGAGTTTTTTTTTCGAAAATACGTAGTTTTGTGAAAATTTTCAGTATTTTCAAAAAAAAATTGTATTTCATTCGAAATGTATCACAAAAACACGATCATTTGATACCCATTTTGCAATAACAATAGTTTTGAGGTTTTTAGAGTAAAAATAGCATTTTCAAAATACAGGAAAAACACTATATTTTTTTTATGCTTGCATGATTTTTCATTCGATTATAGCCAATGTCCCCCCCTCCCCTCCCCTGTGCTTCAGTTGTGCACGCCTCGGTTTTGTATCCCCCATATGCGTTGCCAAACCGAGGCATGACTGTATGGTAGCTTGATTGTGTTGCTGCAATTTTTAAGGTAAAACATTAAAATAAATGTCTTTTTTTTATTTAAAAAAATCAGTGTCCATCTTTGTTCAACTTTGAAAAAAATATATTCGAGGAGCTGAGAAAAGTCTCTACAATATGCTTGAACATTTTTGATTCGAGCTTTGGTTGCTGAGATATCACACCAAATCTGATTTTTTTTTATGTTCAACCATATTGACCTTCCATTCAACGATTGAAATATTTTTATATTGATCAGATTTTCCATTAAATTAAATCCAATTAAATAAAAATCTGAAAATATGTTTCTCATGGACACAAATTAAAATTAGTTAAGTAATGGACAACTCCCAAAAAAATTGATCGCACTTTTCTGTTTTTTTTTGTTAGGTTGATGCAAATTTTAATAGATTAAGCTTAAAACATAAATTTTCAAGGGAAAAACTTTCGAACATGTTTCAGAATAAATTGTTAAGTGTAATTTTAAGCATTTTTGATCAAATTTGGCACTTCTAAGCATTTTACCATTTTTTTACAGATAAAATATCGGAAAACATGAGAAAATCTGGAAAGCAACACCACGCCACTTTGAACATTTTTTACAATAGCAAAATTTTGACATCATTTTTGTATTAATGTTTTGAAAAACCTATTTGTAAATCTATATTTTTGTTATTCATTATTTATCCTTAATAATATTTAAAACGCTGCTGAAGACTCTGATTTGATGCCAAATTTATTTATTCCTATTTTTTTATATATAGTGTAACTTCTGTTCTGTTTTCAATATTAGTAACAAAATAATACCTCAGTTCAGGCCGTCACTCCCAGGTCTTAATTCTCGATAATCGATTCTTTTCACCAAACTGATGTCTCCATCAATGTTTAACGTGCACGCCACGCCAAGACGGTGGGGGAAGGTTCTTTACCTTTTGAAGAAGAAAATAGTCATACCAAAAAAGAAAACAACCCTCCTTTCGGATGATATTTATACGCGGGGCGCACGTCATGCCACCTTGTTTGATGAGTCGTCTTACGTTCGCGATGTGACAATCCTCGATAAAAATCGAAGAAAAGCTTGGGCTGATAGCCTGTCGCATATGGTGCTTGTTCCCACATTTTAGGGTGAAAATCTTGATGGTTTATTGAGACAGTTTGGTTGATTTTGTAATATTCAAATATTTATACTTCAACGATTCTGAAACCTTATAAGAAACATAATTTTTATCCAAATTTGATGTGCAACATAATTGAAACATTACTTTAGTTGAACAACGGTTTTTTAAACTACTGTGCAACATGTTGATTCAAAAATAATTGTAACAAAAAAGTAACTTCATGTTGCACAAAACCTCGAATTTGTGATTCTTTTACAACATTTTACAACATAAAAACCTTCTCCAATCAAGCGAATTTTCCCAGAACTACCATCCCAGCTGTCATTACCGACGGAGCATCAGTAGCTGCCATTACTGTGTACAGTTTGTCGTCAATTTAATACTGTTCCCCTCCCATCCTATCTCTCAGGTATTTGTCATTAGACGGGGGCATCAGCTGCAGTGACTGTCAACCGGAAATTGCACCCCGGAGCACCCCACCTTGGCGACCACCGTTGGACAGTGTGATCCTTCGAAATGTTTGAAGTTTTATTTTTTTTTTTCATAATTTGGAGTTGTTGCAAATGTTCTAAATAAAGTTGCACAACGCTATTTTTGAACAAATTTTGTAATTTTAAATTTTTAAAAAGTTTCACAACTCCCAAGACCACTGTCCCCGCGCTACCTGGACCGGCTGACTTCCGGGGGCGAACATCCCGAGCCCTTGGTCCGGTGTGACAGCGCGACTCGTCTGTGTTGCATCATTAAGATTTCAAACCCCGAACGAAGGAAATTGCTCCTCGAAGCTCATCTGCGCGCCAAAGAATGACGATAAGACGGGAAGAAAAATCCCAACTACTTTACACAAGCACAGCCAGGAAAATCAGAACGCGGTGGTGGTGGTGGTGAGTTACGCGGGGAGAAACAGTTGGTACACCTGGAGATCGCCGGACGAGGAAAAATCTCGGCGCGAGTTGGAGAACGATCTCTGCTCGGTGGCCTGGGTAACGTGAAATGAAAGGAATTTCTTAACTTGGTGCCATACTATGAATTGGGAATTGAGAATGGTGGGGAGAAGAGCTGCCTGGAATCGGGAGAAAGGTAAGGAACGGGAGGGAAGAAGTTGAGGAATGCACGTGATTTATTTACGACAACTGACAAAGGGAAACGTCGAAGTTACAACGAGAAGGATTTTTAGCTTGGAATGAAAAATGTTTAAAATTTGAAGTCTCGTAAACGTGAAACAAGGTTTTCAATCCAGCAATACAGTAAAAAAAGTAAAGTTATTCCGAAGTTATTCATTGAATCGAATGTTAATGAAATAAATAAAGAATTTAAATAAAGTTAAATAAAGAATTTCCTAGTAGTTATTCAAAACTAATAAAATATATATTATTTGTTTTAAGTAATAACACATTTATCGTAAAAGGCCCTTTTATATTGCAAAAACGGCGGCTATTTTGATCAATTTTATCTATTTGCCTCAATATAATAACTTTTTTGCTCATGATATTATTTATACTTAAGGATCAAGCGAAAAAAAAAACAACAAAAAAACTTGCTCTGCAAATTTTTAAATATCCAATCAGTTTTCCACAACTCGACAAAAAATATTTCTTTTGAATAATATAATATAAAAACGACTTTATGAAATGAATTTTATAAAATTTGACGTTTTTATTATTATAGTTCTTAAGAAATAGACAAAAATATTATTTTGTGAAAACTTATGTTCCATGATTCAAATTTCTATTATTTTTTTTTACATAAAATTGCAGGTTTTAAGCAAAATTCTTAAATTATAGTAAAATTCCTAAAAAAAATAAAATTAAAAATTCCCAAAATCGTTCTCAAATGTAGTTTAAATTCCAATAAAAAAACAAGAAAAAGCAAAAACCTTAGGCGAAATTTAACTTAGGATTCATTTAAATATAACGTAACACAATACAACGAATCTGTTTAGTAAAAAAAATCCTTTACAAATTTGTTGAATACTATTAAAAATTTAATTATTTAGTAACAATTCAACAAAAAATATCAGAAAAAAAAACTTTTTTATAATTTGAAAAGCATGCAAAACTATGAAAGGTTTTGAACTTATTTAACTTTTTTCATGCTTAATCGCATTAATCATCAACTAGACATAATGTTTATTCTGAATTTTTTTTTATGATTTGAAATCGATGCAAAATTTTGAAAAGTTTTTATCAAATTTGACACTTTTCAAGCAAATTAAGGGTGCACAGCAAACGAGGAAGTTGTTGTCTTCTTTTTTCCAAAATGGACAAACTTACTGACCCAATCCTGCAACAATCTGATTGAAAAAATAAGCAAATAATTTTGTAAATCGCTAAGTAGACAGTACTTCAGGGGATGCATAAAAAATTATATCGATAGGTCCCGTAGTTTCCAAAATACTAAAATATCTGTAACAAAAATCTAGGTGCAAAAGCTCTGGTGGATGTGCACCGTTAATATTTCTCTTAGCATATTTTGAAAATGTAAGTTTTTGAAATTTTACAATCAAGATTTCAAACGAAGAGAAAATTTAATTAGTAGTTTATGCAACAAGTTGCAAAAAAATATTTTTTCTTTTCATTTTCAAATGGATAAATACGACGAGTGATTAAAAAATCAAGTTTTGCAAAAAGTTCCATACAACGTTTTTTTTAACTCCGAAAAACACTCTTTTAACAGAATTACAGGGTAAATGTCCAAGCATTGAGTCAATGAATCGTTTAAATAAAAAAAATGTTAAAAAGAACACCTTTCTCAAACAAGTGCTGAAAAGTTCAACTTCAGGGCTGATATGTAGAACTTTTCAGCATTTGCTTTAAAAAGGGTGCTATTTGATTCTGTTATTTTTGGTATAGAAAAGCAGGCTGTTTTGTCGTTCGAGAATGACAGGAAAAGTAAATAGTTTCGCAACGGAATTGCAAAAATAACGTCATGATTCGAATTCCCGGACGCTTCGAAACCCGGACACCTCATCTTGTTTTATCAATTATTTGGATATAAGTTCGCATTATAAATGTTAAAAATTGGTTATCGATGAATTATAACATCAAATTTCATTTAAAGTTTGTTTGAACGCTGCAGTTAATGTCAAAACAATTAAATAAAATAAAATTATAAGTTTACCAAAAATGCGAAACATTTCACGTGAAATATTTCATAGGCGTCCGAAGCACCGGGAAGGCAAAGCAGAAATTTATGTTTTTGATTTCCTTAAATTCAAGCAAATTTTTATATAAAATATCGATTGTTTTGATGTTAACAGCTTATTTGAGACCTAAAGAATGCCATTCACTAACATTTCAGTCCAAATTTGTGCGATTCATTAGCAAAAACGAGTGTCCGGAATTCGAAGCAAAAGTGTCCGGATTTCGAATCAACTTTTATCAGTGTCCGGGATTCGAAGCACAACAAGTCATTTTAATTTTCAAATTCTGATGAAAAATTGTTAGAAAAGACATATTTTGCATGCATTCTCTTAAAACTGACTGTTAATACTACATCCTGATGATATTTCTTCATTTCCAACTTATTACATGATTTTTTGACAGCTATAACAAAAATGATATGCTACTAAGTGTCCGGATTTCGAATCATGACGTTATATATTTGCAATTCTGTCGCGAAACTAATTACTTTGCCTGTCACTTTCGAACGACGAAACAGCCTGCTTTTCTCTATCAAAATAACAAAATCGAATAGAAACACTTTTCAAAACAAATGCTGAAAAGTTCTGCTTTTCAGCACTGAAATGGATTCTGAAAAGTTGAACTTTTCAACATTTATTTTGAAAAGTTTTACTTGTCAACATTGTTCTGATTTAAACGGTGCATTTTTGCATAAACTACTTTTTGGCACCACCAGTGTATGAATTGTAAAGAAGCAAAAACATAAAATAAAATTTTACATTAGGTTGGAACAAACATTTCGAAGCACAAAAAAAAACTCAAAATATCGTTAAAAAAATCTTGCTCTACGAGTTTGAAAAACATAAAAAAAATAAATCTTTTAAGTTTTCAACAACGCAAGAAAACCTGAGTGGAAACTTTTATTGATTATTGTTTATAAACGATAAAAAATTGAAAATAATTTGAATGTATTATTTTTTTTTAAGCGCAAAATCTCAGTTTCCAACAGTTACACAAAAAGTTTATTTTGAAAATGCTTGTTTTTATACTTCAAAAATACTGCAAAATTATAATCTGTTAAAAAAAATTACATTTTTTGGACAAAATTATCAAATGTTATAAAAAATGCAAATTTTCGAAAAAAAATCACAACTGCGTTGAAAAGTTACAAAATATTGTAATTAATTTGTTGTGCTATTAGAGTAAAAATTATTTCAAAAGAATTTAAAAAAACATGAAATAAAATGTAATTAATAGTCCGTTCCAATTTTAACGAAAACTGAAAATGAACGAACCCTTGTTTTTTTTTTCAATTTTCAACTGATGATATTGACCAGATTTTCAATGTTAAAAAATGAAAAATAATTGAAATTTTCTAACCAAAAAAATTTTTTTTTTGATTTTTGAAATAAAATTTCAACAGGGTCAAAAACTATGATTTATGCCCTTTTGAAATGCCAGTCGTGATTTAAAAAATTTAAAAAAATATTTTTTCATAAGGTTAAATAACAATGAACCAAAATTAGACAACTGTCAAAAATATTCAACATTTATTCAAATTTTTAAATCATTCCATGCCAAAAAAAAAAAACTAAAGTAGTGACAAAAGTTTTGTAGCAAAATATGGTTAGGCAAACTTTACTGTTTTTTCTGCTCTCCTACTCCATCAACTTCTCATAAAACGATGACAACAGAAATATTGGCAAAACACACATTATCATTAAACAAACTTTTACAACCGATGCAACACTTTTCATGACACATTCCGTGTCTTAATCAAAAATTGCACTACTTAGCTTGATACAAATTTTGAATTTTTGGATCACAAATCGGAAAAGATCAGATTTTTTTTTGTTAATTTTGTCAATTTTGTCAATTTTGTCAATTTCGTCAATTTTGTCAATGTTGCCAATTTTGTCAATTTTGTCAATTTTGTCAATTTTGTCAATTTTGTCAATTTTGTCAATTTTGTCAATTTTGTCAATTTTGTCAATTTTGTCAATTTTGTCAATTTTGTCAATTTTGTCAATTTTGTCAATTTTGTCAATTTTGTCAATTTTGTCAATTTGTCAATTTTGTCATTTTTTTTACCTTTGCTTCGATATTTTAAAAATTAGGCTAGAAAATATAATTTCAGATTTTTTAATTTTCTCTTACCATTCCTTTTTAAGAGCCAAAGATGGAAACTTAAAATTATGCTAGGTAAAATATAGAATAGTCTACCCGAAAAAACTTTTTGTTGTTTGATTTTAGAACGTTTTTTTCCCAAAAGATTTTTTGTTGAGAATATTGTAATTTTCATAACTTGCAATATAAGTGTTTTATAAAGTTAAACTTTCAACATGGGTTTTGAATGGATATTTTAAACGATTTTATTTAAAAATCAAATCAAATTATTCGCTCTACAGCATTGCCATGGCGTTCTCGATTGCGAGATTCCTACTCAAAACTAGGTGTCCGAAAGGTTTGGTTGTTGAGGCAACTGCAAACTTCTTTTTACACCTTAGCTTCCATCCACCTCGCGATTCGAACTGACGACCTTTGGATTGTTAGTCCAACTGCCTACCAGCGACTCCACCGAGGCAGGACCCAGGGAGACGACTCCTACACCTGGAGTGAGCTAACGACCTAACCTCTAGGTTAAACCGGGGCCAACATTTACTTCCCCATTCGACGGAAGGCGTGGTCAGACAAATCTCGACTTGAAAAATGCCACCGGGACCATCTGGGATCATACCCAAGCCGACTGGGTGAGAGGCAACCACGCTTACCCCTACACCACGATTCCCGGTCAATGCTGTAAAAATCCATATAAAAATGTCACCTACGATGGAAACCTACATTGTAATTTCTGAAAATTGAAAAAATTAAAATGGTTTAAAAAATAGTATTAAATATTGAAATCGATCAATGCACAAATCCATTAATAAATTAGCGTAACTTGACTCTTTGTTTTTCAAAATAAACTCATTTGACATTTGTTAATAAATTTATTAAGCCCTGAAAATGTCAAAATATGATTGCAAATGTTTATGTTAATGTCACTTTTAAGCTTTATTAGAAAATTGTAAAAAATTCCGAAATTTATGAATATTTTACAAATATGAATAATGATTAAATATCGTGTTATCTTTTTCAAAATTTTCTGAAAACGCAAAAAACAACTGTGACAATATGCAACAGTGCCAAAACCCAACCCCTCACGAAACGAAATCCGTAGATTCCATCGAAGGCAACATCTCCTCCAGTAGCGCACAGCGCCAGAACCTAGCGCAAGAAGCGAAACTATCGGATAAGTAATTGAATATATTTTTGGTTTCAGGACGAGCAAAGTAACGAGGCGAGAGGGTTCAGAGGAGCAAAGAATCCTGCTTTGCATCTCAAGTTGCTGCTTCGGATGCTGCTGCAGCTGCACTCAAGGATCTCCGTCCCCCTTTTCTTGGAAACCCGGCATCAATGTTTATGATTTTAATTTCAGCATCGTTTGAGGATGCTGTCGAGAATGCATAAAATTTTCAACCCCCCCCCTCTACTTGGGTTCTCCTTCCAGAAGTGCACATAGTAACTTGACTGTGCTGGAGATAAATAATTTGAAAGTCGAGAGACCCCCGGGATTGACTGGGCACAATGTAGGTCATGGAAGTTTTTGTTAGAGTTGTTGCTCCTTGGCTGGAAACTTAATGAAACTGGTGTAAAACTTGCAGGTTTCCCTAATCTTGAATTGCCCATCTGTTGCCAACTTGACCAGCGGTATCGCCACGGATGCATTTCTCACCGCGTCGGAAAAGTTCTCCCCTCAAGAGCTAAGCAAATTCCGCTGCCAAAACCACAAAGCTCTTGCCCCGTAAGACGAATAGATGGAGTCTACCGGGGAAAGTTTCCGGGAAGATTTATTCAAGTGTCTTCGAGGAACGATCTACGCTCGCTTGGCGGGCGCCAAACACAGGACAAAGGTACTTCAACCCGAAAAGCGAAAATTTAACTCTTTAATTAGTTTTAATTACAGCCAACGAACGGAAGCAAGACAGGGGAGGGTTGGGAGGAATTAGGGCGAGTCAAGACGGTGATTGAATTTTCCACTTCATGATCGAAGGGGGGGAAGAGTGTATGCTGCTGCTTTTATAGTTTGAACGGGAAGTGAGAGCTCAACGGTTGATGGGTAAATTAAGAAAATGGGGTCGTTGAAAAGCTTTTTGTTTTTCGACTTAGATTCAGTTGTTGAGTTGAGTTGAGTTGAGTTGAGTTGAGTTGAGTTGAGTTGAGTTGAGTTGAGTTGAGTTGAGTTGAGTTGAGTTGAGTTGAGTTGAGTTGAGTTGAGTTGAGTTGAGTTGAGTTGAGTTGAGTTGAGTTGAGTTGAGTTGAGTTGAGTTGAGTTGAGTTGAGTTGAGTTGAGTTGAGTTGAGTTGAGTTGAGTTGAGTTGAGTTGAGTTGAGTTGAACCAACCCATAAAACTCTACTCAATGAACCATGCAACAATCCTCAAATAACCCATTCATGGACATGAAAATAAGCAGTTTCATCCAAAACAAATGACACAGCAAATTGCCCACACGAAACACAACAACAACCCCACAGAAAGCTCTGCACATTACGCTTCCACGGCCATGAATGCTTAATTCGACAACCATTACGAATGGGTGGTCAACGCGCCTGAACACTGAAACCTGCTAATTTTGACCCCGGCACACCACTGAAATAAAACCCCTCAGCAAAGGCACTGATAAAACATGCAACTGGTAATTTTGACCTCGAATAAAAAACCACAGAAAACCAAAAGGGAGGTTCGAGTTACAACCGTAACGTTCGCCCAAATATAGACTTCCATTCAACTCGAGCACACAAAAAAACAGTGGAAATAAAAATACTTCGTGACGTGCGAGGACAATTCCGGTGTAGTACATACAAATTTATGCAAATAAGTCCCATCAAACCCCAGGGGGTGAGTGCGCGCACCAACCTTTTGCTGCGACTTGGCCACTGGTCAGGCAGACAGACAGGTGTCCTTTATTGACTCTTTGATTGGTTTTACTTTCGTGCGATTTTTCAGAAAAAAATGTTGATTTAAAACGTAGAAAACAAGTCTGCAACAACTGAAATTGATATACAACAAAACTGTTCTTCATTGCAACATAAAAAAACATGTTTGTTGCAAACATGTTGCACAAAAGTTTCAATATAAAAAAAATAATTGTTTTCGCTATATGTTATAAAAGTCGGCTGCTATAGAAGTGAACCAATGACAACACAAATCCCAGTTATCATCAATCAATCATCAATTTCTAACGAGTAAAAAAAACTGGAAACCCTGTCTTCAATTATTAACATTTAAGTAACATTCATGAACTTTTTTGAAGTCGGATCTCACCTATCTCTATAAAAACTATGTCCGGATCAATGATTCAACGCATTCTTCATTAGATAATCGAAAGACCTTCCCGACTATTTTGAGAATTTGAAGAAAATTGGTGGAATTGACTCCAAAGTATTGTGAATTCACAAACAAACTAAAAGATATATTTTCATATCTACTTTTTTTAAAATTTTATAGTACACACACATTAGAATCAAAGTATTTTTAAAAGAAAAAAAAACGAAATTTGGTAACCAATAAAAATATTAGAATCTAGACTCAATTATCCGAAGCCTTGGAATCCAATCAAAATTTCACGTTAACTCGTTCAGGTCTAATTTTTTAGAAATATTTTTTTGTTAATGAAGGGAAAATGATTCTTATGAGCATACGAAAATTATAGGCTAGTTTTGGAAATTTTGATTGTTGGGTCATATATGACTCATCAGGCCTGATAGGGTTATTACACAAAATTTAAAAATTGAAGTATTTTGGAAAACAAATGATATTTAGTAACCATTTGCGTTTAAAAACAGTTTGCCGTCCAAAATTCAAAATTTTGATGGTCTGATTTTATGGTTAATATTTTTTGATGATATTTTGTGTTTCAAAGTATCAATACAAAAAAAATCCCAAAATATCGTATTTTCGAAAATACTCAAATTTTCATAATTTGCAACATGTGTATCAAACACGGTTCAAAATAAAGCTGGTATTTTCAGTGTTTAAAAATTTTTTGATTCAAATAAGGCTGGTACAAATTTTATTAAAAGTTTTTGTCTTCAAAGTTGGCCCGAAAAATCGGGGGGCAAAAAATATTTTTTCAAAAAACTTCAAAATTTCAATGGAAATTGAATCAGCTGAAATTAATTTAAAATGCATTCCCTTGCGTTTAAAACCATTTTTAGTATGTTTGGGTTGATTTATAAATCCTTTGATTTTTTGAAAAATATTTGATGTTTAGTATCGCAAAAAGTTTTTTTCGCTACATTTTTTTGCTGTCGTCAAATCTTACATTTTTTTGAAAACTAATGATTGCAAAATAACTGAACTAGTGTAAAATGCATTTTAAACCACTTTTTGCAATCAAATGTTGAGACTATGGCTTTTAATTTAAATTTTTGTTTGACCCAAATTTTGAAATTGTGAAAATATGAGTATTTCATTTACAAACTGTGAAATAGTGAAAATGCATGAAACATTTCTATTCGTTGAATCCCATATTGCATATTATGATAATTTGAGTAATATTCTCAAAAAATACGTTTTTTTTTGTTGTAAAAATTTGATTATTCCAACTAAAAAACCCCAAAACAGTGAAAATGTAATCAATATGTTGCATCGTTTGATACTCACATTGAAAAAAATGAGTTAATATTTTCTTTAAAAAAGGATAATTTGTACAAAATTAAGTTTTTCACAACAAAAATCTATTAAAAGTAAAAAAGCACACACAATTCGTTTTGTTTGATACGCATATTACAAGTTATTAAAAATAAAGATTATTCGAAGAATACGGTATTTTGTGAAAATTTATGTATTTCATTGAGTGAGAATTTTAGATTTTTTTAAAGATGAGTTATTGAAATAGCGACCGACGTTCAATTAAACATTATCGCTGTCGTTAGATGCTAATATTATTGGCGATAATTCTATCGAATCACAACTTTGGTAAACATTTTTGTATGAACAAAACACTACAGTCCAGCTTCGATTATCCGATATCTGAAGAATCTCAGATACCCAAGAACATAGGATAATCAAATTTTTCACAATAAATCGTTTTTTTTTTTTTGCTTACTTGCAAAAGTTATTTCGAATGCTGCAACACAATTGAAGTTAAATTTAAGTGGATGATTGTTGATTACCAAATGCCTTTTCCTTTACCTTTATTCTAAGCTTTCCAAATCATGTTAAAGCATTATTTGAGTTAAACAATCCAAATAACAATTAGAAAAAAAAACTTAGTATAATCGAGTATGGACTGTTTCATGTTCTCAAAATCGATTCAAAAACTTCGAAATCGAATCCTCAAAGAATTGCTAAGAAATTTTATTCCAGTTTTTCATATTCTTGATTGCAACAAATATGTTGTCAGTATGTTACAAATATGTTTCAAAGTAAGTTAGTTTGTATTTTGAATACGTTTTATAAAAAAAATAGATTTAGAACAGCACTCTACCAAGTTATGGTTCAATATTATGCAACATATTAAAATTTCTTTGTTTCTAGATGATGTAATCTAGATGATCTGCATCTTTAATGCCACAAATCTGTAACTTTATGCTGCAAAAAATGTTACAAAAGCCGTTTTTTGTGGTAAAATTTGATAGAATTCGGTGATTTTTTCCTGCAAACTTTCAAACTTACCAGTGGCCCGTTTCCGCCTAGTCGCCTTGGTGTAGAAGATGAACGCCGCCAGGAAAAACACCGAGGACAGCGTTTCGGCCCGACCTACGACGCCGGTTACCTGTAATAAACAAACGGAGAGGGAAAAATACATAAATGAATGTAAAAATAAGGCGCAATTTCAATAAAGTATACAGCGTTTGCCGGTGGTACACAACAAGTGGGGCGAGAAATTAGCTTTCGATGGGTTTTTGGGGCTACAATTTTGCGTTTTATTTTTCGTGGGGAGGGGAGTTGTGGTTTTTCTGGTGAATTTTTGGTACCCTAAAACAGTTCAGGGGGTGGAACGAAAAACCGCTGAAATATGATAATTGTGGAGGCGTCTGGTTAGACGCCGAAGGAGGGTGCGTTCTTTAGTGTTTTTGCAAGGAACATTTACAAGAAGAACAGGTTTCAGCTCTAACGGTGAGGGTAATTCGATTTCATGGGCAAGAATTTTATGATAATGTGTTTTTATTTGTGATTAGTTCTATTTGAAATGTTCAGTTGAAATACTTTGCTGAATATTTCAAACCAATGAAAACTAATCGCTCTAATTAGCAAATTTCCATGTTCTGTATAGCATAACAAAAACCCTTTAAGTCGCTCTAAATCACGTGTAAAGCTAATTATACCTGTCAAAGGTACTCCCATCATCAAACGAGACATCCATTCAAGGCCGCTCTTTAGATTCTATCTAATTAAACATTTTCCCTCCCCAAAATCACCCCTTTTCCCTTGAAACGACCCACTTTAAACCCCCTTTCCGCATTTCAGTCAGAATCTCAAACGCCATAAATCCATCATATGACCCCCCCCCCCCCGCCTCTCCCCTTTCAAGTGACATTTCCCCAGGACTCAACTCTCAGACACACACACACACATGACACATAAAGTTGGGCATTAGCCTCAACCCTGGGAGAGGAGGTTTGGTTGTGGTTACCAAAGCTCATTATACCCGATAGTTCTCGGAGGGGTGGGCAAAGCAAACGCAGCCATTTATCTTTTGTCGTGGGTGTCACGTGTATGACACATATTTTCAAGCTTCAGGGACCACCGCAGCCCACCCTCCCCTTACTTTGGTGGGGTGGGGGGGGGGGGAGCCTCCGTGGTGAAGAGATTCACCTTTGACTTTTGACGTAGAACTAGGCTCCAGGGCAGAGATTCCAACCCTTTGCGAGAAAGGGGGGACAATTGGGGTGAAATCAGCACATTGTCGGATTTTTGTCTTCTTAATTTATTAGCTTACGGTTAATCAATAATCAAAACTTCAAAATCAAAATGAATAATTGCCAAAAACTACCCACTTTACCCCATCCGTCCCCATCACCCTTAAGATCATGTGTGTTTCCCCTCGGTTGGCAGCCAAATATCCATGTCACACAAAAGTCGCGAGCAATCGCGTCGTGTTTTCCTTCCGTTCTATTTGCAGCAAAAGGGAAAGTCCTTAAGGAGCAATTGTCGTTTGGGCTGAGACTCACGAGAGCTCATACACAATTCACGTGGGAAATTGTGCCCGAAGGTCCACAGGAGGTTGATTGTGAAATGAGAGAAGGTGTGTGGTCTTAAAGGCATGGTGATTTGACCTAAAAAAAAGAATTACAACATGAATTCTTCCATCAAAATCTTGAGAATTCTTGAAGACAAAATCAAGACCATTTCTATAAAGAAATAAATGCACTGAAAATCTGAAAAAAAAAATGATAAAATTGACAAAATTGACAAAATTGACAAAATTGACAAAATTGACAAAATTGACAAAATTGACAAAATTGACAAAATTGACAAAATTGACAAAATTGGCAAAATTGACAAAATTGACAAAATTGACAAAATTGACAAAATTGACAAAATTGACAAAATTGACAAAATTGACAAAATTGGCAAAATTGACAAAATTGACAAAATTGACAAAATTGACAAAATTGACAAAATTGACAAAATTGACAAAATTGGCAAAATTGACAAAATTGACAAAATTGACAAAATTGACAAAATTGACAAAATTGACAAAATTGACAAAATTGACAAAATTGACAAAATTGACAAAATTGACAAAATTGACAAAATTGGCAAAATTGACAAAATTGACAAAATTGACAAAATTGACAAAATTGACAAAATTGACAAAATTGACAAAATTGACAAAATTGACAAAATTGACAAAATTGACAAAATTGACAAAGTTGACAAAATTGACAAAATTGACAAAATTGACAAAATTGACAAAATTGACAAAATTGACAAAATTGACAAAATTGACAAAATTGACAAAATTGACAAGATTGACAAAATTGACAAAATTGACAAAATTGACAAAATTGACAAAATTGACAAAATTGACAAAATTGACAAAATTGACAAAATTGACAAAATTTACAAAATTTACAAAATTTACAAAATTTACAAAATTTACAAAATTGACAAAATTGACAAAATTGACAAAATTGACAAAATTGACAAATTTGACAAATTTGACAAATTTGACAAAATTGACAAAATTGACAAATTTGACAAATTTGACAAATTTGACAAAATTGACAAAATTGACAAAATTGACAAAATTGACAAAATTGACAAAATTGACAAAATTGACAAAATTGACAAAATTGACAAAATTGACAAAATTGACAAAATTGACAAAATTGACCAAATTGACAAAATTGACAAAATTGACAAAATTGACAAAATTGACAAAATTGACAAAATTGACAAAATTGACAAAATTGACAAAATTGACAAAATTGACAAAATTGACAAAATTGACAAAATTGACAAAATTGACAAAATTGACAAAATTGACAAAATTGACAAAATTGACAAAATTGACAAAATTGACAAAATTGACAAAATTGACAAAATTGACAAAATTGACAAAATTGACAAAATTGACAAAATTGACAAAATTGACAAAATTGACAAAATTGACAAAATTGACAAAATTGACAAAATTGACAAAATTGACAAAATTGACAAAATTGACAAAATTGACAAAATTGACAAAATTGACAAAATTGACAAAATTGACAAAATTGACAAAATTGACAAAATTGACAAAATTGACAAAATTGACAAAATTGACAAATTGACAAAATTGACAAAATTGACAAAATTGACAAAATTGACAAAATTGACAAAATTGACAAAATTGACAAAATTGACAAAATTGACAAAATTGACAAAATTTACAAAATTTACAAAATTTACAAAATTTACAAAATTGACAAAATTTACAAAATTTACAAAATTGACAAAATTGACAAAATTGACAAAATTGACAAAATTGACAAAATTGACAAAATTGACAAATTTGACAAATTTGACAAATTTGACAAAATTGACAAAATTGACAAAATTGACAAAATTGACAAAATTGACAAAATTGACAAAATTGACAAAATTGACAAAATTGACAAAATTGACAAATTGACAAAATTGACAAAATTGACAAAATTGACAAAATTGACAAAATTGACAAAATTGACAAAATTGACAAAATTGACAAAATTGACAAAATTGACAAAATTGACAAAATTGACAAAATTGACAAAATTGACAAAATTGACAAAATTGACAAAATTGACAAAATTGACAAAATTGACAAAATTGACAAAATTGACAAAATTGACAAAATTGACAAAATTGACAAAATTGACAAAATTGACAAAATTGACAAAATTGACAAAATTGACAAAATTGACAAAATTGACAAAATTGACAAAATTGACAAAATTGACAAAATTGACAAAATTGACAAAATTGACAAAATTGACAAAATTGACAAAATTGACAAAATTGACAAAATTGACAAAATTGACAAAATTGACAAAATTGACAAAATTGACAAAATTGACAAAATTGACAAAATTGACAAAATTGACAAAATTGACAAAATTGACAAAATTGACAAAATTGACAAAATTGACAAAATTGACAAAATTGACAAAATTGACAAAATTGACAAAATTGACAAAATTGACAAAATTGACAAAATTGACAAAATTGACAAAATTGACAAAATTGACAAAATTGACAAAATTGACAAAATTGACAAAATTGACAAAATTGACAAAATTGACAAAATTGACAAAATTGACAAAATTGACAAAATTGACAAAATTGACAAAATTGACAAAATTGACAAAATTGACAAAATTGACAAAATTGACAAAATTGACAAAATTGACAAAATTGACAAAATTGACAAAATTGACAAAATTGACAAAATTGACAAAATTGACAAAATTGACAAAATTGACAAAATTGACAAAATTTACAAAATTTACAAAATTTACAAAATTTACAAAATTGACAAAATTGACAAAATTGACAAAATTGACAAAATTGACAAATTTGACAAATTTGACAAATTTGACAAAATTGACAAAATTGACAAAATTGACAAAATTGACAAAATTGACAAAATTGACAAAATTGACAAAATTGACAAAATTGACAAAATTGACAAAATTGACAAAATTGACAAAATTGACAAAATTGACAAAATTGACAAAATTGACAAAATTGACAAAATTGACAAAATTGACAAAATTGACAAAATTGACAAAATTGACAAAATTGACAAAATTGACAAAATTGACAAAATTGACAAAATTGACAAAATTGACAAAATTGACAAAATTTACAAAATTTACAAAATTTACAAAATTGACAAAATTTACAAAATTTACAAAATTGACAAAATTTACAAAATTGACAAAATTGACAAAATTGACAAAATTGACAAAATTGACAAAATTGACAAAATTGACAAAATTGACAAAATTGACAAAATTGACAAAATTGACAAAATTGACAAAATTGACAAAATTGACAAAATTGACAAAATTGACAAAATTGACAAAATTGACAAAATTGACAAAATTGACAAAATTGACAAAATTGACAAAATTGACAAAATTGACAAAATTGACAAAATTGACAAAATTGACAAAATTGACAAAATTGACAAAATTGACAAAATTGACAAAATTGACAAAATTGACAAAATTGACAAAATTGACAAAATTGACAAAATTGACAAAATTGACAAAATTGACAAAATTGACAAAATTGACAAAATTGACAAAATTGACAAAATTGACAAAATTGACAAAATTGACAAAATTGACAAAATTGACAAAATTGACAAAATTGACAAAATTGACAAAATTGACAAAATTGACAAAATTGACAAAATTGACAAAATTGACAAAATTGACAAAATTGACAAAATTGACAAAATTGACAAAATTGACAAAATTGACAAAATTGACAAAATTGACAAAATTGACAAAATTGACAAAATTGACAAAATTGACAAAATTGACAAAATTGACAAAATTGACAAAATTGACAAAATTGACAAAATTGACAAAATTGACAAAATTGACAAAATTGACAAAATTGACAAAATTGACAAAATTGACAAAATTGACAAAATTGACAAAATTGACAAAATTGACAAAATTGACAAAATTTACAAAATTTACAAAATTGACAAAATTTACAAAATTTACAAAATTGACAAAATTGACAAAATTGACAAAATTGACAAAATTGACAAAATTGACAAAATTGACAAAATTGACAAAATTGACAAAATTGACAAAATTGACAAAATTGACAAAATTGACAAAATTGACAAAATTGACAAAATTGACAAAATTGACAAAATTGACAAAATTGACAAAATTGACAAAATTGACAAAATTGACAAAATTGACAAAATTGACAAAATTGACAAAATTGACAAAATTGACAAAATTGACAAAATTGACAAAATTGACAAAATTGACAAAATTGACAAAATTGACAAAATTGACAAAATTGACAAAATTGACAAAATTGACAAAATTGACAAAATTGACAAGATTGACAAAATTGACAAAATTGACAAAATTGACAAAATTGACAAAATTGACAAAATTGACAAAATTGACAAAATTGACAAAATTGACAAAATTGACAAAATTTACAAAATTTACAAAATTTACAAAATTTACAAAATTGACAAAATTTACAAAATTTACAAAATTGACAAAATTTACAAAATTGACAAAATTGACAAAGTTGACAAAATTGACAAAATTGACAAATTTGACAAATTTGACAAATTTGACAAAATTGACAAAATTGACAAAATTGACAAAATTGACAAAATTGACAAAATTGACAAAATTGACAAAATTGACAAAATTGACAAAATTGACAAAATTGACAAATTTGACAAATTTGACAAATTTGACAAAATTGACAAAATTGACAAAATTGACAAAATTGACAAAATTGACAAAATTGACAAAATTGACAAAATTGACAAAATTGACAAAATTGACAAAATTGACAAAATTGACAAAATTGACAAAATTGACAAAATTGACAAAATTGACAAAATTGACAAAATTGACAAAATTGACAAAATTGACAAAATTGACAAAATTGACAAAATTGACAAAATTGACAAAATTGACAAAATTGACAAAATTGACAAAATTGACAAAATTGACAAAATTGACAAAATTGACAAAATTGACAAAATTGACAAAATTGACAAAATTGACAAAATTGACAAAATTGACAAAATTGACAAAATTGACAAAATTGACAAAATTGACAAAATTGACAAAATTGACAAAATTGACAAAATTGACAAAATTGACAAAATTGACAAAATTGACAAAATTGACAAAATTGACAAAATTGACAAAATTGACAAAATTGACAAAATTGACAAAATTGACAAAATTGACAAAATTGACAAAATTGACAAAATTGACAAAATTGACAAAATTGACAAAATTGACAAAATTGACAAAATTGACAAAATTGACAAAATTGACAAAATTGACAAAATTGACAAAATTGACAAAATTGACAAAATTGACAAAATTGACAAAATTGACAAAATTGACAAAATTGACAAAATTGACAAAATTGACAAAATTGACAAAATTGACAAAATTGACAAAATTGACAAAATTGACAAAATTGACAAAATTGACAAAATTGACAAAATTGACAAAATTGACAAAATTGACAAAATTGACAAAATTGACAAAATTGACAAAATTGACAAAATTGACAAAATTGACAAAATTGACAAAATTGACAAAATTGACAAGATTGACAAAATTGACAAAATTGACAAAATTGACAAAATTGACAAAATTGACAAAATTGACAAAATTGACAAAATTGACAAAATTGACAAAATTTACAAAATTTACAAAATTTACAAAATTTACAAAATTGACAAAATTTACAAAATTTACAAAATTGACAAAATTTACAAAATTGACAAAATTGACAAAATTGACAAAATTGACAAAATTGACAAAATTGACAAATTTGACAAATTTGACAAATTGACAAAATTGACAAAATTGACAAAATTGACAAAATTGACAAAATTGACAAAATTGACAAAATTGACAAAATTGACAAAATTGACAAAATTGACAAAATTGACAAAATTGACAAAATTGACAAAATTGACAAAATTGACAAAATTGACAAAATTGACAAAATTGACAAAATTGACAAAATTGACAAAATTGACAAAATTGACAAAATTGACAAAATTGACAAAATTGACAAAATTGACAAAATTGACAAAATTGACAAAATTGACAAAATTGACAAAATTGACAAAATTGACAAAATTGACAAAATTGACAAGATTGACAAAATTGACAAAATTGGCAAAATTGACAAAATTGACAAAATTGACAAAATTGACAAAATTGACAAAATTGACAAAATTGACAAAATTGACAAAATTGACAAAATTGACAAAATTTACAAAATTTACAAAATTTACAAAATTTACAAAATTGACAAAATTTACAAAATTTACAAAATTGACAAAATTTACAAAATTGACAAAATTGACAAAATTGACAAAATTGACAAAATTGACAAAATTGACAAAATTGACAAAATTGACAAAATTGACAAAATTGACAAAATTGACAAAATTGACAAAATTTACAAAATTTACAAAATTTACAAAATTGACAAAATTTACAAAATTTACAAAATTGACAAAATTTACAAAATTGACAAAATTGACAAAATTGACAAAATTGACAAAATTGACAAAATTGACAAATTTGACAAATTTGACAAATTTGACAAAATTGACAAAATTGACAAAATTGACAAAATTGACAAAATTGACAAAATTGACAAAATTGACAAAATTGACAAAATTGACAAAATTGACAAAATTAACAAAATTGACAAAATTGACAAAATTGACAAAATTGACAAAATTGACAAAATTGACAAAATTGACAAAATTGACAAAATTGACAAAATTGACAAGATTGACAAAATTGACAAAATTGACAAAATTGACAAAATTGACAAAATTGACAAAATTGACAAAATTGACAAAATTGACAAAATTGACAAAATTGACAAAATTTACAAAATTTACAAAATTTACAAAATTTACAAAATTGACAAAATTTACAAAATTTACAAAATTGACAAAATTTACAAAATTGACAAAATTGACAAAATTGACAAAATTGACAAAATTGACAAAATTGACAAATTTGACAAATTTGACAAATTTGACAAAATTGACAAAATTGACAAAATTGACAAAATTGACAAAATTGACAAAATTGACAAAATTGACAAAATTGACAAAATTGACAAAATTGACAAAATTGACAAAATTGACAAAATTGACAAAATTGACCAAATTGACAAAATTGACAAAATTGACAAAATTGACAAAATTGACAAAATTGACAAAATTGACAAAATTGACAAAATTGACAAAATTGACAAAATTGACAAAATTGACAAAATTGACAAAATTGACAAAATTGACAAAATTGACAAAATTGACAAAATTGACAAAATTGACAAAATTGACAAAATTGACAAAATTGACAAAATTGACAAAATTGACAAAATTGACAAAATTGACAAAATTGACAAAATTGACAAAATTGACAAAATTGACAAAATTGACAAAATTGACAAAATTGACAAAATTGACAAAATTGACAAAATTGACAAAATTGACAAAATTGACAAAATTGACAAAATTGACAAAATTGACAAAATTGACAAAATTGACAAAATTGACAAAATTGACAAAATTGACAAAATTGACAAAATTGACAAAATTGACAAAATTGACAAAATTGACAAAATTGACAAAATTGACAAAATTGACAAAATTGACAAAATTGACAAAATTGACAAAATTGACAAAATTGACAAAATTGACAAAATTGACAAAATTGACAAAATTGACAAAATTGACAAAATTGACAAAATTGACAAAATTGACAAAATTGACAAAATTGACAAAATTTACAAAATTGACAAAATTGACAAAATTGACAAAATTGACAAAATTGACAAAATTGACAAAATTGACAAAATTGACAAAATTGACAAAATTGACAAAATTGACAAAATTGACAAAATTGACAAAATTGACAAAATTGACAAAATTGACAAAATTGACAAAATTGACAAAATTGACAAAATTGACAAAATTGACAAAATTGACAAAATTGACAAAATTGACAAAATTGACAAAATTGACAAAATTGACAAAATTGACAAAATTGACAAAATTGACAAAATTGACAAAATTGACAAAATTGACAAAATTGACAAAATTGACAAAATTGACAAAATTGACAAAATTGACAAAATTGACAAAATTGACAAAATTGACAAAATTGACAAAATTGACAAAATTGACCAAATTGACAAAATTGACAAAATTGACAAAATTGACAAAATTGACAAAATTGACAAAATTGACAAAATTGACAAAATTGACAAAATTGACAAAATTGACAAAATTGACAAAATTGACAAAATTGACAAAATTGACAAAATTGACAAAATTGACAAAATTGACAAATTGACAAAATTGACAAAATTGACAAAATTGACAAAATTGACAAAATTGACCAAATTGACAAAATTGACAAAATTGACCAAATTGACAAAATTGACAAAATTGACAAAATTGACAAAATTGACAAAATTGACAAAATTGACAAAATTGACAAAATTGACAAAATTGACAAAATTGACAAAATTGACAAAATTGACAAAATTGACAAAATTGACAAAATTGACAAAATTGACAAAATTGACAAAATTGACAAAATTGACAAAATTGACAAAATTGACAAAATTGACAAAATTGACAAAATTGACAAAATTGACAAAATTGACAAAATTGACAAAATTGACAAAATTGACAAAATTGACAAAATTGACAAAATTGACAAAATTGACAAAATTGACAAAATTGACAAAATTGACAAAATTGACAAAATTGACAAAATTGACAAAATTGACAAAATTGACAAAATTGACAAAATTGACAAAATTGACCAAATTGACAAAATTGACCAAATTGACAAAATTGACAAAATTGACAAAATTGACAAAATTGACAAAATTGACAAAATTGACAAAATTGACAAAATTGACAAAATTGACAAAATTGACCAAATTGACAAAATTGACAAAATTGACAAAATTGACAAAATTGACAAAATTGACAAAGTTGACAAAATTGACAAAATTGACAAAATTGACAAAATTGACAAAATTGACAAAATTGACCAAATTGACAAAATTGACAAAATTGACAAAATTGACAAAATTGACAAAATTGACCAAATTGACAAAATTGACAAAATTGACAAAATTGACAAAATTGACAAAATTGACAAAATTGACAAAATTGACAAAATTGACAAAGTTGACAAAATTGACAAAATTGACAAAATTGACAAAATTGACAAAATTGACAAAATTGACAAAATTGACAAAATTGACAAAATTAACAAAATTGACAAAATTGACCAAATTGACAAAATTGACAAAATTGACAAAATTGACAAAATTGACAAAATTGACAAAATTGACAAAATTGACAAAATTGACAAAATTTACAAAATTGACAAAATTGACAAAATTGACAAAATTGACAAAATTGACAAAATTGACAAAATTGACAAAATTGACAAAATTGACAAAATTGACAAAATTGACAAAGTTGACAAAATTGACAAAATTGACAAAATTGACAAAATTGACAAAATTGACAAAATTGACAAAATTGACAAAATTGACAAAATTGACAAAATTGACAAAATTGACCAAATTGACAAAATTGACAAAATTGACAAAATTGACAAAATTGACAAAATTGACAAAATTGACAAAATAGACAAAATTTACAAAATTGACAAAATTGACAAAATTGACAAAATTGACAAAATTGACAAAATTGACAAAATTGACAAAATTGACCAAATTGACAAAATTGACAAAATTGACAAAATTGACAAAATTGACAAAATTTACAAAATTGACAAAATTGACAAAATTGACAAAATTGACAAAATTGACAAAATTGACAAAATTGACAAAATTGACAAAATTGACAAAATTGACCAAATTGACAAAATTGACAAAATTGACAAAATTGACAAAATTGACAAAATTGACCAAATTGACAAAATTGACAAAATTGACAAAATTGACAAAATTGACAAAATTGACAAAATTGACAAAATTGACAAAATTGACAAAATTGACAAAATTGACAAAATTGACAAAATTGACAAAATTGACAAAATTGACAAAATTGGCAAAATTGACAAAATTGACAAAATTGACACAATTGACAAAATTGACACAATTGACAAAATTTATGAAATTGACCAAAATGACCTAAATGACCTAAATTGAGACAAAATTGAGACAAAATTGAGGCAAAATTGAGACAAAATTGAGACAAAATTGAGACAAAATTGAGACACAATTGAGAAAAAATGGAGACAAAATTGAAACAAAATCGAGACTAAGTTGAGACTTAATGGAGACTAAATTGAGACAGAGTTGAAAAAAAAATTGAGACAAAAATGAGACAAAAAATAAGACAAAATTGACCAAATGGTGAATGGTTACTGGTCTCATTATGAAAACTTAATCTAATAAATAATTGGCAAAACTTTTTCAAAATATTCGAATTTCAATTAAAATTTTATTCGAAATACTCGAAATAAATTTAGGAGTTCTAGATTTTTATTCTTTATCAATTTTCAATAAAAAACAAAAGTTTAAAAACTGGAGATAGAGTTCAAAAGCTTAAATATTGAACTATTTTTATTTAACTAGTCCTTAATTTATAATAAACCAGCTGGATTGTATTCATATTGAATCCAAATAACAGACCATTTGAAAGCAAATAATCGAAATCGAAAAGCCTCAGCTGTACCTGCGTCCAAATCTATTTACCCACAAACCTCGACAAACACACTTATCAAACAAGTTTCCATTAAATTAATCCCGAAAACACAAACAAACACAAAACCAGCCCAGCCCACGCTAAGCCACGTCAAACCCGTGTTGTCCCACCAAATCTGCGGTCACCGCGTGTTCGGCAAACGGATTTGTCTGTGTGATTAATTTTCTGCACGTGGCTGTGTGAGTGGCTCCCACTTTGACATGCAAATTTCGCCGCAGCTGGAAAAGACTGCTTTCCCGGGAATTTCGTCGCAAAAGTCACGTGTGTGGGTGTGTGTGAGGGGGCCTCAGCGGGAAAGCTGATTCTACGACCCTCAGTTTTCACATGATAAAAATAAGCCATCAGCCGCTCCAGCCGCGGGGGTGGGTTAAATCTCCAGTGAATTACCGAAGCGGAGAAACTTTCGCCGCCGGATCGACATGGCCCCAAATTGGCCAGGCTATCCGCACCAGACGGATCCAGGTGGGGCGGGGAACGTGGTCCTTTCCGCAGTTGGTGCAGAGATTTTTCCACATTAAAATGATGAGCCTGCGTTAGCTGCTCGAAAAACGGCTCACATGAAGTTGGAAAAGCGGGGAAAAGGCACGGAAAAAATTGTTGGCAGAACTTGATTTTAAAAAGAGACTTTGCTCGTGGTTTGCTTTTTATTTTTCATCATCGAAGCTTACATAGCAGTTTTTGGAATGCAAGCTTTCCAGGTAGCAAGTAAAACAATGCTTTTTTTTGTTGAACAATTGCTGCACAATCTTTTTTATAAGTTAATTATTGAAGAAGGGGCCTACCCGCCCGTGTGGATCAATCGGACCGCGCACTGGACTCACAATCCAGAGGTCGACGGTTTGAATCCCGCGGCGGGCGCTCTAAAATTCTTTGTGTAAATATGGGTATTCGGCGCCGTCGCTCCGTGCCATATTTTCATACACTAAGGAGCCCAGGGCGTCGAAGTCCTTGTAGATAAAAAGGAAGACACTAGTGGTTGGTACTTGCAATGGTGGCCGACAGCTATAAAGTCAACTTCGTTTTCGTTCATAAAATTTGGTCAATTCTTCAAATTTTGGTCAAGAAACCATTGTTCAACATGCTTCTGTAACAAAAATGCCAAAACTAGCAACGGTTCCTTTTGAAGTTTATTCTGACTTTCAAAAAGGTTCAAATTTTCAGCGGAAATTAAAGTGCAATCCACATTCAATTATTATTTTTTTTTTTATAAAAAAAATCAAATTATTTGCTCTACAGCATTGCCTTCGCGTTCTCGATTGCGAGATTCCTACTCGAAACTAAGTGTCCGAAGGCTTGATTGTTGAGGCAATTGCAAACCTCTCTTTACACCTTAGCTTCCATCCACCCCGGGATTCGAACTAACGACCTTTGGATTGTTGGTCCAACTGCCTACCAGCGACTCCACCGAGACAGGATCCAGGGAGACGACTCCTACACTTGGATTGAGCTAACGACCTTACCTCTAGGTTCGACCGAGACCAACATTTACTTCTCCGTCCGACGGAAGGCGTGGTCAGACAAATCTCGTCTCGAAAAATGCCACTGGGACCTTCTGGGATCGAACCCAGGCCGACTGGGTGAGAGGCAATCACGCTTACCCCCACACTGCGGTTCCCGTTCCCGTTCTCAAATCAAAAATCAAACCATCCACATTAACGACCCCCGGGTCTTTTGTGGTCTCTATTGCAAGTTTCTGCTCGAACCTAGGAGTCCGAAGGCTTGAATGGGAAGAGCACCCAAACCTCTTTTTACTCCAAGGAACCTTCCACCCCAGTGTTTGAACTGACGACCTTTGGATTGCGAGTCCGACCGCCGCCAGCGATTCCACCGTAGTAGGCTTGGTTTGGTGTGTTGTTTGTACTTATGGCATGGAGACGACTCCTACACCTGGACTGACTTAACGGCTTAACAACCAAGGCCGGGGCCGACATTTTACTTCCTCATCCGATGGAAGTTTGCAGCAGATGGGAATCGTTTTTTTTTTCTGTGACCATTAATTTTTGTCACATTTACCGATTTGAAGAAAAAATAAAACTTAAAAAATATGAATGAACCTAAATCCTGTGTTATCTTATATAACAACGAAGTCCCCAGAATAATCAATTTATCGAAAACGATTTCTTCAAATAATTTCACTATCGGTCATTTTTTTTAATTTAATAATTTGCTTCGTTTTTAACAACTTGTCATACATCGTTGGATGGTATTAATTAGTTTTTTGGATTTATTTTTAAATTAAATTGGGAAATTTCTCGTTTCTTTGGCAAGATTTGGTTCTATTTCCATCAAGTCTGCTGATTCCAACTATTTTGAAAATATTTTGAAAAAAATTTTCTCGATAGAATTAAATACTGTTCCCCTACTTGTTTTTCTTTGATCTATTTTGTTTAAGGAATATTATATATAGATAAGTATGTCTTTAACTCAAAAATTTCAAAAATTAAAATTTGATTACAATTTAAAGCACATTAAGAATTATTGCATGTTATTTTTTAACTTTGAAAAAGATTCAACTATTATTTATTAAAAAAATTGATCTTAAAATTCGTCAAAAATATTTTTACCTTCAATTTTGAATCTTCAAAAAGGAAAGCAAAGTATAACCTAATGAAAATCGTGTTCCTAAATCATAACCCAAGCCATGCTTGTCAAAATAAATTTGCAGTTTTGCTTTTAACCAGATTATGTGTAAGACCGATGCAAATACTTTTCAAAGTTTTTGTCCCTCGGCTCTGGCTGGGGTCGTGATGAGGGGGGCTGGGAGGTTGCAAAAAAAAAAATGCAAAAAAATATTAAACTTGAAATAACAAGGCATAGTCTCAACTTTTGAATGCAAAAAGTTTTTAAAATGCATTTTACACTAGTTCCGTTGTTTTGCAATCATTTGTATTAAAAAAAAGTAAGATTTGACGAAAACAGAAACTAAACTACTAAACATCGAATTTTTTTCAAAATATACAAGGGAATACATTTTATACAGGGAAATACATTTTAAATCACTTAAATTTCCATTGAAATTTAGAAGTTTTTTGGAAAAAAAACAAACTTTTTTTACCTACTGATTTTTGGGCCAACTTTGAAAGGGGATTACAAAAACTTCATATAAAATGTGTAATTGCTTAATACGTTTTAGCTAATGATTAAGTTTCTGGCAAAAAAAAAACATAAAAAAACGAAAAAGTGACTGGAAAGTAATGAAAAACAGCATCTATAAATTTCTAGAATATGCCTTAAACTATCAATAAAAATATAAAAAAAAACTCAACTAGATAAATGCATATTAAAATACTTAAAAATAAATGAAGAAGAACATTTAACAAGAGTAGCAAAGTTTTTCGAAGAACAAAAAATGTTCAAAATGTTTTCCTGAGTAATGCAATAAAAATCGCCGAATCATTTTTCATTTTTTGTTTAAATTGTTATTTTTCGGCGAGAAATAAAAAAAGACTTTTTCAATCGTTTTTCCTAAGTTATTTTGTAATTTTATTTTTAAAAGATATTATGATGCCCAAAAACTCAATCCAAAACGTGTGAAAAAACGTTTGAAACCCGTTCTTTATCTCTGAAAAAATTAAAACAATAATTTAAGGGTCTAATTATATCAAACAGAACTCACACACACTCACAAAACTCACAGAGCCAATATTTAAGAGTCAATTAATTATTGTGCTATTGAATGAAGACTTGCAATTAAATAAAAACAAATGATTTTTTCCACAATTAAAGTTTTTTTTAAATATTCAAATCGGTAAAAAAAGATTGTTCTCTTCAAAATCGATCTTATTTTTGAATTTTAATTTTTATATTTTTTAATTTTGCTGAATTTTTTTTTGATAAATTGATATATGAAAATTCAAAAATCTGTATCTTTTGAAGGAATTTTTTGATCGATTTGGTGTCTTCGGCATACGGACTACACTGGAAAAAAAAATACACGGTAAAAAAAATTTTTTTAATTTAATTTTTTATCACTAAAACTTGGTTTACAAAAAAACCCTTTTTTTATATGTTTTAGGGGACATAAAATGCCAACTTTTCAGAAATTTTCAGGTTTTGCAAAATATCATTGACTGAGTTATGAATTTTTAAATCAATGCTGATTTTTTTTTCAAAAAATCAAAATATGGGCAGGGGTGCAGAATGGCCCGCCTAAGTAAAATGCGCCAAAAAACCATAGAAAAACATACAAATTTATGAATTCAGTGTAGTAGGCTTATGCTTTGGAATGTTCCCTTTAATGTTTTATACTTGGTTGATGAAAATTTTCAGCTTAAAACTATTTTTGAGCCACTGAAAAAAAAGATTTTTTTTGGCTACTTTTCCTGGGTGCGGAGCAGAATGAGCCACCTTAGAAAATAAGCCATTTTGTATAATAAAACGTTGAATCGAGATAATAAATGATTCAAGGGACCTTTGTAACATAGCTTCCATGAAGTTAGACCACTTTTATGAAAATTGACATTTTTGAAAATAGTTTATATGTTGAAATAAGACACCATTTTTACAAATAAGCATCAAAACAACTAAAAAATCAACTAACGTTGCATTAAACGTGATTTGTGAACCTACCAGGAGCGACATAATCCATTTCACCAAAATTTCATAACATTTGATTGTTTTTATGAGGCAGGAAAAGGGTGGTCCATTCTGCCCCCAAGTGGATTTTAATTTAATACTTCCACCACCAAGCTTCTGAATTGATTTGAGGTTCCGTTGTTGTTTGATTACCATCGTAATAGCTCCTGGTAACATTATAAATTGAACAAACTTTTTCAAACAATCTAACTTTCGAGAAAGCTTATTTAAGAACCTCGAAATAAACAACATTTGCCTGGTTTTGTCAATAAATTTACATTTTTGCTCATAATTCAAAAAATACATTGAATTCAAACGTGGTTTTCGGTGTGGTGATGTTATTTGACGTCCTTTATAAGACCCTTGCCTTACAGTTGGTTTAAATCCATTCTAAAGCCCAAAACCAAGGATGGCCCATTCTGCCCCCCCTGCCCTTATTGGTCGCAAAAAAAATATTTCATTTTTCGATGTAAAATCAAATTTGCAATCAAAAAGTACTTTAGTGAAATTTTCATAAAATGCACCGTTTTCAAGTTATAGCCATTTTTAGGTAACTTTTTTGAAAATAGTCGCAGTTTTCCATTTTTTTAAATTAATGCACATGTTTTCCCACTCTTGATTTTTTTTTAAGAGCTGAAAAAAATGTGAAAGAATGTTTGGTTTGGATAATTATTTACTTTTTTCGAGGGATTCTCACTCGATATAATTTTTCCAGTGCTTTTCCGACCTTTTATAACGATGCTCTTTTCCCCCCGCCAGTTCGCGATGGAAATATCTTGTTCGGTGTAGTCGGTTCGGTTTCGGGTGGATGTTTTTTGGTGGCTCCCTGCGAATTTGCACAACTTGAGTTGGTCCCAAAATCTGCGAATGAGCTGGGGCGGGGAAACACACGTGAAATCCTTTTAATGCGTTTTCGTGAAAAAGTGGGTGGTTGGGGTGAGGCAGTCACGTAACAGTAACAACATCATCCTCGCGCGCTGCTCATCATCATCATCATCATCATCCGAGTCCAAAGTTAGAGCGCGCGCAAATCTGGGAGTGGATGTGAGAGGGAAGCCCGAGTTAAGGGCATCAACGTAATCATAATCAGCCTCCGCGAAAATCTGCTCTGCCTGGGTGGGTGGATTTTCCGCTGGGGCTGCACGGGGTCTGGCCTTCATGTGCAACAGCCGCGACACAAAATCAGCTCAAAATGAGGATGTTTTGCTGCGGTGATACGGTTGAAGGATTTGGGGACACACTAATGGGGTCGTTATTTTCCGTTGGTGATGTTGTTGTTGTTGTTGTTGTCAGGATGTAAGGCAAATGATGGCTTTTAAAAATAGAATTTTGATTTGGATGTTTGAAGAAAGAGTGTTCAAAGTGTCGACCTTTTGAAATATTAACAAAGTGACAAATAAAAAAATAGACAAAATACCTGTATTTTTATATTCGAAATATCTAACAATCTCACATCCACTCAAACATATCTCGTGACCATGTCAAACCATAATCACTACCCCTGCTAACAGCTGTCTCGTAAGCATCTAAAAGCTCAACCACCTCTGATTCTGCCCCAACATCCAGCAGAGGGAAAATGGGGATTTACTCGTTACATTTTGACGCACGTTCCATCCATTTTATGTGCATAAGGGGGGTGATTACCAGCGCACCTCTCACCCTCCCCCTTTCGAATATCCTAATATTCAGCGAAATTCCGCCACAAAACTATCCCATCTTCACACAAACTAGTGTACACTTACACACACACACACATACAACCACCACCACCACGATGTTGATGCTTTGGCAGCCGGAAAAATGCAGTGTGTAATTTAGTGCATTATGGCTTCGGTTGCCACCCGCTACCACTCACTCAAACCCACCACCCAAATCGAGAAGGGATGCTTTTCCCACCAGAAAAAGAAGAAGAAGGGGTAAGGTGGGGGTGGTAGGGCAATCTAGATGGATGGATGTGGATGTTTATTATGATGTACCTTGCGCTTAACGCCACGTTTCCCACGTTACCCCTGAATGTATGCAAGCCACCCGCTGACCTAGTTGAGCAGCGTTCCCCCAAAGGAAGGGGAACCATTTTCCCGCGTAAAATTAGTGTGGGTGTTGGGAATGGAATGGGGTGGTGCCAGAGTGAGTTGAGAGGGGGAGTTTGTTATACAACACGTTACAGAAAAAGGCCAGGACTTGATAAGATTTTCAAAAAAATCCTATGAATCAGATTATGTTTTTCAAATTGGGATTAAGCAAGAAAAAATAAATATCGCTTATTTATTAAAATATTCTTGTATATCGTTAGTATATGATTTGTATAGAATTTATATATGTCTTAATTTTTTTTAAATACTCAAGTCTATACAATCTTCATTTTTCAATTTGTTAAATATTAAGAAATGAATATTTGGTTATATTAAAAAAAATCTATGATCTTCAATATTTTGTTTTGAAAATAATCAATAAAACTTTATTTAGAAATTAATCAATCAATTAAAAAGTGCAAATTTATGTATTTTCATCAAATTTATGTTCAATTCGCTACAAGTGGCTCTAGCAGTTTTTCCATACAAGTGGGCATTTTTATATTCAACTGTCTGTATCTGTAAAGATTAACTTGATCAATTTTGTGTAATCGTCAAAGTTGAAGGTTCGATTAGAAATTCGCCATATAAACAAAACTAATTCCGAAAACGTTTCATTTTTAATTTAATACCCAAAATGTCAAATTTTGAATTAACATTTTTTATTTACAAATATTTGAAAAAATAGATTTTTTGGAATTTTTTTTTAAAGGTGTTAATAAAATTATTGAAAAATGTTCATTTTTTTTGCAATTTGAAAATAATACAGGAAAAGCGCGGGGTGCGGGGGGCATAGGTTTTTTCCCGAAAAGCTTTAAAAAATCCACTAATTTTCTATTCTTGGCTTTGGTGTTCGGATTGCTAGAAAAAATTGTATTTTCAAAAAAAAAATTTCAAAACCAGCAAACCATTTGAAAATTTTGAATAGAAGTGGTTTTGTGTTTTCTTTGAAATAATGATCTAATGTTGGACTTTTATATGTAATTTAAAAGCATTTTTTTTAATGTCTTATTCAGCTCGATTTTATTAAATATAGTTTTATTTTTTCAATTTCTTATAATATCCACTAATCCTCTACCTAATATTGTCTGTTAACTGTTTTTCATAATTTTTCAATAAAATATACGATATTTCGTGCTTGCCATTTCATTAGGGTACGAAACATTTTTAGACAAGAGTGTGTCCCTTTTACACCTTTCGTAAACTGTGATTCGAGTGAAAGGGATACACTATTGTTTACAAAAGTTATGTGCCCTTTTGAAATGTTTGGCTCCATTTTAAGTTTTTTTCACATTTTTGATACAAAATTGAACCAAAAATAAAAATTAAACTTGAAAAAAAAATTTTCACAAATTTTAATCTAAAACTACCCAAAAATGATCAATAAATTATTACAGTCATGCTACTTCCAAAAAAATGCAAAATATCATTTAATCTATGATTATTAAAATTTGCGAAAAGTCCAAAATAGCCCAAACTGATTTAAATACAAAACTAAACGTTTCAAAATTGATTTTAAATAGTTTGCAATAAATTGTTGAAGTTTTTTTGTCTATGAAAATTAATGATTTTCAGCAATAATTTATTTTGCCCCATTATTTTACAAGCGATTTTGGAAGAAACAAAAAGGGACAAAGCTTAAAATAAAATTTGCAATGACCTAAAATAAGTTAAATCATCACACCTACTATTTTTATGAAAATTGTGGGGTTTTCCATTTTAGAATATTTAAAATTTGTTTAAAAATGATTTGTGGCGATTTTTTTGTCTACCATAAAGTTAATTTCATCAAGTAGAAAAAAATTAGTGAGGTTTTTTTTTTTTCAAAATTTTCTTTGAATTTCTTTGATTTCTTTGATTTTAATTGTTTTATTGATTTCAATTTTAGAATAATTGTTTGAATGCACCTGTGTGTTATTTAATAAAGCTTTAATAATAGCTTGTTATTGAATTAAAATAAATTATGGTGATTATATCAAATATTATTTGTTAGTGTCAGTTTATTGAATTTGAAACGGAATTTTAATGATAAAATTCTTAAATTTTAGAAATATATTAATTATATTATTTCACTTTTTCATTTAAACAATCAACATAATCCGTCTTTTCTTTTTTGCTTCAGCATAAATTTTTAATTTTCGATTGAAATTAAGTTTAAATTATAGGACATTTATTTATTTACATCAATTTAATTCTTTAAAATGATAAAGCCGGTTTAACTATCATATTATTGATAATTTTGCTGCATTAAATGTAAAAAAGACATAATATGGGACGAATTTTTAATTGATTGCCATTTAATTAAATTAATGTTGGTTTAAATTTGGTTTATTGGACCTTTTTAAAAAAAAAAAAAAAAAAAACTTCATAATTTATTTTTAGAATGTTTGTATGAATGCACTCGTGAGCTGTATTTAGTATAGCTATAAAAAATGGTTGTTAATAAATTCCACTAAATAATGGAGTCCATATAATGTTATTTATTTAAAGTATATTTTTTTCAATATGGAATCAAAAAAAAATCTTTTTGTGTAAGCAAATCAACTATTTTAAAATTGTTTAATTTCATTATTAATAAAAATAGTCAGTTTCTCTTTTAAGTTTTAAAAAATGAATATATTAAATTCATCAAAAAGATTAGATTCGTTGAATTAAGGCCGCAAATATTTGTTTATATTTTAGACTCTGACCAAAATGAGAGGAAGGGGTGGGGACGTCAAAAACAAAAAAAAGTTTAAAAAATTAAATTACAGACCACGGATTCAACATTTGAATGAAAAACGTATTTTAAAATGCATCATACACCTGTCAAGTTGTTTTACAATCATTAGTTTCTAAAATTTCTAAGTATTTACGAAAATGTTGTTTTTGTAAAAAAAAAAGTGCTGAACATTGTAATTTTATAAAAATTTAAAATATTTTTAAACGAGCTCAAACAAAATAAATATGGTCAGCAATGCAGAAATAGGCATATTTAAGGCTACCAACTCTTGCTGAGCAAAAATTCGTACACTTTTCCGATATGACACCATGGTAAGTGGTAACTGTTAAGGAATTATTTAGATAAATAAAATTTAATAAATTTGAGCATTACAAATATAAAACTGTGTCGTTTTTACAGCTACCAAATTTCACAAGAATCTATGACATTTCCCCGAAACCCACATTCCCGAAAAGACATATCCCCGAATGCCACATCTCCGAAAAGACACTTTCCCGAAATGTCATGTACCCGAAAATCATTTCCCCGAACAATCCATTTCCCCGAATGGCCACATCCCCGAATGGTGACTTCCCCTAAAAACCATTTTCCCGAATGGCCACTTTCCCTAATTTTCCACATCCCCGAAAATCATTTTCCCGAATGACCATATACCCGAACGGCCATTTCCCCGAACGCCAATTGAATTGAACGTTCAAAAAATTCATAGTTTTTTTACGAGCGTTTTATTCCAGCTTTTCTTAAATTTTGAATATTTTCCTGGTTTGTGAAGTTAAAGGATTCGAATTCCGGATTCTGAGATTTAGTTACTCCAACTGACTTTCAAAAAGAACTGACTCCGCCGAATCCAACGATAACTCCGACTATGACAAATGATGTACAGATGGAGAACATCTTGAGCCGAGTACATATTTCTAATTGATAAATCTAAATAGCTGCGTGATGCTAACTTGTCATACGTCGATTTTGGGCCAAATTGAATTAAGAAAGCAATTTTGTGCAGCTCACAATGCCTCATCTTTTGACCTACATAGATACCCAAAATTCGATTTCAATTCTAAGATATTCAATAAAAACCGAAAAATGTCATCTCGTGCTGACTTGACACACTTTGAAAATTGCTGTAGGTGCGACAACAGGCCAAAGAGGTTTCAGATCAGAATGCGTTTGACACACGTACATGTCCGACTACCGTGAACGTTCGTAATTATAACTCCGGACCTCAGCAACCAAATTCAAACAAATTTCAGGACAATGCACCGAATGGTCAACCAAATAAAACGTGTTTGTTATTGTTTACATAGCGTGCTCTATTTTTCGTTAATTCAAGGTCAAACACTAACACGCGTTTTTCTCGGAACGTCAAAAAGCGACAAACGACAATATAGCACGACAGCGTCGATTTGATACATTAATCATTTCGCTTTTTTGCATTTAGTTGAAAATCAAAATACAGTCCAGACTAGGTTATCCAAAGGCCTTGTCAAAAGATCACTTCGGGTAATAACCCCTAAACTACTTTAAAGTGATTTAGTAATTTTAAACCCAAAATGGCGGTGATGACATATTTAAAAAAATGCATTTTGTAATTCAATAATCAACTATTTAGATTTAACTAAAAAGTTAAACTAAATCTAGAACAAACTGATTCCTGCGCTTCAAGTCGTCGCTTAAAGATATCGTTGCTGTGCAATCCTTACCACGTGGATACCGTTTTGGAAAATTGTGCCTATACAAAAAAATCTTTTTTATTGAACGCTTTCTTGAAGTTTTCGCGTGGTTTATGAATGACCTTCTTCCGTTATTTGTTTTTTTTTTCATATTTAAACACACCTAGGAGAGTTTAATATTAGGGTCAGACTTTTGTAAAAATATCCCTAAAAAACAATTTAGTTTATATCTAAATTAATATCATTCGGGAAAATGGAACTTTCGGGGAAATAACCATTCGGGTATGTGTAAATTCGGGAAAATGACAGTTCGGTAAAATGGCCATTCAGGTAAATGACATTCGGGGATATGGAATTTTCGGGAAAATGATTTTCGGGGATGTGGAAATTTCGGGAAATTGATTTTCGGGGAAATGGTTTTCGGGAATGTGGAATTTTCGGGGAAATGATTTTCGGGGATATGGGATTCGGGAATGTGGGATTCGGGAATAAGGGATAAAACCTATCATTATGATCTTCATTTTTTTTAGTAAAACGTTTTAAATTTTACGAAATATCAAGTTTGCTTTTAAGAATGATAGAGTTTTTTTTATTGAAAAGGTCCTATAACATGTGAGAGTTCAATTAGTTGGGTGGTGACGCGCGGTCAATTATGTGGCATTGTGTGTGAAAAGAAAAGAATTTTATTTCGTGTTTCATCCTGATTGGCTTGCTCAAGTCCTTCCTACATCATCGTTGATCGGGAGGCACGACGTCGTGTGAATTGTTGCATTAAAATAAGTTTAAGTATTACTGTAAATGACTGTAAAAAAGTCCTTCCTATATCATCAATGTCGTCTAGGTAATCGTGATGAAAAATAACATTTATTCAGTATTTAAATACCTGTGCGCGAGTGTTTTGGTGTGCTAATTAGAAAGACCTTCCCATAGCATCGTTGCTCGGAAGGCTCGCCGACGGGTTTGTTATGAAAGTCCTCCCCATAGCATCGTAGCTCGGGAGGCATCGAAAAGCCAATACCTTATCCTACTTACCCAAAAAAAAAAAAAATCACGTGATGCTTGAAGGAGATGCTGTGGATTCAACGGTCTCAAGCGGTATCAACAAGTATATAGCGAAAAACTATGTGCTTGATGAGTCTGCAACTTCAACTATCGGACTAACATTCCTCCCTTTTGTTGAACTGCAGGCTTCTTGGGAGGGCGCCGGTATTGACTAATAAAGTCGGGGTCTTCAGGGGTTAAACAGTGAACGGATGGTTGGCTCCCACTGATCATTTTTGATTCATTGTTTAACTTCAGCTGATCTGTCAATAACGGAGTAGCAGCTCATTGGCAGTCAACCATCCTCATGCTCATGCTCATGCTCATGAAAAGGTCCTATAACATGTGAAACACAACAGTTTAAAGGACCTTTAAAAACTCTAGATTTGATATTCAAAGGTTTTCACAAATTTTAGAAAGCCTTTGGATCTTTTAATGGATAAATATATTTAGTATGGAATGTCTAAAAGAACAATTCTAGAGTGTTATTTTTTTTTTTCAAATGTCCTATAAACATATGAAATAAAATAAAATAAAATAAAATAAAATAAAATAAAATAAAATAAAATAAAATAAAATAAAATAAAATAAAATAAAATAAAATAAAATAAAATAAAATAAAATAAAATAAAATAAAATAAAATAAAATAAAATAAAATAAAATAAATAATCAGGTTTGAATTGAGAAATACTCGGAATCTCTCCCTTTTTAAATCAAACCAACAGTTAAATTAAAATGACTAATTAACATAAGCTTTGACCAAATTTTCCTACAAAAATTCCGGCCTGTTAAAAATCCGCGAAGAGGGTCGAAAATCCGTATGGTGAGGAAAAAATCCGTACAGTTGGTAGCCTTAGGCATATTAGATTATTTTGAGCGGATTAGGCTTCTATTTCTATTGAAATTATCCAGTTTCATGAAAAAATATTTGCAATGGCCTCAATTTTCGAAAGTTATAATAAAAAAATATTTTGGCGGTTATTTGAAAACAATACACTATTTTTTTGTTACAATTTTCAAACTTACCAACCAAACTGTATTCCTCCCGGGCGACAATTTTAACATTGTTTTTCTGGCACTCTGCACCCTGAGTGTACACTTTTACGCCATACCCAGCAGTACCCAGGGGATCGCAGATTATTGGCATGAGTCCACACCACATCATCTCGCGTTCCAAACATCACCACATCGCGCAGCACATCCTCATCACCATCGTCATCCGTTGCCATTTGGTCTGGTCACACCAACTCGTACACACACACACACACATACAGTAACGACGACGGACCCTTAACGAGACCACTTGGCCTCTCCCAGTTCAGGCTTGGCTGGGCTTGGCTGATGATGGTTATAAGTGGCTGCAGCAGCAGGTGGATTGACGGTTGACTGCTGGAGAATTTTTAACCTCTCTTCCGCCAACAATGTATCGTGTGACGTGGAAATTGCAGTGACGGGGGTAATCAGTAGCAGTGCAGTTTTGAAAGGGGCTTTTGCGCGGGTTGATTGTGGTAATCAGTGCTTGAGCTATTTTTAAGGGGGATAACGCCTGGAAGTATGCATGTCATTATGCAGAAGAAGCTCTTGAGTACATTTTGCACACTCAAATTAATGTAATTTGCTTTTCAGCAAAACCTCTTTAAGGTGACCATCGAGCAATTCCAGCAAAATCCCCTCGAAAACAATTTCCCAATAAACATTGCCATTACCAGCACCATCATCGAAAGCTATTACGCAACACGAACATAAGCCTATCCCAAGAGTACGAGAAAAAAAAAAGAAAAAAGAGGTCGGAAAACTTCCCTAGCAAAAGAAAAACGCTCACCGCCCACCCCGAAAACACTCCAAGTTCGATAATTGCTGCCCAGACGCCGGAGGTTCTGCTGCTGGCGGTGAAGGCAGGCAGGGAAAACTTTTCCCCTCACCACTACCTCCACTTACCTTGGGAGGTGGTTTTCTGGTCGGGCAGCAAACTTTCACGGCAGCGGCGAGAGGTCGATGTAATGAACGCGTTTGGGGCAACTCTTCCATCCCTCTTGCTTCGGATTCAACACGGTCGACCACCATAGCTTTTAATCGCATTTTTCTTCATTTATTATCGAAATTACGTTTAGCACACAGCCAGTGGTGGCGGAGTTTAGTGTGCGCGGGGGAGGTGGCCAGAAGTTGCAAATAGTTTTTTTTTTTTTTTCAAAAAGAAGGGAAAAATGAACTCCAAAATACCAAAATTACTGCTCTTTACTATATAACTGAGTTCGAAATTTAGAAACCCAGTCCACCGACACAAAACACCCAAAATAAATTATTTAAGTTATTTCAAAAGGATTCCAAAATTTCGAAATTTTTAAATTAAAAAGAAAACTGAAGAAATATTAACCAAAGTTTCGTTTCATAACATTGGAAATCAAACCAACAGTTTTTGAGATATCGCGAATTGAAAAATAAGGACTAATTAGTTGGCACTGAGAAAAACTCATTTTTCACTAAATTTAAACTTTAAGACGCTGTATCTCAGCAACCAGCATTCCGAACATCATAGTCAAATAGTAGTTTATGCAACAAGTTGCAAAAAGTAGTTTTTTTCAGCACGAGTTGTACATTTATCCAAAGAGGTTTACCGATAAACACGACGAGTGCTGAAAAAATCAAGTTTTAAAACGAGTTGCTATCAACATTTTTTGCAATTTCTAAAAACGCTTCTTTAATGCACTTTATGTTAAACATTCATGTGTTTAATAAATTCACCGTTCAAAACAAAAAATACTGAAAAATGGTACTTTTAGATACAAATGTAGAAAAGTTCAACCATTCAGCACCCATTACAGTGTTTAAAAGTAGAACTTTTCAGCACTGGTATTGAAAGGTATTAATTTACCATTCAGTTATTTTTGGTAGGGAAAAGTAGGCCGGTTCGTTTCTCCAGAAGGACAGGAAAAGTTGACAGTTTCACAGCGGAATTGCAAAATCTGTTATTTTAATTCTCAATTTTTCGATTTTTCTGCAGGGGTGCTTTGTAATAATGATATATTTTTAAACGCAAAAACAAAATAACACTGAAATATTTCACCATAAAATGCTAAAATTTGATGAAAAATTGATAAAGTTATTCAAAATTAGGTTTTTAAACTTTAAAACAGGGATGCCAGATGGTTTTTTTTAAATGTCTGTAAAAAAGTCTGTAAATGTCTGTGCACTTGTCTAAAATTCAATTATATCAATTTACAGTCATTGAAATCCATTAGCAATTGCGTTTTTATGCATTTGAGAACTAACTAAATAAGTTTTTGTTAAAAATTTTACAAAACATTAATTTAATGAAGTTTTTTAAAAGTCTGTGTACCTCAAAAAATGTCTGAATTTTTTAACATTATCGGAAGAATTCATGTATTTTATTTTTTCAGATATATTTTTTTATTTAGCTCTAAATTGAAATATTTTTCAAAAAACAAAAACAATCAATATTTTTTTTTTAATACTTATGATTTTTGGTACAAAAACTTGCCGACGAATCAAGATTTTCAGAAAATATTTTTTTTAAATAGAAATACTAATAAATTAAGTTTTAATTCGGTTTTGAATTTAAAATCTTACTTTCAATCGTTTTTTTCAGTAATTATGACTAATATTTGAAAGGTATGGCGATTATCCACACTTCATGCAAAAAAGTTTATTTTGTATGGACAATGGACCACGAGGGGGGGGGGGGGGAGATATAAAAATAGTGTCCACGTGGTTTATGGATGATCCCTAAACGGCAAAGTTTTGTAAATGACGCAATCTATGAAAAAAAAAATACTTTTTTTTAGATTGAAAAATTCGATTTTAAATAAAATATTGAGGTAAAAAACTATAGTAAAATTTCTATTTTTCCTCATAATAAAAGAATAAAAAAAATCAAAACCTTATGGTTGTGGTTTTTTGTTTCGAAAATTTCAAAAGATATAATTTTGTTTTTGCAACTCCGATGTGAAACTTGTTAATTTTCAAAAAAGGCCTACTTTTCAAAATTTGTTTCGAAAATTTTAAAAGATGGAAAATATAATTTTATTTTTGCAACACCCTCCGATGAGAAACTTATTAATTTTCTTGTCATTTTTGCATGACGAAAAGGCCTACTTTTCACTACTAAAAATACAAGAATCGAAAAGTTAAACTTTTTGACACAAGTGTACTGAAATAGGTACTGAAAAAATTAACTTTTCAGCACTTCGACACAAGTGTAGTTATACTTTTCAATATTGTTTTGATTTTATCGGAGAACTGATTGAACACACAAACAATTGACTTGAAATTACATTTTCGGTGTTTTTCGGAATTGCACAAAATATTGTATGCAACAAAGCATAACTTGATGTCTTCAGCACTCCGTAAACCTCGTTGGATAAAGGCAAAAGACGTGCTAAAATAAGCTTCTTTTTGCCACTTGTTGCATAAACTACAATTTTAAATTTAGTTCATTTCTTCGAAAATTGCGTTTTCTGCGCACTCATTTTTTCAAAAAAGTTCTAGTACTGACCAGGGTTGCCAGGCCAAAATTTAAAAAAATCTGCCCAAGCACTGATAACAAAACTTGAAAAAATCTGGCAAACAAAAATCTTTCAATTATGAAAGGGTAAGTGTACGGAAGTTATGAATTAGAAAGTTTGTTGAATTCAAATTGTCTAGCTGATTTTTGAATCCTAAAAAGATTGAATTCAAAATCAAATATTTACTTTTTTTTAAACTGCATTTAGATTGTTTATTTTAATGAAAAAGTTGGATAAAATTTGCAGAATATGCTAAATCTGTCAAAGTCTCGAACATAGTGTGGAAAAGCAGACACTTGACAAATCTGGAATACCCAGATTTATCGGGCGTCCTGGAAACCCTGGCCATAACCAACAACTTTGCCAAAGACACCGAATTGATTAGAAATTCCTTCTCAAAACCTTTGATGCAAAATCGCTTCTTTTACAAATACACAAAAAAAATATAAGGAAAAGTCTATTTGCGAAAAGTTAGAGAATAGCAGAATTTTGTTTTTGCATTTATTTTTTAAACGTTCCAAACAAAATGACTACAATATGCCAAAAATCAAATAAAAAATTAATAAATTGGATTAAGTAATCATTTTTTTTTGTAAAAGGTGAATTTGAAAAGATTTATACTTTCAACAGAGTTTTACTTTATTTCAGAATACTGCTAATTATAACCTACAACTTAACTGTAGACACCAAATCGATAAGAAAATCCCTAGAGATACAAAACGGCTTATTTGAACAGTCCAATAAAAAAATGCAATGAAAATGCGATGTCCGAAAACGTAGAGTATTGTTCCAGACTCAAAATTGAATATTTTTTAATTTTTTCTATTCAATAATATTCCCCATCTTAATTAATGTTCAATGCTATAATTCGTTCAAAAATAGAATGTTTACAAATTGTATTTCATAATTTATTACTGTTTTTTTTGGTGTGAAGTGTTCGTTTTATAAAGAATGAAATTTATTAGGTACAGAAATATCAAATCATATTTATTCTTGAAAATTTCAAATCCAACTTTTCAACCAAATAAGAATCTATTCTCCGAAGTATGGGTCTCGTGGCGCAGGGGTAGCGGCTTCGGCTGCCGATCCCGATGATGCTATGAGACGCGGGTTCGATTCCCGCCTTATCCACTGAGCTTCTATCGGATGGTGAAGTAAAACGTCGGTCCCGGTTTCTCCTGTCTCGTCAGAGGCGCTGGAGCAGAAATCCCACGTTAGAGGAAGGCCATGCCCCGGGGGGCGTAGTGCCAATAGTTTCGTTTTTTCGTTTTCTCCGAAGTTCTCACAAAGTTTCTGTTTCTTACAACACTGACCTACAAAAATAAGGAAAAATTACTGCGCACACGGAGAAAAAAAAAGTTCCCAAATTCGTGAACAAGCGTTCATGAAAATGGGAACCACGAACAAAGTGTTCAAATCTCATGGTACGATTTTGGAAAACGTTCCATGAAATTTGAACATTTCATGGTTCCCATTTTCATGAACGCTTGTTCACAATTTTGGGAACTCATTTTTCTCCGTGCATGCACAATTCATTTGTGTATGATGCGATAAGCATAAGAATTTAATATTTGCCTATTTTAACATCCCTGCAAGCCAACTTTCAGAATCTTTCAAGCACTCCTACCATCCTCAAGTTCAATCCCCTCCATCGACTTGTCGGTTTACCGACGACGGCCATATTGCTTTTAATTTCCCGAACCTGTCCCAACCGCCGGAAAAGTTAGTGCGAGACATCCGCCCCCCCCCCCTTTCCCACCCCTTTTTCCGGGCTCACTTTCCAAAAGAAAAGTGTTTTCCTACCCCGAACCTCCCTTTCCAATTTTCTCACCACACCCCAGCGAGCCAGAGAGGTGGCCATAATCCAATATCATTAATCAAGATTTATAAGCTATTTACTGCGTGCTTTTGGACGCCATTATTTTAGCAGGAGGCGGTTGGGTAGGGGGTGACCAACCGGAAATTGGCGGCCAAAATACGACAACAACCACCAAGATTTGAGGTTAACCGACGGGGAAAGATGCCGGGACAAGCCGACCAGGCCTCGTTTAATAACTGAATAAGCGAAAATGCACTTCCTGTGTTTGGCTGTCAGTGTGGACATCGATTTATGGGGGCTTGTTTTTATTTGCGGGAGGCTATCCCCGGAGGTGGACCAGGTTTGCTATTTGATCCTAATCTGACCGGACATTCCCGGAGCGTACGCGCGCGCAGAACCGACGTAAAAGCCATCCATTATTCATCAACAGACCCCTCAGGCTTATGCAGACTAGAAAATAAACGTGAAAATGCCAAACCAAAACCAGGAATTCCGGGGAGGGCAGCAACCCCCGTCAGGTGTTGGGAGGGGACTTTGAAATGTCGGTAATGCATTCATTCATTCATTCGGCGCGGTGGCCCTAATCTGGGGCTAGGACTTTTTTTCTTCCCTCGAGCTTTTTCCCACAGCGCGCTCTAATCGGATCTATTTCCAGTCGAATAAATCATGCATTTTCCGACCGTCAACCGGCTCGCTTGACGACGGTGGAAAGCGTCCGGAAAAGTTCTTACTCGTGGGGACCAAAATTGGACTTTCTGGTCCAATTGTTTTCCAAAGATCCCCTCTCCGTCGGCCTCCTGCCAAACTGGGGTACTGAATATTTAAAGCAGATTTCCGGCGGTTTTTGCAAACACGTGGAGGAAGTTTTCGGAAGCATTTGGACGGGGGGTTTCTTGAAGCCCGGAATCCCGTGGCAAAGTAATCGCTCCACGCTGAATGCCAACTTTGGTCGCCGCGATGTTTGAGTGAGGGGTTTTTTAAAGTTGAGAGGCGGAAAGGGGAAGCCATGCAAAGTTACGAAAAGTCGATGTAAAGTCCTGTGGTAAGAAATGATCCTAAATTTGCTACAAAAGTTAGGCATAAAAATTTGAAAATGGGTAATTCTCCGCCAACTCACACAGCAGTTGCCCCAACCCCTCTTCGATTTGCGTCCGTTTTTCGATACCTCGTGGTACGACCCCTTCCATTTTTGAACATGCGAAAAAAGAGGTGTTTTTCAATAATTGGCAGCCTGAAAAGGTGATGAGATAGAAATTTGGTGCCAAAGGGACTTTTATGTATAATTGGACGCCCGATTTGAGGGCGTACTCAGAATTCCGAAAAAACTTTTTTTCCATTGAAAAAAAAAATTAAAAAGGTTTTAAAAACTCTGCCATTTTTCGTTACTTGACTGTAATTTTTTTTTGGAAAATGTCATTTTAAGGGAAAAATAATGTACTTTTCGAATCCACATTAACCCAGAAGCGTAATTTTTTTCATTTAGAACAAAATTTTTCATTTTAAAATTTCGTGTTTTTTTTTTAACTTTTTTAGAGTGTAACCAAGTTTTGCAAAGTTTAAGAACAGACTATTAAAAAAATTTGATATAAGAACATAAGGGGTTTGCTTGTAACGAGTTATCGCGATTTTACGAAAAAACAAAGTTTTGAAAATGTTACTTTTTGTGTTTCTCTTTGTTTCGTCGTCAGTGTCTGTCGCGGGTGACCATGAACAGCCATGATCGACGACGACCAACTTTTTCTAAACTTTTTTTTCGTAAAATTGCGATAACTCGTGATGTTTATAAGCAAACCCTTTAAGTTTATTTATCAAAATTTTTATAATGTTCTGTTTTACAACTTTTTAGCACATTGTTACACTCTTAAAAATAACCCAGCAAAGTTAGTAAAAAAACGAAATTTTAAGATGAAAATTTTTGTTTTAAATGAAAAAATAAGCCTTTTGGGATCATTAGGATTCGAAAAATATATTAAATTTCCCTTAAAATGACATGTTCCAAATTTTTTTTATAGTTGAGTCACGGAAAATGGCAAAATTTTTAAACCTTTTTAGTGTTTTTTTATTTTCAATGAAAAATACGTTTTTTCCGGAATTCCGAGTACGCCATCAGATCGGGCCCAAAAATATTTTCAATTGCATGCATAAATGTTACTAAATGACAAGTAACATAAAATTCCAACCATTTCTATAGATATCCTCTTGTTAAATAATTTATTCAATTTAATATGAATAAGTTTGTAAAGTAATATGCTTAATAAGCATTCAAAGTCAAATAAAGTTATTTCCAAAGAAAATTAAAGTAACGATAGAATTGATTTGTTAAAATGCAATTTCAATTTTATATATTTTTTTAAATAAATTGAATTCATTACAGGATTGCAGAAAATAAATTCCTAAATAATATGATTTCTTCAATGAAAATAATCAAGGAATAACAACAATCATCGAACGATTTTTTTCCATTTTTTGAAAGAATAACGGCTTTGTAACAGACACGATATACATAAAAATTAGTATTTTACAAATATCTGCACTTACAGATTATTTTAAATGATAATATTTGAAAATGTTAACAATTTATTGATTAACTCAGGAATTGAAAAAGAAATCAAAAAAATCTTCTGATTTTCCCGAAATAATCTAAAATCGTTGGTTATTTTTTTCGAAAGAAAATTTCTTATTCAAAAATAGTTTCTGTCTTTCAAATAAAAAAAAATCTATGAGAATTAAAAAAAATATTTTCCGCAATTTTGAATCATTAGTTTGTAAAAAAAAATTTTACACAGATTTGGCAGCGGTCAATATGAAAATTCAAAAATCGATATATTTTGAAGATTTTTTTTGATCGATTTAGTTTCTTCGGCAAAGTTGTAGGTATGGATATAGACTACACTGAAAAAATGGTACACGTTAAAAACATGTTTGTTGGTTTTTTATTTAACTTTTTGTCACTAAAACTTGATTTGCAAAAAAAACACTATTTTAATTTCTTTATGTTCTGATATGTTTTAGGCGACATCAAATGTCAACTTTTCAGACATTTCCAGAATGAGCAAAAAACCGAGTTCTGAATTATTGAATCAGTACTGATTTTTTTTTTTTTCAAGAAATCGAAATGTTGGTCGCAGTTCTTTTTCAACTTCATTTTTCAATGTAAAATCAAATTGATCTGCAAATTTGCAAAAAGTACATAAATAAAATTTTGATAAAGTGCACCGTTTTTTGTAAAGTTGTAATTACTCGTTATCAAACTTTGTAAAATATTGTTGAACCTTTTAAAAAATCTCTAGAATGTTACTAAAAAAAGGTTTCTTAAAAAGAGGCAAGTTTCCATTCATTACCTCTAAACAATTTTATGAATCCGAAAAATACATAGAATTACTCATGCAATTACTTTTCTCTCGATTTTTCAAGTAAGTCTGATGCAAAATTTCGAAAAAAAAATCTGAAAGTCGTTTACCCAATTGATCATTTAGCCGAAAGGGCCAGTAGTTTTTGTTTTTGTTTAGGAAAAGCTTGATATTTACATTCATAATCGACTATTTCATTTTTTGCATATGTTTGATTTGCTTAACTATCAAAGAAAGCAAAAATTCTGAAATTTAAGTTGCGAACATGTTCACAATGTTTATTTTTTTCTGAAAATTCTTTAATTTTGATTTTCAAGAACTGCTTTTGTCTGAAACAAAAGACATGTGATAGAAAAAAATATGAAAAAAATGAATTTTATTTAAAAAAAAACTGCCTTCTTTAACTGAAAAGTAAAAAAAAAAAACATAGAAATAACTTTCAAAGCTGAGTATATAAAATATTTCAAGAAAAGCAAATCATCCTAAAAACTGCTCATAGTTGAATAAATGTTCATGCAAACCAAAATATTTAATTTTTGTATTATTTGCAACTATTTTTTTTATCCGACAAAATGTCTATTGAGCGAAAAGATTTTAGCCGAAATGGACCACCCCTTTTGAATTACAATTTTTCACTGTTTCAATCAAAGTTTGAAACACCAATATTAATTAGAATAATTCGTGCAAGTTTTGCATTGTTCTAATCAAATATATTTTTAAACAAAGATTGAATAAAGAAGACCTTCTTGAAAAAATATATTTTTTAAATTTGCCTAAACTAGTCAAACTGACCATGTGAACTGAAAACCATAAAGTTTGAAAAGTTATTTAATTTAGTTTTCATAATTTTCGTTACAACACTTTTAAAAAAATAAATAGATTTAAAAAAAACGGGAGCATGAAAAAAATAAGAGTATTAATTTACACAATTTCTTAATAAAATGTAGTAAATTTGAACTCAGTATACAGCCATTCCACGTCAAACAGGAAGTCTCCAAATCAAAAGTGCTCCAGTTTGGCTAAAATTTGGAATGGGGGTTCTTTGGCCCAAATAATTAGACCCGTATTTTTTGTTTGGCGATTCGGGTGGTCGTATCCAAAATAGGGTGGTCCATAAAATTGCGTTTTTCGTCGATTTTCGCAAAAAAACACATTTTTCAAAAAATCATATCTCCGGGACGGCTGAACCAATTTTGGAGCGCCACAACTCAAAAGAAAGATTATTAGTTGGGCTTTTTAGGAACAATATGTTGAGGTCCAAAAAACTAGCTGATTATTTCAAATGGTCCTATGAAAATTTGATTTGCCGATTTCAAGGTCTCGGGACCAAAGACCAAAAATATTTTTATCTGGTTCCTTGTAATATTTATTATAACATATCAATAAATTGCGAATATCCATTAACACGTTTCGGATATATGTTTTTTTTTTTAAATTTGTTTATAGATTCTTTTCATCCATGTATAAAAGTTGTTGCTACTTCAAGTAGTCCTACTTGATATGAACATTAAAGGATCTCTTTTGAAGACCATAATTATAGACTTGACCAAATTGGTCTAAATGTTTTAGCATTATCAAAAAATAGTTTTAGCATTATCAAAAAAAAAAAAAAAAAAGCAAATATAATGCCTTTCAAAAAAGTTGAATTTGTAGTTTTCTTTTATTTGTCAAAATATCATGAGAATTACTTCAATTTATGATCAAATGAAATTGTATGTGGCATTACTTGATTTATAAATTTCTTAATTTTTCCAAATTTTCTCTTAAATCGATGACAATGATTTACTTTTAACACAATTTAATATTTTAAATTAAAACTCAGTTTTTTTTTAAATTATGGCAGGTATTTTTTCAATTATGACGTTTGTTTGCAGTTTGATGTGGAACTCAAATAGCTTGTGTTTCTATCTTTCTTTGCATTTGTAGGACTAAAGAAGCAATTAAAAAATCAATCAACGCCACTTGCCTCGCCTTGTCTCACACCTACTTTGTAATCTAATTTTTTAAATTTAAATTATGAAGGTAATATTTTTAATTTTATCATAAATTAAATTACTACAAAATTTTCGAATGTTTTAAATCAAATCCACAAACTATACAACTTTCTCAAAGTTTACTCCACCAATCCCCCCTCGATCGATCGGTAATGAAAACGTGGAACTAAAATTCAATTATTGCACCTAACCTTGCTTTGGTTTCGGTGAGCAGGCAAGCCGACTTGCCAGCAGTCTGAACTCGCACCGCCAATTTGCCGGCACTACCCACGCGCCCCCACACACACGCGCGGGGCTTAATTAGACGAGATTCGATTATCTTGCCAACCGCACCCGCATCATTCGCGATGAGGACTGGGGGAGATTTGTGGGGGACGGTGAGCGCTTTTCCAGGGCTTAAGGACTGTTGAGTCGGTGCAGTTGAGGAGGGATTTCGCTGGCGAGATGCAATTGAAAGTTGTTAAGTCTTTGGAGGTCTTAGATTTTCTCCAATTTGTTCTACTTTTTTTATTTATATTTTTGTTATTTTTGTTATTTTTTGCGCTTTTGTGTTTTTAGAAGTGTTTTTTTTACCAAACTTCCTTCCAAAACGAACTTGAACGTTCAACGCCTTTGCAGCTTTCACCCTCACTTCCGGTGGTTCTGGAATTTCCTAGTTTCATAAATCAACTCTCGTCGCGGCACCAAACTCAGGAAAACGAGCATAAAAAGCACCAGGCGTAACATCTCACCACACTTTCAACGCCCTGGAACGCAGACCCCTTTTCCGACTCTTAAAAAAAATTGCCGGTGTGTCTCGGCTCGGCTCGTTCTGCGTGGAGCAATTTAAATTTAAACTTTTAGAGCGAAAAGAAAATAATTTCAAGAATTCTCATAAATTTATCTTTCCCTCATCATCCCGTCGCTTCTGGAAAAAAGGAGGGGAGGATCCTGGTGGCCGGGTTGCCAACTTGACGGTAATTTATTCGCCTTGCGCCTGGTGTTTTCCGCGGGAAAAATGCTTTTCCCTGGGACAGAAGGAACCTCTTCTCGCTTGTGAAATATTCAAAACAATGTCGGTGCGGTGTTCCGAAGACACGGACCCCGACAAAATTATGCTTAAAAAAGTATTACAACAAGTTGAAGTCGTCGTCATGCGTCCTTTGTTGGAGCGGGAGCGGGAAATAAAAACCAATGACTTTACACAATTGTGACAGCGAGCACGTGCTTCGATAAAATATTCCTTTTTTTTTGTGGGGTGGCAAACGTTGACAGCGAGCGGTACCGTCAGTGTGAAGAAACATTCTCCGGAAGACAATAGCACGCGCGTGTCACGAACCGTGACGAGCCAGTGACAGACGCACATTTGGCACTCGAGTCGTGGCAGGAATGTTATTGGAAATATCGGTATCGATCTGATTGTTTGAAATTTAAAAGAAACAAGATTTCAGCGGCGTTGAAACTGATGCTTCAAGACGACGCTTTAAAGTAGGCAATCTGGTTGAAAACAACTTCAATTGGGTCCTAAAATTAAGCATGAATTTGTGATATTATTGTTCACAACGATAATGCTTACTTTTCTGAGTACAATGACCCTTCGATGCCGCCTTGACAGAAAAGGTCCTACTTGACATAAATCAAACAATTGTCGTTTCAAATGAGCGGTTAAGCAAAAATGCAGTGCTGTAGTTCTGGAGTGGCATTTGGTCAATTTGTTAATATAAGCTGAAAATGGACAATTTCAACAGCCATTTTTTTGATTTTCTGCGTTGTATTTTAACAAACCCTTAAAGTTTATTTGGTATACCAATTAAACTTAATTCTGAATTTTGATTGATTTTGGTTGACCCTCCAATAGGCCGTCCCAAAAAAATGAAAAGTTGTCAAATCTTTGGTGCTCATCCCTAGAATGATAGATTAGGATGTCAGGAACAATGTTTTCATACAACAAAAAATTCCCAAAAAATGGTTTACAACTCGCGCGCGGAGCTTGAATGAAAAAAGTGCATTTTTCGAGTATTTTTCAGAAATGCGAGTAACAATCATGCTAAAGTAATTCAAATTTGGTCGCCTAGGGCTTCAAGTTATAGTTTAATGTCCCCTGAACAAATTCCTGTACAGACATAGTCCATAAAAGCTTGTGTTTGGGCATGGCAGGGCGTTTTAGGGAGAAAAAATTGTATTTTTTAGCCAAAAAATTTTAAAAATCACTCCCCAAAACGAGCCAAAAAATTTTGCAGGCAAAACTAATGCATTCAGCTTATAGGAAATTTTACGGAGATCATTTTGCTTTTTTTTTTTTAAATTCAATTTATGTTCACGCAAAGCCGAGATATTTGCATTTTAGTGAACAAAAAGTGACGAATTTTCTATTTAAATTCTTGGTATTTAAGCGTTTTTAGCAAAAAAAAAGTTGGCTACTATGATTGCAAACGAGAAGGCATATATTTTGGATATATTTATTTTGTTCGCTCAAAAACGATATTTGTTAATAAAATTTCATGAAAAACATGAGATTTTCTTACAATGTGACATAAACGACAAATAATCATAAATCAAAATTAATTTTATTAAAGTTCATATCTCCAAGCTGTGAACGTGATTTGTTTGTATGTACATTCAAATGAAACAAATTTATTTATCAAAAACTTATTTTTTAAAAAAAGTTACCCATTACAAACCCATTAGTCGGTTCATATCAAGAAGAGTACATAGCAGTACTTCAATATGTCGTTTACGTCACATTGTGAGAAAATCTCATGTTTTTTTCATGAAATGTTATTAACAAATATCGTTTTTAGCGAGCAAAATAAAAATTTCCAAAATATACGCCTTCTCGTTTGTAATCATAGTAGCCAATGTTTTATGCTGAAAACGCTTATACACCAAGAATTTTGAAAATTCGTCACTTTTTGTTCACTAAAATGCAAATATCTCGGCTTTGCGCGGACATAAATTGGATCTTAAAAAAAGCAAAATTTCCTATAAGCTGAATTCATAAGCCATGCCCAAACACCAGCTTTTATGGACTATGTCTGTACAGGAATTTGTTCAGGGGACATTAAACTATAACTTGAAGCCCAAGGCGACCAAATTTGAATTACTTTAGTATGATTGTTACTCGCATTTCTGAAAAATACTCGAAAAATGCACTTTTTTCATTCAAGCTCCACGCGCGAGTTGTAAACCATTTTTGGGAATTTTTTGTTGCATGAAAACATTGTTCCTGATATCCTAATTTATCATTCTAGGGGTGAGCACCGAAGATTTGACAACTTTTCATTTTTTTTGGGACGGCCTACCCTCCAATGATGGCTAGAAAAATCAGGGGACAACAAAAACTTCAGTTTTTTTAATGAAAATATACTTGCCTTTAACTGTCGATAAATTCCGATGCCCAGTACCGCAAAAAGTAAAATCCATAAAAATCATCAAGAGATAGCTCAAACATTTAAAATTTAACTAAAATTTCAACAGTTGTGCTCAGCATAGAGTTGACTGGTTTTATGATTTTATGTCATTGTTCAATGTCATCTTGAGTATCATAATTTACTTTTCTCGCGGAAAAAAGTGATAGAATTTAAAATTAAATAATGTTGTCGATGCTTAGTTATAATTTTTTCCAAAGATTTATAAAATTTTAAATTTATTTATTTAGAATCCTTGTGAGCAGAATAATAAGAAAGATCGATTAAAAGTGACTGATAAACTTGCTGTAATAGTTTACTTTTTTACAAAAATATCCTCATTGTATCATTTCAAGTTAAGCCATTTTTAGCTTTGCTGATTTTTTTATATCACTTAAACCATTCAAAATACTGCATACGAGATATAATCAACACAAAAGATTCAAATTGTTTGAATTTTGCAATTTAGATTTTCATATAGTGGATTCAAAACAGTTATCTATTTTTTTGAATATTTTGTTTTTCTTGTAATCTTGAATACAAATGATGTCTACTAATCCTAATCCTAATCTTATCCTAACCTAATTCAAATTTTATCCTCGTCTAATACTAATCTAATACTAATCTAATTCAAATCTAATCCTTATGTGATTCTAACCTAATCTTAATCTAATCCAAATTTTATCCTGATCTAATACTAATCTAATACTAATCTAATCTAAATCTAATCCTTATCATAAGGACCTTATGTAATCCTAATCAAATCCTAATCTAATATAAATCTAATCCTTATCTAATCCTTATCTAATCTCTGAGCAATCCTAACTTATTGGAAATCTATAATGCGTTTTAGACATCATACTGCACTTTTTTGATAAGTTTGATCAATTTTTGATAGTTTGATGCTGGAGACAATTGTCTCATGAACTAGCAAATTCATCGAAAACTGAATATTGTTGTTTAAGGAATGCCTCATTTCCTCTAACTATCCCACATCTATTAGCTATTTCGAAGGTTATTTTTGCATTTTTTTCCTTCTCTGTCTAATTCGTTCTCCTTAGTACCAGTAAACTCTCTCCCCATTTTGAACAAATCAGCTGTTGAAAGGTAGTCCATATCTCAGCTCAGGATAACAACTGCATCAATGTATTTGTTAAAGCAACCTAATAAAATGAAATGAAATGAAAAAAAATGAATATTGTTGTTTTTATTTATTTGGATGCAACTTTTTATGTATTTTTTTACCAAAGAATTTTGCAAAACATTTTGCATTGTTAGATCGTCTTAACAAATCTCTGTACAATTTTTCGGCAGCTGTCCTTACAAAAACGCTTGAGAATGGATTTTCAGATTGATTTGGTGTCTTCGGTAAAAATGTAGTTATTGATAAAGACTTCTCAGAAAAAAAGTCAATGGTTGCACAAACTGAATATTTTAAATTGTTCTTGTAGAGAAAATATGCCCATTTTAATCACTCCAAGCCGTTCGACCGATTCTCATCACTTTTGCCGTTTTCCGCTATAAAATCAACATTTTCAGAAGTATCAAAAATGGAGAGTTGCTTGCTCACTTTTGTTTGAGCTATTTATTGCTTTGGAACAGTCGAAAAACACTTTATGAAAGCTGTAATTCATGATCAAAGTGCTGATAGGCCAATAGTAGAAATAGGCTGCGAAAGGGTATAGTTCCCCTAATTTACCATGTTTTAGATGAAAAAATATAAATAAGTCATTCCAGGTCAACTGAGTTTACTTTTGGACTCGACCTTCACCGATTTGGACCAATCTTGGAGGGAACGTTCATCTATCGATAGTTATCAGTACCTAAGTTTGGAGCTGAATAGACCACCCCTCTATTTTTGGCACCGCCCTCTTTTTGACGATTTTCTAAAAAACTTATTTTTCTTTTAACCATAACTTTGCAACTATTGGAGCAAAAGACTTTCTACAGGTTGCATTTTATAAAAAAATGTCCAAGGAATAATTGAATTTATTGGATAGAGTGCTGCGCAGAATTGAACTTTTTTCAGTAAAATCGCTGTTTCTCGCCAATAGTTTATTTCAGTTTGAGGTTTACATTAATTATTATGTAAAATTGTCCGGGAACACGATGGCGATAAAAAAAATAAAAATGTAAGGAATTATTCAAAAGTGAATTTTTAAATCTTAGACATTAACAAATAATATAAAGGGGCATTTAAGGATTAATATTTTATTTTAATCGAATTCCTTGGACATTTTTTATCAAATGCAATCTGTAGAAAGTCTTTTGTTCAAATAGTTCCATAATTATGATTAAAAGAAAAATAACTTGAGGTTTCTGATAAACATCGATAGATGAACTTTCGCTCCAAGTTTGATCGAAATCAGTGAAGGTCGAGTCCAAAAGTGTACCCAGTTGACCTGGAATGACCCAAATATAAATAAGTGATTGCAATAGATATTCAAAATTTATTGGACATCGTTGCCATTTTTTTATACTTATGTTTATATGTTATCCTTTTCAAAATAACTCGTTTTTTGAAGATTTAAGCTAATTTACGATCCAGGTTACTACCATCAACTGAACTACACTGAAAAAAATATTCTGTTTTGAGTCACGCAGAAAAATAAGGAATATTTGAATCAACAAAACATTTTGTTGATTTGAAGATCAACATTTTTGTTGAATAAACGCTAAACGTCAAAGCAACTTTTTCAAAACAACAAAAGATTTTTGTGAAATTGAGAAAATCAAAGTTTGTTTCAACGCAAAATCGGCGTTAATTATATTCAACAAAATTTTTGTTGAATCAAAACTCGTACAGGCTGATTCTACAAAACATTTTCTGCGTGGTTATGAGCAATGTTAGCAAAATTAGCTTATTTCTGTAATCCAATACTTCCAATTGAAATGTGGTCAAAGACAATCCAATGGGAAATTGGACGAGCTTTCCTGTAAAAATGTTTTCAAGACTGAGAAATCATGTATGTCATATAGAAATTGCCAAAAACCATCAAATAACCAAATTTTTCAACATTTTTATTTTTAAAACCATTTCAACTTCACAAGGACTTTTATGTAAAATTGTCTTGAGAAGTGAATTCCACGTTTGGTTTTTGAAAATTTTGACGTTCAGAGCACTTAAAAGAAACAGTTTAAGTAAATATTTTTTTTAGGTGAGTTGCTCTATCCTACATTTTTTGTGAGTCTTTTTGTAATATCGTAGGCTACTTTCACAAAAATTTTGAACAAATAAAATCGTGGGTTCAGCTTCAAATTTTACTTTTAAAATTAAAAATCAAAAAATCTCTTTAAATTGGCGTGTTTTTTTCTTGCAGTGTATTTTTTTCGGAAAGCTGATCAAATTTCCCATAAATTTGTTTGAAAACACTTACGCTCTTCACAAATGTCATTATCGAGTGAAACTGGCTCGATATACACAAACATGGCTTGCCTAAGCGTAGGATAACATGTCTACAAAGTTTCATTGAAATCGGAAAGGGTCGAGAAAAAAAGTATCTTAAAAATTCTTGTTATTTGATGAAACTTTCTTTATGTCATGCGTTCATTTTTGCCGAAGACATCACAAAGCCGTTCACAAGATAGATGTTTTGAATATTTTTACATCATTTCTACTGCCAAAATTGTATGTAGACTTGAATGGACGAACTAATGATGCAAAAAGATTCATTCAATCCAAAAACGTCATGATTCGAAATCCGGACACTAAGTTGCATATCATTTTTGTTATAGCTGGCAAAAAATCATGTAATAAGTTGGAAATGTAGAGATATCATCAGGATGAAGTATAAACAATCACTTTTAAAAGAATGCGTGCAAAAAATTTCTTTTCTAAAAAAAATTTCATCGAAATTTGAAAATTAAAATGACTTGTTGTGCTTAAAATCCCGGACACTGATACAAGCTGACTCGAAATCCCGACTGCTTTGCTTAGAATTTCGGAAACTCGATTTTGCTTATGAATCGCACAAATTAGGACTGATATATTAGTGAATGGCTTTCTTTGGGTCTCAAATAAGCTATTAACATCGAAACAGTCGATATTTTATATAAAAATTTGCTAGAATTTAAGATTAATTAATTTTTGCTTTGCTTTCCCGGTGCTTCGGATGCATATGAAATATTTCAGTGAAATGTTTCACATTCTTGGTAAACTTATGATTTTATTTTATTCAATTGTTTTGGCATTCGAATTTCACCAAAGATTATTAAATGCTAACAATTATTAGTAAAAGTGTCTTTAACAACGGACTTCAGATTTATGAAATGTGATGAAGTTACGTATTAACTTGTTGTGATCAAGGGAAAGGATTAAATTACTCTTCAATCACGGACTTCAGCTTTAAGGCATCAATCAGGCAACTTTTTTCTGAGAAGTTTTAAAGTAAGTGAATCAAGCGAAGAGCAGTAGCATAATTTTGAGTGATCTCAGATATGTACAGTGATGGAAAGTAAATGAAGTGAGTTTCAATAAGTCAATCTGTCAAAACGTAAAATGTTGTATGTAGCCAATTTTAACTGTCATTCTTTAACATTGGCAGTGCTGTCCAAGACTCGAAAAACGTTGTAATGCTATATGGGTTATTTCAGTTTGTCAAGGCATGGGTGTTGATAAATCGTCCTCCCAGTGCAGGATCAAAATCCAACAGCCACTTAATCAATCCGCACCGCGAGCCCCCGCTTAATGTTGCGGCTTAAATCAACCACGCTTCCCAGAGGAACAGCAACAAAAATCAAAATCCCTCCGCCAGAAAACCAGTGCAAATTAATTTCCCGCTCAGCTAGCGGGACTTCCCGGGCTGGGACCAACTTTTCCAATCAATAAGTCCCAGCTGATTCGGGTCCATAAATTACATCGCGCTAACGACGGTTATTATCATCGGCGGTCGTAGCGCTGCGCTCTTCGACCCCCATTTCGACGTTTAATTTTTTCCTGTTTTCAAACCGAAAAAAATTCGCGTTCGCACAAATTTGCATTCGCGCGCTGCAAAACTTGCACGGTGACGTGAAAAATGCAACCAGTGCAAGGCCCCCAAGAATGGTGAACAAAAGTAATTTAAATTATTTATGGCTTTATTTTCCGTTTTCGCGAGAGCTTGAATAGAGAAAATAAGTGCAAAAAAAGCTCCCTCACAACCACACTCTCGCGCTTTGACGTCACACAATAGAGCCACACTACCACAACAACACGTTCCATCTCGCTCTAGTTTTTGCACCCAATTTTCCACCATCCGGGCGCGCTCGTGCATTTTGTGTAAAACTATTGTGAGTTCCTTTCCAACAACCCTCACTTTTTACCCCCGACAGGTATGCAACTGGTTTAGCGGGTTGCCTTCCTCACGGCGGGCTGGCTTGTTCTATTATTTTCGATTCCAAGCGGGATTTTTTTGCTGCTTCCAGGACACAATATGGCCACCGTTGATCACGTCATGGTTCCAGGGAAACTGGGTTCACCCGAGAATTTTGCACTCTGTGGAAGCAATTTGTTTAAAGTTATTAAATTCCATTTATTAACGGCGTGGAAAAGCAAGGATTTGTTTCCTGAGTGTGTTAGGGACGCCATTTTGAAAACATGGCGTCCACCTCAAGCTTTGAGTGCGATTTTAAGTTAATCTCAACGAAATTGTTAGGAACAGCTTCAAGAGAGAAATTTTCTTTTAAATTGAAATATTTTAAATCAGATTTCAACAATTTTATAAAAGAGATCAAATTAACCCAACTCAACGGCTCTTTTTCAACCCTTCAAACTTTGCAGACTCGTTGCAGTTGCAAATTGGTTTGCTTTTCGCGCGCATTTGTGTTGCACAGCAGTTCCACAAAATGTGTTTTACTTTTTTGTTTGTTTTATTTTCGAGCCTGTACGTGCACCTACCTTGTGCGTGTGCACGCGTCTATTTTTGTAGTACTCCGTTTTTAATTTAGTTTCCGGAACAATGCCCACCGCTTTTTTTGCTTCTAGTTGGTGTTTTCAGGGCCAGCAAAAAAAGTGATCCGCCGAAATGTTTCACGTTTTGTGCCGTGGTTAATTCGGGGAAATTTTTTTCTGCGTGGAAAAACCTGTTTTTGTCGTTGCTATTTTTGGATTTGATGCTTGCGGGAAATTTCCGACTAATTGTTTCAAAGGGATTGAAGCGAAATTTTATCGCACATTGATCGGACACAAAAACATCGTTTGGGAGAATTATCCCCAGGGCGTTCAAATGGAAAGCTTTTGCTTTGTATCCAATTATTTTTAAATTTTATTCGCTAGAATAAATTCAAATTGGATACATGGTTATAACACATTAAATTTAACCATTATTGAAGCTGAATAATCCTTCCACGCAACATTTTCCACAATGATGAGCGCGCAGCCATGGAAAGGTCACCTCACGAAACCCAACCACGCACCGGGGCTTGTCTTGCAAATGCCCCTAAAGGCCTCCACGAGCAATCCCGGAACAGGAAAGGTTCATTGTACACCAGTCCAAATATTTTCCTTTCCCGTTGGACGACGTCAACGTAGCCGACGCAGTCCGTGCAGGGAACGGAAAGATTGTCATCCAAAATAAGTTGAAATTAGTTATTTTGGATGAGATTTGGTGACAGAATTGACAGTTCACTTTGACAGATTGACAGACTTGGAAATCAGGAACACACTCATTTTCACTTTCACAAACTTACCTTAAAATCCTCAATTTAATTCACTGTCTTCAAAAACTTACCTCACCTCATTTCTCGTTTCATACTCAAGTAGGTACCACAATGCTGAAGTCCGTAATTGAGATGAAAACACAATATACACTTTACACCTCAATTTAATGTATGTTCGTAAGTCGTATTACCAACATGAAGTCCGTAATAGAGGTGACGCTTTACCATTTCATCCCAATGCGCTAGTTTTGCCTACTTCCAGGCGCTTTCCGTGTGTGCGTCCTGTGGAACCAAGTCTCGCATGACGCAGAAAGGCCGGAACACCTTGCAGCTATTTTCGTATACCCGAGATTTTCACCCAAAGACTTCGTCCAGTAGACTCTCGTCATAGTGGTATGCAAATATCCCGAGCCTCAATCCACTTCCTAAGCAATGAAATTGTTTCCCCCCGTTGACTTTCGCCATCTTGCTCGAAACATTGCAATTTTTTAGTTTCTTTTCGCTAACGAAGGAATCTTTCAATCTTGTCTGCTGTAGAGATAGCACCGTCGTCCTGGACGACACCTCTCCCGCAGGGAGATTGCTCTAGGACGATTCCCGGCCCGGGTATTATAAAGCCATAATCCGGACGGTATGATAAAAAAATTTTACGGCTACCAACCACACTAACCGTTTGCTCCCTCCCCCTCCTTTCTGGTTGCGGTTCTTGAGTTTTGTGGAATTTTCCGACGATTTCCCCAACCCTCCCGCAGGACGATGAAACTTTATGAGTGTGGATTTTCTGCGGTAGGTAAAAATTTTAGAGCTTAGCGATTTATGGCTGGCCAGCCAACCGAGTCCAGCTGGACTGAAAAGTGGAAAGAGGGTTGGGGAAAAATAATCCAGCTTAAAGTTTCGTGCGCTCGACTCTATCTGGCAGGAACTAGGCTCGCGAACGGGACTTCAACGGCGATGAGTGGAAAAATTTAAGCTGGCAATTTTATCCTGGCCCACACTTGAACCTTGGGCCAGTGACGATTGGCTTAAGAGCGACTGCTGAGGAGGTGAAATGTACCGGAATCGATGTGGCGTAGATGGGAAGCTACTGGTGTGGGTGGTGATAAAAATGGGCTTTTCTGGGAATTTGAATAAACGAGTGCGTGGTGGCTGGGAAACTCCGATAAAGGGCGTGGACAGGCAGCAGCGTTGACAGTTTTAAGGCATGACAGTTAAAATTGACAGTGAAACTGCTCGTTTTGACAGATTGCCTGGTTGATTCACTTAGTTCATAAATTTCACTTCACTTCTTATCACTCTGCTTCACTTGACATCCTTTTACTTAACTTAGCTTTGCTTACTATCACTTCAATTACCTTAACTTTGCTCACTTTTACTTCACTTACCTTAACTTTGCTCACTATCACTTCATTGACACAACTTCATTTACTTGATACCTCAAATTTGAAGTCCGTTTTAGAGAGGCAGCTCAAACAATTTATTTTTCAATATTTCTCAATATCAAAGTAAGCTTATTTCCACGAAGCTCTATTTGATTGTATAAAACAAAACTAAAATTTGATCTTCCTACATTTAGGGGTTATTTCCCAAGTCGTCAAGCAAACAAACATTTTACAAACTAGACAAACAATTCACCGTCACTTTCTCTAGTTAATTTTAAATCATTTCCACAAAACCGGGGTCCATGACTGTAAACAAAATTATGAAAAGACAAAACCGTCCACCGTGCAGCCTACTTTCAGGGGTATTTCCAAGAAATGAGGTTTGTATTGTTGGTTGAGAAATAGAAATTAATTTCCATTTCTCTTAATCGCCAGCAAATAGTCTTTCTAATGCTTTTCACTTATTTCTGAGAACAAAACTCGAATAATTGAGAGCATAGATTCCGGGATAGTAGACTTGCAATTGACAAAAAGCAGCGCTGTCAATTTTAAGACATGACAGTTAAAATTGACAGTGAAACTGCTCGTATTGACAGATTGACAGACCAATATTTTTTCACTTTGTTCACACAAGTCACTTTGAATCACAAAATAAACTTACCTTGATAACACTTTCAATCACCTCGTCAATCTCATTACTTCAACTTGGTACCTTAGATTTGAAGTCCGTACTTGAGAAGCAATTGCCACTGCAATTGTAGAAACATTCAATCACACCAATATTTGAAAATCGTTCCACATCGGAGTTAGTTTAATTCCACGTAACTTCAATCAGACCATGAAGTCTGTAATTGAATTCAAATCTATTTGCTCAGCCAACATTTAGGGGTAACCTAACCAAATATTTCCTCAGCACTTTCTTGAGTTGATTTTCAGTCAATTCCACAAAACCTAAGTTCGTAACTGTTATCATAATTATGAAATGACAGAACCGTCTCGAACAACATACTTTCAGGGATATTTCCAAGAAAGTAGGGTTTGCATGGTTGGTTCAGAAACAGAAACCTTATATTTAATCGCAAGCAAATGATCTTCCTAATGCTTAACTTTTTCAACAGAGGGCAGCATTGTCAATTTTAAGACATGACAGTTAAAATTGACAATAAAACTGCTCGTTTTGACAGATTGACAGACCAACACTTTTTCACTTTTTTCACACAAGTCACTTAAAATCACATCAAAAACTTACCTTGAAAGTACACACAAACACCTCGCCGAACTCAATTTCTTAACTTGGTACCTCAAATTTGAAGTCCGTACTTGAGAAGCAATCGTCACTACACTCTAAGCCACACTAAATCACATCAATTTGTGAAGGGTTTTTGCTCACATTATAAATCTCGACGTCCGTAATAGAAATCAAAATATGAGATTGCTTTCCCAGTTTGCTCAGCCTACCTTCAGGGGGGCACTTCCTAGTCATTTGCATATCCCATCCAGGAATAGCATCAAATCTCAACCTCTTCTCCTCCAACAAACCAACATCGTTGACCAGATTAGGCAGCTCTCTCGGGCCCGGCAATATCGTTGCGAACGTGTGATTCCAAACTTATCCCACACTTGAGTCCAATTAAGAGAGTATGGCTATTCTCGACTCGACACTGGCAAAAAACACACACAATCTGCTTTTTGCGGGCGTTGTTGTCGTCTAAGGATCGACTCCGAACGAGTCGGGTACTAATAGTTAATAAACTCCTTGGCCCGAGTCACTTTCGGTACGTTTCCCAATCATAAATGGCACTGCGGTCAGCTCGCAGAGAAGAACAAAAGCGAGCTCGTCCTAGGCCGGGCAACTTTCTCCGAATATAAATTATTCACTTAATTTAATCGTTTTACGGCATGAATGCAGAATGAGTTTAGATTTTTTTTTCTCTCTTTCTCTGTTTGGTGGATCAACACAGTGGGTTCCACACTCGAGAGCTTGAATGGCCCCAAGGCCTGTGTTGAAGTCACTGCTTCGGGTAATTGAAGCGTATGTGAGCTCACACACTGATTACTGGAGGGAGATACAAATAGAGGGGCTCGTCCTTGCTGGAGAATTGTAATGAATAAATTAGGTGAATGGAAAGTTTTTCTAGACTGGTTGCAGAAACAATTGGTGGAAATTTCCCCACAACCCTCTCCGCTTCGAAGGAAGGATGGAGGAAAATTGGAATTTGATTATGCGGTATTCGATGCCTGCGAGGAGTTCGAGGGAAACGATTTGGTGGAATTTACATTGGAAAGAGCCTGAAGGCTTGAAGTTTCATTAGCAAGATGGTTTTGGTTTCCATACGGCAATGATTGTCTTCTTGATATCAGAAGTTGTTTTGATTTCATAAAACTTTTCAAGGCTTGTACTGTTTTTGGTCCCTTCAAATTTACTGACTTCAAGTTTTATGTATTATTAAGAGTTTTCTGCTTCTCAATGACGGACTTCAACATGGAAGTACCAGGTGTTAGTGATTCAAACCAAGGTAAGTACAGTGTTGTGAAGTGAAACATGTGATTGGCGATGAAGGTGAGTAGAAAAAGCTGTCAATCTGTCAAATTCAAATTCCATCCTCTGGAGTTTTTCGTTATTTTCGATGATGTCAATTTCGTCAAAACTGTCAAACTCCATCTTCCAAAAACCGCCCACACATCTTGTCATTTCGTTCCGTAACCATTTCAATCTCTTTTGCTGGGTAATCCTTCAGAAAAGAGATTCCCTCCCCTCAACGCATCAATGCCCAGCCAAGAGTCACTCAAATCAAGCCCGTTTCATTTGGTGCCATTTTGCCAGACTCCACAATCCCCGAATGTTTGCCGAATTCCGTTTCTCAAAAGAAATGGCTCCCTTTCCCGACTTAACCGCACGACGTCTTTTCTTCCTTCGCAGCCTCTTTTCAGGATTTTTTGCTCCAAAATTCATCCTGCTAGAAAAATTAATCCAAAAACCCACCCCGGCTCAGACAGAGGAGGTCGTCGACTTTTAATCGCATCACGTGGCCTACCCGCAGGCCGTTCCCGGGCCTTTTGTCAATCTTGGCTGAAAGAGTCTCTCCCGCAGACCGGCTGTGAAAAGGTCTAGAGGACATAAGCTGTAAATCAACTCTCGCGTAAGCTTTACGAGTCCACGGAAAAATGTTTGAGGCTTGTGTGATGGTCTTATCTAGTGAGCAACCAGGCGGGCACTCGCGAGTGTCATTTTGACGGATGATATCGTTAAAGAGATGTGAGAGGTGGAGGGTTGGCTCAAAAATGTGGTGAAAGCTGTCAGGTTAATTTTCAGTTTTGTAAATAATTGGATTTTGAGATGACGAAAAACTAAATTTACAAAATTCATAAATTAAAAAAAAATTAACCAATCTTCAACTTCATAAATAAATTAAGAATTGAAAAAATCAGAAGAAAAACAAAAAATTAAATTCTTAGAATTCTTAAAATAATAAAAAAATTAAATTCTTAAAATTCTTAAAATTATAAAAAATTGAAATACTTAAAAATTATAAAATTCTTAAAATTCTTAAAATTCTTAAAATTCTTAAAATTCTTAAAATTTTTAAAATTCTTAAAATTCTTAAAATTCTTAAGATTCTTAAAATTCTTAAAATTCTTAAAATTCTTAAAATTCTTAAAATTCTTAAAATTCTTAAAATTCTTAAAATTCTTAAAATTCTTAAAATTCTTAAAATTCTTAAAATTCTTAAAATTCTTAAAATTCTTAAAATTCTTAAAATTCTTAAAATTCTTAAAATTCTTAAAATTCTTAAAATGCTAAAAATTCTTAAAATTCTTAAAATGCTTAAAATTCTTAAAATTCTTAAAATTCTTATAATTCTTAAAATTCTTAAAATTCTTAAAATTCTTAAAATTCTTAAAATTCTTAAAATTCTTAAAATTCTTAAAATTCTTAAAATTCTTAAAATTCTTAAAATTCTTAAAATTCTTAAAATTCTTAAAATTCTTAAAATTCTTAAAATTCTTGAAATTCTTAAAATTCTTAAAATTCTTAAAATTCTTAAAATTCTTAAAATTCTTAAAATTCTTAAAATTCTTAAAATTCTTAAAAATCGTAAAGTTCTTAAAATTCTTAAAATTTTTGAAATTCTTAAAATTCTTAAAAATCTTGATACTGTTAAAATTGTTAAAATTCTTAACATTTTTAAAATTCTTAACATTTTTAAAATTCTTAAAATTTTCAAAATTCTTTAAATTTTCAAAATTCTTTAAATTCTTAAAATTCGAGTTAAATTCTTTAAATTCTTAAAATTCGAGTTAAATTTTAAAATTCTTAAAATTCTTAAAGTTCTTTAAATTCAGTTTTTAAAATCACAGTTTTTGATAAAATCTGAAGAACAGACAAGGATGTAAAATTTATAAAATTCTATGCTAAAATTGCATAAAAACTATCAATGTGAAGTCCGTTTCAGGAGTGGAATGTTTAGCTTTCTGCAATGAATCTTTGATTTCATTTTAATGTCTCTTTTAAGATGTTCGTTTTTCAAGTCGTTTCAAGATGATGCAATTAGATTCAGCTTTCCAAAGACAAAACATAACCCGGGCAGCCTCTTCCCTTACCCCCTCCAGAATCCAATCGAGAATTCAATGAACCAAAGTCAATTACGCAAATCACAAATGCCGAAGGAAGCCGTCGCACCGACGGTTTGACGTAATCCAATTATCCTGACGGAGAGACCCTGGCCAAATGTCACCTCGCTGATGGATTCTCCAATTGGATGCTGCTGGGCGCACACACATCTCGGCTGAACGTCAAACGTCGTCGTCGCACGGGGTTGTAAATTCAAATCACGACGTCGAGAACAACCGTTCAATCGGGTCGGCTGATTCATAATTAAATTTATTCATCGTTTTGCCCGGGAAGTGAATTTGTGTGCAGGCAGTTTCCACCGAAACCGATCCCCTAATTGGCATAAGTAATTGATTCTTCGATTTCCAGCGAGAGAGAGAGCGATGGAAGTTTACATCGACCTAAATTTTTGAAGAGCGTTTTTCCGCGGAAACTTCTTTATTTTTTTTCCTAAAAGGAGGATAATTTCATCTTAATTGCACGTATACATCAATTTGAAAACCCCCGGAATGAAGGAAGTCTACCTTCAGGCGCTCTCCCTCTTTTGAGGGAGTGAAAAACCCTGGAAAAGCGCCCGGGAAAACGATCGCGGGACGAGGTATTATTTTTTCATCACACAAGTAAATATGTATTCACGGTCGTCGTCCTCATCATCCTCATCATCGTCCCGACACAGAGAAAGAGAAGGAAAAAGTCCCTTTGCCATGCAAAGTTTCAATTTGTGGCAGACCCACCCCAACTCGCATTTAGCATCACGGAATGAAGCAAACGATTATGAAATCTTCCCTCTGGAGAGCTCTTAAACATTTTCGCTTCCACTGCTGCTGCTGATTTGGCTGCGGGAATGGTTGCAGAAAATGCAGATTTTCTTTTTTTTTCGTATTTTGGGTGTGCTCTTCAACGTTTAAAAATGTTGTTTGGCGGGAAGTAACGATGTAGGGGTTTTTGTTATAAAATCTTTTTTTTTGGAAATCTTACTAAATAAAAAAACATTTCAATCAATCGATCAGAATACACAAGTTAGATCTAATTTCTACCCATTTTTTCATATTGACATTCCATATTTTGCAATAAACTATAAAAGGGGTAGTCTAAGTGGCTACTCGGAAATTTGTATTTTTTCTATACAGAAAAGTCGAAAATTCCGAGCATACTTGATAGAAAAATATTTGCAAACACTTCAATAATTTTGTGATTTTTTAAAAATATTTAGATTAATTGCACTTAAAATATTATGGAGCAATTCTCTGAGATTTCGGTCATACGATTTTTGTACTTTTTTGGTGCCTTCGGTATGCCCAAAGAAGCCATTTTGAACCATTAGTTTGTCCATATAATATTCCATACAAATTTGACAGCTGTCCATACAAAATTGATATATGAAAATTCAAAAATCTGTATCTTTTGAAGGATTTTTTTGATCGATTTAATGTCTTCGGTAAAGTTGTAGGTTTGGATAAGGACTACACTGAAAAAAATTATACACGGAAATTTTTTTTGTCATTATTATTTTCACTTTTTGTCACTAAAACTGGATTTGCAAAAAAAAAACACTATTTTTAGTTTTTGATATGTTTTAGAAGACATCAACTGCCAACTTTTTAGAAATTTCCAGGTTGCGTAAAAAATCTTTGACCAACTTATGATTTTTTGAATCAGTACTGATTTAAAAAAAAAAATAGAAATATTGTACCCAAAAATTTGTCATCCTATGCAAAATCAAATTTGCAATCAAAAAGTACTTTAGTGAAATTTTGATAAGTGGATCGTTTTCAAGTTGTAGCCATTTTTAGGAAATTTTGTTGAAAATAGTCACAGTTATTATTTTTTTTAATTAGTGTCCATGTTTGCATACTATTGAAAAAAAAATATCTATGATTATTTTGCTTTTTTGAACTTTGTTGATACGGTTGTATTTAAAAACAGGAAATTTTATGTTTTCCAAGTCTCACTCAAACAACCCACTATTTTTTAATGTCGATATCTCAGCAACTAATGGTCCGATTTTTAATGTTAAAATATGAAACATTCGTGAAATTTTCCAATCCTTTCGAAAAAATATTTTCTTTTTTTATAATCAAGTCTTACATTTCAAAAGGGCGAAAAAAAGAGAGCAAATTCAAGAAGTATTTAAAAATTTTGCCAAATTCAGCCAACTTGAGTTGATAATTTCTGCAATTAAGTTATTTTTCTGTATAATTGCAATTTATTTCAGGGTGGCACCTCGAATCCCATTTTTGAATTTCTGACTTTTCCAGAATGTTAAAACTAAGGCATTTCTTTTTTTATATTGCAAAAAATCTCTGAAAAAATTCAAAGAAAAATATCAAGCTTTCGACCATTTTCACAATTTTTTTATGAAAAAGTAAAATTTAAGGACTTATAATTTAGAAAAAGACGATCATTATAAACTATAATTGGAAAAATAGTTGGGCATTACAATCCAATTCATGGTCTCGTTAAAAAAAATTATATTAATCCATGCAACAATTTTTGAAAGTGAATAAACGTTATTTTCAATTTTATTATTATAATAAAAGTTGTAAAAATGAATAAAAAATATAGATGTTTGCAAGCTTGTTTTTATTTTCAGGTAAGTAAGGCAAGCTAATGAGAAATTGGACGTGCTTTCCGGTTAAAAATATTTTCATGACTGAAAAATCAAGTCTGTCATATAGAAATTGCACAGAACCATCACAAAACGGATTTTTTTAAACATTTTTTTAAACCCGCTGTATCTTCACAAGGATTGGACATAGGACAATCGTCAATATGAAGACTTTTATGTAAAATTGTCTGGAAAAGCGAATCCCGCATTCGGTTTTTGACCATTTTGACTTTTAGACCACTATAAAAAAAAAAACAGAATTAGGAAATGATTTTTGTATTTTTTTAAGGAGAGAGAAACCATTCTGCATTTTTCGTGAGTCTTTTTGTAATATGTGAGGAAATTTCCTCAAAAATTTGAACGAAAAAAAAATCTTGACATCACCTGTATATTTAACTTTTAAACTTAAAAATTAAAAAAATCCCATAGAAGTGGCGTGTATTTTTCTTCCAGTGTATTTTTTTTCAGAAAACCTGTCCAATTTCCTACAAGTTTGTCTTTAATCACTTTGTGGTACGATGCAACGGCCTTAAGTTGCGGAAATTTTAACTTACGAAATACAAAAATATTTAAATAAAATCGGAGAGGGTCGGGTACAAAAGTACCTGAAAAATTCCAGATTTGAGCTGGAATTGCTCTTATGTGAATTCGCTTGAAATTTGGTAATAAAAATTTAAAATATGTCTATAAAAAATGGATTAAAATTAGGAAAGTAACAATAACAACTTCGAATTTGTGATTTTTTTTGTCAATAGTCTCTGCTGTTTTGCAAGCAATCTATTATTTTAAGAAAATTAGATTTACGTCACATCGCCGTAGTTATTTTTTCAGTCTGCGTAGAGCGTCCAATTTCCCGTCCCGGGAAAAAAATTCCCGGGAATTCCCGGGATATCCCGAAAAATAATATTTCCCGTTTCCCGGGAAATTTGTAAATTTAAGCAAAAGTACACATTTTCCTTACTTTTTGGAACCATTTTTTAAGATGCTCAGAGAAAAATAAATGAAGATGATTTTGTTCATTTAAATTTATTTTATTGCTCATATACAATTAATCAGATTATCAGACACTTTGATATCCGATAACAGAAAATTTTTGAAGCTACGGGAACATTGAGTTGTTTGAAGTAAAACAAATCAGAGAAGTTTGATTTTTGCTTTGTCATTTTGTCCAAGAACTGAAACCAATATGACTTTTTTTTGGAAATGTTATTTGTCATGAAAAACATAACTTCTGCAACTTTTTGTATCAAACCACGCTCTCTTTTACTGGTCACAGAGGCAAAAAAATAATTTGTATGATTGTGGAGTATGGATTCATTTCAGGGGAAATTCTCGTAGGTTTCGCAAGTTAAGCACTCGCTCCTAACTCCATCCAATTTGCAATTTTTTTCTCTTTAAACAACTAATTTTGCAACTTGCTTGCTCACTTCTTATTGAGCTATTTATCACTCTATTTCAGTTGAAATCGCCTTCAATGAGTTGTAATTGAACGACAAAGTGCTGACCTGCCAACATAAGAGGTACGACGGAATTAGATGCTGTTCCACTACTCACTGTGTAATTTCCTTTATAAAAAATAAATGACATTGATTTATTGTACTATTGGAGCTTTTAAAATAAGAAAAAAAAGAGGTAGTATTTGGAGTGTAGAGGGAACGGCCGGACAAATAATGCGCGTTTACAAATTCCAAGCTATTCGCGTGAAATATAAAGAAAAACGCAGTATAAAGTGTACTACTCGATGCGTCGGTTCGGAGTGAGTACGAGAATGGTGAAGATTTTTGTTAAATACGATGGAAAGTGCATTTTATTTCAAAGTGAAAAGTGTTTTCGGAGCTTGTGGAGCATAAATTCCAATATGGCGGTACAGAAGTGGTGGGCTTCTGCCCTCAATCGGCTTTTGCCGAAGTGTGTGTGAGTTCACATGAGAAGTGTGTGAGGAAATTGAGTGTAACCCAACCCTAACCTAAGGTGACAGTTTTCGCGTGTGGTGTAACCACAGATTGTCAAGTGTGTGTGATGAAGGAGAGTGTTCATGGCCAACTATGTTGAAATGATCATTTTTTGAAGATTGTTATGAAATGTGATCAACTGGAAGATTTGCGGTGTGTCGCAGTTAATTGCATAGAGGTGATGTTGTGTGGAAGCTGCACACAGTTGAATCCGCGAGCCTTGTGAGGCGTTCAATGACAGGAGTGAAACTGAAATCCAGGCGGTTGAGGATTGATTGACGTCGTCAGCTCAGTTGATATTGATGCATCCGATTCGATGCTGCGGTGGCAGATGAGGACCAACGATTATTCTCTCCAGAACCCGGTGAGCGCGTTTCATGTTGACTTTTCAAATATGTGTGTGTTTGTGTGGAGCTGGATGAATGAGAGATGTTTGTGAGCGCCACTTGCGCGTGAGAGCTGTCAGAGCACATGAGTGCCATTCACTCTAAGCACTCACTGAGGGGTGAGTTAATGCATTTAGCACGCTTGTTTGGAACTATCCATTTTCTTATATTAGTGGAAACTCAACCCAATTTGAAGTGGGGAGTTGTTATCGCTGATATTATTTTATTTTATTTGTATTTTATTTGTTTTCTAGGAAATTTTAAACGAGAAATGTTTGTTAGGAAATATAGTGATCTTAAACTTGGTACTTAGTCTCCGATTTTAAACCAATAGTTGATATTTTGTAAATTTAGTTGTTATTCAAACTTCTTGACAATTTTCAAAACAAGCGATGTTGAGTTTTTTTCAATATTTCAGTTTTGATCATAATAATATTATGTTAGTGAATTTTCGTGAAGTCCACGATTCACATGCAACTTTGAATTTAATATTTCAAGCATCTGTGATGGCTCCTGTGTGTTTGAGAGTGTGACTGAATTTATGTTTAATGCATGTCTACATCCGCGTAACTGGAATTTTGATGGTGGGGCAGCGCACACGCCTTGTAGAATTATTCGTGTTTCGAGCCTTTTATTTGATATTTTATTTTCCATAAGTCCTCCTATTATCATCGTTGATCAGAAGACACGCCGCCGGTTTAGTTCTTTTAATTTATTGTTTTAATTTCATTACGTGGTGTCCTGTTTGATTAGTGCAGTGCCTATGAGGACGCGCAGACCTTTTTTCGTGTTATTTTCATCTCTTTTGTGTCGCTGTTTGTGTGCATGGGGTGATTGGTCAATATAATTAAATAATGGCATCATTAGTGCAGTGCCTATGAGGACGCGAAGTCCTGTTTATTCGTGTTGTTTCATCTCTTTTGTGTCGCTGTTTGTGTGCATGGGGTGATTGTTCTTCTTCTTCTTCTTTTTTTCTTTATTTATAGTTCGCGCGTTCGTTGGCCGATGAGTTTTTTTTTTTGTTCTCTTTACATAGTTTTCGATAGAAACGATCTGATTTTTTTTTTCGAGACAAGCAAGTTGTATTGCTGGACTAAGTCCTTTCTATATCATTAATGATCGAAAGGCACGCCGACGAATATGTTTTAAGGCTTATGATATAAAATCATTTTAATGAATAAAGCCCTTCCTACATCACCGTTGATCGGAAGGCACGCCGACGAAGAATTTCTGGAGGATTGCGGTCGAATTAATACTACATTTAAAATTCTAGATAGCTATCTCTCGGATTCGATTGTGAGTAGCAGGACTTCGAGGTTACTTTGCAACGTGTTTTTTGGAGCCTTTTTTATATTTTAAATTTTATAAGTCCTTCTTTTGTCATCGTTGATAGGAAGGCACGCCGCCGGTTAAGTTCGTTAGTTTAAGTTATTGTTTTAATTTCATTACAATCGGTTACGTGGTGTCCTGTTTTCTTTTCGTTTATATTCGTTGATCGTAATAATTTATTGCAACTGGTAGTTTTAGTATTAACTCATCTACTATTTTTGACATTTGCTCGCGTTATCTTAATTGTACCAACAGTAAAAATATACTGATAAGTCCAGCCCATAGCACTAACGCTCGGTTGGCACGCGTTCGATTAAAACAAACTTTTTAAATAATCAATTATTTATCTTTCCGCAGCCGGCTGCCTAAGATTTGAAATTTCAACCGATAAACAAAATGCTCATGGTCACATCACTGCCACTCGTGAATCCTGACCTCATACCCATCTACTAACCCCCTCAAAACTCATGTGATACTTTGTCGGAGAAGCAGTCGATTGGGCGGTCTCTATCACTCAAGTATCGGACTAACATTCCCATCCGCTTCCCCGTGACTCTACCACTGGTCGTGGCCGGCGCCGGTATTGATCAGCATGATAGGGGCCTTTGAGAAGTTGCGAAGCGAGGAAAAATAGCACCCACTTATCTTCCACGGCTCGTGGATGTAACTTCTGGAGGTCCTGGTCAATAACGGAGTAGCAACTGCGGGTGGGCACCTATGCTTATGCTTATGCTTTTAAAATAAGAAAAAAAAGACATTTTCTTGCAGTTTTATGTTTTTTTACATGCAGTTAAATTGTTAATTGATCTTCACACTTGTTTTAGCCTTTCAGTCGCTGTTCTAAAAAACTTAGTTGCAGCAGAACCAAGATCACAACAAATTTTCAATAAATTTAAATTTCCCGGAAATTCCCGGGATTTCCCGGGAAATTGGTTGAAAATTTCCCGTTTCCCGGGAAATTTGTAACCTCGGGAAATTGGACGCTCTAAGTCTGCGGTAAAATATATGTGCAGAAAGTGGCAAATCATTGATTGGTTGAGTTTTTTTAAATATTATTTTTTAATTATTAAAAATTATTTTATGAATAATATATATGATAATAAACTTGATCATAAATGTATAAAATATTCAAAAAAATGTTTGAATTATTGGAAAAAAATGAATAAAAATTAATATAATAAATTTAAAAAGACTGATAAAGAGCTGATAGTTATTTTCTAGATTTTACTTTTTTTGAAATTCTTTATTTTTTTTCTATTTGTCTTATACACAGAAGAATGCATTTTTTATGACAATTGAGACAATCAGGTTAATTATGCACTTAAATTTTGAATGATTTTTTGTTTGGTTTTCAATTTGTTTTCATCTTTAAAACTGAATAATTTAAATTTTAGATTTGATTCATTTTTGTTGAAAAAGTTGTAAAATTTATTTTTTTCGAAAATTTTATTTTTAAGTCTCCCCAAGAGATAATAATCAAGATTATACTAAATCCAATCCAGCCTCATTGTCGCCTCCATATTGAATTACATCACCCTTCCAGAATCGCCCCAAAACCTCCACGCAATTACGTTCAACCCCCTCCACCCTCTTTGGTGGTCCAATTACCCTCAGGTTCTTTCCTCTATAGAAAAAAAACTCAAAAGAAAGGACTTACCGCCTCGGTGTGAATCGGATGCACCGCAAACAGCATCGCCGCTGCAAAGCTGGACACCTCCGACAGGAGCATGGCGCACATTCTGAAAAAAAATAGAGAGAAAAAAAACGCTTCGGTTAGAAAACGGGAAAATGAAGCAAAAGAGTTTATATAAATCGTAAATTTATCCCGCCCACCCACACAGCCACACAGTTAGTTGTCTGCTTTTCCACGGCATTTTCTTCTCTTTTTTAAATCTTTTCAGTTTTTTTTTCGCGGAAAAATCCAGTAATAGGACGTAATGGTCTCCAAAGGTAGTCCTGGTGATGGTGGTAGCAGGCGGCTGGCTACCAAATGGACTCTCACGACTGGGTCGGAAAATGGGTGGAAAACAAAAGTTTGGAAAATTAAAATCCCCCCCCGTTAGCTGGGAAAACATTACGTAACCTGGTGTAGCAGGAAAATCTACATTGAACGAAGAATGCACGGGTACTCTCACTCTCTCGGTGTAATAAAAGAATCATTGGTATTAAATTTTCCTCTTTCCAACCACCCGCGGGGGTGGGGTCCCACAAGCTTTGAGTAGGGGTGCCGCTATAACATTAATTTAATTAGTGATGGTTGGTGATGCTGCTTGAGAGAAGAGGAGAAAAAAAAAGTACGAAAAGGAAATGTCCCCGTAAAGGACATTCTCGAGGGGGAAGGGGGTTGTGATTTCTAGGATGGCAAGCAAACGGGAAAATGTTTTCAGATGTGAATGTGAAAAGACTTTAATTTAGTTATTCGAGAGTGACGGCAATAAATGGAACGTTCCGGGACAAACCCTTTTGCTGATGGTAATCGTTACCAAGGGCTACCAACATAAAAAGTGTGTAGTATGTAGAGCAAAATTAATAAATGTTGAAATCACGTTCAGAAATATTTTGGTAGCAATGGTTACCAAAAAAAATTGGTTCGAAAAATATTAATAAAAAGTGACACTATCCATCAAACCTTCGATTTTTTAAAGTCAAAATATTTAAAGTAACTTCGACTAGCTTTTGGTAACCTGAGTTACCAATACGAGAAATATTTGGTTAATGTACTGCAACAATTTGAATTCTGCATGAATCTTAACACTGTTTAAAAACTCATTAGCTGATAATAATCGTTACCAAGTGCTACCATGGAAAAACAATTTTTAAATTAAATTAATAAGTCTTATTTCTTATTTCTTTATACGTCTTAGTAGCAGCGATATCGGTTACTTTGGCTACCAAAATTTAGTTAATGAATTCTCTACATTTTTATGATGTCCTTTTTGAATATTTTTATTAAAAAGTGCTACCAAAACTCAAATTTAACATGTAATGTATATTGGTAGCCAAAATTCTCTCAGTGTTATACCTCAGCTCCATTATTTTGATTCAATGAAAAGCATTAGGTTGTAGGAAACCATAGATCGTTACTTTTTAATATGATTCTTATAAATTTAATCTGGCCCTAATCCCCATGTTAATCCTCAGCGTAATGTTAAAAAAAAATGCTTCATCTGTGCTAATAATTTTGACTATGCTGAAATTTCTATAAATTGAAAGATAAATCTCTCTTGCTATAAATTTTTGTTACCAAGTACTACCAAAGCATAGTAATAGATTTTTTGAACAACATGAATAAATTTTTGATATCTCAAAACAGGTATTGGTAGCAAAGGTTACCAAAGGTTTAATCCAAGCTGATTTTTTTTTCTGTTACCACCAAAAGCTTATCTATGCTATGTTCATAACATTATTACTACGTTCTTTTCTGCCAAAGAGAAAGTACATCCAGTTTTATCATATAAAATGCCTTGGTAGCAAAGGTTCTCTTAGGGTTGTGCCTCAGCTTTTTTTATTTCTACCAGAATTCCCTTCTTCTGACAACAGTAATTTATTTGTATAAATTCTCAGTTGATGGTTGTCGTTACCAAGTGCTACCAAAACAATAAAATCAAATAGTTGGCATACAAATTCGAAACAGCTCTTTAAAAATTCAAAATGACTTGGTAGCAAGACGACCTTCTTTTTTTGCATCGCGTGACTTTTCTGTAATTGTTAAGATGAGGTTACCAAAAACAAATTTCTGCATTTTTATTCTAACAGTTTTGACCATCTGTTTTTTACTATGTTTAAGTTAAAGGTGACTCCTTTGCTTCTTGTTGTCTTAACCTAGTGCTACCAATGCAAATTTGTTCCAAATGTTATAAATAACAATAATTTTTTTTTAATTCCCAAAAACCTTGGTAGCAATGGCTACCAACTTTTTAAAGGTTTTCAAAAAAAAAAAAAATCAAATTATTCGCTCTACAGCATTGCCTTGGCGTTCTCGATTGCGAGATTCCTACTCGAAACTAGGTGTCCGAAGGCTTGATTGTTGAGGCAATTGCAAACCTCTTTTTACACCTTAGCTTCCATCCACCCCGGGATTCGAACTGACGACCTTTGGATTGTGAGTCCAACTGCCTACCAGCGAATCCACCGAGGCAGGACCCAGGGAGACGACTCCTACACCTGGACTGAGCTATCGACCTAACTCTCTAGGTTAGACCGGGGCCAACATTTACTTCCCCGTCCGACGGAAGGCGTGATCAGACAAATCTCGTCTCGAAAAATGCCACCGGGACCGTCTGGGATCGAACCCAGGCCGACTGGGTGAGAGGCAATCACGCTTACCCCTACACCACGGTCCCGGCTAACTTTAAAGGTTTTCATGGCAACCAAAACAGTCTGTTTTCGGATTCATGCACTTTTGTTTTGCAAGTATCTTTATGACATTGAAGATAACGCCAACTTAAATCGTTACCATTAGCTACCAAGGTTAAAGGTCCACTTCCATAACTTAAAGTAAACTAAAGTTGATAAATACTAATAATGTAATGATGTAATAATGTATTGCGATGACATGTTTTTCCAACTGAGTTGTGAAATCATCATGAAACAACTAAATGGTTACCAATAAAAAAACATGGAAAACCCATTAAGTTCAAAAATATACTAAAAATATTGATGAAGAAAATTAAAATTAAATAAATTCTGTAGAAACTTTAAAAATATTCTAAGGCCAGTATTATATTAAAAAAACAAAAATAACTGAGGTTCATGGAGAACATTTAGCAGAATAGTTCCAGGATTGGTAACCATTTGGTAGCAAGTGATCTCATAGTTCTAGAAGTTTTGTGTTTGCTTAAACATTTTTTGTAATTGGTAACGATTGGTAGCGAGTGTCAAAAGTAGTGTTCTTATAATGAAAACAATTTATCAAAAGTCATCTCACTTTACTTTAAACAGTAATCCCAGAGATTTTCAGAACCGTTTCCATCATCCACTTTTCACCAATCATCTCAAATGAAAATTCAACAATTGAAAACCTCCCAACCGGAAGATTTTCATCAACCGAGTAGACCCATTTCACAGCTGTTACCTCTCCCAGCCATTCGCAAATCCATGCTTCTCCAAATCAGCCTCCTCAACTCGTGGTCCGCCCAAAACTACCCAAATCTCGAATCGCTCATCCGTGGGCCTCCGGAAGAAGCCCAATTTCCCCCCCGCAGCCCCACAGAAACCACTTAATCTCGACGCACTGAATCGGGCTCCGAATTAAATTTGCAGCTTAGCTCTAATTTCAAAATTTCACATTCGGTCGCATCTCGCATCTGTTTCCATTAATTTAATTAAATTTACTGAAATTTCATCCTGTTGCAGAGCCGCGTCGTCGGCTTTTCGCAGGATGATTTTTTTTGCTCGTCCCAAGGTTCGTTTTGTGAAACAGGCACATCCGGCGCACGTTCCAGTGGTGTGGTGGACTGACGGAATGACGAGCTGCTGGTTCTTGCTGCAACACCGACCGGTGAAAATGATGATGAATGTGGTTGGGGTTGTCCCTGGTGGTGGCGTTGGCATTCCAGACGAGCCGGCCAGCTCGATTGCACAACTCTTGCACACACATGTCATGGCAGTTGGTAGCAGTGAGGGTGGAGTGTGCACTGGAAGTTCTGTTTGAGAGTTGTTGCGAGAGAAAACGCAGTTCTTTTCAGCAGTTTGACACGCTAAAAGCTGAATAAATTTATTAAAGAAATGAGCAGAATGTTACAAAAATTCACTTACATTGGTCTGCTACTCTAGTCTTGGCAACTGAGTCGACACCCTTTGTGTACCAGCACCGCGAAGCCTGTGATAATAGTTTTAAGTTTAATTTGCATGTTCTTCTTAGTTATAAGTTTTAACTAGCTAGTATCTTAATAATTCGCATGTGCTAACTCACGTTAGATAACCTCCAAATGTACAGCAACTACTTTGCCAACGTTTTGATCCCGACTTTATCGCCCGCTGAAATAATACATTTGGGATATATTCATGCCCCAATTCATTGCAATCCCTACTTACAACTCTCGAGTGAATTCAACGATAATTTAAACTAAATACAGGATTATTTAAATGTAAGAAAAGAGCTAAATCGAATTAACTTTTCGCTGCTTGAATGCTGTTCGTTTTGATGACGTTCCAGATTTTCTCAAACCGTCACGGGCGTACGGCCGACCTGTCACCGAGCAGTTCTTTCCCCGATCGTCGTGGCGCTCGTGCAATCGTACGCGGCGCTTCTTGTGGGACGGCGTTACCGTCCGTAACATTCCCCGACCCGTGAGGTACTTCCGGGATCACCGGATCTGCCTCACCCTTCTCCACATCTAATCTCGCCAGCTTCGCGATCGGCCGTCGCAGCAGTCCCGTTGATGTCTGTACTACAGCCTGACGAACTCGACCGTCGCGGCCCACGACCACTTCCGCCACCCGTCCCCGGATCCAACCATTCCGCACGGTGTCTTCCACGATGATCACTAAATCACCAGCTCGGATTGGAACCACTTCTTCGTGCCATTTGGTTCGCCGCGTCAGGTCCGGCAGGTACTCCCGAACCCATCTGCGCCAAAACTGGTCGATCATCACCCGCATCAGGTTCCATTGGTTACGGCAAGCGTCCTTGGAGTCGGCCAACGTTTTCTGCGTCTGCACCACACCGCTCGTGCTCAGTAGCAGGAAATGGTTTGGTGTTAGCGCTTCCTGATGTTCAGCTTCCAGCGGGATCCACGTCAGCGGCCGGGAATTCACGATGCTTTCAGCTTCTGCCACCAGCGTCGCCAGCGTCTCTTCGTTGGGCAGCCTCGCTGTGTTCATTGCTGCCAGAGCCGTTTTCACCGAACGCACCAGTCTCTCCCACGCGCCTCCCATGTGAGGGGAGGCAGGCGGGTTGAACACCCACTTCGTGGTTGCGTTGGTGAAGGTTTCGGCGAGCTTCTCCTCGACGACTTTCATCTCCTTCTGCAATTCGTTGCTGGATCCGACGAAGTTCGTGCCACGATCGCTGTAGATCTCCACAGGCGCGCCTCTTCTGGCGATCAACCGTCGAAAGGACATCTTGCACGACTCGGCGGAGAGCGAGTGGACGACCTCCAGGTGCACGGCGCGCGTTGTCAGACATGTGAACAGCGCCACCCATCTTTTAGCGGTGGTGCGGTTCACCCGCACCGCAACAGGTCCGAAGTAATCGACGCCCACGTACGAAAAAGGGCGCTCGAACGCCTTCAGCCTGGCAGCAGGTAGTGGAGCCATCCGCGGGACGACCGGAACCTTCGCTTTCAACTGGCACAGCAGGCAGTCGTTCTTCGCTTTGCGGGCAGCCGTCCGCAAATTCGGCACGTGAAATCGTTGTCTCAGCTCGTTTACCACCGTTTCGCAGTTTCCGTGCAGATACTTCCGGTGGTACCAGTCGACCAGCAGCTTCGTCGCCGTGTGGTCCTTTGGCATGATGATGGGGTACCGAGTGTCGAACGGCACGAAATCGACCGCAACAATTCTGCTCTCCATGCGCACCACGCCGGCGTCATCCATAAATGGCGATAACTTTCGAATCTTGCTCGTGGATTCCAGATTGAACCGCTTTTCCGGATCAGCACGTGCTGCGGCGAGTGTTGCAACCTCGTCTGGAAACGCATCGCTTTGCACCCAGCGCCAGATCGTGTTCTCCGCCGCTGCTAATTCTTCCTGTCGCAATGGTCCGCTCAGTAGCTGCTCCTTCTTCAGCTTGCGTCGCAGGTTCCCAGCAAACCGATGCACGCGAGCGAGCGTGCGCAAGAGACGAACCCACTGCGAGAAGCGATCCCAATCGACGTTGTGCGTGGCAACGGCTTCCCGGTGCACTAGGCAGGCTCGCAGCTCCTCGGTCGGTTCTTGCAGGCTTGGCGTGATGTCCACCGGCCATTGGTCTTCTGGGTGGTAGAGAAACCATGGGCCTTTGAACCATCTACTGTCGGGAGACAGACAGAAGCTTTTCCCCCATTTCGTGGCGTCGTCCGCCACATTCTCCTTCGAGGGAATCCAGCGCCACTGATGCGGCATCGTCTTGGACATGATTTCACCGACCCGGCATGCCACGAACTGCCGATAGTTGCGATGATCCGAGTTGATCCATGCGAGCACTGTCTTGGAGTCGCACCAGAAGATGGTCTTGTCGATCCGCAGGGAATGTCCGAAGATAATCGTGTTCATCAGCCGTACGCCAATCACCGCGGCCATCAACTCCAATCTGGGTATGGAGAGGGCCTTGAGGGGTGCCACTTTGGATTTCCCGCCGACCAGCGCCACCTCGATACCGCCCTCGAACTCCGCTCGGAAGTACGCCACGCAGGAGAAGGCATCCTCGCTTGCGTCCACGAAAATGTGCAGCTGCAGCGTCTTGATGTCCTTGACCGAGCGCCGTGGAAAGTAGCAGCGCGGAATCCGGATCTGTTCCAGAAACTTAAACTGGTCGGTCCACTGCGTCCAACGCACGCACATCTTGTCTGGAATCCGTTGGTCCCATTGCGTTTTCGCTCTCCACAGGGCTTGGATCAAGATCTTACCGCGCACGGTGAAGTGAGCCAAGAATCCCAGCGGATCGAACGTGCTCATAACCGTACTCAACGATTGTCGCTTCGTCGGGTGCCCACCGTGCGTGTCCAGAGCGGAGGAGAACGTAAACACATCCTGCTGTTGCTTCCAATAAAGGCCGAGCACGCGCTCCGTCGTGCTTCCCTTGTCCAGCTGCAGATTCTTCTCCGAGGCCGAATCGTTATCCCCGACCCGTGCTAGAACCGCTTCGGAGTTGGACAACCAGTTCCGCAGGTGGAACCCGCCCAAGGAGTGGACGTGTTTGACCTCCAGAGCTAATTTCACCGCTTCCTCTTCGTTGTCCGCGCTGTCGAGATAGTCGTCCACATAGTGTTTACGCTGGATGGCTTCGGCGGCGGCTGGGAACTTCTCGGCGTGCTCTGCGGCGTTTAGGTTCTTGACGAACTGTGCGGAACAGGGCGAGCACGTCGAACCAAATGTGGCTACATCCATCAAGAGGATGTCTGGTTCCAGCGAGGAGTTCTCGCGCCAAAGCAGTCGCTGCGCGTGGCGATCTTCCTTCCGGATCTGCACCTGGTGGAACATCTCCTTGATATCAGCACACAGGGCGATCTGCCGCTCCCGGAAGCCAAAAGGACAGCCGGCAGGGTGGTTAGAAGATCCGGACCCTTCAGGAGCATGGTGTTTAACGATATCCCGTCGACCTTGGCAGCGGCGTCGCAAAAGATACGCACCTTCGATGGCTTCTTTGGGTTGAGCGCGACTCCGAGAGGGAGATACCACACGCGCCGCGGGTCAGCTTCCTTAAGCTCGTCTTCCGTGGCCTTGTGGATGTACCCCTTTTCTTGGTACTCGTTTATTTGACGCAGCACGCTCTCGCCGATCACCGGGTCGCTTCGAATGCGCCGCTCGAGGCACTGAAGTCTCCGTACGGCCATCCCGTAGCTGTCCGGGAACTCGAAGTGGTCGAACTTCCAGAGGAGACCCGTCTCGAAACGCTGTCCAACTCGTGTTGTGGTCTCTTGCAGGATTCGGTTCGCGCGCTGCACTTCCTCTGACTCCGGACACGGCACTGCAGTGATTCCCAGGCTCTCGATGGAAAAGAAACGTGCCACGAGATCGTGTAGGGGGTCTTCACTGTGGCATTCGCAGATGTTGAAGGTGCGGACAAGCTTTTCTGGTCGGTCCGGATTTGTTCCGTAGATCGTCCAGCCCAAACGAGTCTTCGCAGCGACCGGCTCACCCGGTTTCCCTTCTCGGATCCGTAAAGTCGCCGTGACGTGCACGTTGTCGTTGCCGATCAAAATGCACGGCGTAGCCCGGACGTAGTCGTCCACTGGAAGTCCTTTCAGGTACGGGTGGGCTTCTACTAGCGTCGAATACCGTAAGCTCTGCCTCGGTAGATCCAGCTTGCTGACCGTTCGCACATCGGAAATCGTGTGCTTCGCACCACCTCTTCCACCAGAAATCTGCAGAGTGACCCGCTGTGACTCTGCTTCCGTCCTCTTCATATTCGCCGTCCATTGTAGACACAGCGGAAGATGTTCGCCTTCGACTCCCAGCTGCCTGACTACTTCCTCTTCAATCAGCGTACTCTCGGACCCGTCGTCCAAGAAGGCGTACACTTGAACTGAGCGATTGTTGGCGTGCAGCGTCACCGGCAGGACTCGGAACAGTGTGGTCTTTCCCGAGAAGTGGTGGTTGGTGGCCACCTTGGACCCGGAAGCCTGTTCTTCTTCCTTGTTCTGCTTGGCATCCTTTCTTTCCGGCTTCGAGTGCAGCAGAGGGTGATGTTTCAGCTGGCATCCATTCTCCTCACATCGCTTGCTCAGCTTGCAGGGCCGCCGGCCGTGTGCACCGAGACAGCAGCGACAGAGTTCGTGCTGTTCGATGACTTTCCAGCGATCGTCGACACTCTTCTTGACGAACTCCGGACAATCCTTTATCCGATGCTTCGGGTCTTTGCAGACTAGGCAGGCTGGGCCCCCGGAGTTGTTTTGCTTGACCTCGACTTTCTTCGCTGGAATTTTTGGCGAGGAACACTTTTCTGCGGCATGTGCTCCGCAGAAGTGTTTCTCCTTACCGCCTTTCTCCTGCCTATCGCGGTGTTCCGACGGTTTCGGTACATTGTACGGCGTGACATCCGTCGCGGCCCGGACCAGGGTGTTCATGTATTGCGCGAAAGTGAGCACGTTTACTACCGCAAAGCGATTTTTGTAAAGTGACCAGTCCAGCTTCATATTGTCCGGCAACTTTTCCACCATCTCGAACAGCAGCGTGGGATTGTTTAGATGAGCATCCTGTCCCGTATCCTCCAAGTGATCGCTCAAGCTCTGCACCACCATTCCGAACGCGATAAGAGTTTCTAGTCGGTTCGGTTTCGGTCCAGGAGTCGACCGAAGTTTCTGCAACAGCGTCTGGATCAATAGTTCCGGGCGGCCGTACAGAGTTTCGAGTGTGGCGAGGACATGTGGAACGGATGCCGGAAGTCGGAGGCGGCCTACCACCATCTCCCGCGCGTGTCCTTCTAGACAGTCCTGCAGCCGCGCTAAGTTCTCCGCATCGGAGTAGCCGCACGTCTGGGTTGAGTTGTTGTAGCAGCTGACGAAAAGTGGCCAATCCTCGGGATTACCGCTGAACTTGGGCAACCCTCTCGGCATTACATGCCTGGCGGCCAGCTGTTGCGGCGTTGGCCCCAATACTGGCGGAATTGGTTGTTGCTCCTGTTCAGGTTGGTATTCTGGCGCGTTGTCTGGCGGCGCGGGCTCCGGATTCCTCTGCGGGTTTGGCGGCACTGGCTCCGGATCCCTCTGTGGGTTTGGCGGCACCGGTCCTGGTTCGGGTGCTGGTGTTGGTCCAGGAGGGCGAATCCTTGGCACTGGCGGACGTGGAAACGGGAACGGCGGTCGTGGTTGGAAACCCGGCGGAAACGGACCTTGCGGACGCGGGAACGGGCCTTGCGGACGCGGGAATGGGCCTTGCGGACGCGGGAACGGCCCAGGTGGGCGTGGCGTTGGTTCTGGCGGCTGCGGCCTTGGTACCGGGGGAACAGGCGGCGGTGGATACGGAGGCAACGATTCCGGCCTAGGTGTCGGGTTCACTCCTGGCGATCCTGTCGTCGTTCCATTGTTCCCATTTGCCTTTAAACCACTCGCGTTGTTTACTTGGTAGCTGCTGACACTCCCGTAGACCATTCCAGATTGACTTTGACGGACCGTCAGGGTCTTTTGGTACAACAGGGAATTGGAAAACGGAAAGGGCGTTGAGTGAGTCAGGTGAGCAGAACCTGCCAAAGCGCTACCGTGGCTTGGGCCGGCTTGTTGCCAGTTGGTGTACCCGGGGTTATCATACGGGTCTACCTCGTAAATGGTTCCCAAAGTGCTCGACGTTCTGTCGATCATTCCACCCAATCCCGCTTCAAGTGTTGACTGATCCAGCGAAATGCCTTGGAGAGCCCGTCCCAGGACGTCCTGCCCGGCTGATTCGTCGTATTGACCAGCAGTGTTATTGTTCGCACCTTGCTCGGTCATCGTTGACGTTCGAGCGGCAAACTGTTGCTGCTTTTGCCACTGTTCCACTTTACTTTTGCTGCTTTGCTCCGACCCGACGCTACGATCATCCGCGACCTCATCGTCCAGCTCTTCCTCCCGTGCCCGAAAGGTTTCCTCTAGGATGGTTTGTTCGATCTCCAGCTTGGCGCGATCGATTTCCGCCTCCTGCTGCAACTTCTCCTGCTCATGCCGAATCTGCTGCTCTCGACGTGCCTGCTCCAGATGCTTTTCCATGAGGAGCTTTTGGGCCTCGAGTTTCTCCAGACGTAGGCGAGCCCTCCGCGCCCGTGCGTCGGAGGTGGATGACGTTCCAGAGCTGGCCTTAGAGGATGGCTTCTTCCCTTTGGGAACGGTAAACGAAGGGTTTTGGCAGCGAGGACAGGTGAATGAGCGCTCCGCGACAGGAACTGTCTCGTCGACGCCGGCGCAGCAAGTGTGCCACCAGGTTAGGCAGTGGGCACAGTTCACCATGTCCGTGGTGTCCGGCCAGAAGCAGGCCTGGCAGTGAAATCCCCACTCTGCGGTCGGTACATGGGCCATATCGACAACAATCTTTTAGATTATGTTGCGAGAGAAAACGCAGTTCTTTTCAGCAGTTTGACACGCTAAAAGCTGAATAAATTTATTAAAGAAATGAGCAGAATGTTACAAAAATTCACTTACATTGGTCTGCTACTCTAGTCTTGGCAACTGAGTCGACACCCTTTGTGTACCAGCACCGCGAAGCCTGTGATAATAGTTTTAAGTTTAATTTGCATGTTCTTCTTAGTTATAAGTTTTAACTAGCTAGTATCTTAATAATTCGCATGTGCTAACTCACGTTAGATAACCTCCAAATGTACAGCAACTACTTTGCCAACGTTTTGATCCCGACTTTATCGCCCGCTGAAATAATACATTTGGGATATATTCATGCCCCAATTCATTGCAATCCCTACTTACAACTCTCGAGTGAATTCAACGATAATTTAAACTAAATACAGGATTATTTAAATGTAAGAAAAGAGCTAAATCGAATTAACTTTTCGCTGCTTGAATGCTGTTCGTTTTGATGACGTTCCAGATTTTCTCAAACCGTCACGGGCGTACGGCCGACCTGTCACCGAGCAGTTCTTTCCCCGATCGTCGTGGCGCTCGTGCAATCGTACGCGGCGCTTCTTGTGGGACGGCGTTACCGTCCGTAACAAGAGTAGAGAAAATCGTCATAAAAGAAATCTAAAAACATGATTTTGCTACCAACAAATATTGGTAACCTCTTGGTTACTGCGAAATTAATTGAAAATTACCTGTGCAATTTATTAGTTTTATGAACACAAAAATGAAACAGAGCATCTAAATTTAAGTCTTGATTGGTAGTACTAAGCTGCTATTAAGTACTTCTACAAATTTTGGTAACCAATGTCTTTATCTTTAATTTTAAACATTTGTTTGAATTTTAAATAAAAAAGTCTCCTGAAAAGAATCAAATTAAGAATAAGTTTTCTTGGTAACCTTTTGGTAACCATGGTTTGCTTATGAAATTTGGTAACCAAAGCCTTTATTTTAACATTTAATTGGGGTTATAACTGGACGACATTTTTGTAAATAGAAACACTGTATGTCACGATATGATGGTAACGATGAGTTACCATGGTCATTTGGTAACTGAAGTGTTTAATTAAATATCTGATTGATTTTTTGAAGAACTTTTTGAGATATAAAAGCAGAAAAAAGGATTAATTTCAAATTTTGCCTAAAATATTAATGGTAATGTTTTGGTAACGATTTGGTAACCATGTACCACCAAAAAATGCTGGTAACCAGAGCTTTAAGACTGTTTGACGGACTGAAATCAGTAAAAAATAACCGCAAAAAAGTGATGCAATTGAATTTGGGATAAGTTTCTTTTGGTAACCTATTGGTAACCAAAATAATCAACTTCAGATCCTTTTCCGTGCACTGATTTCGAACGCAGACAACGCAACCACATCCATATCTCATTCCTCATCGACGGGCATCGCATTCCGGGTTTTCCTAAGCCCTCCACCGCACGTCAGCATGGCACGAATGTGGACCAGTGTCCCTTCCCCCCTGCTACCAAACCCCGGCTCCCGGAAAGAAGATTATATTTTATCCAATTCACGGTTGACAGAAACTATAATTTTGCTAATATCATTATCGCAGATAAAACTCACTGACAGACGGATGGGAAAATGGTGCATTTTCCGACCAAGGTGGACTATTCCCAGTGGTAGCGTGGAGGGGGCTACCATATGGATTCAGAGACGGAAGCCATCAACAACAACGGCGCTGGGATTTGGCCGCTCCAGGTCGTATCTCTCACCCGATCGTAATGATAGTTGTCCCGGGCTTTTGGGGATTTTGGGGAAGGGGGTGGGTTCACACACGTGGACGATGGCAATCGTAATTCTAAATTCAGTCCCCGGACGACTGCAAAGGGATTGGCAACCCGTGGTTGTAATTCAGGGCGGGAGGTGCGTCCGATGGGAGATTTGTTGGGGAAAATGTTGGGAAGGATTCGGAGAAAATTGTGGATTTCAGAGCAGAGCAAGTCCTTCTTGGAAGATTCTTGCGGAACAGCTTGAAATGCTTTGAATATTGCGGATGGGATTAGTTTCACTTCCAGTGAGGACTTAAACAGTGAAGTCATGAATTACGACCCAGTTCAAGTCATTTTAAAATCTTTCAATTTGGATCAATTCAGTCTCAGTCAGTACAAAGTTTTTATTACTCAGGTCAAGTGATCTCAAGTTTATTTTAGTCACTTTTTTAAATTTGTCTAAGTTTTGTATCAATTGCATCTCAATTTTGTTTCAATTTTGTCTCAAATTTGTCTCAATTTTGTTTTAATTTTGTATCAAATTTGGCTCAATTTTGCCTCAATTTGGTCTCAATTTTGTCTCAATTGTATCTCAATGTTTTCTAAATGTTGTGTCAATTTTGTCTCAATTTTGTCTTAATTTGTCTCAATTTTGTCTCAGATTTGTCTTAATTTTGTCTCAATTTTGTCTTAAATTGTCTCAATTTTGTCTAAGTTTTGTCTCAATTTTGTCTAAATTTTGTCTCAATTTTGTCAAAATTTTGTCTTCAATTTGTCCCAATTATGTCCCAATTATGTCGCAATTTTGTCTCAATTTTGTCTCTATTTTGTTTCAATTTTGTCTCAATTTTGTCTAAATTTTGTCTCAATTTTATCTCAATTTTGTCTTAATTTTGTCTCAATTTTGTCTTAAATTGTCTCAATTTTGTCTAAATTTTGTCTCTATTTTGCAATAATTTCGTCTCAATTTTGTCTAAATTTTGACTCAATTTTGATTCAATTTTGTCTCAATTTTGCGTAAATTTTGCCTCAAATTTGTCTTAAATTTGTTCCAATTATGTCGCAATTTTGTCTTAATTTTGTCTCAATTTTGTCTCAATTTTGTTTCAATTTTGACTCAATTTTGTCTCAATTTTATCTCAATTTTGTCTTAATTTTGTCTCAATTTTGTCTCAATTTTGTCTAAACTTCGTCACAATTTTGTCTAAATTTTGTCTAAATTTTGTCTCAATTTTGTCTCAATTTTGTCTCAATTTTGTCTCAATTTTGTCTCAATTTTATCTCAATTTTTTCTTAATTTTGTCTCAAGTTTGTCTCACTTTTGTCTCAATTCTGTCTGAATTTTGTCTGAATTTTGTCTCAATTTTGTCTTTATTTTGTCTCAATTTCGTCTCAATTTTGTCTCAGTTTTGTCTAAATTTTGTCTCAATTTTGGCTCAATTTGGTCTTAATTTTGTTATAATTTTGTCTCAATTTTGTCCCAATTTGGTATCAATTTTGTCTCAATTTTTTCTCAATTTTGTCTCAATTTGTTTTCAATTTTGTCTCAATTTTATCTTAATTTTGTCCTAATTTTGTCTCAATTTTGTCTTCATTTTGTCATTTTTTTTTTCAATTTTGTCTTAATTTTGTCTCCATTTCGTGTTCGTGTTTTGTCTCAATTTATCTCAATTTTGTCTCAATTTTGTCTGAATTTTGTCTCAATTTTGTCACAATTTTGTCTCAATTTCGTCTCAATTTTGTCAATTTTGTCTAAATTTTGTCTCAATTTTGTCTCAATTTTGTCTCAAGTTTGTCTCAATTTTGTCTCAATTTTGCCTGAAGTTTGTCCCAATGTCGTCTCAATTTTGTCCCAACTTTGTCTCAATTTTGTCTAAATTTTGTTTCAATTTTGTCTCAATTTTGTCTCAATTTCGTCTCAATTTTGTCTCAAATTCGTCTCAATTTTGTCAATTTTGTAAATTTTGTCAATTTTGTAAATTTTGTCAATTTTGTAAATTTTGTCAATTTTGTCAATTTTGTCAATTTTGTCAATTTTGTCAATTTTGTCAATTGTCTCAAATTTGTCTCAAATTTGTCTCAAATTTGTCTCAAATTTGTCTCAATTTCGTCTCAAATTTGTCTCGATTTCGTCTCAATTTTGTCTCAATTTTGTCTCAATTTTGTCTCAATGTTGTCTCAATTTTGTCTCAATTTTGTCTCAATTTTGTCTCAATTTTGTCTCAATTTTGTCTCAATTTTGTCTCAATTTTGTCTCAATTGTGTCTCAATTTTGTCTCAATTTTGTCTAAATTTTGTCTCAATTTTGTCTCAATTTTGTCAATTTTGTCTTAAGTTTGTCTCAATTTTGTCTCAATTTTGTCTCAATTTTGTCTTAATTTTTTCTCAATTTTTCTCAAGTTTGTCTTAATTTTGTCAATTTTGTCTCAACTTTGTCTCAATTTCGTCTCAATTTTGTCTCAATTTTGTCAATTTTGTCAATTTTGTCAATTTTGTCAATTTTGTCAATTTTGTCAATTTTGTCAATTTTGTCAATTTTGTCAATTTTTTCAATTTTGTCAATTTTGTCAATTTTGTCAATTTTGTCAATTTTGTCAATTTTGTCAATTTTGTCAATTTTGTCAATTTTGTCATTTTTGTAAATTTTGTCAATTTTGTCAATTTTGTCAATTTTGTCAATTTTGTCAATTTTGTCAATTTTGACAATTTTGTCAATTTTGTCAATTTTGTCAATTTTGTCAATTTTGTCAATTTTGTCAATTTTGTCAATTTTGTCAATTTTGTCAATTTTGTCAATTTTGTCAATTTTGTCAATTTTGTCAATTTGTCAATTTTGTCAATTTTGTCAATTTTGTCAATTTTGTCAATTTTGTCAATTTTGTCAATTTTGTCAATTTTGTCAATTTTGTCAATTTTGTCAATTTTGTCAATTCTGTCAATTTTGTCAATTTTGTCAATTTTGTTAATTTTTTCTCAACTTTGTCTCAATTTCGTCTCAATTTTGTAAATTTTATCAATTTTGTCAATTTGTCAATTTTGTCAATTTTGTCAATTTTGTCAATTTTGTCAATTTTGTCAATTTTGTCAATTTTGTCAATTTTGTCAATTTTGTTAATTTTGTCAATTTTGTCAATTTTGTCAATTTTGTCAATTTTTTCAATTTTTTCAATTTTGTCAATTTTGTCAATTTTGTCAATTTTGTCAATTTTGTCAATTTTGTCAATTTTGTCAATTTTGTCAATTTTGTCAATTTTGTCAATTTTGTCAATTTTGTCAATTTTGTCAATTTTGTCAATTTTGTCAATTTTGTCAATTTTGTCAATTTTGTCAATTTTGTCAATTTTGTCAATTTTGTCAATTTTGTCAATTTTGTCAATTTTGTCAATTTTGTCAATTTTGTCAATTTTGTCAATTTTGTCAATTTTGTCAATTTGTCAATTTTGTCAATTTTGTCAATTTTGTCAATTTTGTCAATTTTGTCAATTTTGTCAATTTTGTCAATTTTGTCAATTTTGTCAATTTTGTCAATTTTGTCAATTTTGTCAATTTCTGTAAATTTCTGTAAATTTTGTCAATTTTGTCAATTTTGTCAATTTTGTCAATTTTGTCAATTTTGTCAATTTTGTCAATTTCGTCAATTTTGTCAATTTTGTCAATTTTGTCAATTTTGTCAATTTTGTCAATTTTGTCAATTTTGTCAATTTTGTCAATTTTGCCATTTCAAGACAGTTCAAGTTTGCTCAAGTTAGTTAAAGTCAGTTCAAGTCAGCGCAAGTTAGTTCAAATCGGTTCAAATTAGTGCAAGTCAATTCAAATCTGTATTTTTTTGTCGAAAATTTTAAAATTCAGACATCGTCGTTGCCCCACAAAATCACTGGCACAGAACTTCGACGAGAGATAGAGATAGTTGATCAGCGGACAGATCAGGGCCAAAACCTACACCAGACTGTTCGGGTGCAGTCATGCGATTCAATAATACACCACCACCCCTCAGTATTCTGGGTGCTTTCCAGGTTCGGAGGGTAGCAATCAACTAAAAAGGGGTTGAGGGTGAGACTAGAACGGGGGGCTACAAATAACAAGCCCCTTTTCCAGTTCAACCGGGCCTGCACGATCCTTATCGGGTGTGCAGGTCGTAATAATAAACGTTACCATCTGTACATCTAGATTTTGGGCACTAGTTTCGAGAGAGCGGAGTCATGAACGGGGTAGCTAATAACGTTTTCAGGGTGGAAGTGGAAGTTGTGAGGAGGTAAGCTAAAATATACGACTAATGATGGTGCGTCTCCACCTGCGCCTGCTGCCCACATTCAGGCGTTTCATGCAGCTCAAATTGGTACTTGAAGCTTCAGGAAAGCCCACATGGCGTTGGTGAGGAACGGCTGCTGGAAATCATCGCAGATTGTGCGCTGCGATTGCGTGAGGCTGCGTTGGCCTCAGCAGCAGCCATCATCATCTGTCAGCGAGAACAAGAGTGATGCTGTGAGGCACTCCGCACCAGTCAGAAATCGTGGAAAATTGAAATGTTAAAGTTTAATGGTGAACTGCGCGCTGGGCAACATTGACGGTAATGAACTTGATTTGTGTTCAAGTTGTGTCTAGATCTTCAAGATTTGAAGTTGAAATTGAAATCTTTAATTAACTCAAATATTGTCAAGACCAGGTACTACAAAAGCAAATCAAGTCAGTTTCAAGTCAGTTCAAATCAGTTTCAAGTCAGTTCAAGTCAGTTTAAGTCAATTCAAATCAGTTTTTAGTCAGTTCAAATCAACTCAAAATAGTTCAAGTCAGTTTAAGTCAGATCAAGTCAGTTCAAATCAGTTTCAAAGCAGTTTCAAGTCAGTTCAAATCAGTTTAAGTCAATTCAAATCAGTTTTTAGTCAGTTCAAATCAGCTCAAAATAGTTTCAAGTCAATTCAATTCCGTTTCAAGTCGGTTCAAGTCAATTCAAGTCAGTTCAAATCAGTTTCAAGTCGGTTCAAGTCAGTTCAAAATGCCTAAAGTCTATATTTAAATATGTTCAAATTCAGCATATTTTCCGATTTTTTTTAAACTCCATTGATTCCTTTCACGAAAAGTACCATACACAAAACCTTGTTATTCAAAATCAAAATTTATATCCGATTTCCTTCCCAAAAATATCCCATCTCTTCCGTTTCCCAAAAAGAAACCAAAACTGCTGCCATCCTCTTGTTGTCGTCGTCTTCGCCATCATGTCGAGTTGTGCAAGTTTTTCCCCGCCAGCAGTAATCACCGCTAAGTAGAGCGTGAAAAAATATTACACCCTGGCGCGAGCGTCGAGCTTTTCTCTCGTAGAAGCAGAGTTTTTCTTGCGATGCGGAAAACGGAAGTTTGGGGCGTTATTTTTCTTCTTCTTTTGAGTTCTAAAATTTGAGCACAGATATCAAATTTCTTTAAAGAGTTGCAAAATTGTTGTTTAAAAAATGTAATTCTTCCTTTGAAAACAAATTTAAATTTTTAATATTTCTCGTTTACATTTTTTCAAAGTGTCTTCCGGTTCTCTCTTGCAAGCTTAGAATAATGCCAAAGATTCCCCATAAGTGAACAGTGCAGTGGCTTCCGACCCGGATAGTGTTTGGTGTCTTTTTCTGGTTCTAAGCAACCCAAGCGCGCCGTTGGAACCGATCAGGACATGGCAAAAGCTAAGCGATTTTTCCCCCGGAAGCTGCATCGTGGTTTGGAGGAACGCAGCAAAAAAAAAAAAAAGATCGTTGAGCTGAAACTATAAAACCTGAAGCTGGGAAAATTCAATGGAGAGGAATTTCACTATAGGGGGGAAGAGGATTTTTTTCGCTCGATGGCTCGCTCTCTCTGTGGACGGAAGCACTTGGAATTTGATCGCGTGGTCTGGGGATTGTGGGGATTTCGTGTTTTTTTTTTTTCTGTGGAAAGCAAGTTTAACCGCACTAGATAGCTGAGTTGGAGAATGTTTTGTGGAAGAATGTTTGCTTTTTTTTTTTCATGAGAGTATCACAATGCCAATTAAAGAAGCTTAAAAATGTTGAAAGTTGATTGCAAAATTTTTGTTTTTTGACTAAAAAAGTTGAATATCATTTTTTTCAGATCAAATATCATTTTTAACGAGAAGACGAAAATCATCACAATGTCCCGTCATTGGAGATAAAATTTCACTTACCACAATCCTTTCGCGTTGAATCATAAACAAAAGTACTTTCATTTCGGAAATGTCATTTTGGACACTTTGTGCTCCTCATAACAGATACTTAGTCGAACAAAAAAAAACAGCCATTCTTGCAGGGTGCACCCTTTAACAGAAAACTCAAAGCCCAGGACAAGCAAAAGATGTCGTAAATTCTAATTTGGATCCCCTTCCGCGATATTGGTAGTTTCATGCGAAAGTGTTATGTTTCGTCATGGAAATGTAGTGTTTATGAGTGGACATGATCAAAATCTTGAACAAAAATGAGGAGTAAAACAATTGAAATTTATCACTTACAAATAGTATCGACCAAACAACAGAACTGGAAATTATAAAAAAGCGCATAATAAAAAACGAAAATATTAAGTAACAATGAAAATTTACATTTGGAAAATAACACAAAGTCACAAATCACCTCATACAATAAAATTGATACATAGATTTGAGAAAATATGTCTTTTTCAAAGACAATTTCAATAACTTTTCATAAAAACTTTATTTTCTCTTAAATTACTTTTTTAGAAGCCGTTATTTAGTAACTTATGTAAAACAAAATTACAAAAATGTTTTTTTTTCAAATTCCAATTTTGTAATTTTGAAAATTGTTGGAACATTTTCGCTGCCATACGGAGTATGTTCAAAGAAGTCATTTATTCGGAATTATTTTTTATTTGGCCTTAGGATGCTGAGATATGGACATGCAGAGATAATAAAACGGGGGTCATTCACAAATGCTGTAATCAAACATTTGACAGTGATTTTCTTAGTGATGCCCAATCTGCCCTTGTTTTTCGGTCACCGATATCTCGGGATCTAATGGTCAGATATTCAATGTTAAAAAAATAAAATGATGCGAAATTTTCTGGATTGTCTGGTTGAATAAAAAAAAATATTTTGAAAAAATATAATGAAGAATAACCTTTTGAAAGGGCTAAAACACATATTTTTAACACTTCCAAATGGGCAAAATTTTATGGTTTGTAGGTCATTTTCTCAACCTTTAGATTTAGAAGTTAACAAAAAATTGCTTTAAATGGTAAAAAATAATAAAGATTTCTGCCCTTTCTGTTTTTTTTGAAGAGATGGCATTTTATGTCCCCTAAAAAACAATCAATAAAAATAGAGTTTTTTTGTGAACAATTTTTAAGTGAAAAAGTAATTTAAAAATTAGCAAAAAAAGAAACAAAATCCTTGGATCAGTTTTTCGGTTAAGAGGCAGTATTTGTAAATATTGCTCGGTTTGTTCTAGAGGTCGTATCGAGATGCTCCGATTTGGATGAAACTTTCAGCATTTGTTTGTCTATGCATGAGATGAACTCATGCCAAATATGAGCCCTCTACGACAAAGGGAAGTGGGGTAAAACGGGCTTTGAAGTTTGAGGTCAAGAAAACATAAAAAATCTTAAAATTGCTCGCATTTCCGTAAAACTTCATCAATTCCAACTCTCTTAGATGCATTCGGAAGGTCTTTTGAAGCACTTCAAAATGTGCAATAGAAATCCAGGATTGGTTTGACTTTTTCTCTTAGCTTTTGCAAATTACTGTCAAAAATGAATATTATTAAAACCTTAATATCTTTTTCCAACATCCTCCAACACCCATACTCCTATAGATAAAAAAATAGGCAATTTCATGGACTATAAGTCTATGGTATTAACTTTTTGGCCAATCGCAGTTTTTCTCATAGTTTTTCGATTTTTCTACAACAAACAATTTACAACGTTAATTTTTGCCTTGCTGGCCTCCATAGCGGCACTTTTTGGTCTCAATTTTGTTATATTCGGAATTCTCGGAGAATTTCACGTAAGTTAGAAGTATTGGAATTGTAATTTTGATTTAAAAAATAATTAAATAAAACATTTTTGAAAAAAGAAATAGATTTTGTTTACCCTATGATCAATACGTCAAATGCTGTATCAAGTAGGCGAAAACCTGTTTTACCCCTAATCCAACAAATTGTTAAAAAATATTTTAATTCATTTTAAATGGCAATTTTACCAATCAAATTTACAACTCCAATACTTCTAATTTACGTGAAATTGTCCGAGGATTCCGAATATGACAAAATTGAGACCAAAAAGTGCCGCTATGGAGGCCTACAGGGCAAAAACTAACATTGTAAAATGTTTGTTGTAGAAAAATCGAAAAGTTATGAGAAAAACTGCGATTGGCCAAAAAGTTAATACCGTAGGCTTATAGTCCATGTTATTACCTATCTTTTGACCTATGGGAGTATGGGTGTTGGAGGCTGTTGCAAAAAGATATTAAGGTTTTAAAAAAATCAATTTTTGACAGTAATTTGCAAAAGCTAAGAGAAATGTCGAACCAATCCTGGATGTCTATGGCACATTTTGAAGTACTTTAAAAGACCTTTCGAATGCATCTAAGAGATTTGGAATTTATGAAGTTTTACGGAAATGCGAGCAATTTTATGATTTTTTATGTTTTTTCGACCTCAAACTTCATAGCCCGTTTTACCCCACTTCCCTTTGTCGTAGAGGGCTCATATTTGGCATGAGTTAATCTCATGCATAGACAAACAAATGCTGAAAGTTTCATCCAAATCGGAGCATCTCGATACGACCTGTTACACATTGGTGAAAAACTCGCTCTTAAGACACTATCAAATCAATTAAAAAAAATTCTTGAAAGAATTTTTGAATTTTTATATACCATTTTTTTAAGAAACAGCTGCCAAATTTGTTTGAAAAATGTTACTGTGTTTCATATTTTTTAGGACCTTTTTTTTTAAAAAAAAACTCTAGATATGGACAAATTGATTATGCAAAATAGCTTCTCTGGGTACACGGCAATCTTAAGTATTGGAAAATACTCGTTTTAGGTTGGCTTTTACTCTAGATTTTTTTTTCAAGATGTGAAAATCAAAAAAAAAAAATAGAAATAAGAACCTAAAAGTAACTAACACTCGATAAAAATCATACATTTTCCAAAAATAACTTCCTCAATATTTCCCCCATCCGTTTCAATCCACCAGCACTTGAAACTTACGCGAAAATAGCTCACCAAACATCCCTCATTGCGTCCCGCTCACTGTTTGTACTTCTTGCATTCTTTTTTCTGTTCCACATTTTAAAAACAAAATAAAAACTTTCCTTCTCGCTCACACTTTATCCCGTCTCACTTTCCGCCCAAACGCTCACACGTAGCGTAACCGAGCGCTTTGCTTCTGAAGTTCAAGTTTATTGTTCTTGGCCCAGCACGAGCTCTCTATCTCTTTTTCTTGCGAGTTTTCCGTGGCAACAACAAAATAAAAGACAAAGTTTAGAAAAAGTTGCGGAAGCAAACGCTAAAAAACTTTAACCGGGGGACGCCACCCGCAGCACGCTCTCCTCTCACAGGCAGTGTGATTGTGTTTGGGTCTTAATTTTATTTCGGCAACTTTGGTCCTTAAAAGCTTTTTTTTTCGGCTGCTTTCTTTGTTTAGCGAGAGCGTTTGGTGTTTTGCTCCCTTCTCGCGCGCACTTCCGGTGAAATCATTTTGCGTTGGATGCATCACTGGCTTTTTTCCGGGGAAAGTTTAACGCAAAAAATCAGTGGTTTTCAGGTAGACTGCATGAGAAGTTAGAGATGAAAGATGAGAGATGAGAGATGAGAGATGAGAGATGAGAGATGAGAGATGAGAGATGAGAGATGAGAGATGAGAGATGAGAGATGAGAGATGAGAGATGAGAGATGAGAGATGAGAGATGAGAAATGAGAAATGAGAAATGAGAAATGAGAAATGAGAAATGAGAAATGAGAAATGAGAAATGAGAAATGAGAAATGAGAAATGAGAAATGAGAAATGAGAAATGAGAAACGAGAAATGAGTAATGAGAAATGAGAAATGAGAAATGAGAAATGAGAAATGAGAAATGAGAAATGAGAAATGAGAAATGAGAAATGAGAAATGAGAAATGAGAAATGAGAAATGAGAAATGAGAAATGAGAAATGAGAAATGAGAAATGAGAAATGAGACATGATAAATGAGAAACGGGAAGTAGGAAATGGGAAATGGGAAATGGGAAATGGAGAATGGGAAATGGGAAATAGAAAATGGGAAATGGGAAATAGATAATGGGAAATGGGAAATGGGAAATGGGAAATGGGAAATGGGAAATGGGAAATAAGAAATGGGAAATAGGAAATCGGAAGTGGAAAAAGGGAAATGGGAAATAGAAAATGGGAAATAGAAAATGGGAAATGAGAGATGGGCAGAAAAATAATGAAAACAGTTACAATTTTTTTTGAAACATTGACAAACACTGACATTTCACGGCCGGCAACAGTATCCGGCCCAAGTTCGGAGCTCGTTTTTTGTTGCTCTTATCAACCACTCCACTGACCTAGTTTTGTGTGTGCACACAACTTGCTTCACTTTATATTTAGTTAAAAGTATTTTTTACTTCCGTGTCTCGGTTTCGCTGCACTCAGTTTGGAAACAATTTCCTCGAGTTTTTCCCTTCTTTCAGACTTTGTCTCGTGTTTTACGCCGTCGTCGTTGGTGGCGGCGGCGGCGACTCTCGTTGTTTTGAAGGAAAACAAGATATTATGGCAAAACTTGAGTGCGGGCTTCGGCACAACTGGGAGAAAATTGCAATCTGGGGCCCGTTTCCTTCTCTTTTTTTGCTCGCCAGCATCCCCTTGGAAAAAGGTGGGGTGGAAAGGGTGGTGTCTTCCTTTTTCAAGTTTATTGTTTTCGCGTGTGCTCTTTTGGTTTCCTTTTTTTCTGGCGTTTCTGCTTGCAAGCTTGAGTTCCACTTTATTTTATGTCACCTAAATTGTGCTTTAGTTTGGGTGGAAAATGAAACTCTTATGTTACGCTTTATGCACATGTGTAGTGTTGCTTCTTGTGTGTTTTCATTTTTACATATAACATACATTTTTGAAAGAAAAATCAGTTTATAGACTTAACAATTTGTCAAACAAATAAAAATTGTAGTGTATTTTTTTCCATTTCAAGTTACATATTTATGAAAACCAGGACTTTTCAGTTTTTTAAACTAATTTACAAATGCACCAACAATTTGAACAGCAAAAAATTCGATGGATATGTTGAAAAAACTAAATTGCAAATTACGTTGAATTTTTATGTTCTCTTCTTAAATCACAGTTTGCTCTTAAAGTTACTTTTAACTATATATTGTTGAAATCACAGAATTACCCATACATTATGATTTTCTTTTACCAATAAAAAAACATTGTATTCCAATAACCAATATGAACTGTCTATAATTTAAATTTTAAATTCTAATAGGTTTAGCTGTTAACTTCTCTTATGCAACTCAACAGTCAATTTTAAATCAAACCCCATTCGATATCCAATTTTCCGAATGCAAATATAATTTCCACTCTGGTTTCCCGAAATTTCCCTAAACCATCATTTGCGATTCACTAAAGCCGTTGGCGGAGTCAATTGAAACAATCGCTTCGCATTTGCATTCAATCGAAGCGAGCTTCTTTTTTGCTGTTGACTATTTCCAATAGTTTCAAAAAAGCTTCCAGCATAATATAATTGATGCAATCTACTGCCTCCCTCACAGACACACATTCAAACACACAAAGCGACGGGGATTTCATTGACTGTGTTAGGTTCGGGCTGGCGCGTCTGGTCGGTGCCCGCGGGAAAATGCCCAGTTTTTCCAGCACTGAATAGTGGGGGGGGGGGGGGTGTTCACAAAACACACGAATTCAAATAAACACAAACTCGCGCACAAATAGCACAATGACAGAGCGTTCATGTTGGGAAAAACTAAGCCCGCACACACACCCCTCACAATGCCACTCCATAATGAAAGCGGGGGGCTTTTTTCCTAAAACAAAAAATCATTTGGAAAAAGGGACTCCCTCAAAATGGACCTCCCAGCGCGTGTTGCTTCCCCGCCAACAGTATTCAAAACAATTCGAAATTGGTTTTTCGTCCAGTTGCGCGGCAGCAGCCGTTTTTTTCCTGGTTGCCGGTGGAAATTCCCGGGGAAAACGGGATTATTTGCTGGCGTTCGATGGCATTGTGCGATTTTTTTTGTGTGGAGTGGCTTTTCCGTGGTTAATTTTTAGTGAAAATGTTCGCAGGCTTCCCTCTGGGTGGGAGCTGCTGGGTTTTGTGGGGCGTCCCCTGGAATCGCATTGAATTGTTGGACACGCAACACGTGATGGAATGCGTTGCACAGGTGAGCGAGTTTTCCCGCCAGGCCACGTAGTGCGGATTAATTTCAGGTGGAAAAATGCTCATGCTGAAAATGGGTTTGACTTACGGGCAGAAAACTCTTACTAAAACTGCAAATGTTTGGTAAATTGTTGCAAAAGAGACTCTTCCACACAAAAAAAGCACTACATTTAGTAATTATTAATCATTTATTCGCCCAACGTATTTTTGCCCTTGACCTCGACCGTGCTTCTTCCCTTTCTCACATTGTTCTTCTTCCTACCTTAGTAGCACTTTTCTTGATTGTTCTTCTTTTCTTCCTCGCACACCGTCGCTCCAGCGATTCTCCGTCACCATCCTGCGCCGCGGCCTCCGAACCAGGTCCGGCCACCGCGCGCCAGTTCCTCGCGGCCTCCCGCCGCGTGTCTTCCCCCGTCCGTGGATTTTCGGGTGCGCGTGCGGGCCGTGTTGAATCTGCTCCAGAAGATCGTCCTCGCCCGGAGTGTTAAAGTTGGCTTTGCTCGAACGAACGACGTTGAACGTCAAACAACGCGGCAGAACGTTTAAACGGGTTGCTTGGTTGGCAGCGAATGGCCGAGCTTGACGAGCCGAGCACAAGTCGACCCGATTTTCTCTCCTCCATTTGTGCTGCTCTGCTCTCCCGCGTGCTTGCTCTCGCGCTCTCTTTCTGCGGACGGCCTCGCCGGAAGCGCCTTGATGGTATTGGTGCGATCTTTCCGAAGAGCGCCGTGTGTGGGTTTGATAGAAAGTGGTCAAATTGACGTGGGATTCTTACAATATTAAGGTTGGAAAATTTATCTTTGATCTTATTCTCACACAAAATACAGCCAAATTTTACTAACGCTACACAATCCCCCTTCAACAGAAAAGTTTTTTGTGTGCTCCGAGAGGAAAGCACGCAAAAAACTTTCAACCTTCTCTGCTCTGGACGCCGTGCCGAAACGGACAAATCAAAAGGGCCTATGCCCGAAAAACTAATCGAAAATCAACTGATAACCACGAGCCTTTACTGCTCGTCAGATCACATTTTCCGTCCTATCAACACCAGCTCAAAACTAAACGGCAGCGTTCCTGCCAAAGATTGATTTGAACGTCATCGAGTCATGACAAATTGTTCCGACACGGTCCACTCCTCCTGCCCAAACCATTCACAAAAATCCAGATCTAATCTAGCTTCATCTCTAAAACTTGTCGATCGTACAGTTAACAAAATCAACGCTTACAACTTTTCACTTTAGTTGTTCAGAGTGGGTCATTAACGTTGGGCGCCATGTTGCAAAAGAGACTCTTCCACACAAAAAAAGCACTACATTTAGTAATTATTAATCATTTATTCGCCCAACGTATTTTTGCCCTTGACCTCGACCGTGCTTCTTCCCTTTCTCACATTGTTCTTCTTCCTACCGTAGTAGCACTTTTCTTGATTGTTCTTCTTTTCTTCCTCGCACACCGTCGCTCCAGCGATTCTCCGTCACCATCCTGCGCCGCGGCCTCCGAACCAGGTCCGGCCACCGCGCGCCAGTTCCTCGCGGCCTCCCGCCGCGTGTCTTCCCCCGTCCGTGGATTTTCGGGTGCGCGTGCGGGCCGTGTTGAATCTGCTCCAGAAGATCGTCCTCGCCCGGAGTGTTAAAGTTGGCTTTGCTCGAACGAACGACGTTGAACGTCAAACAACGCGGCAGAACGTTTAAACGGGTTGCTTGGTTGGCAGCGAATGGCCGAGCTTGACGAGCCGAGCACAAGTCGACCCGATTTTCTCTCCTCCATTTGTGCTGCTCTGCTCTCCCGCGTGCTTGCTCTCGCGCTCTCTTTCTGCGGACGGCCTCGCCGGAAGCGCCTTGATGGTATTGGTGCGATCTTTCCGAAGAGCGCCGTGTGTGGGTTTGATAGAAAGTGGTCAAATTGACGTGGGATTCTTACAATATTAAGGTTGGAAAATTTATCTTTGATCTTATTCTCACACAAAATACAGCCAAATTTTACTAACGCTACAAAATGTTGCATAAACAGAGAGTATAGCAAAACAATAATAAATCACAATAAATAAATCACAAAACTTGAGTTAAATATATTATACATTTAAAATAAAAACAAAATATATATCCCCTTTTTCTACCAAAGTTCAAACAGCCGTTGTGTTTTCGCGTTGCATCAGAATTTCACAATTTTTTTAAATATTTTCAAACCAGCCTGATCGAAATGCAATTCAAATGCCGGAAAATGCATTTCAATTTGTATTCGGATGACTAGACTTCTACAGTCCAGCCTCAATTATCAAAAGTTCGATTATCCGAAAGTAAGTTTAGAGTTTCGTCATCAAGAGGGATGATTGGGTCATACAAATTTCAGCTTTTTGTTATGAGCATTTTTAACTGAATTTTCTACCAAAACTGGAAATGGATTTTATTTGTATTTTTTTTAAATTTGGATCAAACTTTGTGGGGGCCTTCCTAGAAGCTATTTCGTGTCATTGGTTCACCCATACAAGTCCCCATACAATTTTGGCAGATGTCCATACAAAAATGGTATGTAAATATTCAAACAGCTGTAACTTTTGAGTGAATTTTTTGATCAATTTGGTGTCTTCGGCAAAGTTGTAGGTATTGTTGAGGAAAAAGGTACCCAAAAAAAAGGCCGATTTTTGATTAACATTTTTCACAATAACTCAATTTCCCAAAAAACGTATGTTTTGATTTTCGAGATTTTTTTAATATGTTTTAGGAGACAAAACCCCGCATCTTTTGAGCCATAGAAAGGTATGGTCAAAAAATCTGCCGCCGAGTTATGATTTTTTGAAAAAATAGTGATCTTCGGAAAAAATCTAAATTTCACACAAAAAAAATTGACCCATTTTTTGCCTTCCTCACTGAGGTAAGGCTATAATGCTGCTCTAAAAATGATTTTTTTATTAAAAGCTCGAAGACCCACCTTCATGTATACATATCGACTCAGAATCGAAAACTAAACAAAGGTCTGTGTGTGTATGTTTGTGTGTATGTGTGTGTGTATGTATGTATGTGACCAAAATTCTCACTGAGTTTTCTCAGCACTGGCTGAACCGATTTTGACCAAACCAGTTGCCATCGGCTTAGTATAGGGTCCCATACATCGATATTGAATTGTTTGAAGTTTCCATAACTAGTTCAAAAGTTATGTATAAAAATGTGTTTTCTTATATATCCGGATCTCATTTATATGCATGTAAACGATGTCCGGATGCATCACCCGACCCATTCTTGTTTAGGTAATCGAGAGACCTTTTCAACGAGTCCACAACATTGAAGATCTGGCAACCCTGTTTCGAGTTATGACCACTTAAAAATATTTATGTACTTTTTTGAAGCCGGATTTCAATTAAATGTATGCAAACAATGTCCGGATCCATTATCCGACCCATCGTTGATTAGATAATCGAAAACCTTTTCCAACGAGTCTACAACATTGATAATCTGGCAACCCTGTCTCGAGTTATGACCACTTAAGTGACATTTATGTACTTTTTTGAAGCCGGATCTTAATTAAATGTATGCAAACGATGTCCGGATCCATCACCCGACCCATCGTTGGTTACGTAATCGAGAAACCTTTTCAACGAGTCCACAACATTGAAGATCTGGTAACCCTGTCTCGAGTTATGACCATTTAAGTGATATTTGTGTACTTTTTTGGTGGATTTAAAAAAAAACTAGATAAAATGTGTGTCCAAACCCGTCGAATCACTAACAGTTGGTAAAGATTGAGAAAGGCACTTAAGTGGATTAAGTTAGTTTTTTATGTAAAATTAAATTTGCAATCAACAATTACAATATGTTACATATTTTTTTGATGAAGGGCTCCGTTTTCAAGTTTGATGTTAACGAAATATTTGCAGTTTTTTTTTTATTTTTGAAAATAGTGAACACGAGACCATGAGACCATAAAAAATGCAAATATTTCGCTAAAATCTTACTTTTGGTGTCTATATCTTGAAAACGAAGCCTTTCATCAAAAAATCTGTTAAGAACTTTTCGATTGCAAATTTAATTTTACCTACAAAAAGAATGAGTAATTTTTTTGCATGAAATTTCGATTTTTTCCAAAAATCACTATTTTTTCAAAAAATAATTGCTTGGCGGCAGATTTTTTTACCATACTTCTCTTTGGCTCAAAAGTTGCCCGTTTTTGTCCACCAAAAAATATTTAAAAATATAGAAAATCAAAAAATACGTATTTTGGGATATGAGTTTTGGTGAAAAAATGTTAATTAAAAAATCGGCATTTTTCCGTGTACCTATTTTTTCTTAATAGTCCTCAACGATACCTACACCTTTGCCGAAGACACCAAATTGATCAGAAAATTCACCCAAAAGTTACAGATTCATGAATATACAGCAATTCCATTTGAAAAGAGCCTCAACCGAAAAAAAGTTCTCCGATCGGGCTCAAAATTTTTCTGGGGGTTACTAGGCCGAAAAAATTAAACCCGTATTTTTTTGTTTGACCATTAGGGTGACCTACATCGTGCTAGGGAGGTTCAAAATATGGCAATTTTCGTCATTTTTCGCAAAAACTCCGCGTCATTTCGATCAATTTTAGTTGCCTAAGCCTCAAAAATTAGTTTGGCTATTTGAGAAATATAGTAAAAAGTTTCAAAAATCTAGCTAACCATTTGAAAAAGTTGTATGAAAACATAAAATGGCGTTTTAACCGTGTCTGGACCAAAGAGCCTATGTCTGAAAATATTGTTATCGAATTCCTCGGTAAATTTCACATAACATATTTAAAAATTGGCGATGCCGAACCGTACGTTTCCGAGATATGTTTTATGACGCACCACGCGCAAAAAAAAGGAAAATGATGAAAATGGCAAAAAAAAACAACTTTTTTCACTAAAACTGCGATAACTTTAAAATTTCCGAGGAATTCGATAAAAATATTTTCTTACATAGACTCTTTGGTCCAGACTCGGTTTAAAAGCCATTTTATGTTTTCATACGACTTTTTTAAATGTTAAGCTAGATTTTTGAAACTTCTTACTATTTTTCTCAAATAGCCAAACTAATCACTTTTCTTTTGCGGCTGGGACAGCTTAAGTCAAATAAAATGGCACGGAGATATGATTTTTTTAAGTGAAGAAAGTTGCCATTTTTCGAACCACCCTAGCACGATGTAGGTCACCCTAATGGCCTAACAAAAAAATACGGGTCTAGTTATTTCGGCCAAGGAACCCCCAGAAAAATTGCTGATTTTATATGTTGAAACTTTTATGGTCAACTGCTTTACTGAGATTTCTGACTTACTAGTTTTATTTTTTGTTTTTAGTTTAAAATTACCACGTTTTGCTATTTTTGAATACATTTATCAAGTTTAATTTACTATGTAACACTTCCACTCAACAAAAAAGCACATAAAATTGAATCACTTCCCTTGGAAATTGCGCATTTCAGCACACCGATTCTGTCCCAGCTAAATTCGCTTTTTCAAGTGCACTTTTTCCTCCCCACTTTAGTGATATCCTTTACCGTGAGCAAACTTCATTTTACAATTTTGCCCTCCCAAAACGAGGCGAACGTCTGCAGAGAGTTGTATCTCTCAGCTTCCTGGCGACATCACCCTCGTCCTGGAAATGGAACGAAAAGTGTGCCCTCGACACTTTGCTCAATTTTAAGGAAAAACCAACACTACACCACACACACTAACCAAACTCCCTTCCTTCCCCCCCCCCCCAATTGCCTCGCCTCTGGAAAAGTCACGCGAGTTTTTCCCGCAAAGTCATGTGTGAGCTTCCGATTTTTTTCGTCTTCCTTTCTTGCCCCACTGAATTGGATTGGATTGGAAGCATTTCCGGTGCTTCTCAGACCGACACAACCGTGTATGACGAGATCGTGAGAGGAAAACGACACACACACACTTGAGGAAGAAAAGTGGCACTTTTCTGCCCCCCCGCAACCTCAACATCAACCCCTAGATAGATATCTTGCTCTCAGTTCGATGTATTTCGGAGGGGGGAGGAAAGTCCTCGAAAATAATGGCTTCAAGAGAGCGCCTTTCGGTGAAAACTTTTAAGCAATTTGCCATTGAGAAGTAGAGCTTCCACAACCACCAGTATCGGAGAGGACAACGACGGTGGTATCGTTTCGACAAAGTGTTGATAATTTTATCGACACTCGGAGGTTTTTTTTTTCGTTGGGATATCCGGCGACGATGAAGTTGTGGTGGGTTATTCTACGTTATGTCAGTTTGCTCTACTGCTCTAGTTTCTGTTATTGCGTCAGTAGGAAGTTTGCTTATTCGCGGAAAATGGGGAATTTTCAATGGCAGTTTGAAAGTTTGTCAGTAAATTTGATAGCAATTCAATGGAATGCTTTGAGGGGAGGTTTTATTATTACCGCAATTGAAAAATTATCTGAGTGTTCTTAAATATAATTTTATTTGTTGTTTTTTGACATTTGAATTTGGTCGCTAGGTTCTATGCCAATTTGAAACCTAGATAAGTATGGAAAAAAACTACTCCAGAAGTCGTGAATTTCGTACCATGAAAACGTGAATATCGCGATTTTTACTTTACGAATGTTTGAACTATGGAAATTTTGGATGAATAAACCAGAAGCCATGAATTTATATGGTTTTTATGAATGCATGAAAAGCACGATTAAGAACATCCCGATAAAAATTTTACGATTTAAAGTTTCTGCATGCATGAAAAATCGTAAAATTATGAATAGGGTACGTTATCCATTAGTGGACCCCTTTCCTATAGTGGACCCTCTGAAGGGTTTTTGATGAAAAATTCAATACAATCACAATTTCAAGCGTGTTTTTGTCTACAAATAATTTATTTGGCATGTTCAGCATCATTTAAATCAATGTTGATTGATATTGAATTGTCCTTTTCACCAAAATAAGTGTTTTCAGTTTGACATCTGAAATCAGCCATGGCCACTAGCATTTTCACAACAAAACTGCATTTATATTTTATGATTGAATTAATAATCCAATAATTTTTGACTGATTATTTAACTTCAGCAAGTCGAAATAATGTATGTTTGATCTAATCTAATCTAATCTAATCTAATCGAACACAAGCGCAGCCAGTCCGAAGAAAGCATCCTGGAAGAACTTGGGGTTAGATTACGCCCCAAGTTCTTTCTTGTCAATATTAATTATTGCAGTACACTTGAGAAGATGTATTGCATAAATTAAAGCGGACAGGCCTACTGCGTTGCATTAACCGCAGAGACAGATTCTGTGAACGGAGCACATTTCACAGAATCTACAGGGGAGGAAGGATGCGTGGACATACCGTACCAAACGCTCCTGTTTACAGTTTCATATGTGTTTTGTATAATGTGTTAAGTGTAAAATATAGTGTGGTTATAAAATCAATTAAATATAATAATGCAATATAATGATCATTTAATAAAATCCCTTCACCTATATATAATAACCACGCACCCAAGCACACAAACAGCGACACAAAAGAAATGAAAATGAGCATGCAAAAACAAGACAGCGCGTCCCCGTAGTTAGCGCACTAATCGCAAGTCGAAATAATGTATGTTTGAGGAACTTTACTAAAATAAAGCGAAGAACTGCTCATTTTCTAGCAAGAATTAGGGGGGTCCAATATAGGACAACGAAAATCCAAACTTTTCCAAAAGTGGACCCCTGTTAATGAAACCTTCAAAAATGAAGAAAACTGTATATTTAAGCAAAAGTTTATCTTAAACATACAATAAATGCATGTTGTTATCAACCTAAACGAATATTTTTTCAATTATGAGTATAAATATAGCTGTTTTCATGTTATAAGTACCAAGAATGCTGAAGCCGTAAAAATTACAATTAATCAAAACTATAGTCAATTATGCTTAACTGAAGCATCATAATTGCAGTTTGAAATTATATTTTATAATAATAAATCAAGAACAAAACATTTTTTTAAATAAACATGCTTAGTTTTATCAGCAACTGTAAACAAATCTTTTGTTTAGTTTCGGTCAACCATTCATGTAATTAATATGAAAAAATGTGCATCAAAATTACTTTTTTTAATTATTTTTATGTTTACAGTGAGTTTTGAAACCTTTTCTCTAATTTTTTTCGGAAATAAATGTGTTTAAATGTCTGTTAGGTTTTTTGTGGTTTAAAGCTGAATTTGTTAACAAAACATATTTGTTTTTGATAAAAAGTGAGCAAAATCCATCTTTTATTCATTATATATATCATTAGACCTACACCATGCATCAAAACATCAAATATCGGTTCAATTTGGTATAAAAAAAACAGTTTGCCTATAGTGGACCCCGGTCCACAATCGGATTATGGACCCGGGTCCACTATAGGAAAAGGGGGTCCATAACAGGAAAAAAAACTTTTTTTTCAAATGGCTATTTTTCTGCTCAAAAACAAATAAACGAATGAAACAAATAGTCAAAATTGTTCAAAAGACTTCAGTTTTCATTGTATTGTACAAAGGGTTATGAAAAAAGCTTAAAATATTGAAAATTTGTGAAAAATGTGCTTCGGCTCTACTAGGGGGTCCACTAATGGTTAAAATACCCTATTATTCATAAATTCATAAAGTTTAGCCATACCTTCATGAAAATCAGTTATGAAAAGTGATATTCATGATTTCATGATCGAAAACTTCTAAATGTTCGTAAAACTATGTTTGTCTTAAACAAAAATTATAAATTCATGATTTTTTATCCACGATTTCTTGAATAAAATTCATGAAGTCATGAAAAGTACCACGAAATCATGAATCCAATTATTCACGAATTCATGAATCGAAATTCATGATTGCTTGCACTATTTTTTTTGCGTGCAGCATAAACCAAAGTTGATACAAATGATACTATTTGATTTTTTTTTTTTCAAGAAATTACATTTTATTGCTTTGAAAGTTTTCTTTATAATGCTATTTTTGAATTTCAACAATCAAACAACCGATCAAGTATACCGTTTCGAAGTCATTGCAGTTCTTAATGTTTTTTTAAGTAGCTTTTTTCATTTTTTAAAATAGTGCCCTTGTTTGTGCATTATTGAAAATAAACTTTTTGCAATTCCGTCGTGAAACTACTTACTTTTCCTGTCATTCTTGAACGACGAAATAGCCTACTTTTCTGTACCAAAAATAACAGAATCGAGTAGCAACACTTTTCAAAATAAATGCTGAAAAGTTCTACTTTTCAGCACTGAAATGGGTGCTGAAAAGTTGAACTTTTCAGAACTTGTTTCGAAAAGTAACACTTTTCTACATTTTTTTTATTCAAACGATTTATTGACAAAATACATGAAAATTTGACATAAAATTTCACTCAATGAGTGTTTTTTCGGAATTGCAAAAAATGTTGTATGGAACTCGTTGCAAAACATGATTTTTTCAGCACTCTTCGTATTTATCCAACTCGGTGAACCTCGTTGGATAAATGTACGACTCGTGCTGAAAAATCCTCTTTTTGCAACTTGTTGCATAAACTACTATTATTGATACGACCTTTGATTGCTGTGATATTGCCAGATACAAAAAACAGGAAAAAATAGATTTTCTCGGTGTTGCCCAAATAAGCTTTCGTTTTTTGAACACCGATAACTCGGGAATAAACGATCCGATTCTCGACTTTGGAAATTTTGTGATATTTCAAAACAAAATCATTCCAAACTATTGAAAAGGGAAAAAATAATGAATTTTGATCTATTGAGAAGTTATTCCTTTTTAAAATTTAAGGATTGATTTTGTTAAATTTTTTAAAAGATCGCAAAATTCAACAAATGTTTCATTTTTAAATGTTAAAAATTGGACTATTAGGCAAAACTGGTAAATTTTTACTTGGACAAACATAGGAACTACATACAGGTCAGACTTAATTATCCGATTCCTCGATTATCCAAAGTTTCGATTATTCGAAGTTTCACAGTTGTCTTCCAGACAGCGCTGGAATCAGACGTGCGTGTCAGTGCACAGCTTACAGTTCAAGGTCATTTGATTTTTATCGAGAAACGATGGAACCACGGAAAGCGTTCACTCTGAGATTACATTTCGGAGTAGGTACCCGGAAACCAAAGGAAGCAGAAATTTTCCAGTTCTTCCGGAAACAAGGATGGACCAGCAGTGACTTGAGTGCGATGTACCGGAAAGACCATAGCCTGTACGTCCAGTTCAAGTCGGCCAAGGGAATGGGAGAAGCCTTTTCTAGGTTAGGTCCGGAAACATGGTGTCGATCGAAATCCCAAAATAAAATTCCCTGACTTTTCCCTGACCTCTCCAGACCATTATTTTTTTTTATTTTCTATTTTTTACTAACATACATACTCCAAACAATGGTTTCATGCATTTTCCTTTTTGAATATTGGAAATTTAAGATATTGAAAAACTTCAATGACCTTTTTTTATTTTTAAACGATGGATTCTGCAAAAACTTAAAAACTTTTTTTTATTTTGTCAATCTTTTTTTTCTTATCGAACATCCAAAATGAGCAACTATAAAATTGTTCTGTGTTTTTTTATTTGGTGATGCCATTTTAAATGTTGCCCTTTACCAAAAACTCTAGAGATTTTTTTTAATGGGTAGCTTACTGGACCTTTAAAAAAAAAAACTCTGGAAATAATAAATAATTACAATTGTTGCAAATTTCAAATTGCGATTAGTTAGTTTCACTTCATTTACTAAAGAAAATTTAAAGTTAAAAGTTTTCAAAAAAAATCAATTGAAAATTTGAATTAAAGGCCGATGTCATTTTTGATTGTGTTTTTATAAAAAAAAACTAAAGGTTTTGGAGACAAAACCTTGAAAAATATGTAATTTTGAAGAACCTTAAGAAAGATCAAAACAAAACTGAAAAACTTAGAAAAATATACAATTAAATGTGAATTTTTCAAGTACATGTTTACGGTCATTTTCAACAATGATTGTATTTAAAGTAAACGGTTTTCTGGATATTTGAACAAAACATCTTCTTAAATAATTTCACAAAAAAAGATTTTTGCTATAAAATTTTAAAAATGGTTTCTACCTTGACCAGAGCCTACAGACGATAATTCACACGATCAATACATTTTATAAAATAAAAACAAAATACAACCTGCTCGAGCTTTTCAAAAAGTCATTATTTATCAAACTTAGATATTTGGGTGTTTTGGAATAGATTCCAAATTTAAACTCGATCTGACCACGGGAACTCCTCCTTGTAACCCCTTGAATGTTGTTTGGCAAAAATATGTAAGGCCGATGCAAATATTTAAAAGTTTTTGTCCCTCGGCCCTGGCAGAGGTCAAGGGGGCAAAAAAATTAAATAACAAGCCATAGTCTTCACATTTAAATGAAAAAAGTGTCTTAAATGCATTTTACACTAGTTCAGTTGTTTTGCAATCATTAGTTTTCAAAAAATCTAAGATCTGACAAAAACAAAAGTTGTATCGAAAAAAAAGATTTTGCATCGAAAATTTTCAAAAAATCTTTAGATTTTTTAATAAACCCAAACATGCTAAAAATGATTTTAAACGCAGGAGAATGTATTTTAATTTGATTTCAGCTGGTTGCACTTGAACTTTCATTGAAATTTTAAAGTTTATTGCAAAAAAATTTTTGCCCCTGATTTTCGGGCCAATTTTGAAGGGGGTGACAAAAACTTTTAAAAATATTTGTACCAGCCTAAAATGTAGTTGTACAATACCATATTTTATAAATTCTTGAACTCTCAAATTCCGTTATTCAGAATTGATACGGAGAAATCGAAAAAAAATCCGCGCCATCTTAAAAGATATTTTAAATAATTTCAATTTTGTAATCTCAAAACGCAGAATCTTGAATCACTGAAAATGTGTTTTTGCTAGGATTAGGTAAACTAGACGGAAAAGCCAAAACAAACATTTTGGCAAAAAAAAAATCAAAAATTTTACCATTTAGAAATTTAGAGCTAATAACAGAATGAAATCTTAATAAAAAAAAATAAAATTGTAATAAATCCTCAATCTTGAAATGTTAAAATAAAGATACAGTTCATACTCGATGATCTTACCAAAGCGTCACTTAGGAAAATCGAAGCAAATTTTTCTATATCTTCTTCTCAAAATTTATCTAACCGAAAAAACTAAAAAAAAAACTTTAAACTTTATCAGGTTTTCTGTAAGGCCGATGCAAATATTTAAAAAAGTTTTTGTCCCTCGGCCCTGGCCGAGGTCAAGGGGGGGGGGGGGCAAAAAAATAAAAAATATAAAAATTTAAATAACAAGCCAAAATCTTCACAATTAAATGAAAAAGGTGTTTTAAAATGCATTTTACACTAGTTCAGTTGTTTTGCAATCATTTGTTTTCAAAAAATCTAAGATCTGACAAAAACAAAAATTGTATCGAAAAAAAAGATTTTGCATCGAAAATTTTCAGAAAATCTTAAGATTTTTTAATAAACCCAAACATGCTTAAAATGATTTTAAACGCAGGAGAATATATTTTAATTTGATTTCAGCTGGTTGCCCTTGAATTTTCATTGAAATTTTGAAGTTTATTGTAAAAATATTTTTTTTGCCCCCTGATTTTTCTGGCCAATTTTGAAGAGGGGGTGACAAAAACTTTTAAAAATATTTGTACCATTTGGCAGCATTCAAGAACTTAGGAATTAAAGAATTTAAGAATTTAAGAATTTAAGAATTTAAGAATTTAAGAATTTAAGAATTTAAGAATTTAAGAATTTAAGAATTTAAGAATTTAAGAATTTAAGAATTTAAGAATTTAAGAATTTAAGAATTTAAGAATTTAAGAATTTAAGAATTTAAGAATTTAAGAATTTAAGAATTTAAGAATTTAAGAATTTAAGAATTTAAGAATTTAAGAATTTAAGAATTTAAGAAGAATTTAAGAATTTAAGAATTTAAGAATTTAAGAATTTAAGAATTTAAGAATTTAAGAATTTAAGAATTTAAGAATTTAAGAATTTAAGAATTTAAGAATTTAAGAATTTAAGAATTTAAGAATTTAAGAATTTAAGAATTTAAGAATTTAAGAATTTAAGAATTTAAGAATTTAAGAATTTAAGAATTTAAGAATTTAAGAATTTAAGAATTTAAGAATTTAAGAATTTAAGAATTTAAGAATTTAAGAATTTAAGAATTTAAGAATTTAAGAATTTAAGAATTTAAGAATTTAAGAATTTAAGAATTTAAGAATTTAAGAATTTAAGAATTTAAGAATTTAAGAATTTAAGAATTTAAGAATTTAAGAATTTAAGAATTTAAGAATTTAAGAATTTAAGAATTTAAGAATTTAAGAATTTAAGAATTTAAGAATTTAAGAATTTAAGAATTTAAGAATTTAAGAATTTAAGAATTTAAGAATTTAAGAATTTAAGAATTTAAGAATTTAAGAATTTAAGAATTTAAGAATTTAAGAATTTAAGAATTTAAGAATTTAAGAATTTAAGAATTTAAGAATTTAAGAATTTAAGAATTTAAGAATTTAAGAATTTAAGAATTTAAGAATTTAAGAATTTAAGAATTTAAGAATTTAAGAATTTAAGAATTTAAGAATTTAAGAATTTAAGAATTTAAGAATTTAAGAATTTAAGAATTTAAGAATTTAAGAATTTAAGAATTTAAGAATTTAAGAATTGAAGAATTTAAGAATTTAAGAATTTAAGCATTTAAGAATTTAAGAATTTAAGCATTTAAGAATTTAAGAATTCAAGATTTTAAAAATAATATTTATTTTTTGATCTCTTGATTGTTTTTATTTAATTTTTTATTTTTGAATATTGATATCTTTGATTTTTTTTTATAAGTTGAAAGTAATTATATCTCTCTTAATAATTTTTTTAAATTAAAATTGCTACCGCGCGAAATCCGCGCCAAATTCACGCCGTCCGTAACAACCCTGTTTATTCCATAAATTTTTGTTTTATTTCTGTAATTCTTGAATTTAATTTTTAATTCCATTTCACCATCACTATTTTGCTTACATTTTAGAATACACAAAATTAGATTACTTTGGATCCATTTTAAATCATATTTCATTTTAATTCTGAGAAAAATACAAATTTAGAAAACGAATATTAAATAGAAATTTTGGAAAATTTTCTAACCTTGCAATTTTTTTAGAATTTTAGAATAAAAATTTGAAAAAAATAAGAAATCACCAATTCCAAAATATCAGAAATTCAGAATTTTCAAAATTTAGAATCTTTATTAGAGTGTAACAAAAATGACTTTTTGGCGGGCATTCAGGGGTTTGTTCCGGTGGGCATCTAGAGCCCAAATCCCAAATATGAGCTTGATTGGACGTAACAGGAGCTGGCGCTTCGCCCTTCAATTTTAAATGGGATTTAACCCGTAAAAAAAGATTTGTTCAAAAATGACAATTTTTGAGGCATTTTAGCCACCAATGCGTTTGCCAAAAACATCACTGGCGTGTAGCCAGATCCTTGCGCATCTTTTGGTATATATAACATTGAAGTTTGGAGCACCCTGGAGCTTGGTACAGACCTTCAAAGTTTAGCATTTTTTCGAAAAATTGTTCCCAGCAAAAACAAATGGCGTATCGGGCGTCGCGAGGTGCGACACATATCTTTTTTGCCGGGGACGATTTTTCGAAAAATTGCCATACTTTGAAGGTCTGTACCGAGCTCTAGGATGCTCCAAACTTCAATGTTATATATACCTGGAATACATTCAAATACATCATCAAGGGCAAATTTTCAAAAAGAAATGAAATTTTGTTGTAATATTTTTAAGATCATCGAATTTCCCTGACCCAGCTAAAAATTCCCTGACTTTCCCTGACTTTTCCAGGTCAAATAAAATTCCCTGACAATTCCAGGTTTTCCCTGACTTTTCCAGAAATCGACACCATGGGAAACCACGTTTTCGTACAGTGATGGAACAGCGGCGGATGTTACGGTAGCGGATGCTGGAGGCGTATCGAAATATGTTCGTATTTTCGGATTACCACCGGAGGTTGAGGATGATCGGATTAAGGAGGTTCTGGAAAAATACGGAAATGTTCAACAGCTGAATCGGGAGCGATACGGTGCGGAAACTGGATTCCCAATTTGGAGTGGTGTTCGTGGAGTGTTTATGGAGGTGATCGATGCGATACCAGCTCAGGTTAGGATTCAGGGATTAAACACAAGGATTTACTACGAATGGTTGAGTGATAAATGTTTCGTGTGTGGTTCAAAGGATCATTTAAAGGCAAATTGTAAGTATCGAGGAAAAGTGCTAGAGAATCCAACCAACTCGTCAAAAAAGGCTAGCTCATTCGCGAGTGTATTAGTAGAGTGTTTGACACCTTCCCAGCAGCCAGACAAACCGTTGTCTGGTGGCTCAAGAGTGAGCATGAGCATGGTTGACTGCCAATGAGCTGCTACTCCGTTATTGACAGATCAGCTGAAGTTAAACAATGAATCAAAAATGATCAGTGGGAGCCAACCATCCGTTCACTGTTTAACCTCTGAAGATCTCTACTTTATTAGTCAATACCGGCGCCCTCCCAAGAAGCCTGCAGTTCAACGAAAGGGAGGAATGTTAGTCCGATAGTTGAAGTTGCAGACTCATCAAGCACACAGTTTTTCGCTATATACTTGTTGATACCGCTTGAGACCGTTGAATCCACAGCATCTCCTTCAAGCATCACGTGATTATTATTTTTGGGTTAGTAGGATAAGGTATTGGCTTTTCGATGCCTCCCGAGCTACGATGCTATGGGGAGGACTTTCATAACAGACCCGTCGGCGAGCCTTCCGAGCAACGATGCTATGGGAAGGTCTTTTGGTTAACACACAAAGTCACTCACACACAATTATTTCACTCCACTATTAATTAATCCAAAATGTCAGTGCGTCTTTCGATCATTATATAGAAATGGCTTTTTCACCATTCAAAATAAAACCTTATTCAAAACATTATACACAATTTACCCGACGCCGTGCCTTCCGATCAACGATGATATAGGAAGGGCTTTGAAAATCACGAAACAATTAATTAAGATCTCAAAAAAAAAAAATCACAAAAAAACACCAATTACTCAACGAAAATTACGCTCAAGACACAAATAATTCAGTAAGTCATGCTATTATTCGATCACCACAATCACTCACCCCTAACGAACAGCGACATAAAAGCACACACAAAAAATAACCTGCATAATCACGATTTCGCGTCCCCACTTCCAGCGCACCAATGATGCTATTATTCGATTAGCACAATCACTCATCCGATACGAACAGCGACACAAAAGCACACCAAAAAATTAACCTGAATATTCACGATTTCGCGTCCCCACTTCCAGCGCACCAATGATGCTATTATTCGATTAGCACAATCACTCATCCGATACGAACAGCGACACAAAAGCACACCAAAAAATTAACCTGAATATTCACGATTTCGCGTCCCCACTTCCAGCGCACCAATGATGCTATTATTCGATTAGCACAATCACTCATCCCATACGAACAGCGACACAAAAGCACACCAAAAAATTAACCTGAATAATCACGACTTCGCGTCCCCACTTCCAGCGCACCAATGATGCTATTATTCGATTAGCACAATCACTCATCCCATACGAACAGCGATAAAAAAGCACACCAAAAATTAACCTGAATAATCACGACTTCGCGTCCCCACTTCCAGCGCACCAATGATGCTATTATTCGATTAGCACAATCACTCATCCCATACGAACAGCGACACAAAAGCACACCAAAAAATTAACCTGAATATTCACGATTTCGCGTCCCCACTTCCAGCGCACCAATGATGCTATTATTCGATTAGCACAATCACTCATCCCATACGAACAGCGACACAAAAGCACACCAAAAAATTAACCTGAATAATCACGACTTCGCGTCCCCACTTCCAGCGCACCAATGATCGTTGTCTGGTGGCTCAAGAGTGGAAGACAAACAACAAGTAACTCCAAAACTACACCCAGAACTGAGCATCGGCATACGAAAGAATAAAGAGCACGATTCGGTAGTAAAATGGTACTGTGTGCGGACTGAGAGGATAAATCCCGAAATTACCGAGAGTACTTTACTCATGGTTCATTTTCCAAAAAAGTTCATCTATCAAAAAAAATAAAGTACCAGTACCGAGACTCGAACTCAAGACCTTCGGCATATTGAACCGTGCCTTTGCCGTTTGGGCCACCATGGTTCGGTGACTAAGTGGCGGTCGTTTGTCCATATGTTTTATGTTTTATGTTTTATATGAGGGAAAAGCCCGTTTGAGTGGAACGCCTACCGATGGGTCCTTCTCAAATAGGCACAAAACCTCTTATTTTTTTATTATCAACAGATTTTACAATCCAAATGACATAGAGGATATATACAATCAAACTTAAGCTAACAAACTAAACTAGCACAATGTAAAAAATAAATAAATAAATAAATAAATAAATAAATAAAACTAACTAAAAATAAACCGGTCTAAACCTTTGTCAAAACACATATGCTTCCCTGAGAAAATTAAAAATATCATGCTTCAGACGGGGACGAGACAAATGGAAATCGAAAAAGGGTAACAACGTTCAAAACCCTGCACATACTAGAAACAGGTTCATTGAAGGCATAATTTGTACGGGCTCCAGGTATAACGAGAAAAGAGTGTGAGCGAAGCACCCGGCGTCTAATGTTGACGTTCAGTTCACTCGTAAGAAAAGGACAGTTGATGTTTGATCGGAAAAGGTCAGCAACAAAAAAGGCTTTAGCAGCTTCTCTACGAACACTCAAAGGATCAAGGTGGAGCATAGAGCAACGAGTTTCGTAATTTGGACACTCACCAAGATGTCTTAAAGCAAATCTTGTAAATTTACGTTGAATCGCTTCGATTCGTCCAATGTCATTATGATAATATGGAGCCCACACAACTGAACCGTACTCTAGGGTGGAGCGAACTAAGGAAAGATAGAGAATTTTTAGGCAATTGACGTCGCGAAAATATTTGGTCATTCTAAAAATCATTCCTAGCTGTTTAGAAGCCTTCGAGCACAAATAGGAAATGTGGTTTTTAAAAGAAAGCTTCGAATCCAACAACACGCCTAAATCCTTGACAAAAGAGTCACGAGTAAGTGGGTTACCAAGAACATATACATATAAGCCACTCATAGGATGAACTGTTCCGATGAACGAATGAACACGCTAGAGGACTATACTCTCGCAATATAGCACTTTCCTCACGTTTCTTTTCGCGAGGACTATCCCCTCGTTCTTTAACTTTGTTTGCAGCATACACAAACGAGGGACCACCGTCTTATCCAAGTGATAAGAAACCATTCCGATTCGAGAAAGGGAAGCTAATAATAGACGAAGAATTTGCGAAATACTGGGACGACCGAGATGAATTAATACTGAAAAAAGAGCAGCAGCAGCCAAGATACTACAGGATAATGATGTAATGAACCCCATTTATTTACTTTTGTAAATATTTAATTTTGAGCAAATAAAAAGATTTTTAGAAAAAAAAAGATTATCCGAAGTTTTGTATAGGGCCTCGGATAATCAAATCACAAAAACAAAAAATATATTTTCGCTTTTTCTCTTTTTTTTCTTTGACATAAATTTTGAGTTTCGTGACCTCATTTTAGTCAAATTTGAATAGTTGATTGTTGTAATAAATAATGAAATTCATTTGTTCAATATTTCGGCACCGCCATATTGGCCACCATCTTGAAATTAATAATTCTAGTTTCGGGGTCATATTTAAGCTCAACAATCTTAAATAAGACAATTTTTTTCTTGATTCGATTATCCGAAGTTTTGATGATACGAAATGAAATTTTTCCGAGGCCTTCGGATAATTCCTTAAAAATTATCTTAAAATGGCTTCAACTTGACAACGGCGCAATATGTTAATATTTCACTTGAGTACTTTTTGATTGCACATATGATTTTGCATTAAAAATTATGTCAAAATTTTTGTTTATTCACCCAGAACTGGGTATCGGCATACGAGAGGATAAAGAGCACGATTCAGTAGTAAAATGGTACTGTGTGCGGACGGAGGGGATAAATCCCGAAATTACCGAGAGTACTTTACTCATGGTTCATCTTCAAAAAAAGTTCATCTAACAAAAAAAAAGTACCGGTACCGAGACTCGAACCCAAGACCTTCGGCATATTGAACTGTGCCTTTGCCGTATGGGCCACTATGGCTTGGTAACTAAGTGGCGGTCATTTGTCCACATAAGCCACTCAATAGGATGAACTGTTCCAATGAACGAATGAACACGCGAGAGGACTTTACTCACGCAAAATAGTATTTTCCTCACGTTTCTTTTCGTGAGGACTATCCCCTCGTTCTTTAACTTTGGGTGTTCCTTCTTCGTTTTTTTAAAATATCATTATTTAAAAAAATGATTTTTTGCCTATTTAAACATTCTCTTAAACCATGGCATCCCATTATTGTTTTAAATAACAAAATAATAATTTTAAAAATCAGCAAAAAAATATTAATATGAAAAAAAATATGATTCGATATGGCGTTTTTGGGCCTGCGAAAAAAAGTTTCAGTCTGGTAAAAAAAAAAAAAAAACTAAAATTTGAATAAAGTTTGATTTCATAGTGAATTTTTTGTTTAATTCAATCAAAATATGCATTTCTTTAAGTTTGAAAAAAATTAAAAAAAATTTAAGGATGAAACCGAATTTGGGAATAATAAAATCAAATAAAAACCATTTTAGCTTATATCTGCAAGCCCATGCATCCAATTGAAATGGGGTCAAAGACAAAATTATTGGAAATTGGACGAGCTTTCCGGTAAAAATATTTTCGAGACTGAAAAATCAAGTCTGTCATATAGAAATTGCCAAAAACCATCAAAAACCCTATTTTTTCAACATTTTTATTTTTAAAACCGCTGTAACTTCACAAGGATTGGACTTAGGACAATGGTCAATATGGAGACTTTTATGTACAATTGTCTGGAGAATCGACTCTCGTGTTCGGTTTTTGAAAATTTTGACGTTTAGAGCACTTTTGAAAAAACAGTTTCAGTAAATGATTTTTGTATTTTTTTAGGTGAGTTGCTCCATCCTGCATTTTTTGTGAGTTTTTGTAACATCTTAGGCTATTTCCACAAAATAATTGAGCGAAAAAAATCGTGGGCTCACCTTCAAATTTGACTTTTAAACTTATAAATCAAAAAATCTCATAAAAGTGGAGTGCTTTTTTCTTTCAGTGTATTTTTTTCGGAAAGCCCGTCAAATTTCCTACAAGTTTGTCTCAGACCACTTTTTGATACGATGCAACGGCTTCGAGATACAGCAATATTTAAATTACGAAACACAAAAATATTGAAAACACGTACGCCCTTCTAAAATTTCATTATCCAGTATTACTGGCGCCATCTAATCTAATCTAATCAGACCCTAGCGCATCCAATCTTTCGAAGGGATCCTGGAGAGTGCCTTAGGTTAGATGACGCCTAGCACTCTTCTTGTCATTTATTAACATTTGCTTTTCCAGTATTACTGGCGCCATATACACAAAAATGGCTTTTATAGGCCTAGGATAACATGTCTACAAAGTTTCATTGAAATCGGAGAGGGTCGAGAAAAAAGTACCTAAAAAAATCCTGTTTTGGGCTGGAATTGCTCACTAGTAAAAGGCTGTTTTTAACTGAATTAGAGTAATTCAAAAACTCAGTAGGAAGACGGTATGCAATGTTATTTTTTTTTTTCAAAAGTTTAACAAAATAGTTGGATTATGTAATGATTTGCTGTTTGTGGTATGATGTGCATACAGACCCTAAATTAATTGTTTGCCGAACTCGTTAAAAACAATCATGAAAAAAAATGTATTTATGAGCAATTTTTTGGTTATATTTTTCAACATCATTGCAATAAATTAGAAAAGTTAAAAAAAACTTATAATCCTGAAAAATCTGGAATAATATAATGTTTCAAAAAATACTCACCGAAAGTACATGAGCGAGACGACGGTGTGGAGCAGCATGTTGACCAGGTGGTACCCGGCCGGCTCCAACCCGTGCAGCAGATAGTTCCACCGGAACGTCAGCACACACAGGGGCCGGTATGATTTATGGCTTTGTTCCTGGAAAAAATACAGACAGAGAAAAGGAAAAATTGAGCTTACTTCCGATTTTATTTTGGCTGTGGGTGGTTACGGTGTGTACGTGTTGCGCAGGGAAAACTAAAATTAATAAATCGCTTGAGAATAATTTATATCCGACCCGCCAAAAAACTGATCATCGTGGGCGCCTTTTGCCGCTTTTGGGTCTTGTGGTGGCCAGGGGCAATAAAACCGGGAAAACCAAGGGGCCTTCTTTTTTACGAGCCAGTAATATTGCGGTGGACGAGACCCCGAGAGGATAATTCCTTCGATACGGAGATAATATCCTCGCTCGGAAAAGCCTCGGAAAAGTGGAAAACGACAATAATAATCCACACGAGAATAGCTTTTTATTGCACACCACTCTTTTTGCTGTTGTTGTTGTAGGTGGTACGAGGATTATGATATTTTTGGCTGAAATTGGACCGAAAGTCAACCTGACCAACGATCTCATCAAGCCAAGCGTCACGTCCAGCAGCAGCATTTCAGCAGGAGCACCCTGGAGGCAAATAATAATTAACTTTTCTTGTGTTCTGGTGCTGGTTTCCAGGGCAACACGGTTTGGATAAGATGACGGAATTACAGCTTCCTGTCGATGGTCGAGAATTAAGCTCGCGGTGATCTTTTGCGAAAGAAAACCGTGGAATGGCTTTTGGCGATACCGTGCAATTTCCAGGATGAGAGGATGATGAAATTTGTAATTAATAAAGTAGCTTCCGGCGAAATTGCAGCTTCTTCCATTTTTAAAAATGTGAATTCAGGTAAGCATTGAAGATACTCAAAAAAATGAAAATATTGAAAAATTATTATTTTATGATTTTATGATTTTCTGATTTTCTGATTTTATGATTTTATGATTCAATGATTTAATGATTTAATGATTTAATGATTTAATGATTTTATGATTTTATGATTTTATGATTTTATGATTTTATGATTTAATGATTTAATGATTTAATGATTTTATGATTTTATGATTTTATGATTTTATGATTTTATGATTTTATGATTTTATGATTTTATGATTTTATGATTTTATGATTTTATGATTTTATGATTTTATGATTTTATGATTTTATGATTTTATGATTTTATGATTTTATGATTTTATGATTTTATGATTTTATGATTTTATGATTTTATGATTTTATGATTTTATGATTTTATGATTTTATGATTTTATGATTTTATGATTTTATGATTTTATGATTTTATGATTTTATGATTTTATGATTTTATGATTTTATGATTTTATGATTTTATGATTTTATGATTTTATGATTTTATGATTTTATGATTTTATGATTTTATGATTTTATGATTTTATGATTTTATGATTTTATGATTTTATGATTTTATGATTTTATGATTTTATGATTTTATGAATTTATGATTTTATGATTTTATGATTTTATGATTTTATGATTTTATGATTTTATGATTTTATGATTTTATGATTTTATGATTTTATGATTTTATGATTTTATGATTTTATGATTTTATGATTTTATGATTTTATGATTTTATGATTTTATGATTTTATGATTTTATGATTTTATGATTTTATGATTTTATGATTTTATGATTTTATGATTTTATGATTTTATGATTTTATGATTTTATGATTTTATGATTTTATGATTTTATGATTTTATGATTTTATGATTTTATGATTTTATGATTTTATGATTTTATGATTTTATGATTTTATGATTTTATGATTTTATGATTTTATGATTTTATGATTTTATGATTTTATGATTTTATGATTTTATGATTTTATGATTTTATGATATTATGATTTTATGATTTTATGATATTTTCAACGAAAATTTAATTTTAATCGCTTTATGACTCCATCAGATTTTGATTAGAGTCATTAATGTCACGATTACCCACTTCACAAAACTACTTTTCAGACTTCTCAATCCGTTTGCTCAAATGTTTTCCAAAAATCATACACACATACAGTCGTCAACAGCCTCTTGCTGCTGCTCTCAAAGTTCAGATTAATTATTTTCCTTTCCCAATCGCCACCGGGGAGTGGAAAAGCTCAATCAATGAGCTGATCCCAAAGTTGGGGAGGAAAAACTTTTCCTCCCCTTCAACCGAGACGAAACAAAAGTTTTCAGCTTATTCATTCGATTACCAGATCCTCAGCTCCAGTGGGAATTGGCAGGAAATGATAGATTACATGTTAGAAGTGGGCAAGGAGGGAACTTCCCTTCCTCTCTTGCGGTTTTTTCATCGAAAAAAGCTATTAATTAGTGTGAGAGGAGAAAAAGTTTTACTGCTGCCAATCCTGCGCTGCGATTGACCTTGGGATCAGGCAACTAATCTTATTTGATTTGCATGGTTGGCAGATTTTCATCGATATTGGTATTGCTTAAATTGGGTTCTCCAAAGTTTTGTTTTTCCCCCTCTTCAACGTTCAACTAGAGCACAGACTTTTCCAATTTTGAAAGCCACCGAGGCAGCTTGAAGCAAAGTTTCAACATGTAAACATTTACCCGAGCCCGTGAACAACATTTTCCGCCACTCAGCGCCGCCTAGCGTGACAAGATTTTCCACAATTTGCACCGCAAACTCCGGGGTGAAAATTTCCCGACCAAGACCAGCTTGCAGCTTTCCACCGTACCTCTTGAGAACGGGGGAAAAAAAGGAAAGGATGGAGCGCTCGCGCAACAGCCGGAAGGGAAACAAGGACCCTGAAAGCATGGCATGTCGATGTGTGTGCGTGTGTGAGACGGAATGCCAGGAAATAAATTTCCACGAAAAGGACGAACACACACACTAACACATGCCATCAGATTCAGGTTTGGGGTGTCTGATTTGCTAGGGAATTACACAACTTTGTCAATGACTTTAGTCGAGTTGACAAAGTTGTTCAAGTTGACAGATTTGACTGAATTGACAGAAATACTTACTGTTTGAAACACGCTGGAACCACAATCACAATCACTAACACTTCATTTTTTTCCAAAATCATTGCCTGGTAGCATGGTTTTGAAGTCCGTACTTGAAGAGCCACTTTAACAAACCACTGGGTTCAAACTTTAAGTAGCATTATAGAACCACCATATTGAAGTCCGTAATTGAAAGCTTACTTTAAGAATGTTTATATTTCCACTTTGGGGCTTCCAAAAAATTGCAACAATTTCGCAGACTTTCCAGCATTTTCAAACTTTTTCCTCCAAATGGCTTCTCTCGTCACCATGACTTTTCCCCCATCTTTGTGTTACATAAACGAATCAAACACGACGACGACGACGATGGCTTTAACATGGAGGGAAATAAATAACACACTACTTGCGTTGGGAAAATGGCTGGGAAAAGCAGCATGCCACAGTGAATTGTGTGACCCATAAACATTAATACAAACGGACCATCACCGTCTTGGACGTTGAAAGTTGCGACCGCGTGGACGGCTAATGCGATTGGAAGTGACGTGGAACCACCCTGTGTGGACGTTGCAGGTTGGTTGGGACAAATGGGTTGATTGCAGAAAAGATCCCTTTTCAATGGCATTACTGGAATTAGATATTATTATTTTAATAATGTTCAAATTATATTCATCCTTAAATTCATGATTTCTTTAAATATTGACATAATTTTCAGACATTTTGTCATGTCACAATATTAGAAGACGTCTCGAAATCTGAAGATGTCCCATTCTCTGAAAAAGTCCAAATATCTAAAGATGAATCAATAACTCAAGTTGTTCTAATATCTAAATATGTCAAAATATCTAGAGTTGTCCCAGCTGCTGAAGCTATCTCAATATCAGAAGTTGTCTCAGCATTTGAAGATGTCCCATATTCTTAAGAACTCCCAGTGTCTGAGGTTACAATATTTAAAAATATTCAAATAGCTGAAGATGTCCCAGCATCTGAAGATGTCCCAATATCTAAAGTTGTCTCAATATATTGAGTCATTCTAATATCTGAAGATGTCCCAATACCTGGAAAAGCACCAATATCTGAAGTTGTCCCAGCATTTGAAGATGTCCCAATAACTGAAAATGTTCAAATGTCTGAGGTTGTCCGAGTATCTAAAGTATCCCAATATCTAGAGTTGTCCCAGCTGCTGAAGCTATCCCAATATCAGAAGCTATCCCAATATCAGAAGTTGTCCTAACATTTGAAGATGTCCCAATATCTTAAGATCTTACAGTGTCTGAGGTTGCAATATCATAAAATATCCAAATAGCTGAAGATGTCTAAATATCTCAAGATGTCCCAATATCTGGAAAAAAACTAATATCTGAAGTTGTCTCAGCATTTGAAGATGTCTCAATTTCTGAATATGTCCCAATTTCTAAAGATATCCCAATATCTGGGGTTGTCCCAGTATTTGAAGTTGTAAATATCCAAATACCTAAGAAATTTCTGAAGATGTTTGAAGATGTCTCAATATCTGAAGTTGTCCCAGTATTTGAAGATGTACCAATATCTGAAAATGTCTCAATATCTGGATTTGTCCCAGCTGCTGAAGATATCCCAATATCTGAATTTGTCCCAGCATTTGAAAATGTCTCAATATCTGAAGATGTCCCAGTATCTGAGGTTGTCCCAATATCTATAGGTATCCAAATAGTTAAAGATGTCTCAGCAGCTGAAGATATTTCAATATAGATGTCCCAATGTCCGAAGATGTTATACAATCTGAAGATGCAACAATAACTTAAGATGTCCTAGCAGAAGATTTCCATTTGTGGTCATTTGTATATTTTTAATTATTTTGACACGCTTGATCATTTGAACATTTTTAATTATTTTGACACTTTTGATCATTTGAACATTTTTGAACATTTTGACATTTTTGGTCATTTAGACCGTTTTTGTCCTTTGGACATTTTTGATCATTTCGACATTGTTGGTCATATCAACATTTTTGGTCATTTGGACATTTTTGGTCATTTGCACATTTTTGGTCAATTGGACATTTTTGGTCAATTGGACACTTTTGGTCATATGGACATTTTGACATTTTTGGTCATTTGGACATTTTTGGTCATTTGAACATTTTTGGTCATTTGGACATTTTTGAATATTTTGACATTTTTGGTCATTTGGGCATTTTTGAACATATTGACATTTTTGGTCATTTTGACATTTTGGTCATTTGCACATTTTGGAACATTTGGACATTTCTTAACCTTTTGGCATTTTTAGTCATTTGTACATTTTTGGTCATTTGATTTTTTTTTTTGTAATTTGAACATTTTTGAACATTTTGACATTCTTGGTCATTTGGACATTTTTGGTCATTAGGACATTTTTGGTCAATTGGACATTTTTGGTCATTTGGACATTTTTGAACATTTTGACATTCTTGGTCATTTGGACATTTTTGAACATTTTGACATTTTTGGTCATTTTGAAATTTTTGGACATTTGGACATTTCTGGATATTTAGACATTTTTGGACATTTGAAATTTTGGTCATTTGCACATTTTGGAACATTTGGACATTTCTTAACCTTTTGGCATTTTTAGTCATTTGTACATTTTTGGTCATTTGAATTTTTTTTTGTCATTTGAACATTTTTGAACATTTTGACATTCTTGGTCATTTGGACATTTTTGGTCATTAGGACATTTTTGGTCAATTGGACATTTTTGGTCAATTGGACATTTTTGGTCATTTGGACATTTTTGAACATTTTGACATTCTTGGTCATTTGGACATTTTTGAACATTTTGACATTTTTGGTCATTTGGACAATTTTGGTCATTTGCACATTTTTGAACATTTGCACATTTTTTAACATTTTAGCATTTTTAGACGTTTTGACATTTTTGGTCATTTGAAGTTTTTTTGTCATTTGAACATTTTTGGTCATTTGGACATTTTTTGTCATTTGGACATTATTGGTCATTTTGACATATTTGGTCATTTGGGCATTTTTGGTCATTTTTACATTTTTGGTCATTTGGACAAAAATAGCGTCACCTCTACTTTCGCCTGCAAATTTCAAGTGGGAAAACTTTCAAACATTCCTTCCCAATCCAAGGGGGGAGAGCAGCCCGGAAGTGAACCACAAGCGAAGCAAAGGTGAACCGCCCCTTTGTGGAGCAGGTCCTGCCTTAGTTGAACTCGCTCGCTCGTGTGTGTGTGTGTGGCCAAGGATAATAACACTCCTCACCAAGGATAATAAAAATAATAATAATTTATAACTTAATTAAAACTTTTCCTCATTATGGTCGAAACAAACACGTGGAAAGACATTTGCAGAACAAGGGGGGAAAGAGGGAAAAAGCTTTCCACTTTGTTTTCATCGTCGTCGTGTTTTCTTCCGTTTTCAGCGGGGTTGATATGGTCTCTTTCGAGAAATGGTGTGTGTGTCGGTGTGCTTGCTTATTTAGTTTAGTTTTTCCTCCAACGAACGACACACGACATTTCGTTTCGCTTCGAGTGGTGCCCCAACGACGGCAATTCTCTCGTGGGTCCTTCCCCGCACGGACGACGACAATCCTTCCTTGGAGACTTGGTTGGGGTGGAGTTGGAAAGGTGGAAAAACTGGAAAACTGTGGACGATATTAATTGGAAATGACATTCAAACTGATTCGAGTGACGGCAAAACTAACCCAAGCTGGGTTAATTGTTTAAAGGGCGCCGCAAGGACATTCTGACAAATGAGTTGAGACGAAATTGATTATCTGGCAGCATTGTGCGAACTCAAGTAAATTTCATTTTTTTTTTAATTGGATGTCGAATATTACTGTGAAAATGACTTTTTTAAGCATAATGTTGTACAACATTGAATAACATAAATTTGTATTACTTTTAGAAGAGTCACAAAGAATGATGGTCTGGCAACCCTGCATTTCGGTACTCTACATTTTATAAACAACAAGTGCCAAATTTGAAGCTTCTTTGAATACATATAAGAAACTTCATTCCGTTGACCGTTCATTTCAGTTTCCGTCCGTTTCAAAACATTGATCTGACAGCACTCTTTATCATTCCCCTCAGCTGAGAGTCATCCATAATGTCCCGTGAATGACGTCCGACCTTCATAAATGTCCGTCACTTCACCGTCAAATGGCTTCTCCAAATCCCAAAGCCTCATCGATTTCAAACAAACCCCTGGCAAATCCCGGCTGTCACTCTGTCGAATGTTTTGTTTTGATTTTTCCACACAGGCCCAATCAGAGCAGGACCGGCTTGAAGCTGGCCTCGGACTTTGCTTGGAAAGACACTTTTTAACTCAATCTTTCCTCCTCCCACCGCCGCCGTCTTCCCTAGTCTAGCCTCGAGGACCTCGTTGGCGGCGGGATTCGAAGCGACAATTCGATTATCCGGGTTTGCCCCGTCCCTCGGACTTGCGTTAGGAAAAGGATCCGACGGTCGTGCTTTGAAATTGACTCTTCTGGTGAATCCGGGGAACCGGCTTCTGTGTTCGGATTTCGAATTGGTTGTTCTTCTGTGGTGAACTGTGCGATATTGAGGGTTTGGAATTTGTGTTTTATGTTAAGTTTGCGTGTCATTTTTGTCAATTTTGTCAATTTTGTCAATTTTGTCAATTTTGTCAATTTTGTCAATTTTGTCAATTTTGTCAATTTTGTCAATTTTGTCAATTTTGTCAATTTTGTCAATTTTGTCAATTTTGTCAATTTTGTCAATTTTGTCAATTTTGTCAATTTTGTCAATTTTGTCAATTTTGTCAATTTTGTCAATTTTGTCAATTTTGTCAATTTTGTCAATTTTGTCAATTTTGTCAATTTTGTCAATTTTGTCAATTTTGTCAATTTTGTCAATTTTGTCAATTTTGTCAATTTTGTCAATTTTGTCAATTTTGTCAATTTTGTCAATTTTGTCAATTTTGTCAATTTTGTCAATTTTGTCAATTTTGTCAATTTTGTCAATTTTGTCAATTTTGTCAATTTTGTCAATTTTGTCAATTTTGTCAATTTTGTCAATTTTTTCAATTTTGTCAATTTTGTCAATTTTGTCAATTTTGTCAATTTTGTGAATTTTGTCAATTTTGTCAATTTTGTCAATTTTGTCAATTTTGTCAATTTTGTCAATTTTGTCAATTTTGTCAATTTTGTCAATTTTGTCAATTTTGTCAATTTTGTCAATTTTGTCAATTTTGTCAATTTTGTCAATTTTGTCAATTTTGTCAATTTTGTCAATTTTGTCAATTTTGTCAATTTTGTCAATTTTGTCAATTTTGTCAATTTTGTCAATTTTGTCAATTTTGTCAATTTTGTCAATTTTGTCAATTTTGTCAATTTTGTCAATTTTGTCAATTTTGTCAATTTTGTCAATTTTGTCAATTTTGTCAATTTTGTCAATTTTGTCAATTTTGTGAATTTTGTCAATTGTGTCAATTTTGTCAATTTTGTCAATTTTGTCAATTTTGTCAATTTTGTCAATTTTGTCAATTTTGTCAATTTTGTCAATTTTGTCAATTTTGTCAATTTTGTCAATTTTGTCAATTTTGTCAATTTTGTCAATTTTGTCAATTTTGTCAATTTTGTCAATTTTGTCAATTTTGTCAATTTTGTCAATTCTGTCAATTTTGTCAATTTTGTCAATTATGTCAATTTTGTCAATTTTGTCAATTTTGCCAATTTTGTCAATTTTGTCAATTTTGTCAATTTTGTCAATTTTGTCAATTTTGTCAATTTTGTCAATTTTGTCAATTTTGTCAATTTTGTCAATTTTGTCAATTTTGTCAATTTTGTCAATTTTGTCAATTTTGTCAATTTTGTCAATTTTGTCAATTTTGTCAATTTTGTCAATTTTGTCAATTTTGTCAATTTTGTCAATTTTGTCAATTTTGTCAATTTTGTCAATTTTGTCAATTTTGTCAATTTTGTCAATTTTGTCAATTTTGTCAATTTTGTCAATTTTGTCAATTTTGTCAATTTTGTCAATTTTGTCAATTTTGTCAATTTTGTCAATTTTGTCAATTTTGTCAATTTTGTCAATTTTGTCAATTTTGTCAATTTTGTCAATTTTGTCAATTTTGTCAATTTTGTCAATTTTGTCAATTTTGTCAATTTTGTCAATTTTGTCAATTTTGTCAATTTTGTCAATTTTGTCAATTTTGTCAATTTTGTCAATTTTGTCAATTTTGTCAATTTTGTCAATTTTGTCAATTTTGTCAATTTTGTCAATTTTGTCAATTTTGTCAATTTTGTCAATTTTGTCAATTTTGTCAATTTTGTCAATTTTGCAAATTTTGTCAATTTTGTCAATTTTGCAAATTTTGTCAATTTTGTCAATTTTGTCAATTTTGTCAATTTTGTCAATTTTGTCAATTTTGTCAATCATGTAAATTTGGTAAATTTTGTCAATTTTGTTAAATTTTTTAAATCTGTTAAATTTGTTAAATTTGTAAAATTTGTTTTATTTATTAAATTTGTTCAATTTATTAAATTTGTTCAGTTTATTAATTTTTTTCAATTTGTTCAATTTGTTAATTTTGTTAAATTTGTTAAATTTATTAAATTAGTTAAATTTGTTACATTTGTTAAATTTGTTAAATTGGTTAAATTTGTTAAATTTGTTAAATTTGCTAAATTGGTTAAATTTGTTAAATTTGTTAAATTTGCTAAATTTATTAAATTTGTTAAATTTGTTGAATTTGTTAAATTTGTTAAATTTGTTACATTTGTTAAATTTGTTAAATTTGTTAAATTTGTTAAATTTTTTAAATTTGTTAAATTTGTTAAATTTGTTAAATTTTTTAAATTTGTTAAATTTGTTAAATTTGTTAAATTTGTTAAATTTGTTAAATTTGTTAAATTTGTTAAATTTGTTAAATTTGTTAAAATTGTTAAATTTGTTAAATTTGTTAAATTTGTTAAATTTGTTAAATTTGTTAAATTTGTTAAATTTGTTAAATTTGTTAATTTTGTTAAATTTGTTAAATTTGTTAAATTTGTTAAATTTGTTAAATTTGTTAAATTTGTTAAATTTGTTAAATTTGTTAAATTTGTGAAATTTGTTAAATTTGTTACATTTGATAAATTTGATAAATTTGATAAATTTGTTAAATTTGTTAAATTTGTTAAATTTGGTAAATTTGTTAAATTTGTTAAACTTGTTTTGTCAACTCTTATATTTTGTATTTTTATTAGAAGGAATTCTGAAATTTTGTCAAATCTTTTCAAACTCACCCCACAGTTCTGTTTCAACAGTCTGTTTCAACAGTCCTGACTCTCGTTATTATCTATTAGATTACTTTCCAGTTTTATGCTCGGTTTCCTTCGGGCAGAAAAATCAGGTCAGCCAAAAGAGACAGTCTTTTTATCCCGGATTTTGCTCTCCTTCTCGTTCAGGTCGTGAATAGAAAAGTTCAATCAATGGCAAGGGGGAGGGGAAAAAACGGCAGACTCTTCTCTATCAAGCTTTACCTTATTCCCAAGGTGCCCGCCGGATATCGATATCGATTTTCATCTCTTTTTATAAATAGTTTTATGAATCATTTTTTGTCTTCATTTTCTTTTGAGGAAGAAAGAACTTTTTTCTTCATGCCTTCAGGCTCTACTTGGTAGCTGACCCTTCCAATTGAGAAGTTTCAAGGTCGAGATAAATTTAAAGCTCTCATAGCCAGGTGAGTTCTGTGATGATGAAAGAGTTGGGGTTAGACCGTCGTCCATTTCTGGGAAATTATGAGTTACTTCTGAAAGGGTCAGAGAAACATTCAATTGCCTTGGGGGAGGTTTTGAAAGGTTTGGTTGTGGAAAAGGGGGGGGGAAAGGACGTACAGCTGAATTAAGTGCCGGAGAGGCATGTCTTATTGATTAGACTTTAACAGGTTTAAAGGTTTAGAGAAGGGTGGATGGCTGGAATTTTTATTAGAATTGTTTTAGTACCTTTTTTTTTAATAATTATTTTTTGGAAATCCATAATTTTTCAGACATTCTGTTAGTCTTGAGTTTTGAGTCATGAGTCGTGAGTCGTGAGTCGTGAGTCGTGAGTCGTGAGTCGTGAGTCGTGAGTTGTGAGTCGTGAGTTGTGAGTCGTGAGTCGTGAGTCGTGAGTCGTGAGTCGTGAATCGTGGGTCGTGAGCCGTGAGTTGTGAGAATCTTTTTCATTTTTTTCTCTTATTAAGATAGATATTAGTTTTTTTTTGTGCATTTTCAACAAAAAAAGCTTTAAATCGAAAAGAAAACAAAATTAGTAACAAAACCAACCTAGCTCAAAACACATGCATAAGAAAAGCTCAAATCCTACCCACAAACGAGCACGTGTCCCGGACGGTAATCCTACCCGGTAGTATCAACATCACCCGGAGGCATTTCCACAAACATAAACGCATCTTTCTCCCGCCAAACAAAAACCTCAACCTCGAAAAACCAAAAACCGTAGGTCACTGTCATAAATAAAATATCAAATTTCCAAGGCATTTGCAAGGCTAAAAGCTAGCAACAACAAAAAAAAAAAAAAACGCTCGAGAAGGTCGCCTCATTTTTATCGCTACCCCGGAGGCGATCACGTTCGCGGTGTTGTGTCTCCTGATGGGTGGAAAATTAGGCACGAATCTTTGCGAGGGAGGGAGGAAATTCGCGGAAAGAGCCACTTGTGACTTTGCGGGAAATGATGCCAATGATGCCAGTCTAGTTGTACAGGTGGCTTTGAAAAATTTCTTTTTTTTCTCAGTTCTGATTTTTTGCAATTTTTAATTTCAACATTTTATAGTTCAAAAAAGTTGGCAACACTGCCACACAAAGTTCTGCCATCACCAGAATGCTCCCTCTTAACCTTCAATGATAAATGATGAATTTTGAGCATTCCGGGAGCGTTTCCTTCGCGTTCCTCCCCAGAATCCTAATTGAGAACAGCAGATTTTCCCCTCGAAAAAAACACAACACGATAACAAAGCGAAAATCCCCGGATGAAAAACGACGCCGAACGCGCATCACTCATTTGCGAGTCCCCTCTCCAGGGAAGAGTAATGCGCCTAATGGGTAGGCAACCGGGAAATCCGGGACGCCCGAAAAGAGCATCGTCAGGATCGTCACCGCCGTGGGAGCTGAGCAGATTAATCCGATGATAAATCCGGTGTTCACGCCACCGAGTCGAGTTTTTGCCAGCGATATACGCCTAAAGATAGACAAATGGAAGCTGATTTGTTACGCCGACTGCGTCGCTTCAAGTACGGACGTCAGAGGTGATATACCAAAAGTGGGGTTCGAGTTGGAGCTGATGTCTGCAGGTAAGTACATTTAGATTGTATTTTTGTGATTTGGGAGTGCTCCTGGTTCCGGTTGAAGAAAAGTGCGAGTGAAAAAGTGTTCTGTCAATCTGTCAACAGTGAAATTCAGTCAAGTTACTTGGTATTCCAAATTTGGAACGCTGAGCCAATTTTGCCAAATAGTGCAACCTTCCAGTCGGTCCATTCCCAGTTAGTCCCTACATTGTCAAGTTTGCTAATTCAATTAAGATCGATGGTGGCAAGATTGGCTTATCGTTTCCGGGCTCTCATTTTGTACCCGGCTGCATCCTTTCAGAACTAGCTCACAGCACCGTAAACGAGGTTAATCAAACCCAATCTCCGTCCGTCCTCTCCAGCCCGAAACTTTCAAACGTCGTTACATAACATTTACAAGTGGCACCAGCTCGGACCCTTTTCCGATATCGAGTATGTCCCATCGTCGTCGTCCCAGAATGCCAAAACAAGATACATCGAATCGGGCCATGTCTACTCAGCCCTGGTCCTGAAAATATCGGCAAAAACATGTCACACAGAATGCTCCAGAACCCAGGATTCTGCCTACCTCACCGAAATTGTCAAACATCTTCGATGGAGCGTGGCTTGTACGACTGTTTCTTCCCCCTCCCAACTTTTCCAGGTACAAATTTTAATCTCCGCTTTTGTCGAGGAGACAGAAAAATTGGGCACAACCCGATCGGTGTTCAGGTTTCTAGTGTAGTTTGAAATTTATCGGTTTCAGGAGCAGAAATTGGCAGCCCGGAACATGACTTCTGCATTAGCAGTAGGAGAGATCGCTCTAGAAGAAAGGTATTTGTCGAGTTGAATTATAAATCATAAAATTTAATTTTGCTAGCAGTTGGGCTTCTTCGAGGAGGTGCGTTCAAGCTGAGTTTTGGAATTCTAAAATCGACACTGGAGGAAAGTGCGGCAGTTGCAGATAAGTCGGGGAGGGAATTTGATTATTAGATTCCGATCTGACATGTCAGGTTTTTTCCATGCTGCTATTGTTGTCGGAGGCTGGAATTGCTTTTGGCTTTTGTTAGGAGAGCATAAAGCAAAGAATGTTTTATTGCTGCAGCAAATTTGATTAAGTTTCAATCGACTGGCATGATTTTTGAAAAGCACCGTTGAGAATTTCAATATCATTCATAGTTTCAAATTCAAATACACAAAAATAAAATTACTAAATTACAAAAATACAAAAATACAAAAATACAAAAATACAAAAATACAAAAATACAAAAATACAAAAATACAAAAATACAAAAATACAAAAATACAAAAATACAAAAATACAAAAATACAAAAATACAAAAATACAAAATACAAAAATACAAAAATACAAAAATACAAAAATACAAAAATACAAAAATACAAAAATACAAAAATACAAAAATACAAAAATACAAAAATACAAAAATACAAAAATACAAAAATACAAAAATACAAAAATACAAAAATACAAAAATACAAAATACAAAATACAAAAATACAAAAATACAAAAATACAAAATACAAAAATACAAAAATACAAAAATACAAAAATACAAAAATACAAAAATACAAAATACAAAAATACAAAAATACAAAATACAAAATACAAAAATACAAAAATACAAAATACAAAAATACAAAAATACAAAAATACAAAAATACAAAAATACAAAAATACAAAAATACAAAAATACAAAAATACAAAAATACAAAAATACAAAAATACAAAATACAAAAATACAAAAATACAAAAATACAAAAATACAAAAATACAAAAATACAAAAATACAAAAATACAAAAATACAAAAATACAAAAATACAAAAATACAAAAATACAAAAATACAAAAATACAGAAATACAAAAATACAAAAATACAAAAATACAAAAATACAAAAATACAAAAATACAAAAATACAAAAATACAAAAATACAAAAATACAAAAATACAAAAATACAAAATACAAAAATACAAAAATACAAAAATACAAAAATACAAAAATACAAAAATACAAAAATACAAAAATACAAAAATACAAAAATACAAAAATACAAAAATACAAAAATACAAAAATACAAAAATACAAAAATACAAAAATACAAACATACAAAAATACAAAAATACAAAAATACAAAAATACAAAAATACAAAAATACAAAAATACAAAAATACAAAAATACAAAAATACAAAAATACAAAAATACAAAAATACAAAAATACAAAAATACAAAAATACAAAAATACAAAAATACAAAAATACAAAAATACAAAAATACAAAAATACAAAATCAATTGCAATCCGCGTCTGTTAGCTGGAAAGTTAGCTGTTTCATCATTTTATAGATGGCTTAGTACAAGATATTTTACTGATTTTTTTACAAACAAGGTCACTTATTTAAGGGCACAGCCTGGTAGTAATTCTATGAACCATTTTAATTAAAACAATCTAAGAAAGTGCAATCGCACCTTGCACCAACTTTGTCAACGAAAGGTGTCGATTGTCACGAGCTATCTCTTCAGTATCTGCAATCAGTGCGAGCAGCGCTCTCCAAAACCTCTTTCGTCAGACAAAAACCTCGTCAAGATAGTCAAATCTGGAACACGAAATGACTTCATTTGCAAAGGAAAACAACAACGGCACTATTGTTTTATTCAGGGCCGGAGGCCACCCCACGTGCCAAACCAGATTTGACATCTAATTTTCTCCAAATGAGCAAATAGATTAAATTGCGTACAAACAATCCTTTTTGTGCCTCGTCCCCCCTCGACCTTTCTTCTGCAAATCCACGTCCGGAAAGGGGGGAAAAAAGAACTCAAATAAACGTTCCCAACATTTACATATTCTTTCACAGCTCTCAATTTGCCCTGCCCCGTCTTTGGACTCTGGTGTTTCTCCGCATCTCCCCTAGGAAGATTGTCTTCGTCACACTAGCTCCAACCCCAAGACTCTCCGCACTACAGTCTTGCAGGCCAAGATGAAGATAAACTACCGTGGCAAAACCGTGTGCCAAGAAACGACTAACAATGAGATGATTTCCGCTGCCTCCAAGAACCTTCCTCTCAGGACCGATGGAGGATGGCAAGATGTTGGCTACGCCGCTGTAGAGTTGATCCTTGGCCGTCCGTTTGCCGCGAGAGACAGAGAGAGAGAGAGCGAGTCTACTTAGCGTCACGCAGCTTGATATGTTATTTTACCATCATCGTCGTCTTCTGGGTCTTGGTTACGCGCTCCGTGACGATGATGATGGAGCAAGACGACGAGGCGTTGAAGAAGACCAACGACGATGGAGATGAAGGCAGGAGTAGGGTAATGGCAGTGTACTTGCCTGTCATTTGCTACACCATGGCTGGGGAAAGTGTTGCCTTCGATGAAGAATTAAAGTTTGCCGAGGGGGAAAACAAGGAATTAAGGTCGATGTAATCAATACAAATCAAGGCAAGTCAGAGGGGGAGGTTGATGAAAAGAAGACTTTGTTTGAAGTGATGAAAAGAGTACTTAAAGGAGCTCAGAAAATTCCCTAACTGTAGACTAACTGAAGACTTGAGAAAGTTGACTGAATTGACAGATGTACTTATCTCTAGCGACCAGCTTCCAATCACTATCACAATCACCACTTACCTGCAAATTAAAGCGATTTTACACAGCAAACACACTATCATAAACACCAAAAACTGTCAACTTGTTACTAGTCTTACTTTAGGTGCGTTGACTTTGAAGTCCGTAATAGTAACCTTACCTTGAAGAACATGCTTTGAACATGAAATACCCCTAAAAGTATGCATTCTTAAATTAAACTTGAAGACGATTTCCAAAAATTGAGACTTCTGGAAGCGACTCATTTTTTCAAATTCACATTTCCCAACCATATCTGGCAGCACTGCCTGTCGTTCCATTATCGCATTCCGACCCACTTTGGCACACACACTTTCCCGGTTGTCGTCTCGTCTTTGACACTTATTGTGTTGTATTTGCTCTTCTCTAAAACATCTCGTCTCCAGCCCAGGCGAGACTTCTAACTCTACATGTGTGCTCCCTCAATTTGGCGCCATTTTGGCCATAACTTTGCGTCCCACTTCTTGAACTTTTCCGAACCTTTTCCAGAGCACTGATTTGACTTCCGGGCGCCACCACCAACCCTTGAACTGGGGATTGCAGCAATTCGGGCGCACATCTGATCCCATCGGTGAACTATTAATCCTGGGACGAGCTAATTTCTCCTGGCAGCACTGCGTGCAACCCCATAAATTAGTCTGCCACCACAAATCTTGCCCGAGGCGCAAACGAATGCGCCACCAACGAACTCCGGATTCTGCAAACGGGGTTTGGTGCGGTAGTGTAAATTTTTCCCCCAGATTTCCAACTAGCGATAGCGCACACTTTTCCGCTTTGCGAACAAGTCCAAGAAGCAGAAACTTGTTTGCGCGACGTTATCGTCGTGGCCACAACATGCTGCTCCGGGGACCTCTCGTGGGGCTATCGCGGTCGGAACATCTGAACTTTTCGGGGTGACATTTCCTTCTGGTTTTCGGGGAAAGGGGGGAGAGGTCTTGTGATTGCTGCTGCCAAAACGAACGGAACGGAAGTTCCTGGCCGGAGGCCAGGTTCTGGGAGGAGGAAAAAGCTTGACAATGAGCTGAACATTCTGCGCGCAAACTTCCGGGGCAGCCGGAGTGGAGTGTTTGGGAAGATTCTGGGAAATGTCGAGCAAGATTGTTGCACTTTGTTAAACATACAGTTTTGATTGCAATTTTTCTTTGAATTAATCTTGCTAAGAATTTCAATGTTTTGAGTTCTTCTGAAATTTGAATTTCACTCTTTTTAATTAATTAAATATACTTTATTGAATCTTTCTTATAATAATTACATTTGGTTTACATAATAAGTGGTCAGCTGTGGCTCTTCAGCTTTAGTTTGCTTTTCGTGATTTAAACACTGTTCATTTTCTTAACTTTAAAAGTATATGATTTATCATTTTTGTAACACTAGGTACAATGAGGAAAAAAATTAAAGAAAACATAACCTAACCTAAAACTAACTTAATCTTACCATAAACTAAACCAATCCTTGAATCAAGGGGTATTCAGATATAGCACATTTTTCCCTGAATTTCAAACATTTTTCTTGAATCTTCTGATCCAACATTTTTACTTCTGCTAATTCATGAACCTCACTTGATCTTGTCCAGCCAGGAACATTCAAAACCATTTTGAGTACCTTGTTTTGGACACGCTGGAGCTTCAATTTATGAGTTCTAGCGCAACACTCCCAAACAGGTACTGCATACTCAATAACGGGGTAAATTATTTGTTTGTAAACTGCTAGCTTATTTTTCAAAGATAGCTTTGATTTTCTGTTAATTAAAGGATACAAACACCTGATGAGAATGCTGCACTTGTTCAATATTTTATCTACATGCTGCCGAAACAATAGTTTCGAGTCAAGTATGAGACCTAAATAGACAACTTCCTTTGACCAGGGTATCGAAACATCATTCATTTTTATCAAAACATCATCCTTTGGGGCAAATCTGGCCGATTTGGAAAGTGGAAAAATGATGGTTTGAGTTTTGGCTGCATTTATGCGAATTTTCCAGTCGCCAAAGTATTCGGAAAGAACGTCAAGACCCTTCTGAAGACGGCCAACTAAATATCTGGTTATTTTACCCTTATAAATAACGGCAGTGTCATCAGCAAAAAGTGACAACACACCATTACCAGGAAGAGTAGGCAAATCAGATGTAAAAATATTGTACAGAAGTGGGCCAAGAATACTTCCTTGGGGACCCCAGCATCAATGTTGAATAATCCAGAAGCAATCCCATTCAGAAAAACCTTGAACGATCTCTCCGAAAGATAGTGCTGGATAATTTTGATAAGATACATTGGAAAACCGTATAAATACAGTTTATGTATCAAACCATCATGCCAAACATTGTCAAAAGCCTTCTCAACATCCAACAAAGCCATAGCAGTTGATTTAGACTCAAGCTTGTTCTGCTTGATGATTTTAGTTACTCTCGTAAGCTGATGAGCAGTATTATGTCCCTTTCGGAAGCCAAACTGTTCATTCAAAATTATATTATTATCGTTGGTAAAATCCAAAAGCCTTGAATAGATGACCTTCTCAAAGAGTTTGGACAGACTACTCAAAAGACTAATGGGACGATAACTTGTTGGCGATGTTGGATCTTTTGAGGCTTCAAAATTGGTATGACTTTGCCCAGCTTCCAATTGGTGGGGAAGTAACCAAGTTGCAAACATTTATTGAAAATATTGGCTAGATGTTGAAAGAACTGATCACTCTGTTTTTTCAACACCAGATTAAAATGTTATCAAAGCCAGGAGCTTTCATATTTTTCATTTGTTTAACTGCAACTTTGACTTCCTCACCAGAAACATGGGAATCTGCAGGAAATTCAAAGGTAGAGTCATTGATTGTTGAAATACTATTGGCAACTGATGTTTCTTTACGGCTGGTCATGGAAGCGCCAAGATTATGTGAACTAACAAAATGAAGCCCAAGTGCATTTGCCTTTTCCTCGGATGTAATCAAACGAGAATCCTCAACAATAAGAGGAGGAATAGGCTTTGGTTTGTTTTTAAGAACTTTTGAAAGTTTCCAAAATGGTTTTGAATAATTCCCAAGCTGGCTTACATGTTTTGAAAATTCTTGATTTCTGATATTGTCAAGTCGGTCTTGTATGATTTTGTTCAAATTGTTAACTGAAATCTTTTGTCATAGTCCCCAGTCCGTTGATATTGTCTCCTATAAACATTCCTAAGTCTAATCAAGTGTTTAGTATCTACGTCAATATCAGTTACCTTAAAATTAACAGGAACCTCCCGAACGTTGGCAGCCTCTGCTTGGTTGATAGCCTGCTGGATCACCTCCAGCGAACGATCAATATCAGCAGAAGTTTCCGGGTGTTGATCATAGTCGATGTTGCTGTCTACCACTTGCTGAAACTGCTGCCAGTCAACGTTGTGGTAATCTTTCCGGGTTGGTTGCCGCTGCGGAGTAACGGAAGCTCCAACCTCCACAACCACCGGATAGTGATCAGAACTCAACTCTTCAAACACCTCAGGATGAGCCACGTTCTCAGCCATATTGGTAATGAAGAAGTCGATGATTGAGTGATTCCCAGACCGAGCCACCCTCGTTGGACGATCCGGACTCACAACGTTGTAGTATCCGTTTTGCAGATCGTTGTGCAGAATCACTCCGTTCCGATTCCTCCTGCTGTTGCCCCAAACTTCATGCTTCGCGTTGAGGTCACCAGCGATGATGTACTTTGCGCTCCGCCGTGTCAGCTTCTGGATATCGCCCTTCAGTTTTGCTGCTGAACCATCTCTGGCATTCACCTGACGTGGGCAGTATGCAGCAATGAAGAGTACTGGGCCAACCGAAGTGGGAATTTCCACTCCAACGGCCTCGATGATGTCCAGCTTAAAGTGTGGCAGCCGGCGTGGCTTGAGATCACGATGAACAGCGACAAGCACACCTCCTCCTCCAGAGGTGGTCCTGTCGAGCTGCGTCGCAATCTTGTAGTTTTGCAGATAAACTTTTTCACCGGGCTTCAGATGAGTTTCCGTGATGGCAGCTACGTCGATCTCCTTCTCGCGAAGAAAATCCACCAGCTCTAAATTCTTCCTCCTAATGGAGCAAGCGTTCCAATTCAGCAGCTTGAGGGACCTACGATCCATACTGGATGACGAACGAGGTCAGCACTTCAATCTGCTGGGTCTTGGTTTTGCATCCACGCAGTGCAGCGGACATCTGTTTGAAAATATTGAGGAGTTCGGTTGAGGTGTAAAGATCATTACCATTTTCCTCAACTGCTGGTTCTTGGGTTGGTCTTGGCTCCTGGCTGAAGCCCGGTGGTGGCGGTCTCGGCTCCTGGCTGGAACCCGGCCGTGGATGATTCATCTCAGCTCTCTTCCTGGGATCCAACGGCAACGGTGCCAAGTTCGGGACCTGGCGTCGCGGTTGAAGAGGTGGAAAATTTTGCTCCACCAGGGCTGGAGGAGTTCTACGACGCTGAGGCTGATTCTTCGTCGATGCTTGCTGCCGAATTTTCACGAACTCAGCTCTCTTGGGGCACTTTCGGTCGGTTGACGAGTGCTCACCGTTGCAGTTGAGGCACTTCACCAGCGAATCTTGGATGCACTGGGATGTGATGTGCGCATCGGTACCACATTTGGCGCAACGACGCTTCAGGTGGCAGTTCTTACCTCCGTGCCCGAAGCCCAGGCAGTTGAAGCATTGTGTGACGTCACGATGCACTGGTCGGTATCGCTCCCACGACACGATAATGTTGAAAACCGCTCGAATTGCCTTCAGCTCAGGAAGCGTCGTCGATCCCTTAGCCAAATGCAGCAGGTAGAGCTGGTCACGGTACTTGATGTCTTTGTTGCGTCGGCTCATTTTGTGCACGGCCAACACATCCAGTTTCAAAACTTTTAGCTCGGCAGCTAATTCCTCCACTGGCATGTCGTACAGACCTCTGACGACGATTTTGAACGGCTTATCCATGACGACATCATGGGTAAAGTACTCCGCCTCGTTTTCGGTCAAGTAATCCTTGACCAGTTGATAGTGCTGCCTGGATTGCACCAGCACCTTAAATCCGTCCTGACACAGACGAATGTTGCCTTGGACTTTCCCAGACTTGATGAGTTCAACCAGCCCCGCTCGAAAGTCGATCGTTGCTGCTGATTGCCTCACATAAAAAGGAGGCAGTTTCTCCTTTCGCTGTTTCACTTCATTCTCCTTTGCTTCCGCTACCTGGTCCTCGTCAGGCAGTCCAGCAAACTTGTTGTTCTTCAAAAGCTGCTCCTCGTGCGATGAAGAGTTCTCCTCCTCCTCATCCATCGGTACAGTACCGTCGCTCTTTTTCGTCTTTTTGCTGTTCGATGTCACTTCCAAAAGCACCTTCCTTTTGGAAATTCCCGGTTTTTGGCCATCAGTTGAGGCCTCAACCTTCCTTTTGGAAATTCCCACTTTTTTGCCTGCTTGAGCCGCAGGTAGGGCAATATTGCCGGCGTTTTGCGCCGGGACGCGACGAGTCATGTTGATTCAGACAACCTTCACCAACGAATGCTCGGATAACAATGAATTTCACTCTTCTTTTTTCCTTTAATATGATTTTGAATTCGTTTTGACCAAGGTTGCCGTTATCGACGATTAAATTATCGTATTTCAATAACAAAATCGTCCTAACGGTAAATGTTGTCAATATTTATCGTCAGGATGATTTGGTTATTTTTATTGAAATACGATAATTTAAACGTCGATAACCGACGATAACCTAGAGGGAGCTGTGTTCCATCCTTATTGTGTCAGACCAAAATCTTCGCAATTCGCAATTCGCAATTTTCAGTGTAAGAACGGGCCTTGACCGATCTTATGCACTAGGTTCCCGACGAACACGTACTGCCCTTACACCTACATCTCACCCTTGCTCTGAGTCAGTACGAGCAGCACGCTAGAACACGCTTTGAGTGTTCGTGCCAGGCATGCACACCTTCTTTTCCGGTTACGCATTTTAACTCGGCCGGGGGTGGTATATTACGTAGGGTTTGATGTAAGTTTAAGCGCCTAACCATCTATAGTGTGCCTATCAACTTTCATTAAAGCAAAAACTGTTTTATTTTTAGTTTGAATTCAAAAACTTATTGTTATTTACTGTGTATTGTTTTCTCCTGAAATCTTCCCTATTGTTGAGTCTGTTTATCTGTTGCTATTTCTTTTGTCGCGGTGTTTTGTTACATTTTTTGGTCCTAAGCATGTTATAAAAGTTTACCAAAAATACAATAGTAATATTTGTGTTAATCCTTTAACCATTCCATAAATTTAGTAAGGGCTCAAACCTCACTTGTTTGAAAAAAAGGGTGAAGATTGAAAACAATAGACAGTAAAAGAGAATTTATTTTATAAAAATCAAGTATCGATAGTAAGAGAATGATGAGCTATTTTGAAGAATAAAAATGAGATGCTAGATGTATTAGATGTAAAATTAGACAATAGTTAACAAATAGAGATACAAAACAAGCTTAGATTAAAGTAATGATAATTTATAGGACAGATAAAGAATCATTCAAATAAATAAATTCGCAATAAAATCTAAAAAGATTAGGCGAGTGATTAATAGACTTGATATTACTAGTACATTAAGGAAAAGTATATTTTAAAGGAAAAAAAAAAGAAAAAAAACAAAACAAAGTTTGTTACAGCAGTATCAATTGTTAGAAAAGAGTGGAAAAGCTTTGAGAGATAAGAGAATCAAAAGTTAGTAAAATTAAAATCAAATGTTGGATATTAAATAGAAGAATCAGTGAAGAATTGGGAATCAGAAGAGAAAAATAAAAATAGGAGATAGGTGGTAGCTGAGAATGAAGAGAGCATAAAGCAAAGCATAGGTGCCCACCCGCAGTTGCTACTCCGTTATTGACCAGGACCTCCAGAAGTTACATCCACGAGCCGTGGAAGATAAGTGGGTGCTATCTTTCCTCGCTTCGCAACTTCTCAAAGGCCCCTATCATGCTGATCAATACCGGCGCCGGCCACGACCAGTGGTAGAGTCACGGGGAAGTGGATGGGAATGTTAGTCCGATACTTGAGTGATAGAGACCGCCCAATCGACTGCTTCTCCGACAAAGTATCACATGAGTTTTGAGGGGGTTAGTAGATGGGTATGAGGTCAGGATTCACGAGTGGCAGTGATGTGACCATGAGCATTTTGTTTATCGGTTGAAATTTCAAATCTTAGGCAGCCGGCTGCGGAAAGATAAATAATTGATTATTTAAAAAGTTTGTTTTAATCGAACGCGTGCCAACCGAGCGGTAGTGCTATGGGCTGGACTTATCAGTATATTTTTACTGTTGGTACAATTAAGATAACGCGAGCAAATGTCAAAAATAGTGGATGAGTTAATACTAAAACTACCAGTTGCAATAAATTATTACGATCAACGAATATAAACGAAAAGAAAACAGGACACCACGTAACCGATTGTAATGAAATTAAAACAATAACTTAAACTAACGAACTTAACCGGCGGCGTGCCTTCCTATCAACGATGACAAAAGAAGGACTTATAAAATTTAAAATATAAAAAGGCTCCAAAAACACGTTGCAAAGTAACCTCGAAGTCCTGCTACTCACAATCGAATCCGAGAGATAGCTATCTAGAATTTTAAATGTAGTATTAATTCGACCGCAATCCTCCAGAAATTCTTCGTCGGCGTGCCTTCCGATCAACGGTGATGTAGGAAGGGCTTTATTCATTAAAATGATTTTATATCATAAGCCTTAAAACATATTCGTCGGCGTGCCTTTCGATCATTGATGATATAGAAAGGACTTAGTCCAGCAATACAACTTGCTTGTCTCGAAAAAAAATCAGATCGTTTCTATCGAAAACTATGTAAAGAGAACAAAAAAAAACTCATCGGCCAACGAACGCGCGAACTATAAATAAAGAAAAAAAGAAGAAGAAGAAGACCAATCACCCCATGCACACAAACAGCGACACAAAAGAGATGAAACAACACGAATAAACAGGACTTCGCGTCCTCATAGGCACTGCACTAATGATGCCATTATTTAATTATATTGACCAATCACCCCATGCACACAAACAGCGACACAAAAGAGATGAAAATAACACGAAAAAAGGTCTGCGCGTCCTCATAAGCACTGCACTAATCAAACAGGACACCACGTAATGAAATTAAAACAATAAATTAAAAGAACTAAACCGGCGGCGTGCCTTCTGATCAACGATGATAATAGGAGGACTTATGGAAAATAAAATATCAAATAAAAGGCTCGAAACACGAATAATTCTACAAGGCGTGTGCGCTGCCCCACCATCCAAATTCCAGTTACGCGGATGTAGACATGCATTAAACATAAATTCAGTCACACTCTCAAACACACAGGAGCCATCACAGATGCTTGAAATATTAAATTCAAAGTTGCATGTGAATCGTGGACTTCACAAAAATTCACTAACATAATATTATTATGATCAAAACTGAAATATTGAAAAAAGCTCAACATCGCTTGTTTTGAAAATTGTCAAGAATTTTGAATAACAACTAAATTTACAAAATATCAACTATTGGTTTAAAATCGGAGACTAAGTACCAAATTTAAGATCACTATATTTCCTAACAAACATTTCTCGTTTAAAATTTCCTAGAAAACAAATAAAATAAAATAATATCAGCGATAACAACTCCCCACTTCAAATTGGGTTGAGTTTCCACTAATATAAGAAAATGGATAGTTCCAAACAAGCGTGCTAAATGCATTAACTAACCCCTCAGTGAGTGCTTAGAGTGAATGGCACTCATATGCTCTGACAGCTCTCACGCGCAAGTGGCGCTCACAAACATCTCTCATTCATCCAGCTCCACACAAACACACACATATTTGAAAAGTCAACATGAAACGCGCTCACCGGGTTCTGGAGAGAATAATCGTTGGTCCTCATCTGCCACCGCAGCATCGAATCGGATGCATCAATATCAACTGAGCTGACGACGTCAGTCAATCCTCAACCGCCTGGATTTCAGTTTCACTCCTGTCATTGAACGCCTCACAAGGCTCGCGGAGTCAACTGTGTGCAGCTTCCACACAACATCACCTCTATGCAATTAAATGCGACACACCGCAAATCTTCCAGTTGATCACATTTCATAACAATCTTCAAAAATGATCATTTCAACATAGTTGGCCATGAACACTCTCCTTCATCACACACACTTGACAATCTGTGGTTACACCACACGCGAAAACTGTCACCTTAGGTTAGGGTTGGGTTACACTCAATTTCCTCACACACTTCTCATGTGAACTCACACACACTTCGGCAAAAGCCGATTGAGGGCAGAAGCCCACCACTTCTGTACCGCCATATTGGAATTTATGCTCCACAAGCTCCGAAAACACTTTTCACTTTGAAATAAAATGCACTTTCCATCGTATTTAACAAAAATCTTCACCATTCTCGTACTCACTCCGAACCGACGCATCGAGTAGTACACTTTATACTGCGTTTTTCTTTATATTTCACGCGAATAGCTTGGAATTTGTAAACGCGCATCATGTGTCCGGCCGTTCCCTCTCACTACTCCTGTGACCCAATCAGATAGGTGGTAGCTGAGAATGAAGAGAAGAGAAACCCCGTTGTGCGTTGTTTCAGGGACACCTACAGCAGTTGACTCAACATACTGCGAATCAAAACAATACCATCTACAATCACAAATTACTTCCCTTTCCCACATTGTCGCGCCCCTTTCTTTTAGCCGTCTCAACTCTGACCCGCAATGGTCAAAGGTTTACGATCCGTTTCCACAGGCCACCAGCTAGGTCATCATGAAAACCAAGCCAACGTGGAGGTAAGAAAATAGGACACTCGCAAGGAACCAGAGCTATACTGTTCTGATCAAGATAATTCGGATGATCTAACAGAACTACGGATGTAGTTAGTTACGCTCCTTCCAGGATGTTCCTTACGTGGACGTCAACCGAAGAGCACGCAACAAGGTCAGTGCCATTGCATGCTCTTAGGTATCAATCCTTGGCCTGCTATTGTGTCAGACCAAAATCTTGTAAAAAAAAAATTAGACCCAAAGGAAGAATCCAAATCAAAAGTGCCCTGATTTGGATAATTTTGGCATGAAAGTTCTTTGAAAAAATAATTAGTCTCATATTTTTTGTTTGGTTATTAGGGTTCTCCTATCCGAAATAGGGTGTTTCAAAAAATGACGTTTTTCGTCGATTTTCGCAAAAACCTTTTTTTCAAAATATCATATCTCTGAATCAGCTGAACCAATATAGTGCGCCACGTTTCAAAAGAAAGAGTATTAGTTGGGCTAGTAACGAAAAATATGTTGAGGTCCACTTTCTATGTTTGAAAAATCTTATTTTTGAAAATGTACTGTAAAATACTACGGAAAAATATTTTCAGATATGAGCTCTTTGGTCCCGAGACCTTGAAGTCTGCAAATGGCATTTTCATAGGACCTTTTCAAATATTCTGGTAGTTTTTTCGAACCTCGGTGCACAGCAACCGGATAAGTGATAAGTGGGGAGGTGGGGTCGGAGGCCGTTGGGGGGTTGGTTCTCAGTTTTTTTGCGTTACTGTAATACGAAGAACAATACCCTCAAATAGGAAAAAAAATTCTGGCCGAGGAACTCAGATACCAAATTTTAACTAAATCAGAGCACTTTTGATTTGGACCAGGGATGCCAGCTGTTTTTTTAAAGGGCTGTAAAAAAGTCTGTGTGTGTTTGTGAATTTGTCTTAAATTAATTATAATTAGATGAGGGTTTTTATTTTTAGTCTGTGCACCCCAATAAATTTCTGGCACCTCAAATGTCTGAGAAATCACAGACAAATCTGTGTTTCTGGCATCCATGATTGGAATCCTTTCTGTCTGACGTGGAGTCGCTGTATAATAATGTAGCAAATTTGAAGTAAAAGTACCCCAAAATTTTCACCAGGTTTCGTACTTTTTGAAATAATTAAATGATAATATTGGCCATTTAAGTATCAATGCTATGCTGGCCATTTAAGTATGCTTCAATATGCTGTAAACATGTTTACTACATATGTTTAAAATACTTTTTTTTAACAAAAAAAAATACTCAAATATGGGAACAAAATCGACGTTACCAATCGACGATAATGTAGCTTTTTTATATATACTCAAATATTTGTTAAAAATTGTAGTATTTCAAAAATCAAACTATGATACTCGGTGAAAATTTGAGTATTTCACACAAAAAGTTCTTATACAGTAAAAATCAATACAAAATTCGTATCGCTTTGAATATAATGGAAACTTGAATATGACAGAATAAGCATATTGAACTTAATGCCCTGATTTTGTTTTTCGGAAAATACGGTATTTTGTATTTATATTTTGTTTATGCTTTCTGCATTATTTCAAGTATAGATTTCTTAAGTGATAAAAAGTGTAGAATTAATTGTTAACAATTAAAAATACAATAGATAACGGTGATTTCAACATTTATTTGGACTTTTTCTGTATTCTTACAAACTTTTACATGGGAGAACAAATCGGAAAAGGACATGAATTTTTAGAAAAAAAAATCCGGAAATTTGATGAAACTTTCTCGTTTTATACTTTGAGAATTTATGAAGCATTTTGTGGTAGATTTTGATTTAAATTTTTGAAATTATGGTTGGTTTTAGCGTTTGATTAAAAAATAGTTGCTTAAAGAATTTTTAAAATAACCTGATGAAACGTGTCGCTGAATTTTTTGACTTTGAATTTTTAAAAACATTTAGACTGGGATTAATGCAAATGGCATGTGTTATAAGGACCTCAAACTGCATTCCCTCGAGTTTAGCCTGCCCTGAAATTTTGTTGGTCGGTGTTCTAAAGAAATATTTTTATGAGGGGTCATCCGTAAACTACGTTGATCACTCTCGCTAAAGTAATGCATTGATTTTTTTTTTGCCTTCCTCACCTCAATGAAGAAAGGCTATAAAATCCCACCTAGACGTATACCTATCGACTCATAATCAAATTCTGAACAAATGTCTGTGCGTGTGTATGTCTGTAAGTCCGCGCACCGAAAAATATGCACACGATTATCTCCGGACTGGCTGGACCGATTTGGACCATTTTGGTCTCATTCGATCCGTCTTGGGGTCCCACAAGACCCTAGTTAATATTATGAAGTTACTTAAAAAGTTATGCTAAAAAATAATTTAAGCTAATCTTCGGAAAATTGTAAAAAGGGTGATTTTTGTAAGAAAATCCGTCATGCTTTAAATTGATTGAAAGGTTTTTAAAAGACCTTTCCAACGCGTTCAAAAGATTGTAGATCTGACAACAACATCAAAAGTTATGAGTACTTAAGTGATATTTTAACACTATTTTTGGCCGGATCTCAAATATTTTGATGAAAAAGGTGTGCGGATCTATCATGCAACCCTTCGTTGGAAAGGTGACAACCCTATCAAAATTCATAAGTACTTAGTGTTTTTAATACACTTTTTTAAGCCGGATCTCAGATATTGTTAAAAATAAGTGTTTTTAATACACTTTTTGAGGCTGTGTAGTGTATTCACTTCATGAATGCGAGGAAGGCACCAACCACCTTAAAGTGGATTAAGTAACGTTTTTTGATTTAATTTCCCATCAAAAAGTTAGTTTCAATGAAAGGAAATGGCTTCAAATGATCAGCTTTTTCTGATTTCAACATATCTGTTTTCTTTTTTACTCTAATTCTTGATATTCTTATAATTGATACCCCACCGTAATTCAACATCACCTCAAAAGGAGGTCAATCTCCAAAAATTCACAATTCGACCTGATTTTTTGGTTGAAAAAGTCGACCTGTTTATTAACTAATTTTTTTTTCATTCTTCGAAAATCTTCTAAATATATGCAAACATAAAAAAAAACAAGAAAACAAAATTTAATTATCTGGAAAAAAGATTTGTAAAAGAGTTTTTAAAATATATTCAAGTGCAGCTAATACGTTTGAATGTATACCTGAGATTTAGAAAAAAAATGAAAAAAAAAATGCAAATCATGATTAAAGACAAACATTTTAGTCACATTAATGTAAAACCCAGAAACTGTCTAGTTAGTGAAACGAACAACTTTACCCCAACCGGATAATCCGGTTGTGCCACTATCAAAAACTTCACCTCCCGACATTTTTCACACTTAACGCCATCACACAGGTTGCTCGGGGTGTCAAATCCACCTCCGCTAAGGACCTTCTCTTTCTCTCTCGCAGGACCCCTCATCGTTGTCGTATACATGGTTTTCGGTGCCACCCAGGTGAGTTTTCCGTTTCCTCCCAGGGATTTTTAGTACAATTGTAGGGTGTAGGACTAGTAGGGCAGCAAAAAAAACGAACAGAACTGGAAAGCCCTCCAGGTGAAACGAATCCGGAAGCCCCGGACATGGCAGGTTCTGGCCAGAAAGGCAATGTTTGAGGATTCAGGTGAAGTTACGAAATTTTCTAGTATTTTTTTTATTATTTTTAAAATTGATTAATTTTGTCATATGAATAGTAAAAAAAATCTCATTGAAAATTTAATAAAATATAAATTCGTTATTTCGCATGGAACTCTAATCCACCCGGCAAATGTAAGGTTCACGTTCCAAAGGGAAGTCCCTGAGTTTCGTCCCCAGGTCCAAGTGGGGCCTCTTTTTTTGCGTCCCAGGACATGAACTAAACACTGAACATTTAAAAGAAGTAGGAAAACACCAGCAAAAAAAAAGAAGTGGAAGGGTCACAAGGCCTCTAATGTTGTGTGCATGTTTGCTCGGCCAGGTCGTCGTCGTCGGTGGGCTTTTGCTCTTTTTTTTCCCCTGTCGTAAATCACCGATAAGAATCTGCAGCAGCCCCACCCCCCCCCCCCCTCTTCAAGAGGAAAAACCGAGACTCATTTGTTTGAAGATGGATTTGCACGAGGCGCCCCCCTTTTGGGAGTATCACCGCGCTGAAAATCCGGCAGGGATGAGCGTAATAAATTTTCGGGGGGAATTTTGGAGTGGAAATTAGTTTGCTAATAAATGGGACTGCGCCTGCCGGGGGTGTTGTGGAAGGTTTTCCGGAAAATTGGGAAGCAGAGGTAAGGGGGGAGCTTAAAAGTTTTCACGTGGGATAACATCTTTGGGTTTGCACGCAATTGGAGTGCGATTTATGTTTTTTCTTCTTGAGGGCGCAGCTAGAGACGAACGATTTGAGCCAGGTTAATCCTGGAGGAGAAATTGTCGCGATTTATAATGTGAGATTTGTTTTAGAATGAGTTGGGTGCTAGAATTGTTGTATTTTTTCTAAATTTAACAAACTTAACAGCGTACCTCTTCGGAAGTTCTTTTCCTCATTTTTATTTATTTTAACGTATTTTTGCATAGTTGAGTTTAATTTTCAGTTTTTTTTTCTATTCAGAAAATAAAAAGTTAAATGCTTCTTAGGCAATTGCAAATTTTATTTCAATTTATTGTCCTCGTTTAAAAATTTTCCAAGAATCTTGGGGCAAAACAAATATTGCTGAAAATTTAAGTTTTCATTGAATAAACTTGTACAATTGATTGTTAAACATTTCATATTCATTGATCAACGTTTATTTTTGTATTTAAGGGGTTACATACATGTGAATCGACAAAAAAGTGAGAGGTTGGTGTGAGCACACACTCAATTTTATTTAAAATCTGTTTTCAGAGCATTAAAACCTACATTTTCATCTATAATCAATACAAATTTGAAGACATTTGGTATTATCATTACCGAGATATAACTATTTGAAGTTAGCAGTTCTAAAACCAAATTGACTCAAAATTTTGTTGAAGACTCGTTAAACCGGTTTTGTGTGCATGACGAAGGCTGATCTTCAATAAACTTATTTGAAAAAAAGAAAAAAATATTTTTGTGTTTTTCATATAAAAAATCGGCAGTTTTTAATTTTTGTAATTTAAAAAAAGCTAAATTTCAAAATCCGGCTTCGTCTTGCACACGGGATATGTCTTGAGAGTCTTCACCCCAATTTTGGTCCATCATATCTCGAGATATCGTCCCGGGCAGACAGTAATAACAAAATTCATGCCATTTCAATAACAAATACTGTTAAAATAACAGAAAGTGTTACGGAATCTTCTTGAAAAATCCATTTTTGCATAAGAGTTTAATAACTGTTTATGTTATCATAACAAAATTTGCTATTGGTCAGATATTGGTTGAAAGTCAAAACAACTTGGGAATAACATTTTTTGTTATGAAAGAATAACTCCAACTGTTATTGAGATGATCGGATTAGTTGTTAAAATAACAAAAAAGAATAACAAAGATTTGTTCGAAGAATATCGCAAAATTTTATTAGTCTGTTATTACAATAACAATCCAATAACAAAAAAAATCATAACGGCGAATAACAAATCTTGTTATAAATAACATTAAATGTTATTGGCCTAGTATTTACAAGTAACAAAAAATTTTATTTCCACGTTATTTCCGTCTGCTCGGGGTGGCACCCGTAAATCAACTCCTTGTTTAGAGAAAAACGTTCACAAAGTTTGACAGTTTGCTTTGCGAATGGCAAAATGTTGAGCTTAAAATCGTATCTTACTCAGTTCAGTCACGAAATATCTTCATGAAACTTTCAGGAGTGATTAAAAATCATCTTTTTTGTGTTCATTGTTATCCGAGCATTCGTTGGTGAAGGTTGTCTGAATCAACATGACTCGTCGCGTCCCGGCGCAAAACGCCGGCAATATTGCCCTACCTGCGGCTCAAGCAGGCAAAAAAGTGGGAATTTCCAAAAGGAAGGTTGAGGCCTCAACTGATGGCCAAAAACCGGGAATTTCCAAAAGGAAGGTGCTTTTGGAAGTGACATCGAACAGCAAAAAGACGAAAAAGAGCGACGGTACTGTACCGATGGATGAGGAGGAGGAGAACTCTTCATCGCACGAGGAGCAGCTTTTGAAGAACAACAAGTTTGCTGGACTGCCTGACGAGGACCAGGTAGCGGAAGCAAAGGAGAATGAAGTGAAACAGCGAAAGGAGAAACTGCCTCCTTTTATGTGAGGCAATCAGCAGCAACGATCGACTTTCGAGCGGGGCTGGTTGAACTCATCAAGTCTGGGAAAGTCCAAGGCAACATTCGTCTGTGTCAGGACGGATTTAAGGTGCTGGTGCAATCCAGGCAGCACTATCAACTGGTCAAGGATTACTTGACCGAAAACGAGGCGGAGTACTTTACCCATGATGTCGTCATGGATAAGCCGTTCAAAATCGTCGTCAGAGGTCTGTACGACATGCCAGTGGAGGAATTAGCTGCCGAGCTAAAAGTTTTGAAACTGGATGTGTTGGCCGTGCACAAAATGAGCCGACGCAACAAAGACATCAAGTACCGTGACCAGCTCTACCTGCTGCATTTGGCTAAGGGATCGACGACGCTTCCAGAGCTGAAGGCAATTCGAGCGGTTTTCAACATTATCGTGTCGTGGGAGCGATACCGACCAGTGCATCGTGACGTCACACAATGCTTCAACTGTCTGGGCTTCGGGCACGGAGGTAAGAACTGCCACCTGAAGCGTCGTTGCGCCAAATGTGGTACCGATGCGCACATCACATCCCAGTGCATCCAAGATTCGCTGGTGAAGTGCCTCAACTGCAACGGTGAGCACTCGTCAACCGACCGAAAGTGCCCCAAGAGAGCTGAGTTCGTGAAAATTCGGCAGCAAGCATCGACGAAGAATCAGCCTCAGCGTCGTAGAACTCCTCCAGCCCTGGTGGAGCAAAATTTTCCACCTCTTCAACCGCGACGCCAGGTCCCGAACTTGGCACCGTTGCCGTTGGATCCCAGGAAGAGAGCTGAGATGAATCATCCACGGCCGGGTTCCAGCCAGGAGCCGAGACCGCCACCACCGGGCTTCAGCCAGGAGCCAAGACCAACCCAAGAACCAGCAGTTGAGGAAAATGGTAATGATCTTTACACCTCAACCGAACTCCTCAATATTTTCAAACAGATGTCCGCTGCACTGCGTGGATGCAAAACCAAGACCCAGCAGATTGAAGTGCTGACCTCGTTCGTCATCCAGTATGGATCGTAGGTCCCTCAAGCTGCTGAATTGGAACGCTTGCTCCATTAGGAGGAAGAATTTAGAGCTGGTGGATTTTCTTCGCGAGAAGGAGATCGACGTAGCTGCCATCACGGAAACTCATCTGAAGCCCGGTGAAAAAGTTTATCTGCAAAACTACAAGATTGCGACGCAGCTCGACAGGACCACGTCTGGAGGAGGAGGTGTGCTTGTCGCTGTTCATCGTGATCTCAAGCCACGCCGGCTGCCACACTTTAAGCTGGACATCATCGAGGCCGTTGGAGTGGAAATTCCCACTTCGGTTGGCCCAGTACTCTTCATTGCTGCATACTGCCCACGTCAGGTGAATGCCAGAGATGGTTCAGCAGCAAAACTGAAGGGCGATATCCAGAAGCTGACACGGCGGAGCGCAAAGTACATCATCGCTGGTGACCTCAACGCGAAGCATGAAGTTTGGGGCAACAGCAGGAGGAATCGGAACGGAGTGATTCTGCACAACGATCTGCAAAACGGATACTACAACGTTGTGAGTCCGGATCGTCCAACGAGGGTGGCTCGGTCTGGGAATCACTCAATCATCGATTTCTTCATTACCAATATGGCTGAGAACGTGGCTCATCCTGAGGTGTTTGAAGAGTTGAGTTCTGATCACTATCCGGTGGTTGTGGAGGTTGGAGCTTCCGTTACCCGCAGCGGCAACCAACCCGGAAAGATTACCACAACGTTGACTGGCAGCAGTTTCAGCAAGTGGTAGACAGCAACATCGACTATGATCAACACCCGGAAACTTCTGCTGATATTGATCGTTCGCTGGAGGTGATCCAGCAGGCTATCAACCAAGCAGAGGCTGCCAACGTTCGGGAGGTTCCTGTTAATTTTAAGGTAACTGATATTGACGTAGATACTAAACACTTGATTAGACTTAGGAATGTTTATAGGAGACAATATCAACGGACTGGGGACTATGACAAAAGATTTCAGTTAACAATTTGAACAAAATCATACAAGACCGACTTGACAATATCAGAAATCAAGAATTTTCAAAACATGTAAGCCAGCTTGGGAATTATTCAAAACCATTTTGGAAACTTTCAAAAGTTCTTAAAAACAAACCAAAGCCTATTCCTCCTCTTATTGTTGAGGATTCTCCTTTGATTACATCCGAGGAAAAGGCAAATGCACTTGGGCTTCATTTTGTTAGTTCACATAATCTTGGCGCTTCCATGACCAGCCGTAAAGAAACATCAGTTGCCAATAGTATTTCAACAATCAATGACTCTACCTTTGAATTTCCTGCAGATTCCCATGTTTCTGGTGAGGAAGTCAAAGTTGCAGTTAAACAAATGAAAAATATGAAAGCTCCTGGCTTTGATAACATTTTTAATCTAGTGTTGAAAAAACAGAGTGATCAGTTCTTTCAACATCTAGCCAATATTTTCAATAAATGTTTGCAACTTGCTTACTTCCCCACCAATTGGAAGCTGGGCAAAGTCATACCAATTTTGAAGCCTCAAAAAGATCCAACATCGCCAACAAGTTATCGTCCCATTAGTCTTTTGAGTAGTCTGTCCAAACTCTTTGAGAAGGTCATCTATTCAAGGCTTTTGGATTTTACCAACGATAATAATATAATTTTGAATGAGCAGTTTGGCTTCCGAAAGGGCATAATACTGCTCATCAGCTTACGAGAGTAACTAAAATCATCAAGCAGAACAAGCTTGAGTCTAAATCAACTGCTATGGCTTTGTTGGATGTTGAGAAGGCTTTTGACAATGTTTGGCATGATGGTTTGATACATAAACTGTATTTATACGGTTTTCCAATGTATCTTATCAAAATTATCCAGCACTATCTTTCGGAGAGATCGTTCAGGGTTTTTCTGAATGGGATTGCTTCTGGATTATTCAACATTGATGCTGGGGTTCCCAAGGAAGTATTCTTGGCCCACTTTTGTACAATATTTTTACATCTGATTTGCCTACTCTTCCTGGTAATGGTGTGTTGTCACTTTTTGCTGATGACACTGCCGTTATTTATAAGGGTAAAATAACCAGATATTTAGTTGGCCGTCTTCAGAAAGGTCTTGACGTTCTTTCCGAATACTTTGGCGACTGGAAAATTCGCATAAACGCAGCCAAAACTCAAACCATCATTTTTCCACTTTCCAAATCGGCCCGATTTGTCCCAAAGGATGATGTTTTGATTAAAATGAATGATGTTTCAATACCCTGGTCAAAGGAAGTTGTATATTTAGGTCTCATACTTGACTCGAAACTATTGTTTCGACAGCATGTAGATAAAATATTGAACAAGTGCAGCATTCTCATCAGGTGTTTGTATCCTTTAATTAACAGAAAATCAAAGTTATCTTTGAAAAATAAGCTAGCAGTTTACAAACAAATAATTTACCCCGTTATTGAGTATGCAGTACCTGTTTGGGAGTGTTGCGCTAGAACTCATAAATTGAAGCTCCAGCGTGTCCAAAACAAGGTACTCAAAATGGTTTTGAATGTTCCTGGCTGGACTAGATCAAGTGAGGTTCATGAATTAGCAGAAGTAAAAATGTTGGATCAGAAGATTCAAGAAAAATGTTTGAAATTCAGGGAAAAATGTGCTATATCTGAATACCCCTTGATTCAAGGATTGGTTTAGTTTATGGTAAGATTAAGTTAGTTTTAGGTTAGGTTATGTTTTCTTAATTTTTTTCTTCATTGTACCTAGTGTTACAAAAATGATAAATCATATACTTTTAAAGTTATGAATATGAACAGTGTTTAAATCACGAAAAGCAAACTAAAGCTGAAGAGCCACAGCTGACCACTTATTATGTAAACCAAATGTAATTATTATAAGAAAGATTCAATAAAGTATATTTAATTCAAAAAAAAAAAAAAAAAATTCATCTTTTTTGTGGATTCAATCAATTTTCTGTATTATGAAATTTTGTGATTTTTTACATGTTTGTAACCCCTTGAATAGGGCACATTTGGCTTTGCAATTTTGATTGAAAAAATGACAAATTTTATGCTACTTCTTGAAAGCAAAAGCATTCTTAAGCAATTCTCCATCAAACCCGGAAATGGATTTTACTTATTTTTTTAATTTGGCTCAAACTTTGTGGGGGCCTTCTCTATTACCAAAATCATCATTTTGTGGCATTGGTTCACCCATACAAGTCTCCATACAATTTTGGAAACTGTTCATACAAAAATGCTACGTAAATATTCAAAAATCTTTATTGCCTTTCTTACTAAAGAAAGGTATAGGTTTTTCAAGTATTTTTTGGTGATTCATTTGGTATCTTCAGCAAAGTTGTAGGTATTGATGAGGACTATTCAGAAAAAATAGGAACACGGAAAAATTGGTGATTTAAAAAAAATAATTACTATATATACTGTTATTTTTGGAAAGAAATCACAATTTAGTAAAATTAATACTCGTTATCAAAATCCATACTTATGAATGGTTTAAAGAATGCGGGTTTTGGTCCACTGAAAAATACGGATTTTGGGTAATTGATTTTTTGTGAAAAATATCAATTAAATAATTAAACAATTTTTTTTCCATGTACCTATTTGTTCTGAAAAGTCCTCATCAATACCAACAGTTTTGTCGAAGACACCAAATCAATAAAAAAAATCCTTGAGATTCTTATGGGTGAACCAAAGACACATAATGGCTTCTTTGGTGATAAGGTTTGAGCTAGATAAAAAATAAAAAAAAATAAAAAAAATTTCTAATGAAAAAATATACTTGATATTTGAATATTTTTTTGCAGAGTGTTATTTCTATAACTATTTTTTTGTTTTTCTTTTTTTTTTATATTTTAGTTGACTAAAAAGAATCTGGGACTGCAGATGAACAATTTTGAAAATGTGTTTTCTGAAAAAAAATCTAAAATATTGTATGATTTAAAAAACGTTCAAGATACGTTCAATATTCGAAGAATTTTTTTCGAAAAATGTCAAGTTTTATTCGACGTTAAAATAAGCACTTTTGCTAAAAAATATTTTTAAAAAGCTGGGAAAATTTGTGAGTTTTGCCAGAATTATCTAATCTATTATGGCCTTAATTTAAGCTCGCGGTATTTCAGAAATTATTAGATCGATTTTAAAAAAAATAAAATTTGAGTTTTTTTTTGTGAAATTTTCTGAACCCTCGAAAAAAAAATTAAAAATTTTAAATTAGACATATTTTTTTAAAAAGATCTGCAGATAGACCATTTTTTAACATTTCATATTATTTTATTAATTTAAACATTTTGAAATTATTCTTTTTATCAATAGTTCAAACATATTTTTTGGGAGTTGCTTTTTCTAAACTGCATAAAAAAAACAAAACAAAATCGAAAATGTAAATAGCTAAAAGTGGCTTTAACATGAGCATGGAAAATTTTATCAATGAAATTGCTAAGTGTTTCGATTGCAAATACAATGCTGGTTAAAGAATGTATTTTTTGAGAAGTTTCTGATTTTTTCTAAAAACACGTATTTTAATCATTTCTACGGAATCCGATTTTGCACCATCATGCCTTTCACTCTCAAAACTTCGTAAAGTATACGTGTTCTTGGAACTCAACTTTAACTGAAATAAAGTAGATTTTTTTCCGTGTACTTATAACTTTGCTCAAGACAACGAATCGATCAGAAAATTCCATATTTACAAACCCATGAAAGTATGGACATTTTATCATACAAATGAAAAAAAAAATACCAATTAATTAATTCTCGAAATTATTAGCGATAATCTAGAAGCTAAATAACGGTTTTTGAATTGTAATGGTTGTCCAAGCTCCATACAAATAAAGATTTGTTTTGTTTGATAATTATCCAAGATTGGTGGAGAGGGGGAGGGGTGAGGTCCGTGATTTCAAAAATGTTTCCACATGGTTACTGATGGTCCCTTGTAGCATTTTGTTAATTTTATATTATGTAGAAAAATAAATATAAATTCAGCTATGAGCTAGACTATCTGTAATAATTTTACGGACAATAAAATCTGCACTGTGAACCCCCACTATGCGTTCAATAAATTTTGAGCTCATTTGACTGATTTCGTGGTTATATTTATGCGCTGCAACTTTTATTTTAATATTTTAATCTTCCTGTCTGTTAATTTTCCCCCAAACTCTCTGAATTACATGCTCGGACACAGACCGCCTCGCAGCCCTCCCATGAAAAACCACCGCCACACCGCGAAATCCGTTTGATCAGTCAACTGTGTGTTTGTTGGTTGGTGGTGTGCTCTTCTGTCATAATTTTTCGAAGTTTTGACATCAAAAAAAAAAATCAAATCATAAATTTTATTTTTGACATGGTTATTCTTAAAAAAAAAAAGATTGTGACAAGCGACCACAACGCCGCCAAACTTGCGCTGCAGAAAAATGTGACAGCTTTTGTCTGGACACACGCGCGTGTCCGTGTGTGCTGTCAGTGCGGGGTGAGTAGCTGTAGCTGTGCGGTTTTTTCATTAATTTATAAATAAATTAATGAATTTTTCGTTCGCCGTTGGCGGCGCCTGTTGTGTGCACGGGAAAAGCCACCACGTGGAGCTGATTTTGATTGAAAAGTGTGCGCGAAACCAGACATGCGAGCCAAAATCGGGGTTTTGGGAGGGGAATTTATGAGCGAAAATGATTCAATCACTTAGAAGTGTGTTTTAAGGGTTATTATTGATTATTGATTTTGAGTTTTCATTATTTTTGACTTTTTGAAAGCTGTTTTTTTTAATAAAAATTAATTTGTTTTCTTTTAATTCGATCCTGACGTTTTTCTTCAAACAAAAAAAAAAGATAAAAACTGTAATTATGGCAACACGGTTTCGAAGCTCACCGAGGTGAAAAATGGCGACGCCTGAGAGGTGGTGGCGAGGAAAGTGTGGAACAGTCCGGGTTAACATTATTAAATTTATACATATTGCACCCGAAACCGGCTGGCTGGCTGTCCAATCCGTCTGGTGTGGTGTGACAATGATGCAGATGAATGTGGGAAATTTGCATACATTTAGGGGACCGACTAACTGGCAGATAATTGTGTGCATGTGTGTTTGCCAGTGTTCACATTCCTTGTCCCAGTGGAGACGGTCCGAAAATGTGCGTGCCTCTGTGTGGAAGGTGTTGAATTGGCAAATTAATTGATTTGATTCACTTTCACGCAGTGAGAGCGAGAGATCTGTCGAGAAGCGCTTTGGGGATAATTCATTCTAAATAATTGAAAGCCAAATCGATTTGCCGGAGAGCGACCAGCAAGTGTGTGTGAGTGTGTATGGAGGATTTTGATTAATGTTTAATTTGATGTCAATTTAACTTTAATTCGACTAAATGTTGATTACAGATGATATATACCAGTTAAATTTGCAAAACAGTTCATGGAAAATCAGTGAATATTTTAAAATGACAAATTTATTTTAAGTTTCAAATGCTTTGAATTACCACTAACGTATAGACAAAATCTGTTTACAATGGCAACAGTTACAAAAATAAATTCAAACTAATCAGCTCATAATGAGATTATGCTGCAAACATAAAACAGCAATTTGTTGACATATCGTGCTTTGTCAGAGCAAATCTGTTCAACAAAATCCGATTAAAACAACCGATAGTTTTTATCACGCCAAACCATTCACTACCCGAGCCCATTAAAGGGATCAAAAAGTTTACACACACACACTCATCATCATCGTGATGGTCACTTAAATTGGTGGTGCGAGCAGGGTTACCAGGTCTGAACCGAAAAAATCTGGCAAAAAATCTGGAAAAAATCTGGCAAACCACTTTTCACAAAGTAAAAAGAAATTATTTTTTTCAAATTGGCTTTCAAAAAATCTGGCAATGCCAGATTTATCTGGCAACCTGGCACCCCTGGGTGCGAGAGGCATAGTTGAGCCTAAAGGGGGTGGATGGTGTGATGAGCTACCACGCTTTGCGATTGATGTGCAATCTGTCTATTTTGTGAAACACTTCCACTATTTTTTTCCTGAAACCTCTTTTACACTTTAAATCGTCACAACCTGAGCAGACGGAAATAATTTGGGAGTAATTGTTCGATTAGATTAGATTAGATTAGATTAGATTAGATTAGATTAGATTAGATTTGATTAGATTAGATTAGAATAGATTAGATTAGATTAGATTAGATTAGATTAGATTAGATTAGATTAGATTAGATTAGATTAGATTAGATTAGATTAGATTAGATTAGATTAGATTAGATTAGATTAGATTAGATTAGATTAGATTAGATTAGATTAGATTAGATTAGATTAGATTAGATTAGATTAGATTAGATTAGTAATGATTTTTTCGTTATTGGATTGTTATTGTAAGAACAGACTTATACCATTGTAAATTATTCTTCGAACAAATCTTTTTTATTATTTTTTGTTATTTTAACAACTAATCCGATCTTCCCAATAACAGTTGGAGGTATTCTTCCATAACGAAAAATGTTACTCCAAAGTTGTTTTGACTTTCAACCAATATCATACCAATAACATATTTTGTTATGATAACATAAACTGTTAATAAACTCTTATGCAAAAATTGATATTCCAAGAAGAATCCATAACATTTTCTGTTATTTTAACAGCATTTGTTGTTAAGATGGCATGCATTTTGTTAGGACCGTCTGCCCGGGAAAGGATATCATTAAGTATATTTTTAAAATTTATTTAAATAACTATTTATTTGAAAAGCAATTATTCTTTCAAAATTCTTTTAAAAGCGTAAAAAATTAAAAAAAAATATGAAATAATTACATACTAGCCATTTTGAAAAGTTATCCCGAAATTTCATAAATTTGTGAACAAAAGTGAGTATGTGTCATTTCACTACTGACATGGTGCCAATGACGACGGGTGAGTGATTGGTTGACCGCATCGAAAAAAACAAGCTTCAAAGTGTGCGTGTGTGTGTGTGTGTGGAAGTTTTGCAAATTTTCAGTTTTCAATACGAGGAAAATCTATTTCATGTACTGTCGCTGAATGACTCTTTGACATAGTGCAAATTAAAAACTCCATCAGTTTTGTGGAACATTCAGTGTATTTTGAAATTAAATTGGTTCCAAAAACATGAAAAAATTAAAGGGGTTTTTTTGCATCTCTCCTTATAAAATCAAATTAATCAACTAAATAAATTTTAAGGGGCAACGAAAAAAATCATTTCCTATCAATTACTACCGATGCGAATTAATTTCAAATCAAGAAAAACTTTAAAAAAAATTGCAGCACCCTAAAATAGTAATTAAAAAATCCAAAAATAATAAGAAAAAACTTATACAGTGCTTTGAGCATTTTTCGATCGATTAAACTATTTCATAAAAAAGTGTTTTTCCATTAAATTTGTTTAATAAATCTGATTTGATTTTTGGACTGTTTTTTTTTTAATTAAAGCGTTGATCAGATTTCAAGTTGAATCATCCGATTAATTTAACGGTTTTAATTGATTTTTTGCGTATATTTTTTAAGGAAACCCCATGAATTAGCCATATTTAAAGGAAAAAGCTTAAAAAAATGAAGTTATATTGGTAGTAGAATCATAAGAAAATAATGAAGAAATAAAACTAAATTAAATATAACAATATTTGAAATTTGCTTAAAACAAAACTTATCAAAAACCTTTAAGTTGGAAAACTGAGTGTTATATTTTAAACATTTCTGTATTTTGAAAAAAAAAAAATCAAGATAAAGTTTATTTTACCAAAATTCATCCCAATAACTGACGGTTAAATCACGGTTTTGGTGGATGAATTATATAATTATTGAAAAAAGGTTGAGGAACCATGGTATAAATAAATTAAAAATATGGAAATAATTCTAAGGATTTTTTTTCAATTATTGTCTAAACATCGAATTCTTGGATGTTAATATAAATACCGATCGAACTACATATTTACCATAATTTTGCTTCATGGTTTCATAATTTTTCAAATTTTAAATTATTTGCACAGATTCACTTAAAAATTTATTGGATGTTAATATAAATACCGATCGAACTACATATTTACCATAATTTTGCTTCATGGTTTCATAATTTTTCAAATTTTAAATTATTTGCACAGATTCACTTAAAAATTTATTGTAGAATAAAAAAAAGCCTAAATTACAAATAATTAAATCAAATAATATTTCCAAGACCGAGTCAAAAAATTATTGAAAAAATAAAACTTAAAATATCAAGCCAAAGTCTTAAAATTTCAATGGATGATTATAAATTGCATTTTACACCAAATAAAAAAAAAATATTATGAGCCATGGTTTCAACATTTAAATGAAAAAATGCATTATGCATTATAAACCTGTCCAAAAGGGTGCCCAGAAAAAACGACCCCCTGCTCCAAAAAACGGAAAACAGTTTTTTGGGTTATTTTAAGCATCTGTGTAAATTTTGAACAAAATTGGTGAGATTAACCCATTGATACCCAAGCCTAAAGTTGGCGAAAAAAATGTTTTTCATACAAAAATGACTTTTTAAAATCACTTATGACTTTTCAGGAGAAAGTTTTACAGTTTTGGTTTATTCTACAAACTGTACAGCATTGAATTTTCAATAAGAATATCACTTTTGGGAATATTTTGATGGAAGTAGCGCACCGTGCAGACCAAACCATAGGAAAATGGGATTTTTCATACATTTTTTCGATTTTTCCCATACAAACTTAACCTATAAGTATCAATGGGTAAATGTTGCCCGATTTTGCTCATATTTGTCTCAGAGTCCTTAAATAGCTGAAGGAACAATTTTCAGCTTGTGGAGCGAGGTTTTGAGAAAAACTAACTTAATCCACCTATGTGGTTGGAGCCTTCCTCACTTATTACTAACAATTGCTGATATGATGGAATTGTACAAAAATTTCATCTATTTTTAAGATCCAGAATAAAAAAGTACATAAATATCACTTAAGTGGCCATACCTCGAGACAGGGTTGCCAGATCATCAATGTTTTGGACTCGTTGGAAAGGTCTTTTGATAACCAAACCAACGATGGGTTGGATGGTGGATCCCGACATAGTTGACATACATTTAAGTGAGATCCGGCTTCAAAAAAGTTCATAAATGTCACTTAAGTGGCCATATCTCGAGATAGGGTTGCCAGATCTTCAATGTTTTGGACTCGTTGGAAAGTTCTTTTGATAACTTAACCAAGGATGGGTTGGATGGTGGATCCGGACACTGTTTACATACATTTAAGTGAGATCCGGCTTCCAAAAAGTACATCAATATCACTTAAGTGGGCATATCTCGGGACAGGGTTGCCAGATCTTCAATGTTTTGGATTCGTTGGAAAGGTCTTTTGATAACCTAACCAACGATGGGTCGGATGATGGACTCAGACATAGTTTACATACATTTAAGTGAGATCCGGATATATGTGAAAACACATTTTTATACATAACTTTTCTGGCCACCATTGAAAAAACGGCTAATATCCACTTTTGGCAAAAACGAGATATTAGCACCAGGTGGTAGAGGACGTTCCAACGCATCTCCTGGAACTTGAATTTTACTGAAATAGTGTCTAGACTTGGCTGCCGATGCGAAAAACCAAACGGCTAATATGCCACTCTTATGGGAAATTACCTTGACGGAGATTTTGTGTCAAACACTAAAACGCGTTTTTCTCGGAATACTTGATTTGGCATAATAGCCGAATTTTCAATTATGGGCAGTTTTTAACTACTTATCGAAACTTCAATCTGTATAAAACTCGATCTATGGGACCCTAAACCAAGTCGAATGCAACAGGTTCGGGTCAAATCGATTCAGCCAGTGCCGAGAAACATGAGCTAGTTTGTTGGTCACATACACACACACATACACACAGACATTTGTTCAGTTTTCGATTCTGAGTCGATATGTATACATGAAGGTGGGTCTACGACGTTTTTATACAAAGTTCATTTTTAGAGCAGGATTATAGCCTTACCTCAGTGAGGAAGACAAAAGGCCCATATTCTGGGCACCCTACTTTCCAGTTGTTTGCAAAATGCATTTTAGATAGTTTTCAATTGATTTTCATGGAAATTTTGAAGTTTTTTGGAATTTTTTTTTACCCCTGATTTTTCAGATCAATTTTGAAGCTGGGGTGACATAAGCTTTGAAAAATATTTGCAACGGCCTTACTTCTACTTCAAAATAACTTGATTTTTTTTATTTTTAATAACATATAATGTATTTAAAACTTTAAACTCAAGCTTATTACAATTCAACAAAATCATTGAATGAAATGTGAATTTTTATTAACAAAACCTGAAAGACTTGAAAATTGGTTGTGTACTCTTATGAAACACGTTTCAACGTATTTTTTGTGTGTATTTAATCAATATCAATCAATACTTTTTAATTTTCTGACAAATTTTGATTTTTGGGCCCATAATGTGTATATTTGTAAATATTTGTAAATATTCCAAAAAGAAATTTTCAGCACATAATTTTTTTTAATTTGCCTTGTGATTTTCTAAATCCTCTACGATTCCATCTGATTGGTTTTCTTGATGAAAAAAAGAACACCCCAAAGTCATTGTCCGCAAAATTCCACCTCTAGCAGAAGAAAACCAAACCCCGATTGTCAAGAGATTGTCTGCAGCGCTGTTCACGAGTGTGTTTATACGTGTGATTGAATATATGTGCATTTTCATTTTCCCGCACTACTTCCCCTCCCTTCCCTTCCTTCTCCAGCGGGGAATCGGAAATGGGTGGTGGAAATCTGCATTTCCGCTTTAATTGCAGTCGTGTTTTTTTTTGCTTCGACTCCGCACTCGCCGTTGGGAGTGATATTTTTATTTGCCACCCACCCACCTACCTGATCGAAAGTGCAGATAATCAGATGTTTTTGAACGTGTGAATTCTGTGCCCGGGCAACAATTGAAGCGAAATGGGAATAAATTAAAATATGTTGTGAGTTGGGTTTTTTTCTCTGTTGTTTGTGTTTGTGTCGGAACTGTTGTGATGTTTATTTTCGGCTGGGTTGCAGTCTCTGGCAGTGATTATGGGGGATTTAATTTAAAACCCAATTGTTTGGACAGATTCCAGTGGGATTTGTGATTGGATGGGAAAATAAAATAAATATGACAGTGACAATCTTACCAATCAAGGGTCAAAACGTCCTATGAAAGCTTACCTGAAAATACAAAAAGAGATACATAAATAGTTAATATTTGCTTAAAAACTGCAACATTTCACTTTAAAATGCAATTTTTCCACCCTCTTGGCTGGTCACAAATGCTTCCACTCGAGGAAAAGTCCAGCACTAAACAAATACAAAAACTCATTTTCCAGCGCAAACAAAAACCCCAAAAAAGCAACTTAACTCTCACACAAGCTCACACACTTACACATACATACAAACAAATGCTGCTGCTGCTGGTTGGCACATAAATTACAAAAGTGTCAAATAAACACACACTTAAAATTCTCTCGTCGTACCAACCGACCTCCACCACCAGAGGGCTGACTCAGGGGCAGGGCAGGGCAAGGCAAGCCGTCTGGAGGGCGCCAACAATGTGATTCACACGCGCACAAACACTCGTGTTCACATGGACACATACAAGCACACACTGACGCATACATTAGCAGAAGGAGGGAGGCTAAGTCTATTGGTTGTTTTGGAGAAAAAGTTCAAATTTGTTTGCTGTTTGATTGTTGAACATTTGAATTCAAATGAAAAGGATTAAAAAGATTATTTAAATATGTTTAAGGATAGAATTGATCTTAAAATTTTGTCGAATTAAGAATACTGCAGCTCTTTTTCAAAATTCGTCAAATTGAAAAGCAAATCTTCAAATCTTCAAATCTTCAAATCTTCAAATTCAAAAAATCATAAAATCATAAAATCATAAAATCATAAAATCATAAAATCATAAAATCATAAAATCATAAAATCATAAAATCATAAAATCATAAAATCATAAAATCATAAAATCATAAAATCATAAAATCATAAAATCATAAAATCATAAAATCATAAAATCATAAAATCATAAAATCATAAAATCATAAAATCATAAAATCATAAAATCATAAAATCATAAAATCATAAAATCATAAAATCATAAAATCATAAAATCATAAAATCATAAAATCATAAAATCATAAAATCATAAAATCATAAAATCATAAAATCATAAAATCATAAAATCATAAAATCATAAAATCATAAAATCATAAAATCATAAAATCATAAAATCATAAAATCATAAAATCATAAAATCATAAAATCATAAAATCATAAAATCATAAAATCATAAAATCATAAAATCATAAAATCATAAAATCATAAAATCATAAAATCATAAAATCATAAAATCATAAAATCATAAAATCATAAAATCATAAAATCATAAAATCATAAAATCATAAAATCATAAAATCATAAAATCATAAAATCATAAAATCATAAAATCATAAAATCATAAAATCATAAAATCATAAAATCATAAAATCATAAAATCATAAAATCATAAAATCATAAAATCATAAAATCATAAAATCATAAAATCATAAAATCATAAAATCATAAAATCATAAAATCATAAAATCATAAAATCATAAAATCATAAAATCATAAAATCATAAAATCATAAAATCATAAAATCATAAAATCATAAAATCATAAAATCATAAAATCATAAAATCATAAAATCATAAAATCAAAAATCATAAAATCAAAAATCATAAAATCATAAAATCATAAAATCATAAAATCATAAAATCATAAAATCATAAAATCATAAAATCATAAAATCATAAAATCATAAAATCATAAAATCATAAAATCATAAAATCATAAAATCATAAAATCATAAAATCATAAAATCATAAAATCATAAAATCATAAAATCATAAAATCATAAAATCATAAAATCATAAAATCATAAAATCATAAAATCATAAAATCATAAAATCATAAAATCATAAAATCATAAAATCATAAAATCATAAAATCATAAAATCATAAAATCATAAAATCATAAAATCATAAAATCATAAAATCATAAAATCATAAAATCATAAAATCATAAAATCATAAAATCATAAAATCATAAAATCATAAAATCATAAAATCATAAAATCATAAAATCATAAAATCATAAAATCATAAAATCATAAAATCATAAAATCATAAAATCATAAAATCATAAAATCATAAAATCATAAAATCATAAAATCATAAAATCATAAAATCATAAAATCATAAAATCATAAAATCATAAAATCATAAAATCATAAAATCATAAAATCATAAAATCATAAAATCATAAAATCATAAAATCATAAAATCATAAAATCATAAAATCATAAAATCATAAAATCATAAAATCATAAAAATTATAATTAAATTTTTAATGTGTTGTTTAAAAATTCAAAATTGGTAATGCATGAAAATGCTCGATTCGATAAAAAATTAAAAAAAAATTTGAAGAGAATGGGTTTCAAAAATATAAAAAAAATCGTGATGGCCTTAACAGAATTGTGCTTTTTAGTAATAAGTTTTCCAGTTATCAAAAACACAAAAACCTCCCCATCTTTCAGTGATAAAAAGTTTGACCTCATAAATAACATATCTCCTCGTCGTGTTAACTTTCCACGTGACAATTCACAAACTTGCATATTTTACAAGGCAGTAGAATAAGTTTGCCACGCCACTCCACTTCTCTATTTTTTCCCAAAAAAAAAATCTTCTATTATTCGTCTTTTGAAGCAAGAAGTACTGCTGGTGTAAGCTGCTTACTTGTCACCAACCTGGGTTTGGCACTTTTTTGCACTAGGTGCTTGAATCATTCTTGTTTATATGATAAGAAATTGAAAGAAACGCAAACTGATCTGTCCATCTAGCAGTGCAGAGTTTTTTTGACGAAGAACTTCGTCTTAGGGCTCTATATAGGGTAGCAATCCAAAATTTCGCGAAGCGAAATGAAACCGAAAAATGAAACACCTTCCCCAAGTAGAGGGGAAAATCACAGAAGCAGCGCGGCCGACGGTTTTGATATAAATATAAACGCCACTCCCTCCACAGCATTAGTTTAGTCGGTGGTCTACCACCGAAGCGAGAGGAGCTCAGCTCTTCTCGCGAGCGCCAGCCTTCTCTCTTCCCTACAAAACCACGGGAAATTTGAAGGCAGGCTTCAGTCGGTGGTCTACCACCGAAACGAGAGGAGCTCAGCTCCTCTCGCGAGCGCCACCAGGTGGCGCTTTCAGGAACTAGCCTTCCCGCTTCCCTACAAAACCATGGGAAATCTGAAGGCTGGCTTCAGTCGGTGGTCTACCACCGAAGCGAGAGGAGCTCAGCTCCTCTCGCAAGCGCCACCAAGCGCTTGGCAGTAGTGACCACCACCTAGAGTGGCAGGAGGCCCCGGGGATGTTCCGATAAGGGGACATTTGCGGAACCATAAGAGTGGAGGCAATATGGGTATCAAACTTTAGGGATTTTGATACTGGACATGAAATTTGACATTTTGGCATTAGTGGCCACCACCGGGAGTGGCCGGAGGCCTCGGGGATGTTCCGATAAGGGGACATTTGCGGAACCATAAGAGTGGAGGCAATATGGGTATCAAACTTTAGGGATTTTGATACTGGACATGAAATTTGAAATTTTGGCATTAGTGGCCACCACCGGGAGTGGCCGGAGGCCCCGGGGATGTTCCGATAAGGGGACATTTGCGGAACCATAAGAGTGGGGCAATATGGGTATCAAACTTTAGGGATTTTGATACTGGACATGAAATTTGACATTTTGGCATTAGTGGCCACCACCGGGAGTGGCCGGAGGCCCCGGGGATGTTCCGATAAGGGGACATTTGCGGAACCATAAGAGTGGGGCAATATGGGTATCAAACTTTAGGGATTTTGATACTGGACATGAAATTTGACATTTTGGCATTAGTGGCCATCACCGGGAGTGGCCGGAGGCCGGGGATGTTCCGATAAGGGACATTTGCGGAACCATAAGAGTGGGGCAATATGGGTATCAAACTTTAGGGATTTTGATACTGGACATGAAATTTGACATTTTGGCATTAGTGGCCACCACCGGGAGTGGCCGGAGGCCCCGGGGATGTTCCGATAAGGGGACATTTGCGGAACCATAAGAGTGGGGCAATATGGGTATCAAACTTTAGGGATTTTGATACTGGACATGAAATTTGACATTTTGGCATTAGTGGCCATCACCGGGAGTGGCCGGAGGCCCCGGGGATGTTCCGATAAGGGGACATTTGCGGAACCATAAGAGTGGGGCAATATGGGTATCAAACTTTAGGGATTTTGATACTGGACATGAAATTTGACATTTTGGCATTAGTGGCCACCACCGGGAGTGGCCGGAGGCCCCGGGGATGTTCCGATAAGGGGACATTTGCGGAACCATAAGAGTGGAGGCAATATGGGTATCAAACTTTAGGGATTTTGATACTGGACATGAAATTTGACATTTTGGCATTAGTGGCCACCACCGGGAGTGGCCGGAGGCCCCGGGGATGTTCCGATAAGGGGACATTTGCGGAACCATAAGAGTGGGGCAATATGGGTATCAAACTTTAGGGATTTTGATACTGGACATGAAATTTGACATTTTGGCATTAGTGGCCATCACCGGGAGTGGCCGGAGGCCCCGGGGATGTTCCGATAAGGGGACATTTGCGGAACCATAAGAGTGGGGGCAATATGGGTATCAAACTTTAGGGATTTTGATACTGGACATGAAATTTGACATTTTGGCAGTATCAAACTTCACGGTTACGCAAAACGGAAATGAAATTAAATCCAGCCTCGGAATCAGAATCACTTCGAAATTTACGAGCGATTACATATGTGTGTGTGTGTGAGTGTAAGCGCGTGCAGTCCAAAAATCTGAGCCTGCTGCGCTGCCAAATTGTTGGCCGATGCGCCAAACGCAAAACAAGAATCACCGTGTTGGTGTCGTTTCGTTCGAATCCAGATGAATACAACCACATCAGCAGATTTACCCTTCGATGCGAAAGCAAATACGTGTGTATGTACGAGGGCGCGCGCAGTGACAAAAAGAGGGGAAAAGAGGGGAAGTAATAGCGAAGTAGAAGTATAAAAATGCGTTCTACCCTTTCCACTCCACTTAGTTGCCACCGAGATGCTGAACAAGTCGGGTCGGCTCATATCTGAGCCGCAGACGGGTGAAGCAGCAGCAGCAGGGAGAGAGAGAGCCCTAGCAACGCAAATTCTCTCTTCCGGAGAAGGATTTCTTCTGAAAAATTACCTTTATTTTCTAGAGAGAGAGAGAGAGAGAGAGAGAGAGAGAGAGAGAGAGAGAGAGAGAGAGAGAATCGGAGAGCAGCACCGAAGAGGGCAATTTGTGTGCGAATGCCGTAGAATGACACACCAAATGCCGTAGGACAGCAGATTCAAGAAAATTGCCAAATGCGCGTTCACACACACATACACACACACTCCCGTTTCATGGTACACGCTGATTGGGTTCGATGCGTCGAGTTTCCCTTCCACGGATGTTCGATTGATGTATCTAAATTCGTCACCTGAAAAGGCCATCAAAGACTGTGACCAACTACAGATACACCCGGTACGGGGACGAGCAAAACCGCCAGCGGAGGCAACTTTTAGGCAGGGGAGTAAAATCGCTTAACCTAGTAGACTGTGTGGAAATTGTTGTAGCCCTGTTGTATGGGTTAGTACAACGAATCTACTACGAGCTCGTGTAATTGGTCACGGCCCCGGGATGCACAGCCGAGTCAGTCAGGAAGCTTCCCCCAATTCGTTCGAAGATTTCGTTCAGCCAGTGGTGGCCAAAACCTGGAGTGGCCGGTGCCCTCAAAGAAGGTTCCCCCGGGGCCTAAGGGGACATTTACAGAACCATACGAGTTGTGGCAATATGGGTATCAAACTTTAGGGATTTTGATACTGGACATGAAATTTGACATTTTGGCATTAGTGGCCACCACCTGGAGTGGCCGGAGGCCCCGGGGATGTTCCAATAAGGGGACATTTGCGGAACCATAATATTTGGGGCAATATGGGTATCAAACTTTAGGGATTTTGATACTGGACATGAAATTTGACATTTGGGCAGTAATGGCCACCACCTGGAGTGGCCGGAGGCCCCGGGGATATTCCGATAAGGGGACATTTCCAGAACCATAAGAGTTGGGGCAACATGGGTATCAAGCTCTAGGGTTTGTGCGTTGTGTCTTTAACACATGGTTCAGAATGACTCGTTGTAATAAATTTTATTGTTTGCAAAATATTTCTTGAAAATTGTTCAATGCCGAAAGTTTAACAGAGAATTTATGAAATGATTTCATATAAACTGGCTCGAAAATTTTGCTTTTACGATTAACTGAAGAAGCGTTTGAAAGTTTTAATTGTTATCAAACGTCAAAATACCATCTTTGAGCAAAAATAAATAGATCTTACGAAATAACTTTTTCTTGATTGATTTTGTGGCCAAGAAACGTAAATATTAAAAACTCTAAAAATTTCATTTACTTTTGTGTCCGAAGTTCTTCGTCATGATGGTTATGCCTGTAGGATTACCACTGCACCTTTTTTGTTTGCAGATTTTTGTTTTCGTGGGAAATTTAAAATTTCAAAATAATTCTTAAATTTTACTTCTTCAAAAATGAAGCAATGAAAATTACAACGGAATTTAATTTTGAGACCACCTGACAAGTGCTATCCCACATACGCGCACTACGGCGCCGGCCTGAACCGGGCCAGGAAGGATATATCTCAAGGAAAGTGTCGCGACGACATCGAGGTGAAAGGGTGGCACAATCTTCTTAGTGTGTTGATAGCAGCAGATGCACTACAGTATTGTGTGTGTGGTTTGGAAAACAGGAAGACTTTTAAGGTGTTGTGAATGAGACACACTTGGAGAGATTTATGGGAGAATTTGCAAAGGAATCCTTGTAAGCTTTTGGACAATTTAAAAAAAATGAAGAAAAATTACTGATAATTTTTGGAAAAATTCAGATTGACCTCACTGCTCATAAGTTACCAAGTATTGACCATAAGATCATAACTTCTCCACTCCAGGACACAAGTTCAGAAGGTCACTGCAGGAATTTCCTGTGCACTCTTCCCAAGCGAACTTGCCCAGAACCCAAACCCGGGCAGAGAAGATGAATTCATCACTTCCTTTGCCTGGCGCGACGGAAATATGTGCCACAACTCTGAAGGGGGTCACAGGGCAAAGTTTCCCGGCGGCCATGACCAACTCCTTCCGGGGCCTGAATCTTAGGAAAAGGAAACGGCAGCTGCTGCCTCTTGGTGGGAGGTCCACTGAAGAGCTAGAAAATAAATATCAACGGGAAAGCAGCATGCCGAGTTTATCCCGGGTCTATGTGGGAAAGAAGTTTGCTGAAAAGAAAAATATTCTTAAGAATCATTTTTTTTGTGCCTGGATTTTCTAAGTTTGAGGTTGCTTGAAACTTGCTTGAAACGGAATTAAAATGGTTAGCTGAGAAAACTTTACTTTTTCACTTGAACTTTTAAGATGCACATTATGAGTGAATTATAGAACATGGCTAGAAAGTAGCTGCAATAATGGTGATTGTTCAATATGACCAAAAATCACTAAATTTAGTTTATTTTTGCATTTTTTGCTAAAAAAAATTTATATGAAAAAGCAAGAATTTAAAAAATCAATGAAGTAACCTAGGTATGAGTAAATACTAAATTTTGTTATTTTTTGATAAAAATGTAATGCTTCAGAAACGCATCAAATTTAAAATTTTCACAGTTTCTGCTGTTTCTTTTTTGCAAATTTCTTCTGAAGAGCAATTTTTTAAAGATTCGACCATCTGATTTTATTTTTTTTCCAACAAAACTTTATTTTTTATTTATTAAATGTTCCAGACAACATTTTTTGATGATATTTCAGAAAGGGCAAAACATCTTTGACGAAGTCTTCTTTTCTACCGTCATCAGGGATGACATTGGGTTATACAAATTTCATCATTTTTGTTTGACCCAATCTCACCCTCGAGACCCAATGTCACCCCTGATGACAGTAGTAAAAAATCCAATTTGCAATCAAAAAGTACCAGAAATAATCGCAAAAAGATCTTTTTCGCTTGCGAACTTTCTTTATTTATTCTTTTGCTATATAAATATTTATAAAATACGGTATTTTGTGAAAATTTTAGTATTTCATACAAATAACTTCAAAACAGTAATAATGCAAGCAAAATTTCAAATCGTTTAAATTTTAGTTAAAAAAAAAACAATATGTTGTAGAATTTTAAGTATTTGATTCATAATACTCTAAAACAATGAAAATGCATCCAAATTGAAAATTTGAGTTTTTTTTCGAAAAATACAGTATTTTGTGAAAATAAGAGTATTTCATTAAAAAAATACTAGATCAGTGAAATAAACATTCCGAATTTCTTTTCTTGTGATACCAATTAAACTAATTATAAAATTTAGAGTATTAAAAAACAGGAATTTTGTAAAAATTTGAGCAAATTTCAAAACAAAACTCTATTAAAAATGAAAAATCATACCGAATTTTGCTTCGTTTGATACCCATTTTGCAAATTTTGAAAATTTGAGTATTTTCAAAAAATACGATATTTTGTAAAAATTTGAGCATTTTATTCATAAAATTCTAAAACAATGAAAATGTATCCAAATTTCACCTCGTATCAAACACTTGCTGCAAATAATGAAAATTTGAGTTTTTTTTTTTGAAAAATACGGTATTTTGTGAAAGTATGAGTATTTCATTCTTATAATACTAGAACAGTGAAAAAACCTTCAAAATTTAACTTTGACGTTTGATACCAATAATGCTAATTATGAAAATTTGAGTATTAAAAAATACGGAAATTTGTAAAAAAAATGAGAATTAACAAAACAAATCTCTAATAAAAGTGAAAAGCATACCGAATTTCGCTTCGTTTGACACCCATATTGCAAATTAAGAAAATTTGAGTACTTTAAAAAAAATATGGTATTTTGTGAAAATTTCAGTATTTAATTAAAAAAATCTAAAACAGCGAAAATGCATACCAAATTTTGCTTCTTTTGGTACCCATATTGCAAATTAGGAAAATTTTAGCATTAAAAAAATACGGCATTTTGTGAAAAATTTAGAATTTCATTCATAAAAGTTTAAAACAGTGGAAATGCATACCAAATTTTGCTTCGTTCGATACCCATTTTGCAAATTAGGAAAATTTGAGTATTTTCGATAAAATACGGTGATGTAATGCTAAAAATTGAAAACATTGTCAAAAGTTTCCGCTCTTCTCCTTGGAAATTATTTCTATTTTTTTCGCTCTTTTCAGAAAAAATAAAAAAAAAAACTGAAATAAAAAATAACCTTTGGGATGAGCTAAAATCACTTATGTTATCCATTTTGAAATGTTGTTGGTTTTTTGTAGTATTTTTTCCTTCACCTGCCTTATCCATTGTTAGAATATCCAATAATATCAAATAGACTGTAACACAAATTGTAGTTGTAAGGATCTCCAAAACTCTTTTGCGTTAAAAGAGTTACAAAATTGCGATCCATTATTCACTCATAAATTAATAAAATCGAATTGAATTGCAATGTTCTGGTCCAGATTTTAAATTTTTTGAAATGTATTTTTTATGAAAATGGCAAAAAATCTCTCATTTTTTACGTTGAAAATCGGACCATTAGTTCTCGAGATTTTGGTGATCAAGAACGAAGGCTAATTGGGCAGGTTATTTGATTCTGTGATCCGCTAAAGTTTATTAATGTGTACCTGGTGGATTGCTAAAAAAAATAAAACTATGAAAAGCTACGTCAACTGCATTCACTAATCGTCAAAATATCCTAAACTTAGTGCAAAAATCTTAAATCATTCCGATAAAATGTTTCCTTTCAAAATTCAAATAAAAATATTCAATATACTTCCCGAAATTTCCAAGGTCAGTCATCTGGCAACTTCTTTCATTTTCTCCCCCCAAAACTCAATAAATTTTACTACCCAAAATGCAAAGAGTCACACTTCCGATATATACTGGCTGGCACACTGGCAGCCCCCTTCCGAGAGCTTCAACACAACAGCTGTTCTAGTCATTTGGCCACGCGCGGGGACCTTCAGGAAAAGTCCATGACAACACCGCGACCCACCCCACCCTGAAAAAGTGCCGGTCGTAAAAATCGAAGGGACACTCGCTCTCCCTCACCCAAGTCGTCGTCACCCAAGTTGGTGGTCTGAAAGAAAAATATCGATTTTCCTCTCGACGTTGGACGGCCCAGTTTTCTGCTGAGTTTTGGGAAATATTAAAAAAAAGAAAAGCTTCGGAGAAGCTCGCCAGTCGGGATCGCCCTCAAAATTTGTGTACACTTTTTGTTCCGTTTCCAAATTGTGGGGTGGGGTAAAAATTCATCTCGCAAACAAATTGGGAGAAAATTGGAAAGGGAGAGGCTACTGCTATTGTTGTTTTTTCGGGGGAAAAGTGAGAGGGGGGGAGGGATGTTTTTTTTTTGTTGGCTCAACTGTCCAGAAGTAACATGAAACTTTGGCGCGCTGCAATGATGAACACAACTTTTTTTTACGGAGTTCTGGTGGCCGGTTTTTTGGAACCTGGTGGAAAATGAGGAGAGTGGGGGGAAGGTCACTCTTCGCCGGTTGGAACACGAGACAGGAAAATCCATTTTTATGTGCGCTGAAAGTTGAATGAAAGGTTGATGGCTTGTTGCTGGAGAGGAGGGCGGTGCGGTGTTTTGAGCCAGCTTTTAATTCGTTGGAAAATTGAAGAGCCTTCCTTCGAGAGGTGACAGGCTGTCAAGTGCGTTTTAATTGGCAGAGTTTTGCGGGAATGGAGAGTTGTTGCAAATTTTTCATGGGAAAAGTTGAGCCTTTTAATGATCAAGTTAAGTGAATGTCTTTGGCACGTTGTAATGTTGATTTTTTTGTTATTCAGATAACCAGCTCATGAATCTAACAACTCTAATTCAATATTTTAACAAATTAATCATTTCCTAAACCTGTTTGAAATTTTAATTTGAAATCGGAAAATTATCTTTTTCTTTTTGAAAATCGAGATAACTAAAGATGGACACAAGCTTAGTAATTACGCGGACTCATCCTTTCTTGTCTGTCACAATCCCGCAAAAAAAAAGAATCCTTTTCTCCGGTAGAATCTTTCTCCTTCACCGGCATCAGCTTACCGTTTCCCATCTCGATAAAGTAATTACTCTGTGTAAATAATTAACCAACGTCCAAGAGAAAGAGTGCTTTTCGCTCAGAAAAAGAGTACGCGCTCCAAACTACTCTGCACTACATTATCTAATTGGTGGCGGTTTTCCTTCTTTCCAGAACTCAGAGATTTTTTTTTCCTCCAACTTTTTTCTCGTTGACGTGTGTCAACGACGCTTTTTTTACCTTCAAAGTTGCCCGAGCTGTCATCACCCGTTCAGCTCGTTATAAAAACATCAGTTTTGTCTTTGACAAGCACACATGATTCTGAGGGGCTGGACGGAAAAAAGGGTTCTTCCTGATAGGTGTGTTTTTTTTTCTGCTGTTGAAGCTCAAACAACCGTCAGGAAATTGACCGAACCCTTTCCCTAGAAGGTTTTTTTTTCACAGGGCTTTTTCCCTCCTTAATTAAGTAATCACTCTGGCCATCGTTTCATCGTCATGAGTCTTCCTGTTTTAGGTCGTCAATCCATTTGGGATAATTTGGCAGGGTAAAAGTTGTGGTACGGTTTGGGGAATTAATTTGGGATGCTGAAAGACCCTTTTTTTGGAGGTGAGGATTGAGAAGAAACACAGGAAGTGTTTTAACATAAAACAGAGGTTGATTTTACTCTTTTATGAAAGTAAATAGCAAGAAAGTTGACGAAAAAACTCAACTCAACTCAACTCAACTCAACTCAACTCAACTCAACTCAACTCAACTCAACTCAACTCAACTCAACTCAACTCAACTCAACTCAACTCAACTCAACTCAACTCAACTCAACTCAACTCAACTCAACTCAACTCAACTCAACTCAACTCAACTCAACTCAACTCAACTCAACTCAACTCAACTCAACTCAACTCAACTCAACTCAACTCAACTCAACTCAACTCAACTCAACTCAACTCAACTCAACTCAACTCAACTCAACTCAACTCAACTCAACTCAACTCAACTCAACTCAACTCAACTCAACTCAACTCAACTCAACTCAACTCAACTCAACTCAACTCAACTCAACTCAACTCAACTCAACTCAACTCAACTCAACTCAACTCAACTCAACTCAACTCAACTCAACTCAACTCAACTCAACTCAACTCAACTCAACTCAACTCAACTCAACTCAACTCAACTCAACTCAACTCAACTCAACTCAACTCAACTCAACTCAACTCAACTCAACTCAACTCAACTCAACTCAACTCAACTCAACTCAACTCAACTCAACTCAACTCAGCTCAAGCTCAACTCAGCTCAACTCAGCTCAACTCAGCTCAGCTCAAGCTCAGCTCAGCTCAACTCAACTCAACTCAACTCAACTCAACTCAACTCAACTCAACTCAACTCAACTCAACTCAACTCAACTCAACTCAACTCAACTCAACTCAACTCAACTCAACTCAACTCAACTCTCTACACTCGACAGATATTTTTTTGTCTTCTTTGAAGCTTAATAAACATTATTTTTCGATGAATCTCTCAAACTAAAAGAAGGAAAGAAACACGATCATATTTTAATTATTAAATGAACTCCCAAGAAGTGCTGAGAAATTTTCACAGCATCTCATCAACTTCATCATCCGGTGTAACTGAACCCGTTTTGCACTAATGAAATTTGTTTTAAATTTGTTTCCTCAAACCAAACAGAAACCCTTTCCTTGCGATAGCGACCCAGAAAGTTGGTCGCAAAATCAATTTCGTATATGTAAGCACATTTTTCCCTACATGCGTTCCGCTGCAACTTTCTCCGGCGTCGGCAAACTCATAACTTGCCAGTTGCAGTGTAATAACTTTATTCTGAACCCTTTTCGAAAAAAAAGCGAAAAAAAAAATGCTGAAGCGGAAGCAACCTCCGAAACCTTCCGTGCTACCAGACCGTCAAAAAGCAGCTCCCCGTTTTCACGATGCATTTCAGATTTGTGCCAATTTTGCCTGCGGCTCATGGAAAACTTTTTATCAAATTAAAATGACAATGTACAACTCGCTTCTCTTCCTGTCGCAACGAGTTGCTTGCACTAATAAAAATTACTAAATTTTGTTTTGGTTTATTTTTTTTTCAAGAATCAGGGTTGAACTTTTGAACAAATTTTGTGTTTCAATAAAAATTCAAAAAAAAAAAAATTTTCAACTGTGCCAAACCAGCCAAGCAAAAGTTCGTGAATGATTGCCATTATTCCTTCCTGGCCAGTTACAACTCCTTCGAGAAAGCCCTCACTCTCCCCTCTCTTTAGCAGTTCCGTGTAACGACATCGAGGATGACGATGAAGTCTGGCAGACTCGGTGTTTGCCCCCTTCCGGATAATGGTGGCCGTTTGCCGTTATAGGGGACATTCCGGTGCACTCTTTCAAATTGAGAGGCACCTCGACATTTACTGTTTGCAAGAATGACTCTTGAAAAATAAAAATTTAAAATTTTTATTAAAAAATTAGTTGAGTTGAGTTGAGTTGAGTTGAGTTGAGTTGAGTTGAGTTGAGTTGAGTTGAGTTGAGTTGAGTTGAGTTGAGTTGAGTTGAGTTGAGTTGAGTTGAGTTGAGTTGAGTTGAGTTGAGTTGAGTTGAGTTGAGTTGAGTTGAGTTGAGTTGAGTTGAGTTGAGTTGAGTTGAGTTGAGTTGAGTTGAGTTGAGTTGAGTTGAGTTGAGTTGAGTTGAGTTGAGTTGAGTTGAGTTGAGTTGAGTTCTGTCTAGCCGGACCCGAGGATGTTCGGAGCTGGCCAAACTTTCCCAATTCTGTGTCAACATTTACGTCATCGTTGATTTTTAAGCTTCTGCTTCCATTGCTCTAAATTCGGAGGAAGTTTCGCACACACATGCACGGCACATAACATAACATCACCCGTGCGGAAGTGTAACGATCCGAAATAGTTTGGCACAATTACTGCTAGTTAGCTAGACTCCTCTCGCTCTATAACTTTCTCGGATTTCTGTAGTTGGGGATATCACAAAAGTTTAACGAGTTTTGCTTTCCACTAGAATATGGAGCTTCATGGGACGGTGAAGGTTATTTTATCCCATGTGGACGAAATTTGAATGCAATTTTCCACATTTTGAAAGTCAGCGAAGCACATTTGTGAGCTTCACATAAAATTAGATTGGAATGTTTTGAAAGCTCGATCCGAGTTGACGAGTTTCTTAAAAAAAATATTAATTATCTTAAAAATCATTTTAAAAATGTTCCTCCTCCTCTTTTCAGCCATCAAGACACCAAATGAGAAATGCCTCAAACATTTGCACTGTCACAGTTGCTCCGGACAATTCCTCACCCCTTCCAAAAACGTGTGAAAATGGCACTATTCTGTACGATAAATAATGCACGCCCCAGAAAAGTGGGCCAAGTGGAGCCCACACGGACCTTGTCTCTTTGTGACAACAACCGAAAAAAATAAAATCCCCTCACGAAGAACCAGCCCCATTTCCTCCCAGTCCCCTCCCCTTAACTTGATCGGATTAAAGTGGCGTGTATTTGCATATAAATTTGCGCGCTCCTCACTTCTGGTCCGACTGTCTGTCTCTGTGTGTCTGTTCGTGTGAGTGGTAAACATTCCCACATCTACAATTCATTTGGCACTTCGTTCCCTCTCTCACTCTATGTGTGTGTGAACAGAAGGGAGCACGCGAGGTGGTGTGGCTTTCCCAATTTTTCCTCCCTCGGGAGACGGTACCCCTGCTGAAGGGGAGGGCCAAAAACGGCTTTGTTTGTGATTCCTTGCCTGGGGAAAAAGCTCGGGAAAATCCCAGGGAGCCGGACCCGGGGCGACAATGAATCTATTCACCGGGGAGAAAACGAACCAAGTGCAGCGATGCATGAACTTGAACGTTCTGTGTGATCACTGGGTGCAGTTTTTGGGGGGAGGGAAGGAAAGAGAACTAGAAGGAACTTTCGTTGCAGCTCCAAACGATTGCTGGAAGAACATTTTGGGATGAGTGCTGTGAAGAGGAGTGATTTTGTAAAAAAATACCTAAACATGGTTTAAATTGAAAATTGTAGAATAAATCAATCTCTTTTCAAGTGCGCTTCATAAGACAAACTGATTTTTTTCAGTTCTATTGTCATTGTGATTTAATTCGGTATTTTAATAATTACGATAATCAAAAAGAGTTATTTTTAAAGAGTAAAACAATTAAAATTGATGACGATTCTTTCATGGTACTGAATCCTTGATTTTTTTTAAATAAATTTTAGAGTTTGAATTTGAATAAGAAAACGCGAATAGTATTCAAAATACACACTTTTTAAGTTGACTTTGTGATTAGATCTGTACCATTTCTTCCAGAAAGCTTCTGTAAATTTTGTTGATAACGCCAAATTTAACCACTGATGCCAAAATTTATTTTTGATTTTTTTTATTATTGTCGTATTCAAGCGGGCATTTTGAGCAACTTTAGCTTTACGAAAACCTTTACTTTTCTTCGTTTATGTTTTGTTGATTCAATGTTAGTATTTTTAAAGGCATTCATTCAAGTTTGTATTGGTAGTGTTGGGGCTGTTCTTTCAATTCCAATCATTATATTTTGCTCATTTACTGATTCCTTATATTTTTCTATTCTCTTTTTTGATTGAGAAGTGATTTTCCCATTTTTGTGATTCAAACTTGCTTTTAGGTCCCAACATGGTTTGTCAAAGCATAATTTGATTCATTATTTTTTTTTTCATTCTTATTTTGACACGAAAAGTTGGGAACAAATACAGCCAAATTTGATCCCAGAACAACACCTAAGGATAATAGCTATTCTTTAGCTAGTTTCTGAAGATAACTTTGCCTTTTAAAACTTCAGCAGCTGTTGCTTATATTTTCTGTAAGAGACCATCCATAAACCACGTGGACACTTTTTTGGTAATCTCGACCCCCCCCCCCTCCCTCGTGGACAATTGTCCATACAAAAAAATCTTTTTGTATGGAGCGTGGACAATCGCCATACCCCCTAAAGTGTCCACGTGGTTTATGGATGGTCCCTAATGTGTTATTTTTTTTCTAGTTTTTTCTCTGTTCTGACAATTTTCAGCCATTTTTGTCCGCCGGATTTTGTTTTTGTTTTATAGTATTTTTTTAAACTTACTTTTCCAATAAGTTGCTTGTTTTGCCCACTTTCTGCTTAAGAGTGATACCAATTTATTTTAAATAATAAAAATCGTAGAGATCTAGCCTGGGATAGTATAATCAATACTACAAACATATTTTTACTCAAAATACAGCAATTTTTTGTTAAAACACAGCCATGTTAATTCCAAAAAATAAAAAAATATTGACAATACCGCGTAAAACAAGTCTGGAAATTTGACCTGAAATTTGTTAAAATTATAATAGTCCTTTTTCCAATGCATTTTAAAATTTAAAAAAATGTCGAAAAATTATTTTCAAAATGTAAAAAAAACTAATGACTCACGTCGAAGGAGATTAACAATTATTTTATAGGTGACGGATTTTTGATAATGATCCCCTAAGGGTCATTTTTACGAAGAAGAAAAATGGAGAAACATTGATTTGCAGTAAAATTCTCCTTCGAAGAAGTGATATGTTGCATTTTTTCAAAAGTCTTCACAAAAAAAAATCTTTGCAACAGTGATATCTCCATTTCTTGACTTTATGTTCCTTTTATAATTTTTGAGAATTGCTTGAAAAAATAATTGTGACATGCAAAGTTGCAAGAGTTTCCCATATGTACACATTTTGATTTAATTTTGACAGAACAAAATCAAAATGAGATGACAATTGAAAGTAGTAAAATTATTTACGAAACAAAAACAAGTAGTGTTGTTTCTTTTACATTATTAGAATACAAACTAACGTTCAGATTTGCTGAATGAGATGCAATTATAAGTTTTTCTCTCATTAAATTATACTAATAAGTAATTGCATTTTGCAATTAGAAAAATTGCTTGACACTGCCGGAAATGTGCATATTTTCAAATATCATTTTAAAAGCATTGATGGAAATTTGAAAGATGCAGATTGTAGTTTAAAGTCTAATTCTATTTTTTTCTAGATAATTTTTTTTTGAAATATCTTTTTTTTATTTTCGATGGATTAAAAATATTTGTAGAAAATTGGATAAATAGTTTTCAAGATTATTTGAATTTGAAAGTTTTAGAGAAGTACATTTTATAATTTTGGCGCTTGGAAATTTGAACGACGATAATTTTGGCGCTTGGAAATTTGAACGACGAAAATATTAAATATCTATCTTTACAAAAAATTAGCTTGATTTTAAAAATAGATTCATTATTAACATCGGTATTTTTTTTAATAAAATAAGATGACTTAATTGAAAGCCATATTTATTAAATATTTAAAGATTTCAAATAGGGAACATTTATCTTCAGAAATAGATGTTTACTCTACACAGTAAAGAAGTTATATTTGTATGGTTAAATAATCCCTTTTTGAGTAATTTTACCTGTAAAAAATTAAATCGAAATCACAACGGCCCCTGATGTTAAATAACACATTTTTTTACAAAAAGCATTTATGAAAGATTTCTGATAAAAAAAATTGTAAAAGTGTAAAATCACTCATAAGAGAGATTCAACTAACAACATTTTTCATCTTTCCAAAATAAATAATAATAACACAGTAAAAAAAAGTAAAATTTAGGCAAGTTTAAAAGATTATTGTTCAATATTATCTCTATTTTCCTATTGTTACCTGGAATAACGTGTAAAAAAGTAAAATTCATCAAAACTGATAGAAATTTCACATTTTTGCCTTTCTTACTAAAGAAAGGTATGGGGATTGCTTTTAGTTCCGACTCAAATCAAGCTTCCTTATCACATCATTTCTCGAGAAATATTCATTCGAAATATCTGCAAAAAATTGACAATGTCAAAATTTTGTCTATCTCCAATAACCGAATTTTGGGAATCAATTTACCGTAGAGCACGCGTGACGTCCGTGTGGGATAAAAAAGAGCTCAATTTTGTGGTAGGGAGTTTCTCAGAGCCCACATTATGGATTTGAGCTCTCTTGTGTGCATTTGAAAGGGGATGTACTGAACCTGAACCAGTTCCATACCAAATTTGAATTTATCCATTTTTTTAGGGGACTCGGAATATGTTTTCACCTGATCAGGTGGTTTTTATAAAAACTTTTACGATCTCCAATAATGTAAAATAGTTATTTTTAAACTGTAGATCAATTAAAGATTTACCAAAAACACTCGATAATGACCTGTTCTTAAATTTTTAAACTCCAAAATACTGAATTAAGATATTGCTCTTCAGTATTGATATTTCTTGGATCAATCAGAAACAGAAGGTTTTAATCAACACCACATATTTCTTATAATTCAGTTCTTACAGTATCGAGTAGGTCCAAACAAGATTTTAAAAGGATCTAAGTAATTTCAATGCATGTAGTCCTGCTACACCAGACACAACGAATGTTCTCTATCAATTCTTTATGGAGCCACTAAAATCTTCCAAAATTCCAAACTCCCACCCCCACACGGCATCCCGTATTTGTGTTGACATTCGTTTTGTTAGCATTCTTGCCTCTCTCTGTCCGTGTCTGTGTGTCTGCGCATACTTTCCCTCCACCCGCTCGCTAAAATTTCCTACGTGCCACCCGGGGAAGGTACCATTTGAATTGCATATGAATGACGTTATAATGCCCCTTTGGGCAGGGGAGAATCGTGTGCACAGGTTTCGCGAAAAGTGCCGGATTTCAGTGTCGTCGTTCGGGCACACAAACCAAGTTATGCACGCTTGGCGCCACCACTATACGGGATCCCAGGATATCTATTGTCATGTTTTCATTATCGTTATTGTCGGACGGTGGCGGAATCTTTCGGGCGAACTGCAAACTGGGAACTGGGAAATGCGGGTTGTTTTTCCAGAGAAGACACGGAGCGGCGGCGAAAAAGGATCAAGCTCGGTCTAATCGGGCTTTTTGCAATTCAAACCGAGGGGAAAACACTTTGTCCGAATGCATTCGAACGATGAAGGGACTTTTCTCCGTTTTTGAATGGTTTATTTTTGGGAATCGGATAAGACCTTTTTCTGGTGATTCCATTGTTGATTTTCAAATGCAATGTCTAATTTATCATCAAGTTCTTTTGAATCCTCTCTGGAGCCACCAAAATCACACATTTCAAATGCAATTCCGATTTCATTTCAATTGCAGACTTCCCTTGAATTTACACGGTGGATATCAAATTACACAGTTTGACCACTAATTTTCGCACCATTTCGAATTTCACCGGAAAATCCCCCGCGAAGTTGCGTTAATCAGCAAAACTGTCACTCAATCATTTCCGCACATACGCGGTGGCAGATCAGTTTCCACCAGATGAGTGTGCGCGTGTGAGCGTTTGTGGCAGCATTGCAAACACAATTAGTGCGAAATTTCATTATCTACTGCGGTAGTGTGTGTGACGTCACGGCTCATCTTGCAGTGGAATTAATGTCCGTCCGCCACTGACCTGTTTTTCGAGAACTTGCCACTAATTAAATTTCACCCCGCAAAACGTGAACACACATTCGCACAAACTCATGAATGCATTCACTCAACTCACTCACACCAGTCTCTAAGGAGAAAGAAAAAAAACCGCATTCTGCAACATCCTCAAGAGAAAAGGAGAGTTGCGAATCATTACGCATCACTATGGAAACAAGGACCCGCACTTTGCTGAGTGCGGTTGCATACATTCAGGCGGAGAAGCTTTCCGCAGATCACGCTGAAAGGATGAAATTTAATTTGCATGCAATTGTTTCTTTGCTGCAAGCTTTGATGAGAAGTTTCCATATTCGCTTCCTTGCATCATTTTTTTCATTCACTTTGAAATTCAAAGGAACTCACTAGGAGATAAATTTCGTTGCGTTGTTTTGAAAAGGACATTTCAGAAGTCAACGAAATCGAAAAAAAAATTTAAGTAATTTCCACTGTTTCTTTTAAAATGCAATAAATCATGACTAAAAACATTATTTCTCATTTATAGTTAATCATTTCTCAATTCTCATTTCTCATTTCTCATTTCTCATTTCTCTTTCTCATTTCTCATTTCTCATTTCTCATTTCTCATTTTTCATTTCTTATTTCTCATTTCTCATTTCTCATTTCTCATTTCTCATTTCTCATTTCTCATTTCTCATTTCTCATTTCTCATTTCTCATTTCTCATTTCTCATTTCTCATTTCCCATTTCTCATTTCTCATTTCTCATTTCTCATTTCTCATTTCTCATTTCTCATTTCTCATTTCTCATTTCTCATTTCTCATTTCTCATTTCTCATTTCTCATTTCTCATTTCTCATTTCTCATTTCTCATTTCTCATTTCTCATTTCTCATTTCTCATTTCTCATTTCTCATTTCTCATTTCTCATTTCTAATTAGTCATTTCTCATTTCTCATTTCTCATTTCTCATTTCTCATTTCTCAATTTCTCATTTCTCATTTCTCATTTCTCATTTCTCGTTTCTGATCGATTTGGTGTCTACGGCAAAAACTGAATTTTTGCTACAATTTTGAAAAAAATCCTAACGTCTTTCGAATATTTTTTTATTAAAATTCCTAAAATAAGTATTTTTGCTTTTTATAGTTACATTTTTTATATGTTTCATTACATTCTCAAATGAGTCTTTTGAAACATATATCAATCTGTTCACTAAGACATGAATTTATGAAAATAAGATTACCGTAAACCGGGCTGACTTTGATAGGACTTCAAGTTTTTTTTTTGAATATTTTTTATCTGGTAAGGTTTTTCTCAAGATTATTATTTTTAAAACAAGTGCTGGGGTAAGCCACACAAAGTCCATGCATTATTTTTGAAAACAAGTTTTTTTCTGTTATGTTTAGAAAAATAGTTACGTTAAAAATTCTTGTTTTAAATTCCGGGGTGACTTTGATAGTCATAGTTTTTTTTGTTAAAATCAGATTAGAAGTATTCAAATTTTATTTTTAAGTTAAATGTACCATCACTTATGTTGCTGATATAGTTTTTAAGAAAAAAAAATCAATGTTTATAATCTTAGTTAACTAAGATTATAAGCTTTTTACCAAAATACATATCAATTTAAGGTAAAATTGTTAAATAGTCGGAATTTGCATTTTAAACTGAATTCGTTGCACGAATCACAAGCTTTCACATTTTTTATAAAATTTGTTCAACTGAAATTGCTTATAAATTTGGAGATTTTTTTGAATTATGTTTCAAAAACACATATTATTTAATATTTATGAACTTATTTTACCTTCTCGTAGTGGCAAATTGTCCAAAGAATCCGAAAATGCATTCCGTTTTCCGATTTAAAATCATGTTCATTGAGAAAATCGTGATTCTTTGAGAAGTTTGAAATAATGCCTTTCATCAACAGTTTTTTTTTAAATAATAGTTTGCTAACCCTTTTAACTTTTCAAAATGTTATGAAAAGTTCTTCTTTAGGTACTTTGAGCACTGCTCTACCACGGTCAGTATGATTCGAAACCAATCAGTACATATTTAATTGGTACTCTTCATTTTGCGGAAGAATCTCAAAACTATCAAAGTCACGTTTTACGGTATTTGATATGTAAAAAACATTTTTTTTCAACGTGCTGAGGAAATTCCGTGTTTGTTTATACCCTAGTAACATTTTTTAACTTACAGGTTTTATCAGGGTTCTGAAAACCCTCTCCAAACCTAAATAGGCTTTTTACGGCCTACGTAAAACCTTAAATGTTACTAGGGTAGAATAGATATTTTCTCATATAATCGAATGATTAAAATTTTAAGAGAGCCACTGTATATCATATCCACTAACCCTTTTAAAATGTAAGTGTTGGTCTTAAAATTGGAATAATTATTATTGCGAAGTTCAGACGATTGAATACGAATGAATACTTTTTAGAATAAATTTTATTTTTAAATATTTTCATGAATTGACAATATGCGCACTTTTTTGTCAAGAAAGATGTTTTTGCCTCGAAATTGAACTACCTATAACTCGAATAATGCTGCAAGTTTGAAAAAAGAACATTCTGGTACCTCCGAGAACACCCCAAAGTAGATTACAAAAATTACCGCGACCAGCCCTTCTGCGATGTGTTTGCCGCAGAAAGTATTCTGTGAACGGATCACATTTTACAGAATCTACAGGGGAGGAGGAATGCGTGGTCATACCGTACCAAATGCTCCGGTTTGTTTGCATTATTTTTTGTGGAAATTTTGTTAAGAGTAAGAAATTATGGTAAGAAAAAGTGCCTAGAATATTTTTATTCGGATTTCGATAGTATTAATAGAAACATTGACGAATTAGCGAAATTTAGAATCAAAAGAAAATAAGTGAACCATTAAAACAATGCATGCCAGGTCATCCCTTGGCTCGCCGTAAATGTCAATTTATGAAAATCAATTCAAAACGACTCATTTGAATTTCATTCACACGTCCAATGGAGCTGCTGCTCACTTGCACCACCACCCGCCGGGGTTCCGCGGAAAAACACCCATTTCCAGCACCTGTTACACGACCATTTGCGTCCAAATAACCAAATCACCAGACCGCACCCGAGAATGGCCATAAAGTACTCCCCTCCCCGCCCAGAAGCTCAGACAACATCCCACCATCTTTTTCGGAGGTTGCGGCGGCCATTATTGTTCCGGGGGTGGTGGGAAAACTCGATTAGGCTAATTTTGGTCCGGAAAAGTCAGTGTATTGGTATGCAAATCTGGTAGCGGATCCATCGAGGTGATCAAATTTTAAAATCCACAGTCCCAAAGCCAGATCTCTGTCAGTGGGCCGGAAAATGCCTTGGAAAAACGGATTGCGTAAGCAGGAAGGGAAGTCGGAAGCAGATTTACGTCTCCTCGCGATTATTGACATTTTCACGGAACAATGCACTCGAGCGAGCACTACACACTGGCGAACTGGCTTTCTGGCGCAGTTTGGCGAAACTGATCCGATGTAGTCAATGTTAATGCAGCCTAAGGGGATTCGCTTGGGTTGAGTTTCCCGTTGACTGCACGAGCTTTAAAGATTAAGGGTTGTGGCAGGATTTTAGAAGTTTGAACCTTTGGAAAACCTTTTTGCGGGAGGTTTTGGTGGTCATTGGTCATTTGGTTATTTGGTCATTTGGTCATTTGGTCATTTGGTCATTTGGTCATTTGGTCATGGTCATCTATGACCTCTCATCTTACAATACAAGATATGCTTAGGGTTAAGTTTTGCTGTAAGTTGATAATATTTTTGTTTGAAATTCCATCGCGGCTTTGGCCTAAAAATTGCTCAGAAAATATTTCTAACCTCATATGACCATAAATTCTTCCTACTCGTCCAATAGTTGCCAACACAACTCCCCTTAACCAACATCACTATCCACTTCCCTCGAGCCCTAAAAATCCCCGGAAAAACTTGTTCCGTTGTTTTGGCCAGCACCACGCCTCCACCGAAAATTGCCATGATTACATTCCTGTGCTCACGTGGAAACCACAACAAAAAGCTCTTTCGCGCGGATGGGGCCCCCGAAACTAACAACAGACAGCCCCCACACACAACTCCACAAAAGCCAACCGACCGACAAAAAAAAGTACGACATGGAAAAACCTGTTGAAATTGCTTCCTCACCAGGCTGACGATGACCTGGCCCCCGAAAAAAAAAAGCGAAAAAAAGCGCCCAAAACACGCCACTTCACCGTTGCGCGGCTATTGACTCAAAAATTACCCCCTGTTTGACTTTCCTTTTAGCCTCCACGAGTGAGAAGGTGAAATTTTCGTCAAGAGCAGAGGGCACTTGAAGCTTGAGCGAGGGTGAGCGGTGAGGTGAGCTTTCGGTGAGGCTTTTCCCAGAGCCCTCGACTGAAGTGAAACTTTTGGTCTAACGTTGAAAAGCTAGCTTTTTGGAGGAGGGAGAAAAAAAATGCAATCCGTAATGGCAACTTTTCGCACTATAAAATCATTGAGGAGGGGGGGAGCAGAGTGAGAAGTGAGGACCATTACAAGCGAGAATGGAATCGCAGTGAGGAGTGAGGAAAACGGGGGGGAAAATCCACAAAAGATGGTGACATCTCAATTTTCGCGGAAGCCGTCCAAGAGTGCTTGACGGGACCCTCGTCCCCTGTTGAAAGTGAGCGAAAAAGAGTTGAAATTTGTCCTCTTTGGGGGTTGACCCCGAGGTGAGCGATTTAGTTCTGTCAAGGAGTGGAATGTTATGAAATTCCGCCGGATGGTACGGGCTCTTGAAGCTGAAGGGAGTACAGAAAAAATCCACCGGAAAGGTTGAGCTTTGCAAAGTCTTGTTCAGGATGGATTTGTAACAGGGAATGTGACATCGGGAGAAGTGACTCGTTTTCCGGTGAGGGAAAAAACAGGTCAGCGGATTTGATGACTCACATTTTTGTGAGTTGGGACATAACGTTTTGCAATCATCCTAAAGAAAATGTTCAAAATGTGACAGTCAACTTTAACGTTAACAAAAAGTGAACAAAAGGTGAAAAATGAGAAATGAGAAATGAATGATAAAAGATGAGTGATGAGGTATGGTATTGGGAAATTAGAACTCTAATCAAAAGGTCATATCTGCATAGGAAACCCGTCATAGGTTGTTTTGAAAATTTACTCTAGAATTAAGAAATGAGAAATGAAAAATGAGCAATGAGAAATGAGAAAAGAGAAATGAGAAATGAGAACTGAGAAATGAGAAATGAGAAATGAGAAATGAGAAATGAGAAATGAGAAATGAGAAATGAGAAATGAGAAATGAGAAATGAGAAATGAGAAATGAGAAATGAGAAATGAGAAATAAGAAATGAGAAATGAGAAATGAGAAATGAGAAATGAGAAATGAGAAATGAGAAATGAGAAATGAGAAATGAGAAATGAGAAATGAGAAATGAGAAATGAGAAATAAGAAATGAGAAATAAGAAATGAGAAATGAGAAATGAGAAAAGAGAAATGAGAAATGAGAAATGAGAAATGAGAAATGAGAAATGAGAAATGAGAAATGAGAAATGAGAAATATGAAATAAGAAATGAGAAATGAGAAATGAGAAATGAGAAATGAGAAATGAGAAATGAGAAATAAGAAATAAGAAATGAGAAATGAGAAATGAGAAATGAGAAATGAGAAATAAGAAATGAGAAATGAGAAATGAGAATTAAGAAATGAGAAATGAGAAATAAGAAATGAGAAATGAGAAATGAGAAATGAGAAATGAGAAATGAGAATTTAGAAATGAGAAATGAGAAATGAGAAATGAGAAATGAGAAATGAGAAATGAGAAATGAGAAATGAGGAATGAGAAATGAGAAATCGAGTATGCAATAAAAAAAACAAAATAAAAGCGTTTTGAAAATTTCAATATTCTTATTAGTATTTCTCCGTTTTTTCTTGTGAAAATTTTTAGTTATACGTTTCACGATTTAAAAAGGTTTTAAAGCCTTTCAACTAGCTTCAACGCCAACTTTAAATACAACTCTTCTATTCAACCCAATTCAGGGACTTACTGAATATTCATAAAGTCACTTCTGCCAAAAATACTGCACCCCCTCCTGCAAAACTTTCAACTCAACATTCGACAGCATAGAGCTAAAAACAACAAAACACTCAAATCGATGTCAACTCTAACATACAGAGCAAGACTGAACCATTTGCACTTTATTTTTTTAGAAGGGATGAGGGCCAAAATGGCCCAGCCCAGCTAATCTAAAAATCAAATCAGTTTAACCCTCTCCGGAAAAGTCACTTTGCAGTTGCTGGTAGCTGCCACACTAGCTGGCGTTTTCCATGTGGACGACAGGCAGTTCCGATTAAAATAAATTAGCTTCGACTAAGCTGGGCGGGAACTAACTTTGGGATGTGAAGTTTAGGGGAAGGGGGGTTTGGTCTAAATGGATGAGCATGTCAGTATTTTTTTTTCTCGGCCAAACTGACAAACTTTCGTTCTGTACAGCTCAAATTTTCATGCATATTTTAATTTGGAATTCAGTTCAAATAAAAATACAAAATAAAACCGAAATCCGCACCAGTCCATGGTCTCAATCACACATACACACACACACACACACACACACACACTCAAACAAGGGGGGGGGGGGGGGAAATAGTTTCAGTTGGCTGATTTCGAGTGCTCACCATCAGCCAGGCCAAGGATTAGGCCTAGTGTGGAGAAAAAAAAATCTCTGACAGACTCTAAGTGAGTGAGCGGCAAAAAGGCACGTGCACAGACTCTCGCTTTTTCCGCACACAGTTTTGGGGGGACCCCGTGCAAGTCATCGGCCAGAAGGGATTTTTCAAACGGGTCCAAAAAAGAGGCCTCGACACACACAGACACGTGGCCACGTGTGGTACGGACGCAACTTGTCAGCATGCATTATTCATAAAATTGGATACGGTGAAGCTTTTGGGGGGCAGGCAGAGATGACGTAGAAAAGTTTGAATAAATTTTATTTAAAGGTTGAATTTTATTGAGATATTTGATTTGTTGAAACTCACAACATCGGATTCTAGGAAATCAAATTTTTTATACTTAAAATAAAACTATAAAATTCTATTCGGGAAATTGATTTATTGTAGGTTTTTTGAAAAAGGTATTTTTCTATAGATTCAGTAAAATTTTTTTTGGTTATATTTGTGAATAATCAAGATACAGTAAGTTCATTTGCAGTACATAACAGAATTTTTGAGTTTCTTTCAACTTCGTGTTACACAGTAAAAAAAATTATGGTAATATTACATCTGGGAAGGGGTACATTATTTGTGGTAAAAAAATGGGTAATTTTACTCCTGAAAATATGTAATTTTACCACTTTTCTGGTTTAATTTCATTTTTTAGTCTGAATTGAGGTAAAATTACATCATTAAAGAGGTAATATTCAACCTTCCAAAATTACATCTTCCAAATTTACACAATTTTTTACTGTGTACATCTAAATCCACTTTAGAACCATTTTTGTATGTAACCAATAGTACACAGTTAAAAACAAGGTAATATTATATCTGGGAATGAGTACATCTTTTAAGTCAGAAAAAAATTGTAGTTGTTTTGAACAGATCTTATCTAAACAGAGGAAGCCTTTAGTTTCACTCTACACAGAAAAAAAATCATGGTAATATTACACCTGGGAAGGGGTACATCTTTTATGTCAGAAAAAAAGGTGTAATTTTACCTCTGAAAATGTGTAATTTTACCACTTTTCTGGTGTAATGTCACTTTTTCAGTCTAAATTGAGGTAAAATTACATCATAAAAGAGGTAATATTCAACTTTCCAAAATTAAAGCTTCCAAATTTACATTATTTTTTTCTGTGTAGCTTACAGGAGGTGTTCTAAAAATGTATATAAAGGTTCAAACAAACAAAAAGATTATAATAATTTATAATAATTTTAAATAATTCCATTAAAAATCAGAACCTGTTTAATGCAACAAAAAATAATTAAAGAAAAACATCATAAAAATACATTAACTAAAACATTGTTTTGAAATTTTGCCACAAGTTCTCAAGTTGTCCAAATTAAGTTATTGATTTTTGTTTTATTTCTTTTTATTCAGCGTTCAACATTCTCAAACTCAATCAAAATGTCATAGCGTAATGAATTATGGATTTTTATTCTACATTTTTAAGTTTAATTTAATCATTTAAACAAAAAAATCAATTAAAAAATGAAAATAATTTTTATTTAAATATTACTATAAAATAATATTTAATAAAAATTTATTTATTTTTATGTTGTAAGGCCGATGAAAATATTTTTCAAAGTTTTTGTTCCTTGGCTTTAGCCGGGGTCGAGAGAGGGACAAAAATTAAAAGAAAAATTGAGCCATAGTTTCAACATTTAAGGCTGGTACAAATATTTTTAAAAGTTTTTGTCACCCCCCCCTTCAAAATTGGCCCGAAAATCAGGGGGCAAAAAAAATATTTTTACAATAAACTTCAAAATTTCAATGAAAATTCAAGTGCAACCAACTGAAATCAAATTAAAATACATTCTCCTGCGTTTAAAATCATTTTTAGCATGTTTGGGTTTATTAAAAAATCTTAAGATTTTTTGAAAATTTTCGATGCAAAATCTTTTTTTTCGATACAATTGTTGTTTTTGTCAGATCTTAGATTTTTTGAAAACTAATGATTGCAAAACAACTGAACTAGTGTAAAATGCATTTTAAAACACTTTTTTCATTTAAATGTGAAGACTATGGCTTGTTATTAAAATTTTTATATTTTTTTATTTCTTTGCCCCCCCCTTGACCTTGGCCAGGGCCGAGGGACAAAAACTTTTTTAAATATTTGCATTGGCCTAATTGACTGTTGTAAAATGCATTTTCCACTAGTTCAGTTGTTTTGCAATCATTATTTTTTGAAAAAAATTAAGATCAGACGAAAATGAAAGCAAAAACAAACATCGAACATTTAAAAAAAAAACTTCACCAAACATGCTAAAAATGATTCTAAATGCAGGAGATTGCATTTTAAATTGATGTCAGCTAATTGCACTTAAGTTTTCATAAAAAAATATGAAGATTTTTGAAAAAATATGATTTTGCCCCCTGATTTCTCGAGCCGACTTTGAAGGGGGGAAGTAACAAAAACTTTCAATAAAATCTGTACCAGCCTAATATTTAATTAAAAACTTTAAAATGCTAAACTTGGTACAAAAAAAAGTATTTTAATTCGTTTAGTTGTTAGAAAAAAAAAAGAAAACTCCTTCTTTTATGATTGTAACACAATTTACAAAAACAGCATAATCTTTTGTTTTATTAAGCTAACATTGAATTTCTATGAATCTTTTTTCTAAAAAAAACGTTTTTTTATTGTTGGATAAGGAAACAAAATATTTCAAGCACGGTATGTTTAATCGAAATATGTTACAAAAAAGAAAATGATAACTTTCCAAAAATATAAAAATTTGTAGGCGTATCAATTTTAAAGGGATCGAATAAAAATTCAATTCTAAATGGAAAACATTTATTGACATTCGAAAACCAAATAAAAAGAATGAACAAAAAGTAAGTTTTTTAAATTCAACTTTCGATGTTTTCAGGTTTAACAAGAGCCATTTTTTTATTTAAAAATAGCAAAATTGCCCCTAAAGTTCAGCTGGCTGAGAACCACATTTGTTAATAAAATAATGTAGGTACAGTTATTTTTTAATCAGTTATGGAATGAAAAAGAAATTTATCATAAAATATCTTGATCTGAGTTTATTCAATTTATTTGAAATGGTTTTCAATGATCATATCAGAAAAATAAAACTTAAATAGTCAGTTTTCTTTTCGAAATGCATGATTGTATAAAAATGCATCATCTTTAAAAATGAAATTTGGACCAAAGTTGCCAAAAAACATATTTTTTATAAGAAAAAAAACTTATTTAAATCTAAAAAAGAGAAATTTGCTTTATAATAAAACTATACTTCTGTATTGAAAATTTCTCTTTAATAAGTGTAAACTGCCTTATGAAGTACTATAGTTTTTTTTTTATAAATATTTTAAAGTATTTAAAAAATGTATTGATTCACTGAAATACCTTCTCATGTTTCTTTTAAGTTTGTTTATTATATTTATTATTATTATATCTATTATCTATTATAAATTTTGGATATTTTGATTCTTGGCTCAATTTACTATTCTATCTTCAATGTCTCTTTTGCTTCGAATATTATGGTTCAAATAGTGGAAAATTGAACAAAAGATATATTTTGAAGAAAAAAAAAAACAAACACAGTTCAGACTCGAATTTCCGAAGCTTCGATTATCGATTATTATTGTAATCACGAACAAAAAAAAATGTTTTGTTCTTTTTTCTTTTTTTTTTTTGTTTAAACATCAAAGTTGCTAGTTAATTGCTTATTAAATAACAAAATCATTAACAAAATACATTTTTTCAACATTTCATCACCGCCATTTTGGCCATAAATCAAGACTAACATTTCAAAATGGCGTATTATTGAATGATTGACCATTTTGTTACATTAGTCCTGATTCAAAAAACGAGGCACTTTATAAAAAAAAAACCTGCAAAGTACAAATTTACATTAAACAATGAGGATAAAAATATGTGTATGAAATTTCGATTTTTTCTAAAAATCACTATTTTTTCAAAAATTCATAACTCGGCGACAACATGTTTGACCATACTTCTCTTTGGCTCAAAAGTTGCGAATTTTGATATCTTAAAACATTTCAATAAATCAAAAAAAAAATAATTTTGGGAAACTCAGTTTTTGTGAAAAAAAAAATTATTTAAAAGTTCGGCAAAAAAAAATTGTCCATGTGCCATTTTTTCTGAATTGCCCACATTAATACCAACAACTTTGCCGAAGACTCCAAATTGATCAGAAAATTCATTGTAAAGTTACAGATTTTTGATTATTTACGTACCATTTTTGTATGGACAGCTGTCAAAATTGTATGGAAATTTATATGGGTGAAACAATGACACCAAATGGCTTTTTTTTTGGTTATAGGGAATTCCCCCACAAAGTTTGAGCCAATTAAAAAAATACAAATAAAATCAATTTCCGGTTTTGATAGAGAATTGCTCACTACTGAAATGAAAAATTCAAATGAAATGATTTAAAGATAAAGGTAAAAAATGAACAAAAGGTTAAAAGCGACCAAAATTTGCCACAAAAGCTTTTCCAGAAGTAAATTATTTAAGAAATCGGCTTTTAGAGAGTTGAAAAATTATGGATGATTGTTACTCGAATATAACCTTTTTGCATTTTTTTTACTTGATTTTTTTGTGGAATAATAATAACGGCAAAAGAAAGATGTAAAAGTTAAGTATTTAATTCCATCAAATTGAAGTAATTCTTTGAAAAAGTTGTTATTCGCCATGAAAACCAAAAAAATCTAAAATTTCACTAACATTGATTACGTCCATCCCGCAACCAACTTCGACAAAACCCACGACCCCGACGACGGTGGCGTTGCCGTCCAGCTTGATCCTGTGCCCATCGATACATCACACTTCCGAGCTTGGACAGGTTTTGCTGGAGAGGTTCGCCTCTCGGGAGAAGAGCATTCCAACCAGGACCGAAGGATTAATACCCAATGTGGTCCACTCACTTATTCATGATTATCGCTCGATATTCTCGGCAATTAATTAAAACCTGCCTCCCCACCCCGGGTTCGAACTCGAGTTGCGGGACCGAAAGCTTTGAAATTGAGCTTCTGCCTCTTGAACTCGGCCAAGTGATATCGCCACCTGCCTGTCAAAGCTACCGCTTGGCCTTTGAAGTTGGATAAGTGGCTTTGAATGATTAAATTTTCCAGTTATGAAAGGAAGTGGGCACGCAAAGTTTAGACATTTTCAAGAAATTTGTCTTTATGATAGTATTTTTAAGAATTTCTATTCATTTAGCAAATTGGACGAAACTCTTTTCTCGCAAAATTAAACCTGCAAATGGTGTAATTTATGGACCACGACGACGTGACCTACTAAAATTTAGACCATAAAAAGAACCCAGCAAAACTTTCTCGCGCCGTCCACGCTCGATTGAACCTAACTCAACTCAACTCTGGTGTAGTAACTTTAAATGGTTCGAAACGGCTCGTCGTGCAAAAAACTCGCCTTCCCCACGTGTGCACGTGTCCCCTCTGCTTGGACAAGAAGAACAAACGATAATAATCGTGTCCTTTGCTTTCGCTGTTCGACGTAGCGCCCATAAAAAACGTCACAGCGCCGCAGACTCCCCCCGGTGGAAAATCGACTTCATTTCTTCGTGCGCTCAAAAGTTGATATCTCTCCCGGGCTCTTAACAAGTTCCCTTTAACAGTGAAAACCACCGCGGACGTGTCCAAAAAAGTTTTCCCAATTAAATTTTACTACTTTTCAGAGTTTCCCGCCGAAAAAGAAGCGGGGAGGGAGACGGTGCTGGTGAAAATTTGGCGTCGTCGTTTTTATTTGAAGAAAGGGGAGGGGGTGCCCCTCTTCGAAAGATATGCTGATCATAATGGCTCCAAACTCCCCACTCTAATGATGGTGGATGCTTTTTGCAGAGACTTTGACTCTGTTTACAGTGTGGTGGTGTGCAGCGCAGCAGTTGACATCGTAAGGTGGTCTTGTTTTGGGGGCTGATAAAACTAAAGGCCGCAACAAAGTTTTCAACAGTGAGGCGAGAGGCTTTGGGTTTTGAAGAGGTAACCCTTGACTGCCAGTATGATTTGATAATTCGTTGTAAATCATTGAAGTTTTTTTGTGTGAGACTTTGTTCGAACAGAAAAAAGAATAATTTTGGAATGTTTAAAACTTGACGATTTTTTTTCAAATGAACAGGAACACTATAAATCAAAAATGTACCTACTTATTTAAAGTTCTAAAACAAAAATAAATATTGCCTCAACAAATGTGTAATTGCACTTTTTCTACATTAATCGAGGTGAAATAACAAAGAAAAATGAATTCCCAAGATTGCAAACAAGCGTTCATGAAAATGGAAACCACGAACAAAGTGTTCAAAATCCATGGTACATTTTTGAAAATCGTAACATGAAAATTTGTAATCTTATTTTACTTTTTTTCACAAGAGCTTGTTCCCGATTTTGGGAACTAATTTTTCTCCGTGCTCCTTTCAAAATTAAACATATTCAATGATTTTGAAACGAGAACATTTCGTGCGATTTCGTGCATTTATTTTTATTTATTTGGCTCAAACCTTGTTGGAGCCTTCCCTGTGACCAAATAAGCCATTTTTTTGTCATTGCTTCACCGATGAAAGTCACCATTTAATTTTGGCAGCTATCAAAACATAAAGGAATTATGACAGTTTTGCGTACAAAAATATCAGATTACCTCTGAAGTTGTGTAAATTTACATATTTTTATTTGTGATTTTGCTTATTCTCTTTAAGTTGATGTAAAATTTCATCGAAGTGAAGAATTTGTAAAGTTAATTCTGTTAAAAAAAATATTTTAAAATCGTAATTTTTTTGTGAACCTATTTTTCTGTATAGTATTTAATTAATTTCTTATTTTTTGCCGATGACACCATAACGTACAGAGAATTCGTTCCAAAGATACAGATTTTCTAATTTTACACAGTAAAAAAGTAAAATTAAAAAAAAATGGAGAAACGTTCAACTATGATTTTTTTCCATTTTTTAGTTCTACTTTTTTTTACTGTGTAAATATTCGAAAATCTGTATCTTTGGAACGAATTTTCTGTACGTTTTGGTATCATTGACAAAAACTAAGAAATTAATCAATGACAATTCCGAAAAAAAAGTTCACGAATATTTGACGATTTATTTTTTTTTACAACATTTGTTTACTGAAAGAAATATTGTTTTAATGTTTTTCAAATCAGCACAAATTTTGAGAAAATGTTGTCGTCGAATGAAATTTTGTTTAAAAAAAATGTCAGCTTCAGTTTCTTTAATGTAAAATTGATTTTTCAAGGTTGTTAATAGATAGAATTATCGTCGATAACATTATCGTTAACGATAACGATAATGGTTATCGTTGTCGTCGAGATAATGGTTATCTTTGTTGAATCAATCAATCAATATCATGTAAAATTTTCAATGCATTTGCTTAGAATTTTCAAACATAAATACTTAAATTTTCACAAACTTTAACAATTTGCAATATGCTTATCAAAAGATTAGAAATTTTTCATGCATTTTCACTGTGTTTGATTTTTTGAAATACTAAAATTTTCACAAAATATCGTGTTTTCTTAAAATACTCTAATTTTTAAAATTCGCAATATGGGTTAATACCCATAATGATACGAAGTAAACTTTTACCGAGTTTTTCACTGTTTTAGTATTTTTGAGAAAATACGGTTTTTTGTGAATATTAGTTTTTCATTCAAAAAACTCCAAAACAGTGAAAATGCATGCGAAATTTGAGTACTTAAAAAAAAGGTACTTTGTGAATATTTGAGTATTTATTCAAAAAATTTTAAAACAGTTATAAATACATGCAAAATTTCAAATCGTTTGATAGCCATATTGCAAAGTATACAATTTGAGTATTTTCGAGAAAATACGGTATTTTGTGAAAATTGAGTTTTTCATTCAGAAAACTGCTAAACAGTGAAAATGCATGCAAAATTTCGAATTGTTTGATACCCATATTGCAAATTATAAAAGTTTGAGTACTTTAAAAAAATACGGTATTATGTGATTTTTAAAAAAGTATTTATACTTTGGAACTAACCATATAATCAAAGACACATTTACTTAGAGGAAGCTTGAAAGTTCAGCATAATTTAGTTGTTTATGGTCAATTTTAGAAATATATTAAATATAAGTTATCGTCCGTTATAGTCGATTAAATGATCGCCGATAGAATTATCGGGATAACGATAACGATAGATTATCGTTATAGTCCCGACGTTAACGATAGAAATATTGTTATTGTTATTGATCCATGGAATTTTTATTTGTAAGCACTAGTAAGGTAAAAAAGTTTAAATTTTAAGACTTTTCTAAGCTTGGCACAATTAAAAAAAATGAAAATGTTTATTTTTTTCAATAAGATCGTAATTTTTTACTAAAATTTGGCTTTCGAACATTGAAAATTCCACAAATAGTTGCCCAGCTATCTTCTTTTGAAGAATAAAATGAGAAATGGAAAATGATGGACACTATTTCCAAAAAAAATCCTTTGTTAACCTTAAGATAGGCTTGAAATTGCTGTTACATAAAAATGCAATTTATCAAAAATATCAATCATTCAAAAATATGGATTGCGGTGATTTTGATTTTTTATGAAAAAAAATATAAATTGTCAAAAACAATTTCGATGTTATTTTTATCATTTCTTAATAGTCCACGATTTCTTGAAGTAACAAAATTATATTTTAAATAAAAAATAAAATTTTAAATTCCTGAACATAATATGTTATCTTTATCCTTGTAGGTAAAGGATTTAACTCATAATTGACTAACATTTTCTCATATGTTTTTTGTAACATTTTCTTATAATCTGGTCACTTTAATACACAATTAAAATGTGTAAATCAGAAAGGGGTAAATTTACATCTTTTTTATGTAATTTTACCTACACTGTTTAGTGATCAAGTAAATAATGCAACAAAAACGGGTAAATTCTTGTGTTAAAATCATGTGTTATGAAAACTCAACAATAATTTAATTCTACTCTGTTAACCCTTTCAGGCCTGAATTTTCGAAAAAATATTTTTTTAGTTATTGATGGGAAAATGATTCTTATGACCATACGAAAATTATAGGCTAGCTTTGGAAATTTTGATATTTGGGTCATATATGACCCATTAGGCTCTAAAGGGTTAAAGCATTCATCCACTCTAATACTCAAAAAAAGATAAATATAAATAGAATAAGAAACATTAAAGAAATGATATCTAACCTCAACTAAGGCGGTACAAATATTTTTAAAAGTCCACCCCCCCCTTGAAAATTTGCTCGAAAAACCAAGGGGCAAACAAAAATGAGCAGTTCGCTCAGATTTCGGTCATTCGATTTTTTTTTTGTATTTTTTAATCCGACTGAAACTTTTTTGGTGCCTTCGGTATGCCCAAAGAAGCCATTTTGCATCATTAGTTTGTCCATATAATTTTCCATAAAAAATTTGGCAGCTGGCCATACAAAAATGATGTATGAAAATTCAAAAATCTGTATCTTTTGAAGGAAATTTTTGATCGATTTGGTGTCTTCGGCAAAGTTGTAGGTATGGATACGGACTGCACTGGGAAAAAAATGATACATGGTAAAAAAAATTGTGGTGATTTTTAATTTAACTTTTTATCACTAAAACTTGATTTGCAAAAAAACACTATTTTTAATTTTTTTTATTTTTTGATATGTTTTAGAGGACATCAAATGCCAACTTTTCAGAAATTTCCAGGTTGTGCAAAAAAATCTTTGAGCGAGTTATGAATTTTTGAATCAATACTGATTTTTTCAAAAAATCGAAATATCGGTCGCAAAAATTTTTCAACTTCATTTTTCGATGTAAAATCAAATTTGCAATCAAAAAGTACTTTAGTGAAATTTTGATAAAGTGCACCGTTTTCAAGTTAAATCCATTTTTAGGTGACTTTTTTTGAAAATACTCGAAGTTTTTCATATTTTTAAGTTAGTGCACATGTTTGCCCACTTTTGAAAAAATATTTTTGAAAAGCTGAGAAAATTCTCTTTGCAAACTGCGACTATTTTTAAAAAAGTCACCTAAAAATGGATTTAACTTGAAAACGGTGCACTTTATCAAAATTTCACTAAAGTACTTTTTGATTGCAAATTTGATTTTACATCAAAAAACGAAGTTTAAAAATTTTTGCGACCAATATATCGATTTTTTGAAAAAATCAGTATTGATTCAAAAATTCATAACTCGCTCAAAGATTTTTTGCACAACCTGGAAATTTCTGGAAAGTTGGCATTTGATGTCTTCTAAAACATATCAAAAAATAAAAAAAAATAAAAATAGTGTTTTTTGCAAATCAAGTTTTAGTGACAAAAAGTTAAATAAAAAATCACCAAAACTTTTTTTACCGTGTATCATTTTTTTTTTCAGTGTAGTCCATATCCATACCTACAACTTTGCCGAAGACACCAAATCGATCAAAAAAATCCTTCAAAAGATACAGATTTTTGAATTTTCATACATCATTTTTGTATGGCCAGCTGCCAAATTTGTATGGAAAATTATATGGACAAACTAATGATGCAAAATGGCTTCTTTGGGCATACCGAAGGCACCAAAAAAGTTTCAGTCGGATTAAAAAATACAAAAATTAAAATTTAAGAAATTTTAGTGCAAACAGCTGAAATCAATTTAAAATGCATTCTCCTGCGTTTAAAATCATTTTCAAGCATGTTTGGGTTTGTTAAAAAAAAAAAATAGAATTTTTTAAAATTTTCAATGTACAAAAATGTTTTCGATAATTTTTTTTTTCGTCTGATCTTGATAAATCTTTTTTTTTTTAATTCATATGTCTATGGCTTATTATTCCAATTTTTATTTGTTTATTTTATTGCATTAATATTATTTAACTTGATTAAAATTGCATCCAAATATCAGGGTGAACCCACCAAACCTAAACCAAATGAGCTAAATTTTCAGGGTAGCTTTTGGAACCATAGCTCTAAAAAATTCCGGTTGTTGCGCTTGAAATTAAACATCTCTGTCATATTTTTTTGTATATCCGTGAACCACGTTAGTGATTGTACAAACAAATGTTGCAAAATGAAACTTCATCAGATAATCAAAATTACCACCATCTTTTATGGATAAATAAAACAAAATCAACTACAATCATTTTGTTTGATTACATTTATTCTTGTAGTTCCGAATCCGTGAGACATTTATCAAACCAGTGCTACAGCAAACAAATATTCAATCTTCTGCAGTTAGTTTTTTTTTATTTTTTTTTTGTGTTTGAGGATTCACGTTTGGCAACTTTTGCTTTACGAATAAGTTAATTTTTCCTGTTATGTAATTTCCTTCTTTAACTTTTAATATTTATCTTAAGTTTTTTGCTGTTTTATTTTTGCTTGAAATTAAAATTTTGTAATTATCAAACTACTTAGTTTCACACAACCTCTCATGCTTTTTATTGATCGAAAATGGATTTTAAAATTGAAACATTACGAATTATTATTTTGGAACATGTTTACACACAGAACTGGGTCAACCATAAAATTCAATCGCTGCTAAAACTCCTACAAAACCACACAACATAACCAGTTGTGTTCCTTCTTTTGCACTCAACTGCACACCGTTCGAATCTGGCAACCAGTATTTGTCAAGAATAGTTGAATTACACTTATGAAAACTTCCATCAACCACCAAGCTTTGATTGTACTCAATTGGCCAGTACTCAAAATAGAAGTAACCCTGCACCCAACTCCAGTGCAAAACCCGTAGACGACTTTTCCTGTCAATGTAGAATCCAAAGATTTGCGCTTCCCGTCCTAGCATGTTATACAACTGCCTGGCCACTTCCAGATAACCTGCATCATCTTTCCGCAGCGTAAACACTAAGCACGAGGACTGGTACTGAATTTTCAAAATTCCCACACCTTCGAACCAATTCATTCTCACGTTGGCTGGGGATTCGACATATTTGGACTCGATGCACAGCTCCTGTCTGGCGGCGTGCCTTCTTTCGATGTAACTGTACGTATGCTTTGGTTTGAAATCTCGGAAAAAATCGTCGTATTTCACCATTTTTCTGGTATCGTTGAGAAAAAACGTATCTCTGGGGCAGTTGACTGCAAGCGATGGTACAGGGGTTGAAATTAAAAGCAAGAAAACGATGGGACACGACTTCATCGTGGCTGAGTTCTGTAACTGAGACTTTTACACATCCGGTTAGGAGTTAAAAAGAGTTTTTGAAGTTGCTTGTGGTGATAAAAAGTTTGTTGAGCCTACCAGGAAGGAGGAAGCAAACTTTTACCAATTAAGGCCCATTACATATTTGTGAAACCAAATTTCCTGGAATACATTTGGTACTTTATGAATAACATTGTGCAACACAATTTTAAGCCTATGTACGAAAAGTAATCAAGTAATCATTAAAGACAGACTTCTGTAGATTTCCCATATTGATGAATTACACATTTTTGCGTGTAATGTTACATAAAATTGCCTGAAATGATGCCAAATTTGTTTCACACCCAAGCTTTTCATTTACAGTTGAATCACTTCTTCTGTCTCCTCTCTCCTTTGACCAGTTGAATCTCAGATTGCACTTCATTTCAGCAGTTTCTGGATTGAGGCACGAAGACTTATCCATGGGATGACGCTTTTGTAAATAAGTGTACGTCTGTTTTGGCTCAAAATGTTGCAAAAAATCGTCGTATTTTGGCACCTTGAAGGTAAAATTGAGCGGTCCTGTATACTTAAGGCAGCTTACGGGTTTGGCAAACGATGGCAACGAATTTGCAATCAGCAGCACCCAAACGGCGAGCCACGGCCTCATTTTGGTTGAGCGTAACCTTTTACAATGGTGGTGTGAAGTTGAATGAAAAGTTTCCAAGGTGCTTTTGATGTATCGCAAAGTTTGGGTGACCACAACAAAAACTTTTCCCATTTGGAAACTCTTAAATGTCAAGGAATTTTACTAACGTCTGAAATTACTTATTTGTCTGAAAAGAGTTACTGCAATACTAATGAAAGTTTCTAGTTCGAAATTTAAGAATTTTTTAGTGCAGAAATTCCTATTTGCTACAATTTTTTAGAAAAAAAAATCAATTTTTACAAAACTTTAAATTTTAAAAATTTGAAATTGAATATATTTTATAATTTAGTCTCAAAAAAGTGAGAACCAATACGAAATTCGCATTGTTTGAAACTCATATTTAAAATTATGAAAATTTGATTTTTGTGAAAAAAAAATTTCTTTCCATCAACACTATTGTAGAAAGATTCCTTTAAAAATCGCAGAATTCACACAACATTTCGCGTCGTTTGATACCCATATTTGAAATAAGGAAAAATGATGCATTTAGATTTAAAAAAAAATCGCTTTGCGTGCTATATTCAAAATTCAACGATTTTTGTGAAATTTTGAGTGTTTTCAATAATAAACTCGGATTAACTCAGAATCCATAAAAGATTTCTCGTGGTTTGCCCATATTTGAATTTTAGGCAAATGTAGTATTTTTTAAAAAAAATATGGTATTTTATAAAAATTTGAGTATTTAACATTATAAAATCAAATATAATCAAAATCCACCTTAAAATTTCACGTCGAGTGATACCCATATCGCAAAATATGATTTTTTTTGAATTTTTTTAAATTGTAGATTTTGTAAAATAAGAATATTTTACTTAAAAACTCAAATGAAGTGAAAATGCAAACAAACATATGGCAAATTAAGATTTTAGTTTTGCATTTTCAAAAAAAACATTTTTTTGTGAAAAATTGAGCATTTCAAATTTAAAGCCATGGAAAGATTCAGAGGTCCGTTTGATCCCTTTATCGCAAATTATGACATTTACAATATTTCAAAAATACCTTTTAAATCGTTCGAATTTTCGAATGCAAATTAAATTTTACATGCAAAAAATTCGGTCAAATTTTGTTTTGTATGAAATTTTGTTTAAATCACTATTATTTCAAAAAATTATAACTCGGTAGCAGATTTTTTGACCATCCTTCTCTATGGCTCAAAAGTTGCGGATTTTTGTTCCCTAAAACATATCAAAAAATCTCTAAAATAAAATAAAAACAAATTTTGGGAAATTGAGTTTTTGTGAAAAAAAAAGTTAATAAAAAAATCAGCAAATTTTTTTTCCGTGTACCTTGTTTTTTCTCAAGTCCTCAACAATACCTATAATTTTACCCAAGGCACCAAATTGATCAGAAAATTCACTCAAAAGTTACAGCTGTTTGAATATTTACGTACCATTTTTGTATGGACAGCAGCCAAAATTGTATGGAGACTTGTATGGGTGAACCAATGACACAAAATAGCTTTTTTGGTCATAGGGAAGGCCCCCACAAAGTTTGAGCCAAATAAAAAAAAAAACAAATAAAATCCATTTCCGGTTTTGGTAGAGAATTGCTCTAACTAGAGCAGTTCTTTACGGAATCGGTTTTTTTTAAGTTTAATTTTTGTATATTTTAATCTATCTGGAACTTTTTTGGTGCCTTCGGAATGCCCAAAGAAACCATTTGGCATCAGTAGTTCGTCCATATAATTTTCCATACATAATTTGCAGCTGTCCATACAAAAATGGTTCATGAAAATTCAAAAATCTGTTTCTTTTGAAGGAATTTTTTAATCGATTGTCTATGGCAAAGTATTAGGTATGGATAAGAACTACACTGAAAAAATAAATGATAAACGGTAATAATTTTTTTGGTGATTTTTAATTTCACTTTTTGTCACAAAAACTTGATTTGCAAAAAATACTATTTTTGGTTTTTTTTTTATTTTCTGATATGTTTTAGGAGACTAACTTTTCAGAAATTTCCAGAACGGGCAAAAAATCTTTGACCGAGTTTTGATTTTTTGAATCAATACTATTTTTTTTCAACAAATCGAAATATTGGTCGCAAAAACTTTTCAACTTCATTTTTCGATGTAAAATCCAAGGGTTTCCAGAAGCGTTTATTACTTGCCAGTCTGCCAATTAATTACTCAAATCACTGGTCAAAAATGGTTAATTACATTAATTACTTAATTACTTTTCACTACGATAAAAAACATTTAATTTAAATTTAAGTATTCATTTCTACGGTTCTAAACTAAATTATTTATCACCTAAACTCCCAAGCTCGAGAAAAAGGGGGAATTTGTATGGAAATTCCCCCTTTTTCTCGAGCTTGGGAGTTTAGGTGTTTTAAATAGCTCATTCGATAGCTATTTAAAAAAAATATTTTGTGTTTTTTTTGTGCCAATCTGGATATTATGAATTTTGCGTACAATTTTTATTGAAAATAGCTATAGGCGATCAAACGTCAAAAATGCCCTCCACTAGAGGGCGCTGAAACTTTGGGTGATGTTTACAAAATATCCTACAGCGAATAAATTGGTTTGAAATTTGGAATTGTTTTATTTTATTATAAAATTGACATTTTATTTAATTATACCATTTTCAGATAAAAAATAAGTAGCTCAATTGATATGAACAGTATTATTTGTTTTATGGCCAATTCAACCTTTTCATTATCTGATTCGAAATTCCATTATATTTCACGTTTCAATCAACCGAACCCTTATCACTCAATTGCAAAAGAAGATTATTTAAGTTGACTTACGTGTTTTGAAGTCGTGTTTGTCATAAAAGCAAAAAAAAATACTGTACTGTTTTGCTTCAATGTATGAATTTTAATATAATTAATTAATAATTTAAAATTGTTTTCAGTTTAATGCAAATCGAATGCCATTAAAATAAAGAAGTTGTTTGAAAAAAGGTCCCCTGATTTTTCGAGCCAAACATAAACTTTGACAAATATTTGCAGCAGCTCTTCATGAAAATTGTGATATTCATCAAAATAATGTTAAGTTTTAAAATGTTTTTCAAACATTGGTTTGACATTACTTTGCATGTTTTTTTTACTCAAGCAAATTAAAAAAATCCGTTACTGAAAATACGGATAATGTGAAATGTGACATTTACATTGGATTTATTTCTGCATCTGAATATTGGTCGATTTTAATTTCACTGAGTTTGATTTTTAACATTGAAACATTTGTCTCAGAAATATTTGGAAATTTTTCGGGGAAATAGCTCTTAATAGAGAGATGTTACAGGACTGTCAATTCCTGCAGATTATGAAAAAAATATATTTTTATTTTTATTGATTTTTAAATGGCTATCACTTGAAAACTTAGTTTTTATCAATGTTTAAGTATATTTTGGTTTTAAATATTTGATCCACATAAACTTAAAATAATTTTTACTGCCTATTAGAAGGAAAAGCATAAAAAAATTAATCAATTCTAATGTAGTTCTTGCAAAAAAAGAAACATATTTTCATAATTACTTAATAAAAATGAATAGATTTCGGATTCACAAAACATTTTTCACTGGGTAATATATCATGGCGTTGCCTTTTGTTGTTAATCAGCTTCGATAAACAACATGATTAAAATAAATTTTAGGAGAGTTTTAGGAGAGAACTATGGTGAATAAGGCTTTCCTCATACAGAACCAGTCTATTTTAATCTTTGTGTTTCACTCTTATTTGAAATTAATAAAATACTGTTATAATAGATTATATATAAAAAGTAAATAGTTTCGTAGAAGAAGTACAATTTGAAAAAATCAATTACTTTAATTACTCAAAATTACTTAAATTACCAATTAATTACTTTAAATTACTCTAATTGCATGAATTACTAAGTAATTAAAGAATTACTTAATTACCAGCTGAAAATCAAAGTAATTATTAATTACTTGCCAGTCTGAGGCCTTGCTGGAAACCCTTGGTAAAATCAAATTTGCAATAAAAAAAAAGTGAAATTTAGATAAAGTATACCGTTTACAAGTTATAGCAATTTTAGGGTATATTTTTTGATAATAGTCGCAGTTATTCTTTTATTTTTAGTTAGTGCTCATGTTCGTACACTTTTGAAAAAAATATGTTTGAAAAGCCGAGAAAATTCTCTTTATTTTGCTTTTTTGAACTTTGTTGATACGATCCATAGTTGCTGAGATATTGCCATGCAAAGGTTTATAAACTGGAAAATTTATGTTTTTTAGTCTCACCCAAACAACCCACCATTTTCTAATGTCGATTTTCAATGTTAAAATATTAAACATTCGTGAAGTTTTCCAATCTTTTCGAAAACAATATTTTCAACTTTTTTAAATCAACACTCATATTTCAAAAGGGCGTAAAACCAAATGTTTGTCAAAGTAATTTTTTTTAAACTAAGAAAAAAGCATTATGTTTGATAACATTTATTCTTGTAATTTCATGAATTAACTAAACATGTGCTACAGCCAACATTTATTGAACAGGACCATGAGCATGGCTGATTTGTTTTTTTTACAATCAAGAGTTTCACTTACAGCTTAATAACTACTTTGGTCACCATCGTGTTCTACATCAAAAAGAAAGTTCTTACCCAACGAATGCAATCGCTATGAAAACTACCACAAAACAACACAACAGAATCGTCTCTTCGCTTTCATTGCTACTTAACTTCACTCCTTTTGAGTTTGGGAATAATTTCCCATCAATGGCAGTGGAATTACAGTCGAGGCTATTTCCATCAATCACCAACTCTGGATCGGTTTCAATGGGCCAAAACTCGAGAAATGTTGAATAGTTCACTAGACTATGGTACAAAACGCGTTGATGAGTTTTTTGATCAGTATAAAAACCTAGTATTTGTTGTTGTTTTTCTTTGAATTCTAAAAAACCTGCACTATTTTTCTGAAACAATATTACTGTACACCGTTCCACCGCACATTGAATTTTCAAAAATCCCCCCCGCTTCGACCAGTTGAATCTCAAATTGCACTTCAGCTCAGCAAACTCTGGAACAACGCACGAATACTCATCCTTGGGACGAAGCTTTTGCAAATAAGTGTACGTCTGTTTTGGCTCAAATTGTTGCAAAAAATCGTCGTATTTTGGCGCCTTGAAGGTAAAATTGAGCGGTGCAGTATACTTAAGGCAGCTTACGGTTTTGGCAAACGATGGCAACGGATTCGAAATCAGCAGCACCCAAACGGCGAGCCACGGCCTCATCTTGTGGTTGGTTTGAAGTTGAATGAAAAGTTTCTGAGTTGCTTTTTGATGTGATGCAAAGGTTGGGTGACCACAACAAAAAACTTTTTACTTTTTGGAAACTCTGGAAACTGGATTGGTGATTTGTGTTACCGAATTTCAAGGAATTTAGTTCTCGTCAGAAATTACTTATTTGTCTGGAAGAATTACTGCAATACGAATGATGGTCCGAAGTTTAAGAATTTTGAATGAACAACTTTCAATTTAATTTTTTGAAACAAAAATATTTATTTCTTTTAATGATGCATTTTAATCAATTTCATTGCCTTGAATTAATTAATGTTGACCGAACGAGGATTCAAAAAGCTAAGGATTGAAAATTATAATATTTAAAAAAAAATATGAAACAGTATTTTGAAAAAATAGAGTAATTTATTTTTTAAACTTAAGTTTTTTTATTTAATTATCAAAAATGTAGTGAAAATTTTTAAAAAATCATGTCTTTTATGTAATTAAATTCAAAAAATCATCATCAAATAAAATGATGTTTTAGAGTATTAAAAAAAATGAATTGAATGAGATTTGCGTCGTTTGATACCCATATTTGGAATCAGGAAAATTGAGTATTTTCAAAAGTTATGTTTTTTTTTTGTAAAAAAATACTATTTTCTACTATGAACTCAAATGTAGTGAGAATCCAAAGAAAATTTCATTTCGTTTGATGGCCAGAGTGTTGATTTTTTTTTATGTAAATAAGAGTATTTTACACCAAGGGTCCTGAATTTCTGTTCAATGAACAGAAACCACTCACTCATCGCCTATCCATTCGTCGCCTATTCCAACCCGCTAGCATTCATGAGCGAATGATACTCGCAAGCAGCTAGCGAGTGGCCCGAACTGTTCACTCAGCGAACAAATACATCGTGAAAATATTTGCCTACTCTGTCGCTCGACGAGACTCACACACTAACATGCTCAGCGAAGAGCCATTCTCACAAAATGCCAGCGCGGCAGTCTTTTTGTCTTCACGCCCTCAGTTTGCCATCAATTTGATTTTTTCTTGGTGGAAGTTTCATTGAATGGTGTCTATAATGTTATGAAATCAAAATAAATGCACAAATTAATTGATAACATTGATTTTAGGCAACCCAAATCAATGAGTATAACGCAGCGCATCACAGAAAAAAGTTTTCAGTTCAGAGTGATCGGTGACGTTCGGCCTGCCTGAGCCGTTCGGAGACTGAGCCGATCAGAGAGAGAAGGAGAGTAGAAGCGAGAGTGTTCGGGAGCGAATGGTGAGAAAGTGACAAACAGTAGGAATTCATCAGGGCAGTATCGCGTCGCCTGCTATTTGTGCTCGCGAATGGAGTGGTTGATTTTGAACAATCAGGACCCTTGTTCTGAATTTTCAAAAATTTGATATTTTTTACAATTTGAGTACCTATTATAAAATATTAAGATAGAGGGGGCCATGACAAATTTTGCGTTGTTTGCCACGCATATCACGAATTTCATTATTTTTTTTGAGTACATAATAGAAAACATTATTTTTGGGTAAAAACTTTGTTCGCGTCAGCGAACTGGTTCATTTACAGAACTTAATGCTAACAAATGGGGGAAATGGGTTTTATTTATTAAAAGTTCCATAGAATGTGGAAGCTGTTCTTAAATTTATTTGAAAATTGTATCTTTAAGAGGAATCTTATGATCGACTTGATGTCTTCAGTTAATTTGTAGGTATTGTTGAGAAGTATTTTTTTTATTTTGTACATTTTTGCTGATTTTTAAATTTTATTTCACAAAAAAAATTCTAAAATCCTTATTTTAAATTAAATTACATATTGTATTTTTTAAAGAGAGCAATTCTCTACGAAATCGGTCTTTTTCCTTCAATTTTTATTTTTGTATTTTTTAATCCAGCTGAAACTTTTTTGGTGCCTTCGGTATGCCCAAAGAAGCCATTTTGCATCATTAGTTTGTCCATATAATTTTCCATACAAATTTGGCAGCTGTCCATACAAAAATGATGTATGAAAATTCAAAAATCTGTATCTTTTGAAGGAATTTTTTGATCGATTTGGTGTCTTTGGCAAAGTTGTAGGTATGGATACGGACTACACTGGAAAAAAATGATACACGGTAAAAAAAAATTGGTGATTTTTTTATTTAACTTTTTATCACTAAATCTTGATTTGCAAAAAAACACAATTTTTAATTTTTTTTATTTTTTGGTGTGGTTTAGAGGACATGAAATGCCAACTTTTCAGAAATTTCCAGGTTGTGCAAAAAATCATTGACCGAGTTATGAATTTTTTAATCAATACTGATTTTTTCAAAAAATCGAAATTTCGGTCGCAAAAATTTTTCAACTTCATTTTTCGATGTAAAATCTAATCGCAATCAAAAAGTACTTTACTGAAATTTTGATAAAGTGCACCGTTTTCAAGTTAAATCCATATTTAGGTGACTTTTTTGAAAATAGTCTCAGCTTTTCATTTTTTAAAATTAGTGCACATGTTTCCACTTTTGAAAAAAATATTTTTGAAAAGCTGAGAAAAATCTCTATATTTTGCTTCTTCAGACTTTGTTGATACGACCTTTAGTTGCTGAGATATTGCAATGCAAAGGTTTAAAAACAGGAAAATTGATGTTTTCTAAGTCTCACCCAAACAGCCCACCATTTTACAATGTCGATATCTCAGCAACTAATGGTCCGATTTTTAATGTTAAAATATGAAACATTTGTGAAATTTTCCGATCTTTTAGAAAACAATATTTTCAAAATTTTCAAATCAAGACTAACATTTCAAAAGGGCCAAACATTCGATATAACGCCCTTTTAAAATGTTAGTCTTGGTTTTAAAACCTATGCATTGCAATATCTCAGCAACTAAAGGTCGTATCAACAAAGTCTGAAGAAGCAAAATATAGAGAATTTTCTCAGCTTTTCAAAAATATTTTTTTCAAAAGTGGGCAAACATGTGCACTAATTTAAAAAAATGAAAAACTGCGACTTTTTTCATAGAAGTCACCTAAATATGGATTTAACTTGAAAACGGTGCACTTTATCAAAATTTCACTAGAGTGCTTTTTGATTGCAAATTTGATTTTACATCGAAAAATGAAGTTGAAAAATTTTTGCGACCAATTTTTCGATTTTTTGAAAAAAATCAGTATTGATTAAAAAATTCATAACTCGGTCAATGATTTTTTGCACAACCTGGAAATTTCTGAAAAGTTGGCTTTTTATGTCCTCTAAAACATATCAAAAAATAAAAAAAAATAAAAATTGTGTTTTTTTGCCAATCAAGTTTTAGTGATAAAAAGTTAAATAAAAAAATCACCAAATTTTTTTTACCGTGTATAATTTTTTTCCAGTGTTGTCCGTATCCATACCTACAACTTTGCCAAAGACACCAAATCGATCAAAAAATTCCTTCAAAAGATACAGATTTTTGAATTTTCATTCATCATTTTTGTATGGACAGCTGCCAAATTTGTATGGAAAATTATATGGACAAACTAATTATGCAAAATGGCTTCTTTGTGCATACCGAAGGCACCAAAAAAGTTTCAGTCGGATTAAAAAATACAAAAAAATCGAATGACCAAAATCCTAGAGAACTGTTCAAGAGACAAAAAATCGTTTTTTTTTTTGGGGCAGAGAATCGAGTAAACTTTTTTCGTTTTTTTTAAATATATTCTACAGATATTTTGAGAAAAGTGCGCCATTTTAGAGATAAAGTTACTTGAAATTAAAATAAATTTAGCATAGCATAGCATTGGTGTCTACCCGTAGCTGCTACTTCGTTATTGACCAGGACCCCCAAACATTGCTCCGTGGACCACAGATGAAAAGTAGGAACCAATTATCACCCCTTCGCAATTTTCAAAGGTCCCTATCGTGCTGATCAATACCGACGCCGGCCACGACCAGAGGTAAGACACGGGGAAGTGGATGGGAATGTTAGCCGATACTTGAGAGATGGAACCGCTAAATCGGCTGCGTCTCCGACAAAGTATCACATGAGTTTTGAGGGGTTAGTAAGATGGGTATGAGGTCAGGATTCACTGTGGTAGGTGATGCGACCATAAGCAATTTGTTTATCGGTTGAAATTTTAAAAATCTTAGGCAGCCGGCTGCGGAAAGATAGCCATCTAGCGATTTAAATATAGTATTAATTCGACCGCGATTCTCCAGAAATTCTCCGTCGGCGTGCCTTCCGATCAACGGTGATGTAGGAAGGGCTTCATTTATTAAAATAATTTTATATCATAAGCCTTAAAAAATATTCGACGGCGTGCCTTCCAATCATAGATGATATAGAAAGGACTTAATCCAGCAATACGACTTGCTAGTCTCAAAAAAATAGGTACGTTTTTATAGAAAACTATAAAAAGAGAACAACACAAAAAAAACTCATCGGCCAACGAACGCGAGTGAAAAAAAAACAATGAAAAAAAGAAGAAGGTAAAAAAAACAGAACTGCGCGTCCCTAAAAGCACCACACTACTCTCACTTGAAATTAAAATAAATTTAACTAAAAAAAATCAGTGTTTTTTTTTTAATTTAAGATTTGTAAGTCTAAACAGCTATCAATTTTTAGTGCCAATATTTTAATGTTTTTTAGATAAATTTTAAGGAAATTTTCTAATGTTTTCGAAAAATATTTATTTAGAGGTGGAATTTTCAATTTTCAAAAAAAAAATTTGGATTTATTTTTTTCCAAAACAAACATTTTTTTCAATTTTAAACAGCTAAAAAATTGAAAAAAATAATAAATAAAAATCGATAAGTTCTCATTTATACCCACAACATTGCCGAAGTTGCCAAAACAATCAGAAAGTTTTCCCCAATAATACAGATTTTCGAATATTTGGGTACCATTTTCTATGTACAGTGGCCAAAATTGTTTGGAACCTCATATGGATGAACCAATAACACAAAATGACTTGTATAGTCATAAGAAAGGCCCCCACACAGATTGAGCCAAATAAAAAAAATCAACATTTTTTGTCACAACATCCTGTCACTTTGAGGGTTAAAAGGCCCCACCAAAAAATCGCTCTCCCTTTCTCTAAACACGGGAAATAACGGGGAGGCGGTTGAAGCTGAGTAAGTTTGAGGGGACAAAATTATCGTCACATTATCGTTCAATTTTAGGCTTGGCCGAACCCAACTGGTCTGACGCGCCAGCACCACCATCAAAAAGGAGTGTCTCCTCAACTCCATTAAGGGGAGGAGGTGAGCAGGGGGGTGGCTGGTTAGCTTTTCTCGCCTCTTGTTGCTTTTGCTGAACCTGGTGGAAAAAAGGTGGTTTTGTGAAAATGATCCCGGGTTGATAACGGCTTTAAAGCAGTCATTAAAAATATATTTACTTTTGAGCGTCTAAAAGGTAAAAATGGCTCCATCAAGGGTTTGCTGTCGTTGTTTTTTGGAAAAGGTAACTTTCGTGGAAAGTTTTATCAGTATTTAATCGTTTGTCGTTTCGGTCTTTATCGAGCGTGGGATTAAAATTGAAGGTGGGGTGTTGAAGATGCTTGGCTTTGATTGGAAAATTTTCCTGAAGGTATCAATTTCTTTCGTCAGGGAAAAGCTCATTACGTGTCACTCCCCCACTCCCCACCTCGCATCTTTGATGGGTTAAATTTAATGGATTGTTTCAAACTTTTTCGCGTGATGAGGGATAAGTGCGCTGTCCTTTGAAATTGAAGATAATCCACTCGGAAAGAGGGTGGTATGCAAAAGTTGACAACGCCTAAGGCGATTAAGTTGACACTTGGAGCTTTATGAAAAGCTGCCTGCTGAGAGGAAATGTTTGATCGTGAGCTGAAACACTTGAAAACTTTTGAGGACATTAGAACTTGAAACTCATCTCAGATTTGAATAATTTACCTTCCTCTGATTGCGTAATTTTCCCATTAGACAAATATGGTAATTTTCCCGCACCAATTTCGATTTCTTTCTTCCAATGAATTCATTACTCCCTCAAAAAAAAAAAAAAAAAGTTCATCGGAAGAGCACGAGTTCCGATCCCGTTTCATCCAATCAGTCCTCATCAATTTCCATAACGTTACTCCCACAATCCCCATCAATCCTTGCCGCCACCTTCACTGCGTTCCTTTCCCACCAACAATATTCGATCGATTTTCTACACCCTTTCCACATGTGAACATGGTTCGCTTTTCCAGAAATCTGAAAAAAAGGAAGAAAAAAAATCTCAACTCCGCCATCAATCTCCGGATGTGTTCCGCGAAAAAGGAAGCAATCGAAGAATACATTCGCGATGGAAAATTTGAGCGAACCCCTTTTTTTCTGCTGCTCCGCGTGACCAAAATGCGATCTCAACTTTGAGGATGTTAGATGAAGTTATTTTGGGCCACAACTAGGTTGCGAGGATTTTTGGGAGTTGGTTTGATGCTGGCATTTCTTCGAAATTTAATTTTAAAATTTGTGAAATTTTGGGAAAAAACAGTCATTTGTATAAAACAATGTAAATGAAAAACATAACTGGTAGCCGCAGTAATCAATCAAGACTGCCATTTCGAAAAAATAAAATTATTTTATTATTTAAATTTTTAAAAATATTTAACTTTTCAATAAACAAATACATGTACATTAGCTTTGCTTTGCGTTGTTTCATATTTTTTGTTTTCACTTTGATTAAAACGTCATAAGGCATTGTGATTTTTCACGACAAAAAAATAAAATTTCGCGAAATGCCAATTACAAATTATTTGAATTTAACAGCAATTTTCCGGTGCTCTAATCCGCTTAAAATAAACGCAGCAATTTGTTATTTTAGAGTAATTGTAAACTGGAAAGTTACTAAAAAGTAAGCAGAAGCTCAAGATACAAAATATTCATTGTTAAAATATGAATTCAATTTTGTTAAATTCTGATGATTTTCAGCAAAAGGTAAATTTGAATACTCCAAAAATTTTAGGATTGTTTTTATTTAAGGTTTAATTGAATACAGAATATTTAATTAAGCATTTGAAAAAAGTTTATGAAAACTTCTGAATAAAAAAGTTTATAATCAAAATGTTTTTATTGTGATTTTCCTCACGTTCTTTAAAATTTGTTAATCGTTTTCAAAAATGAATGCTGAACCTGAATTTGCCATGCTTTTTTTTCAACAAAATGTCAGTTGACTATCTTGTTGAGATTTTGATTTAACCCTCTGCTGCCCACATTTTTTGAAAATTTTTATTTTTCCCGTTCCCTCCCCAACATTTTGAGCAATTTTGTTCTAGGAAAAACTTTATTTCTCTTGTTTTAATTTTATTCTTGTTTTATTTTTAGTACTTTAATTTGCATTTATCTCGTTCAGTTTATTTATGTTTTTGATAGTATTTGGTCTATTTAAACACCTCCTATCATTACATTTTGCCTTTCTATTTTTTTCATGTTTTTACAGTAACATTTTCAATTTTTTGCTTGTTTTTCACATTTTCTTCTCTAAAATGGCACCATCATCGTTCAAATTGTAAAAAATGCGTAGAGGCATAGTCTGGGATGCTACAAAAAACTATAAAAAACTTTGGCAAATTCACATAAAACAAGTCACACTTCCAACCTTAGAATTTTCTTAAATTTTATGTGTTCTTCTTTCCAATGCTTTTTAAAGATCAAAAATTGGTAGGAAAATTGTTTTTCGGTGATTTTATAGATCGCAGCCCGTCTACAGGTGGGGTTGAGTTGTTGAGGTTTATAAAATCATAGAAAATCATAATCTTCCTAAGGGGCAATTTGGCGATTATTTTGAATTTCACAGTATTTATCAAATTTCATGGATTACATGGCTTCCCCAAAATCGCTAGGCCTAGTGATGACATTGATTTAGGCTTATTTTATCTACCGACCATTTCTAACAGTTTCGGAAACAAATTAAATTGTGATAAATTTTTGGAGATTTTGTAATTGTAATCATGAACGGATTTTCGTCAAATATTTGCTTTTAAGAATTTTAACAAGTAATATATTTTGAAATTTATAATAAAGTTATATAATTTTAGAATTTTTATTCAAAATTCAAGTTATTTATTGTTTCAGAAACATTAAATGTTGAGTCTAAAATAATAAAGTGTTTTTTTTTCTATTTTCTTCCAACTTGAAATACAAATATTGTTTAGTAGTACAAAAGGATTTCGAGCAATAATGTTTTTTATTTATTTTTTATTTGGATGACACATTGGATTTCTTTCTCTATTATCAAAGAGGCCATAATATATGAAAAATGATCTGAAAAAACTGTGTGAACACCTTTTTAAGTAGCAGGGTTCATTTGAATGGAATTTGAAAATTTCCACATGATTTTATTATAATAATGAAAAAATTAAATTAAATGAAAATTGATACAATATTTCGTGAGAAATATATAGGGCAGTTTTTGTTTATTTTGTCTCTCAAAAGCTGTTTATCTACAACGGTAAATGCAATATTCTAAAGCAAATTAATTCCACATTTTCCAATACCTTTGAAAAAAATGAGACTAAAGTTTTTTTAAAAGGACAAAGAAAAAAAGTTATCGTTATATTCATCAGGGAATGATAAAAAATGTTGTGTCAATGTGTAACATTGCATCAACTTGTGAATTATCATCAGTTTTTGGTGAATTTTCATCAGGTTCACATTTTTACACACTTTTAAGGTAATATTATTCAAAAAAGAGGTAATATTTAAAAAAAAAATTTCAGCCTTCCAAGATTCAACTTTTTTTCTGTGCTAAAAATCAGTTTTAAGTGCCTCCAAAAATTAACAACACTGTAATGAATACTTAGACCTTCTTGTGTCATCTTTGACACGGCAAATTTAATTTTGAATAATCTTTAAAAATATAAAATTAGCTTTATTCTTGTTTTTTAATGAAAAAATGATGGTATTTTATTTTTTCGGATTCTTTTTATCAATATTAAAACATTACTGAAAACACCAAATCAATTTGATCGGAAATTCGCTTCCAAGAAAACAGATTTCGAATATTAATGAATTTTATTGGCAAGTTTTGTAAAAATAATTCATGTTAATATTACACATGAGGAAATGTCTAATATTTCTTCTAAACTACACAGAAAAAAAATGATGGTAATATTCATCAGGAAATGGTGACAGATTTTGCATCAAAAACAAAAGTGTAATCTTACTTCAGAAAATTATGAATTTTCATCACATTACACATTTTTTCGGTAATATTACTCAAAAAAGAGTTAATATTCAACCTACCAAATTTTCAACATTCCAAAATTCAACTATTTTTTTGCTGTGTATGTAAGTTTACGTCTTTTAATGTGTAATTTTACTCATTCTGCTTAAATTGAAGTAATATTACATCGAAAAGTGGTTATATTCAGCCATTAAATTCTTAAACCTTTCAAATTCATTTTTTTGTTTACTTTTTACAAACGTCAATACAAATTTGACAACCTCAAACAAAAAAAAAATAATACAAATTTTCCCTCTTGGTATAAATAATGAATTCTATAATGATTATTTACTTTGTTCATAATTTATTGATACGTTGATATTCCTTAATTTTTTTCAAGGTTTTTTAAACGGAGTTTCAATCATTAATTTCAGCAATAATCATGTTTTTTAGGCATTCTTTTCCAAAAAAATAAATAACGCAAAAAAGACTTTCCCTCAAACTCACCTTATGCATCGGCGTGCCCCAGAAATCGTTCAGGAACACATTCTTGATCGACGAGTGCGGTCTCAGGTCGCGATTCTCCTTAATCGCACTGATGTCGTCGAACACGAAGCCACAGTTGAGGCTGTTGTGGTAGCACAGCACACAGGTCAGCGCGATCAACGCCCCGTACAGATGGTGGGAGGCCATTTTTAAACGATTTTGAGAAAACACTTGTTCACTTACGATTTCCCCCTCACTCTTCTATTTTTAACTTTATTTTTTCTACTTTATTTTTTCGCTCAAACAAACAACATTTACGCTAAACTTTTTTCTTGCCTACGTTTTCTAATACTTTGTTTAATCAACTTTAGCCTGCTCCCGGACTAACCGGAACTCAGAAGGACCCCGCGGAAAAAAAACGAAACAGGCGAAAATTTAAGCTACTCTTTCTAAACATGCCCTATGATGCCACCGTTTTCTCGATATAACAAACATACAGCGAGACACTCGCGACGAGGAGGCCTCTTCTGGCGTTGGTGCAAATTGAATTCCGCTGCTGTCGTCGTAATTTGATCCTTTTTGGGGCGAAGACGATGTCGGAGTAGAAGGGCAGATGGTGTTATCTGAAATAAGGAGTGGGTAAAGAAGAAGAGAGAGGGGAAAATCGGATTAGGTTTATTATGCATTAAATATTAAAATCTGTCTTATTTTGCTTGGTTTTCGGGAACGAGGGTTGGTTAAGATATCTGGAATGTTTAAACAAGCGTTGAAGTCATGTGGTGTTGTAAAAAAGTGAATATGACATGTTTCAGAAAATCCTTTAATTTGTATATAATTTTCAAACTTTTAAGTTGACCCTATGAAACACCCTTTGAATGGACTTTTAAGTCAAATGTTCATGTGTTTAGTCTATTCACATTCAAATCAAAACGATGTTGAAAATTATTGCCTTCCGACATAAGTGCTGAAAAGTTCAACATTTTAGCACCCATTTCAGTATAAAAATAGATTTAATAGCTATCCATTATTTTTTTTCAATCTTTTTTTTCGTTATTTGCCGGTCACTTTCTTGTTTATTTTTTTAACGTGTCATGTTTTATGAAACTTTTTTACTACGTTCTACAAAGTTTATAGCTGACAAGGACAAAATTACACAAAAAAGAAAAAAAATATCTTGTAACGATTTAAGGAAAAACCTGAAAAAAAAAATTTAGAGGAAAGTTTTGATGATTTCCTTCTTCCATTTCCAGTTACAAGTGTTGGGAAAATTTCGAAGCAACATAAATAAACGCATGGAGTTACTTTTTGAAAACTTTTTTTGGTTTTTGAAATAGAACTGGGATTATACATTTTTTTCTCTTACCACCCCGTTGATTTTTTCTTCCTAAAAAAACCATTAGGAAAGGTCATAAAATAACTAAAAATACTCAGAACTAGCAGAACCGATTTTGTCCGAATATGTGTCATTCGATTTGTCTTGAGGTCCCATAAGTCACTATTAGTAAAGTTGGTGCAGTTTTTCAAACGTATTAAAATGAGGAAACAAGAAACCGGCTTAGTATACACTCTACACCTTAACATTTGACGATATATTTGAAAACAAGCTTTAACATGCATTCAGATAATAGCAAATTTTCCTAAAAATAAGCTTTTGCAAATAATTTTATGAAGAATGCATCAGTCACTGAGGTGGTTTAAGTAAGTTTATTACACGCAAGTTCGCGTTAACGTGAATAGAGTCCATGTCAACGGGAACTAGGAAGCAAACTGTTCAATTTGTATGGTGCAAAATCCAAAATTGCAGTCATTATTATTCAATATCTTGGCAGTTTTAATGTTTTTAATGTTCATCAATTTCCTTGATCACGGCCAGGTCGACGGAAAATTGAAATATTATGCCATAACCTAAAATAAAAGAAAAGGATAATAAAAATGCGTTAAAATTATTTACTGAGCAAAGTTTGAAAGTTTTTGTTCTTTATTTTAAAATTCAAGTTTTTGGACTTTATTTAAAAATTCAGATTTTATTTCTTGTATTCATAAGTTATTTCAATTATGATTAACATCATAAATTTATAATCAAATTTGATTGTGTGTGAAACAATATTTTTTTATGTATCAAAAATTTCATAAAATAGAAAAATCCTGTTTTCTACAAAGTGCAGAAACAGGCATATTTTTTAACGGTAGCCAAAACTTTAGTGACTGTTTTAATCGACAATCTTTGACAATCTTCGACAATGGAGAGACCTCCACTTTCATTAAGACTCCTAAGATTCACTTAGACATCAATCTGTTCTGTGTAAATTAAGAACAAAACAAATTTTAATTAATGTTAATGTCAATCTCTCCCTATTCCTCACACTTAGCTAATGTTCCCAAAAAACATGAAACATGAATTTTCATTTATCAAACATAATTTTTATAGAAGTAATCTAAAAACTGATTTTAAAATATTTACAAAACAATAAATAAGGTAAAAATGAACCTTATTAATTGTTTTGCAAATATTTTAAAATCAGTTATTAAAGTACTCCAACGAAAATTTCTGTTGGAAAAATAAAAATTCATGTTTCATGGTTTTTTGGGAACATTTAAATTTTTTATTACTAACAAATGAATTCCCTAAATAGAAAACCGGAATTATGATTTTTTGAAAAAAAAACATTTGTTTTTTTTAATAAAAAATAGTGTCAAAATAAATTTCAAAAATCAATTTTAAATGCCAAATCAAATTTGCAATCGTCAATGACCTAACAATTTTTGTTAAAGGCATTTTTGAGTTTTTTCGAAGATAATTTTTTTTTCAATTGAAAAACAGAAAATACGCCTGTACAAAAAAAATTGTTTGAAAACCAGAGAAAATTTCCTGCAGTTTTCTTTTTAAACTTTGTTGATCTGATTGCTGGTTGCTGAGATACCTCTTGAAGTTGTAATTTTGTGAGAAATGAGTTTTTGTTAGTGACATCTAATAAGCTCACATTTTTCAACTCGCGATATCTCGGAAACTATTGATGCAATTTTAAATGTTGAAAAATGAAACTCTTGTTAAATTTCAAATAAATGCAAATAATTTAGAAATTTAAAAACTTAGGCCGTAATTTTATTTTTTCAAATATTTTTTGTTTAAAATACTAAGGTTTTTGTATTTCAACCAACAAAACTTTGTTGTTTGTATGTATCGCAGAGTTATTAAGCAAACAAATAGTTGAATAGTGTTTGAATAAACTTTACTCAATTTCACCTCCAATTAATTGATGATAACAAGAAAATTCAACATAATCACAAAAGTGTACAGATAATTCTAAAACAGAAATTGCTGTTTTTAAGCCTATTTCCATCCAAATTACGTTTTTCTCAAATACAACTTTTCATACAAAGCATAAGTAATAACTTTCCGCAAGATAACGCGGTTTTTTGTCACCAGTCTGCGGTGTCAAAAGTTGGGCCAAAAAAGCTCGGCTGCAAAAGTTTTGTTTGTTTTTCCTTCCTCAAACTTGGTGCAAGCAAGCTCATCGTGTTCGTTATCGGTGGCACCACACCGCGTGAAAGTGAGATGACAAACGACACTGCGAGATAGTTTTTTTCCTTTGGAGAGTTAACTGAAGGAATATTTTATTTGTGTTGGGTGTGGTTTTGTTTAAAGTTTGAGGTTATTTGGAGGAAAAGAGGCTATTTTCACAAAAATGTTCAAACTTCAAACAATCACGCAGTTTCCACAAATCCCCATGTTCAGCCCCCAAACACAGAGTAACAATTTCCACCCGCAAGCTGCTGCCACTGAAACCGTCCAAATGGTGTTTGGCACAATTTAGCACCTTGCGTGGAACCCTGTTCTCCAGCATACAAAGTTAAACTGCACAAAAATGAATAGAGCGAGAATGAGAAAAAAAAACTTGAATGAAAAACACGTGGAAAACTGCACAATCGAGTGTTGAATTTTAAGTGCTGCGCGCGAGAATTGAAAAAGAAAAATGGCTCCAGAACAATACATTTATTTTTCACGTGAGAGAGAAAAATCCGCTTTTCTTCTTCGGGGCGGTGGGGAGGGGGGGGGGGGGGAAACTCAACTAAAAACGAGGGGAAAGTGATAAATATATCCGAGCTGTGCCATTTTCGAGCAGCACCCCCCGGCGGGGTGCAACTTCTGAAAGGAGGTCTTATCTGAAGAATTGGATTTTTTTCTGGGTCAGAAATTGTTTTATTTTCGGACTCAATGGTCAAGTGGTGCATTTTGGATTAAGATGATTTACCGTAAACCGGGGTGACTTTGATAGGATTTCAATTTGTTTTTAGAATATTTTCCAACAGGTAAGGTTTTTCTAAAGATTATTATTTTTAAAACATGTACTGGGGTAGGCCACACAAAGTCCATGCACTATTTTGGAAAAAAAGTTTTTTCAATAGTGTTTAGAAAAATAGTTACGTTAAAAATTCTTAGTTTTAATTCCGGGGTGACTTTGATAGTCAAAGTTTTTCTTGTTAAAATCATATTTAAGATGTTCAAACTTTATTTGTACGTTAAATGTATAATTACTAATGTAGCTGATATAGTTTGTAAGAAAAAAATCAATGTTTATGTTATGTTAACTAAGTTTATAAGCTTTTTAACAAAATACATATAAATTTCAGGTAAAATTGTTAAAAAGTCGGAATTTTGCCTGAAATTTGTTAAAACTTGTTTTGTTTATAAAATTATCGATTTATATTGCATTTTATACTGAATTCGAAGCACGAATCACAAGTTTTCACATTTTACATGAAATTTGTTCAACTGAATTTGCCTATAAATTTGGAGATTTTTTTAAATTGTGTTTCAAAAACACATATTATTTATTATTTACAAACTTATTTAACCTTCTCCTAGTGGAAAATAGTCCAAAGAATCCAAAAATGCATTCCGTTTTCCGATTAAAAATCATGTTCATTGAGAAAATCATGACACTTTGAGAAGTTTAAAATAATGACTTCCATCAACATTTTCTTAACTATAGTTAAAAAACTATATAAACCTTTCAAAAATGTATAACAAGTTCTTCTTGAGGTACTTTGAAGACTTCTCTACCACGGTCAGTATGTTTCTGAACCATTCCTTACGTATTTTAATTGTATTCTTCATTTTGCGGAAAAATCGCAAACCTATCAAAGTCACCCCGTTTTACGGTATCTGATATTTTATCTCTTGAAAAGTGTTCTCAAAATAAACCCCTCTATATTCCGTCCACTTTCCCCCCCGACAAAACGTTTTTCCTCACCACTAATCCGCGTGGCCATTTCAAACAACTTCCCACCACGAAACTGGCCATCAAACCGAAAATCCGCCACTCATCGTCGTCGTCATTTTCTTCGCCGTCATCGTCATACCGCCCAAAAGCTCGTAAAGCTTTGCGCCGCGGAGACACACCTGAGCACTCGAGGCTTGGGAAAAGTGGGTGGTTTTAAAGGAAAATCGTAAAAGAAAATGCTTCCTGGAACAGAAAAGCCCTGCGACAGTATTTTTGTTTAAGGCGTGTTTACCGACGAGAAGACGAGGAGGAGAAAGAAGAAGAAGGAGCGACCTTTTCTGTCAAGCAACTTGAAAACAGCAGGGTCACTAAACAGGGATTTTCAGGTGAAGACAAAATTAATTTCTGCACATCGTTTAAGGGATTTGGAGAAGGTTTTTTTTGTCATCTTGGCGTGTGTTTTACCTGCAGGATTAGGAATGTTTGCAGACAACGGCGCGGGACAGCGTTTCTAGAAAAGCAGATTCATATTTTTTTGAGCATTTTGGGAATGCTTTTTTCAATTTTTTTTTTAGAGAAAAATCATTACTTAATGTTATTTTGACTCCGCTTAGAAGTTATTTGTTCTATTAAACAAAACAAAATATTTCTTTAATCAATCAACAAGGCTTCATCCATAAAGTACGTCACGCTAAAATCAGCCAAAATAAACCCCCACCACCCCCTAGACTGTGACATACTTTAAGGATGACGGTTTAGGGCAAATCGACAAATATTTCGGTTTAAATCTAGAAAAATATTTATATTTGTTTTTGAATATTTTTTTTCCTTAGTTCTTTTCATCAACTTTGTTTGACTTTGCTAGAGATATCGGTTGGTAACAAAATTACCAAGATTAAGATTAATATAGAGTGCACTTTAAATTGATTTCACCTAAATTTTTAAGTTAAAATAATATTTTTCGGTTTCTTTCGAACCAATTTTGAAGGGGAAGGGGATGGGTCAAAAATTTAAAAATAAATAAATAATATTAAAATTTGCATCAGATTAATTTACAGTAAATTAAGTGTTTCGATGAACTTACTGTATATGTGTTTAAGGCAAAAAATATGTTTTAATAAATTCCAACCAAATATTGAATGATGTTTTCAACATCAAAGCAGAACATTGCTCACTTGATGTTAAATATTGTATTTTTTAAATTTTTTGATTCAGAAATATCAATAAAAATTGAAATGAACCCGGATAGACGAAGATGATTCGGTGAACAAATAGAATCTTGAAATTAATATTTAGAAAAGTGTATTCATTTGTTTAATTGTTTCAATCATTATAGCAATTCCAATAAAAAGCCTTTAGAATCAACACAAATTTTAAAAAAAGTAATAACTCTTGCACGATTAAGCAGATATGAAACATTCTTATTTTTCAATTTTTTATAAATTCATACAAATGCTATCTAAGTGATTTTAAAACAAAATTTTCAATGACACAAAGCTGTTTGAAATCAAAATCTAGCACATTTTTTTAGAACAATCACTATTTTTTGAAACGTTTTCTGAAATCGAGTAAATAAATAAAAAAAAATGTAAACATAATTTGTATAAATAGCGAGAAACAGCAAATTAATTGGAATAAGGACCTATGCCTTAATCTGCAAAAAAAAATAAGAGAATTTCCCCTTTACCAAAGGGTTTCCTGCATCAAGGATTACATACCAGTCTAAATGGAATTACCAAGATTATTGGAAATATGTCATGGAATACTTTTAATTTCCCAGAATTACTAGATTTACCAAATACTACTTTACAAATTTATTCCGTTTCAAAAAGTATTTGGGAAAACATTCTACATATTGTTTTTTTTTTCATTATTTTGCCATAAAGAAATTACTTACTTAAAATTCTAATAATGCCGGAATACCATTCTTAGCTGGAAACTTCTTACTGACAAATAAATAAAAAAAAAATGGATTAATACAAAAAATTATCGGGATTATTATTTTAAATATATGTTTTATTGTTCTATCATTTTTTGAACAATAATTTCCTTTAAAAAATCATGGAAGTTCCATTAATTACAAGAATTATCGAGAAAAACTAGAGTTACTCTTTAATTACTGGGTATATTCGAAATTAATGAATTATTTCCGTAAACTCCAAGTAATTCTAGATAAGTGACCAGTGTGACACGATGGGACACCCTAGGAAAATCATAAAATGAAAAGATTTTTTTCTAACACTTCTTCTAAATATAAAAATAAAATCTTTGATGAAAATTTAAAAACATCAATATTGATTTTTTTTTATTGTTTGAAATACCTTTTTGAGAAAATACATGTGCTCGTTTAAATTTTTCTTTGTCCTCGATAATAATTCATTTTTTTCATCGTGGAAATTACTCTCGGTGTTTTGGAAATTTTTCAATACTTAGTGATAGTCATTGATTTATTAAATTTATGTATTTCCAAAAAAAATCCAGATTTTTTAGGGTTGGATGGCATTGCTGTCGAAAAACAGCCAATATGATTCTGCGCTGTTCATTACGGATATTACAAATATCTGTATGATTGGAACGTCCTTTACATAGTTTGAAATTTTTCTCAAATTTTAAAGCCCATTGAAAACTACTTAAAAAATGTTTAACATAATAAAAATACCATTTGAGAAACGGAAAATCTTATGAACCTTACACGCAAAAATTAATACAAAAATAATCAACAAAAAGTTCAACAAAAACTTATTTTGATCAATGTTGACAACATATCTGGAAAATTATTTGAATTTGAAAGATGGTGAAAAAATTACAAATCGAATTTATAAAGTGGTATTTTGATTTGATAAATTGATTTGTTAAATATCATTCAAATGCTTTTATTTGCTTGCGAGAAACCAACTTAAATCGGCAGGTCATACATAGCTGAACGTTTAATATTAAAAAAAAAACTAATTTTTTGTAGAAGTTTTTCTAGCTTATTTTTAAATAGTTTCTAGCACAAAAAATCTTAAAATTTACCTCTTAATTTTTTTTTATGTTTATAAAGTTGGCCTCTTATCAGGTATATTTTAAGTTAAAGAGAAGTCTGGGTTTCAAAAGATCAGTGGAGTTATGAGTGTTAGAAAAAACATTTTGAAAAATGAGACATTAAAATTTTGTCTTGGGGTCAACAACAAAAAATTGTCTAAACTTCCCGATCCGATGTCGTAATAATCTCAAAAAAAAATACACTCCTTTTTTTTCGCTGAAAATACTGAAGTTTCAGCAATTAAAATTTAACTGAATTCACAGTTAATTGATATTTGTAATGTTGACAGATAATTGATGCTTAAAATTTAGTAATTTTCTTATATCAATTTGACTGATTTCTTGCTAAAGATTTCGCAATCGTTGCCGGTTTTTCATCATGATTTTATTTTTATGCTTTAAAAAAAAACTTCTTGTTAGCATCGAGACATTTGTTTTTCATGTTCTTTGTTTTTTTTGTTTTTTGAAATGTTGTTTAAATTAGAGTTAAAAAAAATGAGAAGTCTACAAAGGTTTGAGAATCGCGCGCGATATGCAAATATAATGTGCCTCTTAAGTTGACGATGATGAAAGTAAATGTTTTTTTTACTATGTATGATAAAAATTGGTAGTTGCTCTGAAGACAGGAGAGCTCGGAAGGCTATAGGGAAAGCTAGTTTAGTAGGTTTTGGCGGTCGAAAGATAGGGTTTCGAAAAGTACAAGTCTTCAGGCAAAACTCGTTACGTACACTCTGTCAGGTAAAACAGTAGGGTGCGATTTCGGGCAATGTCGCTGTAAGCTTGGCACTTAGTAGCAACCCAGTTCAGATAGATACAAGTAAAACTATATGTGTTCCGAACAGTAGTTAGTACCAAATGCGATTCCTTGAAGCTGATACAGTTACAGGCCTATCAACTAGTAATCTACGAAAGTAAACGGTAATGACAGAGTTAATTGAAAGGCTAATTTATATTTGCTTTGAAAATCAGTTCGTTTTTTTTTTCATAACTGATTTTAATGTTAACCCATATTATCAAAAACGATAACTCGTCCAGCTCAAACCTTTGTAGGGGTAAGAGGTGGGACCATCATCATCATCACCTTCGTTGCTTAAAATCACTTTTAAATATTTCAAAATCAAGCACAACGCATTTAAAAGATGATTTTCACTCGGCATTATCGAAACAGTAAGTCATAAGTGACAATTCAGTATGACAGAATCACTGTTAACAGATTTTTCAGCATAATTTTGATTTTTTTTGGAATTTCAGCAACAGTTATGATTACTGAATAGCATTCTGTTATTGATTTTTTCTGAAATGACAATCCAAAATTTGGTGTGTTGAGTTCATCTGAAAGTTAACCTTTTTTGCATCCACCAAGATTGTTTAACATCTTTATTATTGAGAATATCTTGAATTCATAAATCATTTTTCACGAGAAAATTTAAATCTCAATTTTAATGGCACATTTTAAAATGCTTCGTATATCCTTAATGCAAAAAAAAAAAAGAATTGGAATTTTACTAGACTTTAAGAAAATTAAAGCTGTTATAGACTTGAGTTTAAACGCTATAACCACAAGTACAAAGCAAATACTAACAAATGCCACTTAAAACACAAAGTTCTTTCAAATTTTAAACCAGAACCACTGGTATCTCCGCAAGCTAACAATCTCCTCTTCATCAAAGACGGTTCGTTAGCCAAATAACCCAAAAAAAAGAGAAGCACCTCACTGTGAACCGTCAAGAGATCCTCACATTCTCATTATCCGTCTTAGGGAATCCTTCGCCACCGTCAACATCCTTGTTTCTCTGCACTCAAGCTTCCTTATCAAGTTCTCAGCCTCACCACCAGCAGCCCACCGCGAGAAGATGATGCAAACGACGGCGGCCATCACCATAAACATCAACCGCCTTAAGAAGGCCTGGCTCTCTGCTTTCCAACATCTCAACATTTCGTGGCCTCGTGGCCAGGTGAGAAAAACTTTAGTTATTAGACGGCATGCCGAGCAGCTTCCAACAACTCGATAGGGGATTTGCCCCACAGTCTGGAACGTGTGAGGATATTTAGTCTCGAGAAGAGGAGGTAGAAGTGCTTGGTGAGCTTTTCGAGGAGGAAAGTTTCACGTGCCAAAATGGGAGCACGTCGTCGGGAAGCAACGAGCCGGGAACGAGCCTGCCTGAACATTAGCTATATTGATTATGATGTTCGTGATGAGGAAAATTATGATACTGATGCAGCGATAAGTTTTTTTTCTTCTTCCGGGGTTGAGAGGTTGACGGGAAGGGGTTTGGTGAGGCGTGCTGATCTTTGAAGGAATATTAAAGCTTAAAGAGCGGTCAAACTTTGTATGGAAGGTTCATTACTTGAACAATAAACACAGACTTGATTCTTCTACATGTAAATTAAGATAAAATTTGTTTGTTTGAAAATTCAATGGAAGAAACGCAACGTTTTGAATCCTTCATAATATTTTACGATTAAAATAATCGATTAAAGAAGATTAATAAAAGTTTGTACAACAATTGTGAACCAATCTTGAACGGTTAACGGTATTTTACGTAAAAGTGTAGCCAAAATATTACCAAAAAAACGAAAGTGATGCTGCTTTAGCTCAACATACTTGGAACAATTTAAATTTAGACTGACAAAACAACACTGAAAAAAAGTTGAATTTTGGAAGGTTGAAAATTTGGTAGGTTGAATATTACCTATTTTTTGAGTATATTACTCATTACATAAAAAATGTTTAAAACTGTTAACCTGCGCAATATTCATGAAATATTCACCAATTCCTGATGTAATATTACACATTTTTCGACACAAAATCTGTCACCATTTCCTGATGGATATTACCATCATTTTTTTCTGTGTATTGATATGAAACACTTTAACAATTATTGTATTACATTTATTTACTTATTATTTATCAAAACCAATATTCTTAATAATTAAGTAAATTAAGAATTTTAGGAAAGTTTACTTGGATACTCCCCCCTCCCACCAAACCAAAATTATGGCATTATTCATGTAAGGCACCATCCACTGGACATTTTTTTAAATTTCAGCTCCCTCCTCCTAGAGGTACACAATATAATTTTTTAAGGCAATAAATTTTATTGTTTGAAAATATGATTTTTTTTTCAAATACTGTGCAATGTGTCCATTTTTGAGTGTGGCTCAAATTTTGGTTGGTTCCCAAAAAACATGTTTTTTTAAATATCAATACTGTTGTTCAGGTATTTTTTTGAGAGCAGAATTATTTTTTTTCTGAATTGAATTGAATTGTTCTTTGTAGAAGATACTAAATCGATCAGAAAATTCTTTCCAAAGATACTACGTAGAGAATTGTTTTTTTTTTATGAATTGTTGAAATAGAAATTTATGAATACTTTTTTGGCTGCATTGTTTTGATTATAGCTAATTTATGCTGTTTTATATTTTTTTAGCAAAAATTGTTTTTGTTTTTTGGTATTTTTTTTAAATATAAAACATTAAGTCTAGAGTTTTTTTTTTCAATAGGTCCTTTAGACATATGAACACAATAGCTTGCTGAACATTTAAAAAAAAATCTAAAGGTCTTTTCCGATTTTTTTCCCTTAAATTCAAAACAAGGAAATTTAATACTCTTCACAGTTAATAAATTCAAATAAAAGCTACGTTTGTTTGTATAATTAATAATATTTCAAAAATGAACATCAATTTTATTTTATTGAAAGGATTTTGAATAAATAAAATAAATTAATTTTTTTTTCTTTAAAACTTTTTCACCCAAATTTGAACTATGAAGAACAAAAATGACAATGTAATCCTACCTTAAGCACTTTTTGATTATTTTTGCTCACCCCTTTGTTCGTAATCATGGCCGAGAATAAACAAAAATAAACAATGATCTAAAAAAAAGTTTAGATAACATACGTTCTAACGAAAATATTTTTCATTTGCGGATTATATTTTTTTTGCTGTGCTGAACATCAAAATTCACTAAAACTCAAAATATGTATATGTATAGAACTCAAACATGTAATCTTTTTCAGCTGATTGCACTTAAAATGACATTGAAATTTTGAATAAATTTGCATACACATTTTGTTATCGTTTGAGTCAAATTCTTTTAAAAATATTTGCAATAGCCTTGAAAAATCTTTTTTAAATTTAGGGTCAATAACAATATCTTTTTTTTCGAAAAAATTAATTGCACTGAAAAACTTGCATTATTGATTGTGATCTAATTAGTACTCAACGTATACTGAAGCCTTTTCAATTTAAATTTTGAATTTTTATGAAGTGATAATTTAAGAAAAAAATATATTTTCAATAACCTTTTAAATCTGTTTGACAGTAACATGACACGAATATAGTAAAAATAATGTATGTTAAATCTCCAAGAAATAAGGAATTCATATGCAAATTTAAAATTTTAAATAAAATTTGAAGTATTTTTTGAAAAATTCTGCAAAAAACATTTTTTTGCTCTCCGAGACAAAATGTTTTAAAAATATCTGCAACAGCCTCAAAAAAATCTTTTTTTATATTTAGGGTCAACAAAAAATATTTTTTTCGAAAAAAAATAATTTCATTGAAAAACTAATCCAATTGACTGTGATTAATTCATAAGAACACAAAGTATATTATAGCATTTTCAATTTAAATTTTAAATTTTGAAAAAGTGAAAACTGAAGATTATATTTTCAATTATTTTTTGAATTTGTTTGACGGTAAGGCCGTTGCAAATTCCCCCCCTCCCTCCCCACCCTTCATAGTTGGTCTGAGTAATCAGGAGACAAAAAAAAAAAATTTCGAAAAACCTCAAAATTTGATGAAAATTAAAGTTTTATCAACTGAAAATCATCTCAAATGCATTTTCCTGCGTTTATAATCATATTTAGCATGTTTGAACTCTTTTGAAAACATTTTAAATGTTTATGAAATATCAATGTACAGTCCCACAAGAAGTTTTTTTTGCGAAAAAAAAAATTCCGTCAACACATCGATATTCTGAAATGTAATGAAAGCACCTGGATGCGTGTAAAACGAATTTTAAAACACTTTTTTTATTCGCAGCGGCCTAACATGACACGAAAAAAGTAAAAAAAAAAAAAATATGATAAATCTACAAGACATAAGGAATTCAAATTTAAATTTTAAATTTGAAATAAAATTTAAAGTTTTTTTATCTTATTTTGAATATTATCGAAAGATCAAAGTTCTTTTTTCAAAAAATATATTTTTCGACATATTTTTTCTTGTCAAATTTCTACGAAGACAAAATTTGTTTTTAATACACATTTTCGTTGAATTCTAGATTGCCAATGTGGCACAATTAAAGACTGAATTAATTTTAATCACAACTTTAAACCACTTTTCAATCACAATGTCATCCCCCCACAAAACCACTTCAACCAACCATTGAACATTTCAATCAAAGTGACCTCAAAAGTTCATCCAACCGAACCATCCATCACACGCGTCCTGCCTGATTGCACTTGCCCCCACACACGTAACCCATGGGTTGCTTTTCGATTTTTCCCCTAATTAAAATTACATCAATATTGCCTATTCCAAAAGTCACACACAAACCCATAACCCATTTCCACCCACATACGTCCAAGGGTGCAACGAACCATAAACCTAAAACCACCAACACTAAGCAAAACATTCGCTCCAACGATTTCAAAACATTCAATGCAAATCAGTTTTTTGTGTTGCAAAAATTTCAAAACAATGCTCCTCGCTACAAACAAAAACACACAACGTTTCAAAATTAGCCCACGTGAAAAACACCTTAAAGTGAGATAGAGCATCAGCCAGCAGTTTGCTCTATGTTCTAGGGGTACTTACACGAGCAAATCACTACCACCACCATCGACACTCACACACACTCGTACACATTTTACACTGAAAGCACTTTTCTACTCTTCGCGTCGTTCTTTCTTTCTAACTCACTGCAGCATCCCATTCGCTAAACATATACACACACACGCAGAACGCTGACTTCTTGTTGGATTTTATGCTGTAACACTAACACACATTTTATGATTTACTCTTTTTTTTCCTCCGTGATGCCTTTCCCTATTGGAACGACTTTTAACTACACTGACAGCTTTGAAGATTTCTTCTTTTTTTTCTAGGTTATTCTGACCAAGTTAGCCCATTCTTTGCGAAAATCGTGTAAGATTTGCGGGGAACCTGCAGAGTAGGCCTTGAAAGACACCGCCACCAACACACTGACAGGTCGCGAACAGGTTCACGGAACAGGTACGCAAAAACGTAAACACGGTGCTGTCACTTGCGGGAACGCGTTTCGGGGCAGGTTCCTGCGGAGATTCTCTGTCATTGGGCGAGGAATCCGGACAGGTTACGGGATTACACGGCCGTAGTAGACTGCTGGTCACCTGCGCTAGTGTGTGGAGCGCGCTCGAATGTAAACAAAACCGTAAACAAACACTTGTCAGCGGAGCGCGGAGTTGCGTTCGGACCGTTCCTTTGGGTTTCCGTAACTGAAAGGACAAGTTTTGTGGGCGGGTGCCGCTTCGCGGCCACCGGTTCCCCCTAATTGGACACCTGTCCGCACGGGTTCCAGCCACCAGCACCAGTTTCGGACGACAAACTTTTTTTCGATTGTCCAATTCGATTAGCCGCGGTGCGCTTCACTGGCCACTAATTTGATTTGTCCCGCACTCGTGTTGTTCGCACGGTAGATTCCTCCCGGGTCTTCTTCACCACCGGACACGGCAATCCGTGGTCTTGTTCCGTCCAGTAGAAAAACACACTTTGCACCAGCTAGCCAGCTGTCAGTCAGCCAACCTTCGGGCAGGTCACTTCTGGTGGATTCTTCTGGCAACGCGTTTGACTGTGTTATGTTCTCCTCTCTTTTGCCGTACTCTTCGTCGCAGCATGGGTGAGAGCGTTGCTCCAATAAGAACCTGCTGCTGCCAAAGTAGGCGCTGTGGGAGCGTCACGCGAGCGTCACCGGTGGGCTTCCGAGCGCAGCTAAACAACCCCCGCAAAGTAGGCTGTAATGTTCGCAAATCTAAGCCTACTAGATCTACCGGGGAGGTGGTAGAGGACCTGTTACAGCGGGCTGTAACAGCGGGTACCGGCGAAGCAGGTTACGCGCGCGCGAGTTTCGACCGTCGACCGGTTCAACGTCCGTCCGTCATTGTAGTTACCGAGAGACTGACGTGACGAGCGTCACACGGTGGCACTTTTAGGAGCAGTTTGGCGAGTGTCCTTTCCAGCGATGGGAGATAAGGGTGTTCTGCTCGCGCGAGCGAAAGGATCGGGTGAGAACGGGAGAGTGCATTGCGCAAGATGTCCTCGGAGAAGAGAACGGGTTTTGTTTTGATGGGGTGCATCGATGCTGGCAGTTACGGGGTTTGACGTTTCGTGAAACGTCATTCCAGTTGGAAGCGCAAGGATGTGGAAGAGTGTAGGTGACGCGAATGTCCTATAGGGACATCAGTTTGCAGCTTCTAGGATTTCAAATAATATTAAAACAACACCTCTTAGAGAACAACTGAAGAATTCAACGAACAACACTTCAAACACAACTTTGTTCAACGACATAGCGCTTTTTGAAATGTTGACTTCAAATTCTATTGTCACAATTAAATTGACAAATTGACAGTTGACAGAATTGACAGAGTTGACAGAATTGACAGCACTAACAGGTTCCACTTGATTTACATGCACTTCACTTGTACTTACCCCTATGACACATTGAATCATATGCGTTATTGAATGAGACTACTGTGATATTGAAGTCCGTAATTGAGGTGTCGGACCGAAGTTACCAAATTAGGGTTGAAAGAATGCTACCAATAGAACATAACCATGCATTTTCGACAAAAATTTACGATAAATTAAACTTAAATTGTTTAATAATAAGTAAGTTTTCAATTTCCACAACATTGTCACCAACTCCTCGCACACCTTAAACCACCTTGCCCCGTCAGTGGTTCCCAAACTCAAAACTGACAGCACGCCCTTTGCCATTTGACACTTGTGCCAATCGCTGAGAGAGAGGAGCAAATCAGCAAACAGAAAGGACATGCGCCTCCTTGGATGGTCTCTGGGCTCTCAACATCACATTTCTCCGAGAGGAGAAACCGTGGGAGCGTGAGAGAAACGCCGATTGGCGCTCCGATTTCGAAGCAAAACAAATATCAACAAGCTGTTTTCTACACGGACGGGCAAAACAGCATGTCAGCTCATCGGAGACGGTCATGATGCGCTTCGACGGGAGTTGACTGACGGCAGGATTGCTTTCGTGTTGGGTTCTAGTTGGAATTGTTGATGCGAGAAATTTGTTTTTTTATTAAACTAAAAGCATGTTTTGCTGATGCTATTTATAAAATAATATTTTAGATGAAACCAGCTGAGGCCAATGCGAGATTTATTTCAAGTTATTGTCCCACCTTCCTTTAAAATCTCCCAAAAAACAAGGTGTAAAAAAAATATTGTTATTTTGTTGGCATGAAAAAAAATGTTTAAAAAGTTAAACTATTCAGAATTGCATAACGTTTATTTATCTCTTAAATCAAATCTTTTTTTATAATCAATTTGAACAACATTTTATCTTGTCAACATTTTTTTTTAATTATGGACCCACAGATTGGAAAAAGACGGAAAACTTCTGGAAAAATCAATCTCCTTAAATTCACTAATTTAAAAAAAATAAGAGGGCTTAGCTAAAATAATGTGTTAAACATTTTGTTATACTTTTTGCTTACAAATGTTGATCGTTAAACTTGAATCTGATTCTTTATTTTTCTTCCCACCGCCGAATTGGACGAGAGCTGAGAGACAAAAACTTTATATAAAATGTGAACGAGTCCATTTTTTTTAATCTTTTAAATGTTCGAATTTTAAAAACGGATAATAATATATTAATATTGCAAAAATTATTATTGCATATTAACTTTTAGAGTGTTTTACATATAAATTTGTAAATAACATAGTCAAATTTGAATTAAGATTATTTTTAATTTAAAATCGTTAAAATATTTAGATTTAGTATTTTTCAATGAAAATTTGTTTTTTATGCTCGCAGATTTTTCCAGAGGTCATCCAAAAATACCGTAATCAAAAATTGTCCCATACAAAAGTTTCCTCCCTTCTTACACAATCTTTGTATGTTAGTAAAAGGCATGAAACGTGTTAATTAAGTTTTCTTCATATTTGGCCATCGAAAAAAAGTAACAACCGTTTCCCTTCGTTATTTAAACTAAATGTTGAATTACTAAACACAAGTTTTCCATCGCCATCACAAATATCCTTAAGGATCTTAATTAAATATTCCAAGAATAACAACATAAATGCATTATGCTAAAACGCTCAACAAAACCAAAAATGTTTTTTTAATTTTCAAACAAAAATTGCATTTTTTTTTATTAAGATCAAATTTGTATAGCTAAAAAAAATGTGAATTATTGTTGTGAATTTCTATCTGATAATTTGTGTGTTTATAATCTCAGGTTAAACTTTTATTTTAATATTCTATGTTATTATTATCAGTTTAGAATAAAACTGAAATAATGAAAAAAAGTATGCCGATTACACATAAATTTTAAACGATGTTGAACCTAGACTAAGCTTAATATTACTGCCTTGATTTATACATTTGAAAATTATTAATATTAAAACATGTTTACAACTTATCAGTATTGTAAAAGAAAGACAAAAAATGAAGTTTTTTATGTTGAGTTTCAAGATTGTTTAAACTTTGAAGTTTTAAAACATCGAAATGTTTCTAAATTAATGACAAAACTGGTTAGCATAATAAAATTTATCATAATTCAAAAGATTTAAAAATAACTTATAAAAAATATATGTGATCGGAATATTTCCTGGTTTTATCGAATATTCAAAAAAAAAAATAGAAATATTTAAATCGGTTTATTTTTGATAATGAAAAAAAAAACTTTTTCTTGTTTTGTAGTTCCGGCTTGTTTTTACCAGTTTTAATGAGTGTTTGATATTATTACTTTGCGAAGAAGCGCAGTAAAATAATTTTAGTTTAAAGTTTGCGATAAAGCGCAGAAAAAAATGTTGATCAAAGTTTAATCTTTATTTTTTTTTGTTTATTTGTGAATAACAAGTTAACATTATTTTGATTTATTTAATTTGTTTTGCCTTGAATTCAGCAATTGAATTAAAAAAAAACAAACTTCAATAAATTTATAGAAATTTATCAGAAATAAAATAATGAAACAAAATAATAGAAGCAAATAAAAACTTCTATATTTTTTACAAAGACATCATTTTCAAGTAAATCTCAATAAATTAAAAGTAAAACATAACGTTTTGGAAATCAGTAAATTTTTTGAACTATTTGATTTGAATGAAACTATTTTGCATCACTCTAGCGTTAAATATACAAGTCTTTAAAAATCATCAAAAACATATAAAAAGTACATATTTTTGGGAATACAACTTTTTATGATGAAAAGTTTAATAAAAAAAGTCTTTCTCGTGTACCTATTTTTTCTGAAAAGTCCAAACCATTACATACAACTTTGCCGAAGACACCAAATCTATCAGAAAATTCCTGTCTATTTGTTATGACCCCTAAACATTGTATGGAAAAACTAATGATGCAAAACGGATTTTTAACAAAAAAAAAACAAAATTATCGTGAATCATTTCTGACATTGTTGAGTACTTTCCTTCTACAGGTGCTTTCATTTGGAATATCATAGCTAGCAGCTTACAGCAGCTTTAATTGATTTAAATTACATTCAAAATTAAGCTAAACTGCAATGATAGATAATTTTTATCTAAAAAGTGGTAAAATCAAGTGTAAATACTTTATAAATTAATTGTAAAACGCTTCTTTTGCATTTTCAATCAAATCGGACATTTTTAGGGTTTTAACAAATGATTTCTGTGATCACCAATCGAAAATAGACAATTACGTTACATTCTAGTGATTTAAGCTACACCCAAAATTCAGAGTCGAGATAATCGTTCTCTCAAAATTTATTGAGGGCTCAGTGCCAAAATCGATAGAATAATGGTATCAACTCACACCATCATAACAAATGAGTTCATTCGTTAGTTGAATCAATAAATCTCCAACAAGTGTCATACATCGACTTCTGACTTCTCCTTGGTCACCAAGCTGTGGTGGCCGAGGCAGCTAAGTCATTGGATTGGTTTGTCAAAGGTCTCTGGTTCGATTTCCGTTGTCGACACTTTTGGTTTTTTGTTTGACGGATGAACTTTTTTTGCAAATGAACCTCGAGAGAATAATTCTATCGCCCATCTCGAGCTGTGTTCTCTGCGTCCGTGAATGGTACCACTATTCTCTCGACTCGAGACCATCATTCTCTCAGACTAGCGCTGCCAGTTTTGGGTGTAAGAAATCACGGACTGTGAATGGACATTCTATAATATATTGTCTGAATTAATTTATATAGCAAAGATAATCTGAAAAAAAGCAAAAAAAAATAAAAAGACGAGGCGGACAAAACATGTTTTTGTAGGTTCGCAAAACTAATTTAATACTGTTTTTAAAATGATAATACCATGTTTTGGTTTAAGTTTTGAATATTTAAGACAGTTTTGTAACGAGAAAAAAAAAATACAAATTGTATTGGTCTAACGAAAATTTAAAAGAATGTATTTTGTTCATTCAATTCAAGCTTTAAAGGTAATTATAAATGGTGAAAACCTTTTAATCAAATGAAACCTACTTTTATTTCAATCGTTATCCTCCAATTAAATCCCATTCGCTTGAACTTAAATTCTACCTCTTTCATTCGCACTGGATTAAGTCATAAAGTGCAAACCAAACTTCTAATTGATCGCCGCCATTCCAACAAGATTTATCGTTTTGACTTTTTCCCTTTTATTCCCATTTTCCCAAAAACGAAGTCACCCTTTCCCCTGCAGCCGACTTTTCCCACAAGTAAACTTTCCGCCGGAGTTCAAAGGCACGGCTCCGGTGAACCAGATTCCCCTTTCCCTTATTTTATGAAATTCTTTCCGTTTTTTTTTGTTCGCCACCAGACCAGACCAACAGGAATTCACCTCATGCACGACGACGACCTCAGTTTGCACACGTGGGCAGGAGAGAGCGAGAAAGAGAGAGAGAGAGAGAAAACATTGCACTCAGAGTCATTCACAGAAACGTCCTTGAATGGCATTACATTTTCACCTTTTCGAATTGGAAACCTGGGATTGCGAGAAGGGGAGGGAAAGAAAAAGAAAAGACAAAAAAAAGGATTGGGAATTGAACCTGCAACGACCGGGTCATGTCGGAGCGTGCCCAGACATGCAAGGAGATTTGGGTTCGCCGTTCGTCCCTTTCCAACGGATATTTTTTTCTCTAGCTGAACATCAAATTTTAACCGAAATAAAAAAAAAAACGAATGAGAGCGGGAGAGCACGAGTGAGAATTGAACCAACGACGTCGTCATAAATTTAATTTTCCCAAACACCACGCCAATTGCGTCCCTCACCCAGTTGGAATTTGAGACGTTCATTCACCCCTCGGTTGCTTGGGTTGGTTCGTTGGAAAGGACGTCGACCGTCGTCGTCGAAGCAGTCCTTGTCTAATGATGGAACGAAACCGGGAGAGTGAGTGGGTCAGTTCAATGGGGTGAGAAGAGTGTTTGGAGTTGCTATGAGAGCTTCTGATGATTCGATTTGGATTTTGGTAATTGAAGGATAAAGCGTTTGAGGATGATGTTTAAATTCTTGAATTGGTGTTTTTTATAGTTGTGTGAAAACAAGTTGCAACAATTTTTTAAAATCATAAAATCATAAAATCGTGAAATCATAAAATCATAAAATCACAAAATCATAAAATCATAAAATCATAAAATCACAATATCATAAAATCATAAAATCATAAAATCATAAAATCATAAAATCATAAAATCATAAAATCATAAAATCATAAAATCATAAAATCATAAAATCATAAAATCATAAAATCATAAAATCATAAAATCATAAAATCATAAAATCATAAAATCATAAAATCATAAAATCATAAAATCATAAAATCATAAAATCATAAAATCATAAAATCATAAAATAATAAAATCATAAAATCATAAAATCATAAAATCATAAAATCATAAAATCATAAAATCATAAAATCATAAAATCATAAAATCATAAAATCATAAAATCATAAAATCATAAAATCATAAAATCATAAAATCATAAAATCATAAAATCATAAAATCATAAATCATAAAATCATAAAATCATAAAATCATAAAATCATAAAATCATAAAATCATAAAATCATAAAATCATAAAATCATAAAATCATAAAATCATAAAATCATAAAATCATAAAATCATAAAATCATAAAATCATAAAATCATAAAATCATAAAATCATAAAATCATAAAATCATAAAATCATAAAATCATAAAATCATAAAATCATAAAATCATAAAATCATAAAATCATAAAATCATAAAATCATAAAATCATAAAATCATAAGGCTGGTACAAATATTTTTAAAAGTTTTTGTCACCCCCCCCTTCAAAATTGGCCCGAAAAATCAGGGGGCAAAAAAAATATTTTTACAATAAACTTCAAAATTTCAATGAAAATTCAAGTGCAACCAGCTGAAATCAAATTAAAATACATTCTTCTGCGTTTAAAATCATTTTTAAAATGTTTGGGTTTATTAAAAAATCTTAAATTTTTTAGAAAATTTTCGATGCAAAATCTTTTTTTTCGATACAATTTTTATTTTTGTCAGATCTTAGATTTTTTGAAAACTAGAGATTGCAAAACAACTGAACTAGTGTGAAATGTATTTTAAAACACTTTTTTCATTTAAATGTGAAGACTATGGCTTGTTATTTAAATTTTTATATTTTTTTATTTTTTTGCCCCCCCCCCCTTGACCTCGGCCAGGGCCGAGGGACAAAAACTTTTTTAAATATTTGCATCGGCCTAAAATCATAAAATCATAAAATCATAAAATCATAAAATCATAAAATCATAAAATCATAAAATCATAAAATCATAAAATCATAAAATCATAAAATCATAAAATCATAAAATCATAAAATCATAAAATCATAAAATCATAAAATCATAAAATCATAAAATCATAAAATCATAAAATCATAAAATCATAAAATCATAAAATCACAAAATCATAAAATCATAAAATCTTAAAATCATAAAATCATAAAATCATAAAATCATAAAATCATAAAAACATAAAATCATAAAATCATAAAATCATAAAATCATAAAATAATAAAATCATAAAATCATAAAATCATAAAATCATAAAATCATAAAATCATAAAATCATAAAATCATAAAATCATAAAATCATAAAATCATAAAATCATAAAATCATAAAATCATAAAATCATAAAATCATAAAATCATAAAATCATAAAATCATAAAATCATAAAATCATAAAATCATAAAATCATAAAATCATAAAATCATAAAATCATAAAATCATAAAATCATAAAATCATAAAATCATAAAATCATAAAATCATAAAATCATAAAATCATAAAATCATAAAATCATAAAATCATAAAATCATAAAATCATAAAATCATAAAATCATAAAATCATAAAATCATAAAATCATAAAATCATAAAATCATAAAATCATAAAATCATAAAATCATAAAATCATAAAATCATAAAATCATAAAATCATAAAATCATAAAATCATAAAATCATAAAATCATAAAATCATAAAATCATAAAATCATAAAATCATAAAATCATAAAATCATAAAATCATAAAATCATAAAATCATAAAATCATAAAATCATAAAATCATAAAATCATAAAATCATAAAATCATAAAATCATAAAATCATAAAATCATAAAATCATAAAATCATAAAATCATAAAATCATAAAATCATAAAATCATAAAATCATAAAATCATAAAATCATAAAATCATAAAATCATAAAATCATAAAATCATAAAATCACAAAATCACAAAATCATAAAATCATAAAATCATAAAATCATAAAATCATATAATCATAAAATCATAAAATCATAAAATCATAAAATCATATAATCATAAAATCATAAAATCATAAAATCATAAAATCATAAAATCATAAAATCATAAAATCATAAAATCATAAAATCATAAAATCATAAAATCATAAAATCATAAAATCATAAAATCATAAAATCATTAAATCATTAAATCATTAAATCATAAAATCATAAAATCATAAAATCATAAAATCATAAAATCATAAAATCATAAAATCATAAAATCATAAAATCATAAAATCATAAAATCATAATATCATAAAATCATAAAATCATAAAATCATAAAATCATAAAATCATAAAATCATAAAATCAAATTCAAATCATGGTTTTGGTTTGGGTTTTGGTTTTGGTTTTGTTTTTTTTTTGTTTTATATGTTTTACATACTTCCGACACGTTTTGAATACAAAAGAAATCATTAAAATAAGATGTTTTTGGTGCTTCTATTGAAAAGATATTGTTTATTTCAATAGTAAATTAAGTATACACAACAACAGCAATCCAAACGTTTCTTCTAAAAAGTGTGCTGAACTTTCCGAGTAACCTAGCAATTTCAAATCCAGCATCTTTGAGTCACAGTCGGAACTTGTTGTATCTGGAACTGGGGACGTTTGTTGTGGCCAAAATTCGTCCAAATATGCAGAAATATTACGATCACCCATGTACAAAACAGTAATACGCTGATTGGTGCTATCATCGATGTAGAAACCTAACACATATTCATAGATCAGTTCTTCTTCGCGCGTTCCCGGATTATCCATCTGCAAATAACCTGCACTGTTGTTCCGAAAGGTATACACCATGCAAGAATCTTCACTTTCGTATTTTTTCATGTATCCGCTATCTTCGAACCAGTTAAATCTCAAACTGACATTGAGCGTCAAAAAGTTGGTGTGAAAGCACGCTTCCTTGTCGACAATCCGATACCTTTTCTCGAAGCTGTACGCCTTGTTTGGTTCCAATCCCTTCAAGAACGTGTCATATTTGACCAGCTTCTTTCTATTGTTTATGTAATTTCTACCATCGATGCAGTTTATGGGGAAAGATGGTACGAAATATGACACCAGAAGAACCAAAACAGTGAGACGCTTGTTCATTGTTCCTGAGCTCTAAAAATGGTTTTGGTTGAATGTTTTCAGTGTGCTGTGGTATAATGACGAACTTTTCTGAGCGGTTGATTGACAAATCAACGGTAATATCGGTAAAAGGACTTGAATGCATTCGAGGAAGTTCAAGTCTATGAAATCTGTATAAACTATTCTTTTTCGATTTTTCACGCGATTAAAAAAATATTCTGATGGTAAAAGGTCGAAAAAAAGGAGTTTATAGGTGTTTTGCTGGAATCCTCTGACTCTGACTCCAAAATTTGCCAGCTCTGTATCAAATTTCTCCTCCATGTTTTAACTCCAACTCCGACTTAATTTTGTTTAAGCCAAATCGACGATGCCATCTTGTCACACGTCGGGTTTTGACGTTTCGAGAAAAACGTGTTTAACCTTGAATAAATCAAAACTAGAGCACGCAATGTTAACAATAACAAACACGCTTTGTTTGGTTGACAATTCGGTTGAATTTGGTTGTCGAAGTCCCGAGTAGTCGGGCATGTACGTGTGTCAAACGCTTTCTGACCAGAAACCCCTTTGGCCAGTTGTCGCACTTGCAGCAGTTTTCAGGGTGTGTCAAGATAGCACGACAAGATCAAAACTTGTCTCTTAATTAAGAGTGACAACAATGCACGGAGTTTTTATTAAATATTGAAATTGAATTTTGGCGATCTGCGAGAGTTTAATTATGAGGCCTTGAGAGCTGCACAAAATAACGTTCTCAACTCAATTTGGCTCATAGTACACCAAGAGCTCCAACAAATCCACATAACAGAATAAAATTTCCTCGCATCTGTACACCTTCCGAGCTCGGCATTAATACCGAATCAAGCATCTTCGAGACACACTCTTTTCATTCGAAAGCTTTTGACTTGGGTGCCTCTTTGATTGGCCACAACACGCTGTAGTACGTGTCTTCAGCGCTACTAATCCGACCCATATACAAAACGCGTTCCTGGGTGCTCTGATCGATGAAGAATCCAAGCCTTAATCCCTCACCGCCCAGCGTGCTGTAAAGTTCTTCGGTTATTTGCAGGTTACCATCGCTATCCTCTTCAAATGTGAACACCAGGCAGCTAATGTCATCCCCGACTTGTTTCAAAAATCCCTTCTTGTTTGACCAGTTGAATCTGAGACTTCGTTTTGTTTCAACAGTGTTAAGATTACACGATGGCAAAACAGTAGTATATTTTACCAGGTAGTTGTAGCTCTTCTTAGGCTCAATCCCATCGAAAAAGGCGTCGTATTTTACGAGCTTCAAAGTGCCGTCCAGAGATGCATGGGTACTGTTGCAACTTTTAGCAAAAATTGGGGAATAAATTGAAACTGCTAGCGCAGAAGCGATGAGACACGAGCGCATCTTAGTAGAAGAACTTTTTTTAACTGTTGTCCTGTGGTGAATGATGATGAATGTTTAGTAGCGTGGCTCACGGATATATGAAAAAGACAAAAGTGTTCAATTTCGAACGCCTCAACCGGAATTTTGTAGCAATATGGCCCCAAAACATAGCCTGAAATTTTGAGCGCATTTGGTTAAGGTTTAGAACTTCCACCATTGACCTGAAGTTATAAAGAAATTTCAATAAATTTAATTTAGTTATTTTCAACTTTTTAACTCTTCTTCGAGTATTTTTTCCTATGCCCTATGATTTTTCTCAGTAGTGGTTTCTTATAGGTTTCGATCCGGGAACAACTTTGTAGAACATCACAAAGCGCTAGGAATTAATCCCGGAAAGATACAGGCAAATTTTTAGAGCACGTTAAAAAAAATTCCTAGCTCCAAAAAATATCCTGTATCTTTTCAGGATCAATTCCTAGCGCTTTGCGATGTTCTACAAAGTTGTTCCCCGGATCGAAACCTATAAGAAACCACTACTTTGAGAAAAAATCATAGGGCATAGGAAAAAATACTCGAAGAAGAGTTAAAAAGTTGAAAATAACTAAATTAAATTTATTGAAATTTCTTTATAACTTCAGGTCAATGGTGGAAGTTCTAAACCTTAACCAAATGCGCTCAAAATTTCAGGCTATGGTTACGGCTTCTGCCTCACAAGCAGAAGGTTCAGAGATCAAATCCCGGCCGGTACCTTTGAAATTTAGAATCACGAATTTGAACATTGAATATGAACAAAAACGAAAATGGATCAGGTGGGATTCGAACTCACACCTCTGGATTGGTGGTCTGGGACGCTAAGCAGTCGGCCATCAGAAGGTTTACACTAGCGTGGCTCACGGATATATGAAAAAGACAAAAGTGTTCAATTTCGAACGCCTCAACCGGAATTTTGTAGCAATATGGCCCCAAAACATAGCCTGAAATTTTGAGCGCATTTGGTTAAGGTTTAGAACTTCCACCATTGACCTTAAGTTATAAAGAAATTTCAATAAATTTAATTTAGTTATTTTCAACTTTTTAACTCTTCTTCGAGTATTTTTTCCTATGCCCTATGATTTTTTCTCAAAGTAGTGGATTCTTATAGGTTTCGATCCGGGGAACAACTTTGTAGAACATCACAAAGCGCTAGGAATTAATCCCGGAAAGATACAGGCAAATTTTTAGAGCACGTTAAAAAAAAAATTCCTAGCTCCAAAAAATATCCTGTATCTTTTCAGGATCAATTCCTAGCGCTTTGCGATGTTCTACAAAGTTGTTCCCCGGATCAAAAGCTATAAGAAACTTGAGAATAAGAAAATTTGATTGGGTTTTGGGAAACTTTATCTAAGAAGAGGTTAAAAGTGAAAATTTCCCATAGTAAATCTTTAAAAGTTCCATACTAACTTCAGGTCAATGGTGGAAGTACTAAACCTTTACCAAATGCGCTCAAAGTTTCAGGCTATGTTCTGGGGCCATATTGCTACAAAAATCCGGTCGAGGCGTTTGGAATTGAACACCTTTGTCTTTTTCATATATCCGTGAGCCACGCTAATGTTTAGGTAGAAACATGTTGATGTTGTTCAATGGAAATATTAGCCAAATTATAGAATCAGGGTTGAATGTAGCACGAAACTTGAAAAGGCAGTACATCTAAAGTTTGCTCATCAAAACTTTGACGTTTAATTCGTGCTATCTTGTCACATGTGCATAAGGACTACACTGAAAAAAAGTTAAACGGTTAATTTTTTGGGTTATTTTAATTTCACTATTTGTCACATTAAATTTTTTCATTTTCTGATACAGGGGTAATATTGTATATTTGTCCCTTTTGAAATGTTAGTCTTGGTTTAATTTTTTTTAATTATTGTTTTCGAAAAATCGGAAAATTTAACGAATGTTTCATATTTTATCATTGAAAATCGGACCATTTGTTGCTGAGATATCGACATTAGAAAATGTTGGGTTGTTTGGGTGAGACTTGGAAAACATCAAATTTTCTGTTTTTAAACCTTTGCATGGCAATATCTCAGCAACTAAGGGTGTATCAACAAAGTCTATAAAAGCAAATTAAAGAGAGTTTTTTCAGTTTTTCAAAAATATTTTTTAAAAGGTGAGGTCATGGGCATGGGTACTTATTTTTAAAAAATGAATTACTGCGACTATTTTCAAAAAAGATACCTTAAAATGGCTATAACTTGAAAACGGTGCACTTCATGAAAATTTTACAAAAGTACTATTTGGTAGCAAATTCAATTTTACATCGAAAAATTAAGTAGAAAAACTTTTGCGACCAGCTTATACATTTTTTGAAAACATCAGTATTGATTCGAAAATTCACAACTCAGTTAATGATTTTCGGCACGTTCTGGGAAAGTTGGTATATGATGTCCTCTAAAAATTTAAGTGTAACCTTTTCCACCCACTTGTTTTCAAAAGCTTCAGAGAGAGAGAGAGAAGAAATCACTCTGGAGAAATAACAAACTATTTGTTGAATAAAATGCTTTTTTGGAATTTTCGATTATATTTAATTTATTGTCAATGTATTTCATTTGAAATTAAACTTGAAGTTAAGAAGAACTTCTAAAAGCATTTAAATAAGAGCAGATTTTTTTAAAGATAAACCTAGCTACCACAAAAAAAAATCATTCGAGTGCGCTGAAAAAAAATCAACAGATTATTTATTTTTGTTACTTATTTCATACAATTCTAATTTAGCACTTTTGTACAAAAAATCCAGTATTGTAATAATTAAATTTAGTACGATTATTTTAAATTTAGTCCCACAATGAGCTTTGTAAGATCTCCATGTATGAAACAGAAAATATTTTTAAAAATAACCGTTCATTATATATTTTTTTTGAAATTAAATATGTCTTTATTGAACTTTCTTATAATAATTACATTTCATTTACATTCCAAGTGGTATGGCTACATGCTCTTCATCTTTGTTATATTTTTCGTTTTCTTATTAACTGTTCACATTCATTTATTTACTTCAAATTGTTTTACATTTTTGCATTGAATCGAATACATTTGGGTAAAAAAAAATCACTTTAACAACTAATCCTCACTTATAACTAAAAAAGCAAATTTATTGTAATATTCAAAATCATTAGAACGAGTAAACTACGAACTGTATTTTAAGATAAATCCTCCAAGGGTTCTCACTTGTTCTGCACGAGTTTTGCAACCACGCAGTGTTGTTGTCATCTCGATGAAAATGTTCAAAAGTTCTTGTGGTGAAAACAGGTCACTACTGCCTTCACCCGTTGATGTTGGTTGGTTTTCCCTCGGTTGCTGACTGAAGCCTGGAGGTGTTGTATTCTCTGCAACTCTTTGCCGCTGGTTCAACGGCAATGGCTGCAGATTTGGAACCACTCGAACAGATCCTGCTCCTGGTGACGCCAAAGCAGGAAAATCCACGTCCGTGTATGCTGGTGGTGTTTTGCGACGATCTGGTTGGTGCCTCGTCGTCGCTTGCTGCCGAATTTTTACAAACTCAGCACGTTTTGGGCAGCTTCGATTCTTGGTCGAATGGTCACCGCCGCAATTGAAGCATTTGGCTTTGATATTCTCGTTGATTGTGTTGCACACTTGAGTTTTGTGCTCACCTCCGCAGGTTGCACAACGACTCTTGATGAAACAGTTCCTTCCACCATGTCCAAACTGCAAACAGTTCGAACATTGCGTCACGTCACGGTGCACTGGACGATAACGTTCCCAAGTCACGATGATGTTTAAAATTGCCCGAACTGCTTTCAGCTCAGACGGCGTTGTCGATCCTTTCTCGAGATGAACCAGGTACAGTTGATCACGATACTTGATGTCCTTGTTGTGTCTCGTCATCTTGAAAACTTCGATCACGTTCAACTTAAGAGTTTTGAGCTCTTCTTTCAGCACACTCACATCCATGTCGTACAGGCCTCGGAGGACCTGCTTCATGGGGCGTTTACCTGGATCGTCATGGCTGTAGTATTCAATCTTTGTGTTGTTCAGGAAATCCCGAACGTAGTTGTAATACTTTCTGGTAGGTAGCAGAATTTTGAGTCCATCAGCGAATGGAAGCTCGTAAAGCACCAGATTTGATAAACCCGGTCAGCCACTTTCGCACCGAATCCGATGACGATGTTTTCACAAAAATGGGTGGCAACTTTTCCCGTCGTTCAAATTCTTCCTTCTCGCTCACGTCCACAGGGAGGGTAGCGAACTGGTTTCCAGACAATTTTTGAGCGTCCTTGCTCAAACTGCCTGGCTTTGCAGGTAGCGCTTCGGCATTCTTTAGCTTCTACAAATCTGCCGATCCTGCTGGTGAGGACCGCCTCTTTTTCTTGTCGTGAGGCATTTTTTGCACTTTTTAGCACTTTTTTGGTTTGTGAAGGACGCACGCCTGACTCGCTTCTCTGCTGATTGCAGACTACCGTTCATTATATCGTTTATTCATTGCTTAAGTTTCTTAATAGTAGTTTATGCAACAAGTTGCCAAAATAGGATTTTTTCAGCACGAGTCGTACATTTATCCAACGAGGTTAACCGAGTTGGATAAATACGAAGAGTGCTGAAAAAATCAAGTTTTGCAACGAGTTCCATACAACATTTTTTGCAATTCCGGAAAACACCCATTGAGTGAAATTTTTCAGCACCCATTTCAGTGCTGAAAAGTGTTACTTTTCAGCATTTATCTTGAAAAGTTTTGCTATTCGATTCTGTTATTTTTGGTACAGAAAAGTAGGCTATTTCGTCGTTCAAGAATGCCAGGAAAAGTAAGTAGTTTCACGACGGAATTGCAAAATAGTAGTTTATGCAACAAGTTGCAAAAAGAAGATTTTTTCAGCACGAGTTGTACATTTATCCAACGAGGTTTACCGAGTTGGATAAATACGACGAGTGCTGAAAAAATCAAGTTTTGCAACGAGATGCTTACAACATTTTTTGCAATTCCGAAAAACGCTTATTTAATGGAATTATATGTCAAACATTCATGTGTTTAGTAAATTCATCGTTCAAAACAAAACAATATTGAAAAATTTTACTTTTCGATACTAGTGCTGAAAAGTTCAACTTTTCAGCACCCATTTCAGTGCTGAAAAGTAGAACTTTTCAGCACTGTTATTGAAAGGTATTAATTTTCCATTCTGTTATTTTTGGTAGGGAAAAGTAGGCCGTTTCGTTTCTTCAGAAGGGCAGGAAATGTTGACAGTTTCACAGTGGAATTGCAAAAAAATCTTTAAAGGTTTAAACTCATTTCTATGCTTTTTTTTCATCAAAATGTTGAGCAAATTTAAGATTAAATTTATTTCGATTTTTGTAAAGTTGGAATGCGAGCGTTTTTTTCCAAAAAAGATCCGGATTTAAGAAATAAAAAAAAATCCTTCAGAAACCGTTACGTATGACAACAATAACTCTTCAACAATTCTTTAGGAAATGAGACTTTTTTTCAAATATTTTTTTTTGTATTTTATATGCTGGCTGAAACTTTGTTGCGTGGCGTATGCCCAAAGAACCCATTTTGCGTCATAAAATTACCTATGAAAATTGAAAAATTTGAATACTGTGAAGTATATCTTATATCGATTTGGTATCTTCGTCTTTGGTATAGGGATGGGTTATAAGACTTTATAGGTTATTCTCCGCCAACTCACACAGCAGTTGTCGCGACCCCTCTTCGATTTGCGAGAAAATTTGTCCTAAGGGGTATCTTTTGTCCCTGATCACGAATCCGAGGTCCGTTTTTTGCTATATCGTGACGGAGGGGCGGTACGACCCCTATCATTTTTGAACATGTGAAAAAAGAGGTGTTTTTCAATAATTTGCAGCCTGAAACGGTGATGAGATAGAAATTTGAGGTCAAAGGGATTTTTATGTAAAATTAGATGCTCAATTTGTTGGCGTACTCAGAATTCCGAAAAAACGTATTTTTCGTCGAAAAAAAAACACTTAAAAAGTTTTAAAAACTCTCCCATTTTCCGTTACTCGATTGTAAAAAAATTTGGAACATGTCATTTTATGGGAAATTTAATGTACTTTTCGAATCTACATTGACCCAGAAGGGTCATTTTTCCATTTAGAATAACATTTTTTATTTTAAAATTTTGTGTTTTTTCAAACTTTGCAAGGTTATTTTTTAAGAGTGTCCCCTGCGTTTAGAATCATTTTTAGCATGTTTGGGTTGATTTCAAAATCTTTTGAATTTTTGAAAATTTTCGATGCCTACTATCGCTAAAGTTTTTTTTCGCTAAAATTTTTGTTTTCGTCAAATTTTACATTTTTTGAAAACTTTTGTTGCAAAACAACTGAACTAGTGTAAAATACATTTTAAAACACCTTTTCCTCGCAAATGTTGAAACTATGGCATGCTATTTTAGTATTTATATTTTTTTAGTTTTTTGTCCCCCCCCCCTCGTTTCCAGCCAGAGCCGAGGGACAAAAACTTTTGAAAATATTTGCAACGGCCTTATATATTTTGAAAATGGGATGGTAATTTTCAAAAAAAACAAAAACTTTAAAATGTCAAACGAAATTATATGTGCAATCAAAAAGTACTCCAATGAGTTGTTTTTTTTTTCAATTAAACCGGCAATATCTCGATTTTTATATGGCAACTTTCCAAAAAATATGCAGTTCTTCAATTGAAAAAAGTGCCGATCTTTGAAAATACAAATCGAGCAGCTTAGACAACTCACTACATTTGTTTTTCTAAACTTCGTTGAAACGGCTTTTTGTCACAGAGATATGACCATGCAAATATTTTTAAAATGTAAAAAAGAATATGTAAGCCCTTTCAGGAAGACAGTCTTGGTCACTTTAGTGACATTTATGTACTTTTTGGATGCCGGATCTAAAAAATAGATGAAATTTTTGTACAATTCCATCATATCAGCCATTGTTGGTAATAAGTGAGGAAGGCTCCATCCACATAGGTGGTTTAAGTTGGCAATTAAATTATGATTTGTTAAAAAAAAATATAGTTATCTCTTTTACTAATTATGTACAACAAATTTGATATTTTTTTGTGAATTGCAATCAAGTTTTTTTTATCGAAAATATCCCCCAAGGTTATCCCGTTTCGGCAGTAAATCACAGTAACAGCCTAAAAAAAACTTGTCTTGGTTGAAGATGGTGCCATCCGCAAAGTCCCTGTCAACATCCTTCGCAACCAAAGATCTCACTTCTTCCTAGTGTTGTGCATGGACGGAACAATCCGTTCCAAACAGGCAATTAAGCTTCCGTAATTGGCAAAGTTACCGTTCGCACACGCACCAGCTCTTAGGTTCAGGTAGGGTAAGAAATGCTCCTCAGTTAGGGTGGTTCACTTTCTGGAAAGATTATGGTTAGAATGGCCTGATAAATAATTTGCTTGAAATTTTGTCGAATTTCAAATTTCTTGATTTAAAAATTACATATATTTTTTCAATAAACAAATTTCATTACTCTAACCAGTCTGACGTCAGAAGCCGGAATGACTTTGACAAAGTTTTCCCCTTTTTCTGAGCAAAATGAGTTACAAACCGGCAAAGAAGGTAAGAGTCCTGACATCATTGAGACTTTGCAGCGAGAGTTTCCCATCGGCAAACGCAACATGAGTTTGTAATTAGGCCTCGGTGACGCTGCTGGCAAATGTCGCTGTTGCTTCAACAGCATAGGAAAAAATATGAGCAAAAGTTTTGCTGAGCTGAAGTAAAACTGCGGATAAAAGGACATAAATTATGGTCAGGTGTGGATACTGTGATTAATGGGTATTGTTTACCGAGTTGCAGTAGTTTGCTGTTCGCAGCGTGTAGATGAATTACGTGTTGAAGTTGTTTCTCATGCAAAAATTGTTTAGAGGGTTAATTTAATAAGTGCAAAAAATCATCAATAAGAATGAATTACTTTTCCCTGAATTCTAAATTCACCTTATCATTCGGTGATCGTGCTTGCTAAAACACGCGAGTTGCAATACGATACTTAAGTGGTCTTATCGGTAGTAACAATATTTTTGCTGACTCCACTAACTACAGCCAGTCGTCTCGGGTAAGATAAGCATTGCCATACTTAACTATTTCAGTCAGTTTCGATCTTCTGTAGCGTCAACATTTTTCAAAATCAAGCTTCTCAAGTGTCTTTTCGATGGCGTCTGAAAGCGTTCCAACTCTGGCAATGTCGAGCTGTACGCTGGGAATTGAAAAAGCAAAATTAGTGCCAGGCGAGATTCAAGTCAACGTATTGGAGGAAATATTCAAACATCTAAATGTCTCGGACTTACTTCAAGTTCGCTGTGCCTGTCGCCGTTGGAAGGAAACCGTCGACGGCTGTTCCGAGTTGATGGAACGTGTTTTGATAAAGTTCCCGGAAAACCTCGTGTTTGATCGAAACTATCAACCTCTAACGTTAGTGCCAGCGAAGAACGTCACCTTTACCGAGTCAAGAATTTCATCGGTTCAGACGTGGTGGCCGCCGATCGGTCTTCGATTAGGGCACCTCACGGTGAAGAATAGTGAAATGTCGTTTTCGATGCTGGTAAAAGTGTTGAAACACACTCCCGAGCTCAAGCGTTTGGACTATTTATGTCCATCGTATCATGCTGCTGTCGTCGATTTTGGAAACCTGAAATTAGAAAAGCTGGAATGCCTCAGTATTGATGTACCAAATGAGGAGATCTTAGACATTGCTATCGAATTAAGGAATTTGTTTCCAAATTTGAAGATTTTAAAAATTTTAAAGCAAATATCCATTGAAGCTTTGATAAAACGGCAAGATAATTTAGGAGATGTTTTGGAAGAAGTACATTTAAAATCAGCTGGCAAATTAACGGATGGATTGCTACAGATAGAACGACTAAAATGTCTTGATATTTCAGAAATAGTTACAAATGAGGTACGTATTGCAGTACTCGCAATAATTCTTGTTTAATTTATTTAGAAATTTTTTAACATTTTTATTCTATTTCAGATGCTCTGTAAAATTGGTGATGCTTGTCGAAAACTACAAAGTATAGCAGTAAATACAGAACAATCATTAACGTTGAAACCAACCTTCCTTGAAAAAATGATTCAACTGCAAAATCTTACTATACGAGGAAGAGAACTTGGGGGAGGATGTCACATAAACAGAAGAGAAAAGTATATTTATTGGACTAAAATTGATTTTACTGTCCTGAGTAATACACATTTAAGACAAATATGTTTAATTGGAATTGAACCTGAACCCTTTTCCCTACAACAATACTTGAAAAAGTCTGCCAACATTGGAATACTAATTTTAAAGTTCTGTTGGTTCGAAAGCTGGACGGAAATATTCACTTTAGCAGAGAAATTTAACTTTTTGGAACAATTGGAGCTGAATTCAATTTATGTTGAAAAACAGGACCATTCCTTGTGTGAATATTTCGACAACCTAAAATATTTAAAAATAGTGTATTGCACTCTACCAGAAACATTATTAGTAACTTTTTTCAGTTTGTATCCCCAATTGGTGGAGATTTATCTCAGTTCGGTCCAAGGTATCGCTGATAACGTGATTGGGACAATGCTTAAAGCTACAACAATGTTACAAAAGTTGACTTTGATTGAATGTTCTATTACCGACGCCGCTATTGAATACATTGCAAAAAGTAATTTAAAATTGAAGCAAGTGACTATTGAAAACTGTAGCAGTGTAAGCAAGGAAGCAGTGAATAAATTAAAATTAGTTCAACAAAATATTAAGTAAGAGTCATCCCTATAAACTACATCTAATTGGTTAAAAATCTGTAAAAAGTAGAATATCATATGATATTATCAATAAAATGATTGGGTAGGATATCACCAATAACAAAACTGTTTTCTTGCATTTCAAATCCATGAACTACCGTAAACCGGGTTGACCTGATAGCTGGGGTGAACGGATTTATATTTTTTTCAATTTAAAATATACGATTAAAAAAAATATAGGGATTTTCAGGTACGGGAAATTCTCGTATGTTTGGCAGGATAAGCTCTCGCTCCTAATTCCATCTAATTTGCTGATTTTCACTATTTAAACAACTAATTTTGCAAAAAAAAATATAGAAACTTTTGATTAGCTTTTATTGAATGTCAAAGTTCCAAAGTTCCTGCCAACATTAGAGGCACGCTGGAATTAGATGCTGTTCCCCTAATTTGAACACCTCATTATTTCATTATTGCTCCAGATATAAAGTAAAAACGGAAATTCAAATGACAAGGCTAGTACCAGTAACGGCCAAGAAGTATGAAAATCCGAAAATAGTTGGAATAGGTCAAGTAGTTTTTGTTAAATCTGCGAAGTTTCTGAGCACTGAGGTACTGCATTAAATTCTAATATTTTTTTTTTTGTGTTTTCACAAAATTCTGTATGTTACCGAAAAAACTCAAATTTTCTAAAATTGCAAAATGAGTATCAAACGGAGTGAAATTTGGTTTGCCTTTTCACATTTAAAAAGCCTTTTTGAAAAAACTTAAGTTTTCACAAATTGCTGTATTTTACGAAAATATATTACTTTTTAAAATATGAAAAAAACTTTTTATACTTTACTAGACTGTTTTTTGGAAAATACTATTGTATTCACAAATTACCGTATTTTTTCTAAAATACTTTTTTTCAAATTTACAATATGAATATCAAACGAAGCGACATTGTGTTTGCATTTGCACAACAATAGAATTTTTTTTTCAAAATTTTGAAATTTTCAAAACATACCGTGTTTTTTGAAATTACTCAAATTTTATAACTTTGCAATATGTATAATACCACCATAGTGAAAATTGGTTTGCTTTTTCATTTTATAACAGTTTTTTTATTGTAAAATACTAAACATTTCTCAAAATATCGTATTTTTTCAAAAATACCAAATTTTGTGAATTTACAATATGGATATCAAACGACGCAAAATTGTGTATGAAGCATGCAACATTTCGCTGGTATGATATACGTATTGCATATTTTGTAAATCTGAGTATTTTCGAAAAATGCGATTATTTGTGGTTATTTTGCATTTTTAAAACTCTGCGATAACTTTAAAATTTCAGCGTTGACCTGTACATGTTAGGGTAATTTTCGTAATTAAAAGACGCAACTTTTGGTACCATATCATCTATAGGTCATCGCTGAAATTTTAAAGTTATCGCAGTTTCAGTGAAAAAAGTCGATTTTTCCCGTTTTCGTCATTTTTCCATTTTTGCGCGTGGCGCGTCGAAAATCCAGTTTTTATTTTCAAAAAATCGTATCTCAGAGTATCAAAAACATAACTTCACCATTTTTTGATATGTAATGTGAAATTTTTCGAGGAATCCGATAAAAATATTTTCAGACATAGGCTCTTTGGTCCCGAGACCTTCAAAACAGCATTTTAAGTTTTCATACGACCTTTTCAAATGTTAAGCTAGATTTTTGAAACTTCTTACTATTTTTCCCAAATAGCCAAACTAATCACCTTTCTTTTGCGTCTAAGACAGCTAAAATTGGATGAAATGGCGCGGAGATATGATTTTTTGAAAAAAGTGGTTTTTGTGAAAATCGATGAAAATTGCCATTTTTCGAACCACCCTAACACGGCGTAGGTCACTCTAGTGGCCAAACAAAAAAATATGGGTCTGATTATTTCGGCTAAAGATCCCCCAGAAAAATCTTGAGCCCGATCGGAGAACTTTTTTTTCGAATCATGCTGTTTTCGTGGGGAATTGCCATTTTTCGAACCACCCTAACACGGCGTAGGTCACCCTAATGGTCAAACAAAAAAAAATTCGGGTCTAATTATTTCGGCCAAGGATCCCCCAGAAAAAAAAATGAGCTCGATCGGAGAACTTTTTTTTCGAATCATGCTGTTTTCGTGGGGAATTGCTGTATATATGTAAAACTTAAAAAAGAATGTACTTATCAAAAAAAAAAGTGGGAAGTCATTTTCGTTTGAAAATATGACTTTGAATCGACAACGATTTTGTTAATATTTTTGGGCCATATTTTTGGTGTTTTACAAAAAAATATGTTTTTTTTTTTTCAAAAAAGAGTTGCACCATCTAAAATTCTGTCGCAAAATGTAATCTCAACAAACATCTGAAAAAAATCTTGGAAATCAAAATAAAAATCGATCTTTTTGAATTCAACTTCGTAATAAAAAGTGAATAAAATACAACAAGTTTGTAAGTTTCGATATGCTGTGGCTAATAGGGATATTTTTTCCTTAAGAACATCTGTTGCAGTTTGAATAGTGTGAATGATTTCATGAGAGTTGTAGAAGTACTGAGAGGTACATTTTATAACGATTTATCATATTTTTTAGAAAGACAACATTGTCTTTGAAATTTTACAAATTAATGATTCATTAACTTTACTTATAAAAAATTGAAGTATGTTACAAAAAGTTATACTTGCATAAATGACAAACAGATCTTAACGTCTTAAAAAATGTGAAAAAAAAAATAGATTCTGGATATTGTCCGACATCGTCTGAGTTTCTAAAAATTGACGCATCGTCCTTCCCCAAACTGCTCATTTCAATAAGCAAAAAATTCCCAGACAAATCGGTCGTTCACCTTTTCCTCTCCCTTTTAGACAGACCAAATCAAACAAATTCCTCCCGAAAATTCCAACCCCTCAAAAATCAAATTCGTCTGCCAGGGAAAGGACCATCCTCGAACCGAAAAAAAGACGAATCTCACAACACAACGCTCAGCTCAAAACCATCCGAAAACCCAGCTTCTCTTCGGACTCTGAAGTGGCATTTGCAGCAGCCCGGTCGACTTTCGACAACAGGTAAACACGTTTGTGAAAAAAAAAACTCGTGCGCTTTGCGAAGGTCCTTCAAATCCTGACAAAAGCTCACTTCGTAGTCTGGTTAACGAGGTTGGTTGAAGGTCAGTGTCTTGCGAACCTTCGTGGTGAACGGACACTAGAGCTGCGGTATTTTTTACTACCTAAGCTCAGAGTTATTTCAAAACAAAATTCACAGTCTTTTTAAAGACTACCTGAGTTATTTTCCAAAATTCTAAACAGTCTTTTCAAGACTAACCCCGCCTGAAATTTTGTTGTATTTTACAAACGAAGCCATCTTTTAAGAGAACTTTGCTTGCAAAATGCGTCAAAACAAAGGTAAACGCAAATCTTCTGAAGATTTGGTCGTTACGTCGGTGAAGCGTTTGAACGCTAAACCGGCTAACGGAAACAGAAAAAGAAAACAGCCTCTTCTGAGGTCTGATTCTGATTCTGAATGTGAGGTCAATCCTCCAATTCCATTGACAAACAGTTTCGGTGTTTTATCCGAAACTGATGACAAGGAACCTTCTCCTCGTACTGAGCCTTCTGCCGTCGAGAAACGAGTAAAGGCTCCGCCAATTGTTGTGACTTCCGTCTCCGATTTGGCCAGCTTTCGAACGCAACTGAAGAATTGCAAGGAAACTTGCAATTTGAAAGTTTCGTTCCAGCTTGGTCGAAGAGGAGAATGTCGCTTGTTGACGGAATCTTTACAAGATCACCAAACTTTTGTTGGTTATTTGAAAACCACAAACACAATTTCTACACGTATGAGACCAAGAATGCTCGGCCATTCAAGGCGGTCTTGAAAGGTCTCTCCAACGACTTGTCGGTGGATGAGATCAAAAACGAACTTAAGGTGTTGCTTGGCTTTGCCCCATCCCAAGTAATACCAATGAAGAAAAATCAAACGGGAATATTTCTCGCTTTGGTTTGACTTCACAATTTTATCTGATTCATTTCAACAGAAATGAAATCAACAATTTGAAACTTTTGGACAAAGTTCAGTTTTTGTTCCATGTACGGGTAAAGTGGGAGCATTTTAAGAAACATGGCGGTAATGGCCAGAATCTGACCCAGTGCCGGCGTTGCCAGGCATTCGGTCACGGTACTGATCATTGCGCCATGGTTCCAAAATGCATGGTTTGCGGGGATTCTTCTCACGACAAGGACAATTGTCCCGTGAAAGAAGTCACCCAATTTAAATGTGCAAATTGTGGTGGAAATCACAAATCAAATTTCTGGGATTGCCCCATCAGAAAAAGGTTTTGGATTCTCGTGCTAAGCATCAGCCGAAATCCAAACCGAAATTTTCTCAAAGTCAGGTTGTACCTGCATCTTTAAATCAAACGTTCGTGCTGTCTCACTCGAACAATTCTAGAAATACCCCTACCGTGGAAAAGTTAGGTAACAACAATGGCATTTCTTATGCTAACGTCGTTTCGGGTTCGGGTTCATCCACGAATTTTAAATCCTCTACCAATCTTTCTGAAATTGGGCAGGTACCTCAAATCTCATTTGAAAATTTTTCTGCTGGCAACGCTTTGGGATCTTCTGATCTCGGCGATGTTACGTTTGAAAAATGACTTTTTGCAAAACTCACTGTTTGGTTTGATTCAAACAATGAGTAATGCTACATCCATGATGGAAGCTATCCAGATTGGATTAAAATTTGCGAATGATGTTGTTCTTACCCTGAAGTTTAATCATGGATCTAAGTAATTCCATCAATATTATGAATTTTAATGCTCGCTCTTTAAAAGCGAAAGAAAATGAATTTTTCAACTTTTACGAGTTCATAACGTGCATGTTGCTGTTATAACCGAAACATTTTTAAAAACTGGCACTTATTTGAAAAGTGATCCAGATTATAAAGTTATAACTAATAACCGAATGAATCGAAATGGCGGTGGAGTTGCAATAGTTATCCACCGTAGTATGACTTATAGCACGTTACGTGACTTTAAGTTAAAAGTTATTGAAAGTTTGGGCATTGAACTTGAAACTTCTTTTGGGAAAATTATGATTGCAGCTGCATATTTGCCATTCCAATGCACTGGGGAAAATAAAAATTATTTCAAAGGGGATTTGAATAAACTTACTCGGCATAGATCTCGATTTTTGATCATCGGTGATTTTAATGCCAAACACCAATCTTGGAATAATTCAAAAGTAAATTCCAATGGTAAAATTCTGTTCAGAGATTGCACTTCTGGTCTTTATTCGGTTTTATACCCGAATGGGCCAACTTGCTTTTCTTCTGTTAGAAATCCATCAACAATTGATTTGGTGTTGACAAATCAAAATCAGTATTGTGGTCCTTTAGTGACTCATGCTGATTTTGATTCTGATCATCTTCCAGTAACTTTTTCACTTTCTCATGAAGCAGTTACCAGACCCAATAGTTTTGTGTTTAATTACCACAAAGCTAATTGGGACAGGTATCAGCATCATATTGAGAATAATTTAAATCATGATATTGTTTTAGAAACCAAAGCTGATATTGATTCAGCCTTGGAATCTTTAACTAATGCAATTTTGGATGCTAGGAATATTGCTATTCCTAAAGTCCAAGTCAAATTTGATTCTCCCATTATTGATGACGATCTTCAGCTTCTGATTCGTCTGAAAATGTTCGCCGAAGACAGTATCAACGTTCTCGTGATCCTGCACTGAAGCGAATTCAAAAGATTTGCAAAAGGTTATTGACCACAGATTCACTCTCCTGCGAAATGAAAAGTTCGCAAGAGATGTCGAACAAATTAAACCTTATTCCAAACCTTTTTGAAACTTTCAAAGGTTCTTAAGAAACCTCAAAACCCATCCCTTCTTTAAAAGATGGTGATAATATTCTATTAACTAATGGGGAAAAGCTCAAAAACTTGCTCAGCAGTTTGAGAGTGCTCATAATTTCAACTTGAATGTTTTGAGTCCTATTGAAAATCAAATTTCAATAGAATTTCAGAATATTGTTGAACAAGAATTTTCATCAGATGAAGTTTTTAATACGGATCTGAATGAAATAAAATCTATTATCAAAAATTTAAAAATATGAAAGCCCCTGGTGAGGATGGCATTTTTACATTTTAATTAAAAATTACCAGAAGCAACTTTAAGTAGCTTGGTCAAAATTTTCAACAAATGTTTTGATTTGGCATATTTTCCCAGTAGTTGGAAAAATGCCAAAGTAATTCCGATTTTGAAACCGGATAAAAATCCTGCTGAAGCCTCAAGCTATCGGCCCATTAGTTTGCTTTCATCTATTAGTAAATTATTCGAAAGAATAATTCTTAATAGAATGATGACGCACATTAACGAAAATTCAATTTTCGCTGATGAGCAGTTTGGATTTCGCCTTGGGCATTCAACTACTCATCAGTTGTTGAGAGTTTCAAATTTAATTCGAAGCAACAAATCTGAGGGCTATTCTACTGGCGCTGCTCTTCTAGACATAGAAAAAGCATTTGACAGTGTTTGGCATAAAGGTTTGATTGCGAAATTGAAAAGGTTTAATTTTCCGATTTATATCGTGAAAATTATTCAAAATTATTTGACGGATCGTACTCTGCAGGTATGTTATCAGAATAGCAAATCTGATCAACTACCTGTACGTGCTGGCGTCCCTCAAGGAAGCATTTTGGGTCCAATTTTATACAATATTTTTACTTCTGACTTGCCTGATTTGCCCCCAGGATGTCAGAAATCACTTTTTGCTGATGACACAAGCATCTCCGCCAAAGGCAGAAGCCTTCGTGTCATCACAAGAAGATTACAAAAAAGCTTGGATATTTTTAATTCTTATTTGAAAGAATGGAAAATTACTCCAAATGCTGCAAAACTCAACTTATTATTTTCCCTCACAAACCAAGGGCTGATTTTCTTAAACCAAAAGTCATCACATTATAAAGATGAATGAGGTAAATTTAAAGTGGGAGGATCAAGTGAAATATCTTGGACTTGGTTTTGACAAAAACCTTACTTACAAGGATCACATTGAAAGTATCCAGGTTAAATGTAACAAATATATTAAATGTTTGTATCCACTTATAAACAGGAATTCTAGACTTTGTCTCAAGAATAAACTGTTAATTTATAAACAAATTTTCAGACCTGCCATGCTTTATGCTGTGCCGATCTGGACAAGCTGTTGCTTAACCAGGAAGAAAAACTTCAGAGGATTCAGAACAAAATTCTGAAAATGATTCTGAAACTTCCTCCCTGGTTCAGCACCAGTGAACTTCATCAATTAGCCGAAGTTGACACTTTGGATGTTATGTCCAATAAGATAATTGATGCATTTCGACAAAAATCATTGCAGTCTTCAGCTGCATTGATCCGCTCTTTATATAGTTTATAAGTTAGTTTTAAGGTATCCCTTTTCCCTTTTGTACATGTAGGACCTCCTACATTTGAAATCACTGAATAGCGAAAGCTACAATATTTCATGAATAAATGAAAGTTGCTAGTATTTAAAATTGAGGTGAAAAGTCATCGTTTGTGATTGGACACTCAATAATATTTTAACTGAATGAATGTACATGGAAAAGAAATTTGAATAAATATAAATTAAAAAAAAAAAAAAAAAAAAAAAAAAAGGTTGGTTGAAGGAGGTAGTGGAAAAGTGCGTTCAAAGATTTTCCACACTCCCAGCAGAAGAAGAAAAAGGTGGAAAAGAGATGATGGGGGGAAAAGTTGGGAATTTTTAATGATGTGTGCCCTGTGTTAGTTGGAGGACGCAATTTTTTTTTTTTTTTCATTCTATTCTAAAGGGAGAAAATAGTGTTTGCCAAGAATGGAGAAACATCGTTTGATATGGAAAATAGTGGAAAGGAGAGCTTTCATCCGGATAATGGGAAAAGAACTTTGGAACTGAATTTTGTTCAGGAGAGTGAACGGATGGGAAATTGCTCTCAGATGAACCCATTTCATGCATGTTTAACAAGATTTAATGATTTTTTAAGAAAGAAGCATTGCAACTCTTTACTCTTTACTCTTTACTCTTTACTCTTTACTCTTTACTCTTTACTCTTTACTCTTTACTCTTTACTCTTTACTCTTTACTCTTTACTCTTTACTCTTTACTCTTTACTCTTTACTCTTTACTCTTTACTCTTTACTCTTTACTCTTTACTCTTTACTCTTTACTTTACTCTTTACTTTTACTCTTTACTCTTTACTTTACTCTTTACTCTTTACTTTACTTTACTCTTACTCTTTACTCTTTACTCTTTACTCTTTACTCTTTACTCTTTACTCTTTACTCTTTACTCTTTACTCTTTACTCTTTACTCTTTACTCTTTACTCTTTACTCTTTACTCTTTATTCTTACTTTATACTTTTGTTTACAATTCAAAGAAATGCTTTCAATTGAATAGTTTATTACTTATTACAAATTTAAACATCTTTCATAACCGCCTTACCATCTGTACACAACTTGTTAGTCTTCCCCTTTTGTTTGCTCGCAAACCAGGGCAAATGTCAATTGATACTCACTCAACGCTCGATTACGTACAATTGCATTAAGAGGGGTTGAGGTGCAACTGCTACTAGTGGGAAGTGCAGCGTGGAGAGTCACAGACAATTAGACATTAAAAAAAAATTGAAAAAAGTTGTTTTATCTTCTCCTTAAAGTTGAAAAATAAATCGTTTTTTGAACATTTTTCATAAAATATTTTTTATGTTCAAACTATCTTTCAAAAAACCACCTCAAGCAGTGGTTATGCAACCATACAATGGTCCTCCCTCGCAAGAAAGGACGACGCACCAGCAGAGAGAGAGAGTGCCTTCTAATGAGATGTCAAGTGGGTGGTTGAAGCCGGTCGTCACCGTGTCGGTGAGCTTGATGTGTCACCCACAACAAGGAGTGAGAAATGTGATACCTTTAATCTCTTTTGTGCCACCACCAGCTGCAACTTCTTGTGGTTTCTTTCTTGTGGTTTTTTTTTTCTTTGTCTTCATTCGGTTTCAAATTACGTGAAATTTTAGTTTTGTTTTTTTTTTAAATTAAGATTTTTATTTAACTTTTTTCATGGGTAGATGTAAATAACAAAATTCCTGCCATTTCAATAACAAATACTGTTAAAATAACTAAAAGTGTAATTTATCTTGTGTGTGTGTGTGTGTGTGTGTGTGCAACCAACCAAACGGGACCACGCGGTCGCTTCTTACAAATTGAGTTGTTTCCATGTATTTTTAGATCTACATTCTATACATGCAAATAACTCGCATAGGCATTTGGAAGGTGTTAGCTCTGCCGAGCTTCGGTGACCCATTTCTACGCTGGCTAGCCGAGCGCGAGGTACTTCAGCTTCATCGACAAGCCCCGCCCTGAAGAACGTTTGGATCAATCGGATTCAAACGTTATTTAGAACTTCCGAACCCTTGTCAAATGGACAAGGACCCAGCGCGTATATAGTTGATGGTGGTAACAGTATTCCTAATTCCAGTCATAGCTCACCAAGTCGCGATGGCCTAGTGGTTAGCATTTTTGCTTACCAATCCAAAGGACGGGGGATCGAACCCTGACTCGAGCGACTTTGATTTTTCGTACATGTTCAGAGTTTCAAGATTTATATTTCTTATACTTTCTCGTTGGGAGCAGATGGGAATCGAACCCAGGATCATTCGCTTACAAAGCGAACACCGTAACCAGTCAGCCACGGCCGCTCCAACTAAAAGTGTAATTTATCTTATTCAAAAATCCATTGTTGCATAAGAGTTTAATAACTGTTTATGTTATCATAACAAAATTTGTTATTGGTCTGATATTGGTTGAAAGTCGTCTGCTCGGGTCATCCATGATTCACTACCCAAGCAGACGGAAATAATTTGGAATAACATTTTTTGATATTTAGAAATACTAGGCCAATAACATTTTGTGTTATTTGTAACAAGACTTGTTATACGCCGTTATGATTTTTTTTGTTATTGGATTGTTATTGTAATAACAGACTTGTATCATTTTTAGTTATTCTTCGAACAAATCTTTGCTATTATTTTTTGTTATTTTAACATCTGATCCGATCATCCCAATAACAGTTGGAGGTATTCTTCCATAACAAAAAATTTTATTCTCAAGTTGTTTTGGCTTTCAACCAATATCAGACGACCAATAACAAATTTCGTTATGATAACATAAACAGTTATAAATCTCTTATGCAAAAATAGATTTTTCAAGAAGATCCATTACACTTTCTGTTATTTTAACAGTATTTTTATTGAAATGGCATGAATTTTGTTATTACCTGCCCGGGAACTGGAAATCCACATAATCCTGATGCTACCTTCTCTACCATCATTATCCCGAAGAGTTAACTCCTGCCCGGGATGATGGTCCTGGAGCCCATTCTCAATGTCACCCCATATCGTCAGCTGCGCCATCGTCCTCGTCGTCGCTTCTGATGGTTATGATGATTACCGGGAGGACGGTCCACTAGGAACGCACCCAAGTGCTGCACGTGCACCGTCGTGACACGTTGACGTGACATTTTTTTTCTCCTCTCTTTCAGCCTGGTGCCATTGAGACATAACAACTGACACATTATCCCAGCTTGGATGGATTGCAACGACTTAGACTAGTTCAAAAAATATTTTCAAAAATGTTTAAGAAAAACAAAGAAAACATTTTTTTTGTTTAAAAAGCTAAAATGCCATAAAAATCAAATAAATTTGAATTCGTCTAACCTCCCAACATCCCTTCCACCTTTTCAAGGGTGTCGGAGCCTGTTTTGAAGAACCCTGTTGTTGAGTGAGTCCCACGACTAGTAAGGCAAATCTGCAAAACTAGGTGAGCCCATCGCAGATGAGTGACTTTTTACGAGCCAACTCCGGAAAGGGGGCCTCTCTTCAGTAAAACGCGGCGTTACACTTTATTGAGTAATATCCATGTGTGCGAGCCGAACTCTGAGCTATTTCTGCCGAGCCATTTAATGGGACACAGTCCCTTTTACGATAATGGAATGTCGACATCATCTTTGCGCTTTCAAAGTTACTGGCGAAGGGGGATTTTCATATTCTAATTGAATTTAGTCACAGTTGGGTGCACTTTTACGAGTTTGTCCTCTTTCCTCTCTAACACTTTTGGAAAACTAGAGAAAAATAATTAAAACTGATATTTTGCAAAGAAAGTGCATTTTCTCACAGCTAGTAGCACACGAAGAGCGAAAAAAAAACTCTCTACTCAAGAAGAGAGAAAAGTACCTCTTGAGACAGTCGGTCCTTGTCCTCGGGGCTGTTCTGGGCGATGGCCAAGCTGGAGGAGACATTGCTGCTGTGTCAGTTAATTAGATGACATTATTAAATTTGTCACCGGGACCACAATGCCACCACCACTTCTTCAAGGAGGTTGCTACTGGTCAAATGGTCTGAGTTGTGGTGGAGAATTTTCTTTGTCATATTTTTCTTTGAAATTAATGGAAGGCGAAGTTGATTCTATTTTTAGTCATTTTCAATAATGTGTTTTCTTCTAATTTTCAAATCTTCAAATCTTCAAATCTTCAAATCTTCAAATCTTCAAATCTTCAAATCTTCAAATCTTCAAATCTTCAAATCTTCAAATCTTCAAATCTTCAAATCTTCAAATCTTCAAATCTTCAAATCTTCAAATCTTCAAATCTTCAAATCTTCAAATCTTCAAATCTTCAAATCTTCAAATCTTCAAATCTTCAAATCTTCAAATCTTCAAATCATCAAATCTTCAAATCTTCAAATATTCAAATCTTCAAATCTTCAAATATTCAAATCTTCAAATCTTCAAATTTTAAAATCTTCAAATCTTCAAATCTTCAAATCTTCAAATCTTCAAATATTCAAATCTTCAAATCTTCAAATCTTCAAATCTTCAAATCTTCAAATCTTCAAATTCATAAAATCATAAAATCATAAAATCATAAAATCATAAAATCATAAAATCATAAAATCATAAAATCATAAAATCATAAAATCATAAAATCATAAAATCATAAAATCATAAAATCATAAAATCATAAAATCATAAAATCATAAAATCATAAAATCATAAAATCATAAAATCATAAAATCATAAAATCATAAAATCATAAAATCATAAAATCATAAAATCATAAAATCATAAAATCATAAAATCATAAAATCATAAAATCATAAAATCATAAAATCATAAAATCATAAAATCATAAAATCATAAAATCATAAAATCATAAAATCATAAAATCATAAAATCATAAAATCATAAAATCATAAAATCATAAAATCATAAAATCATAAAATCATAAAATCATAAAATCATAAAATCATAAAATCATAAAATCATAAAATCATAAAATCATAAAATCATAAAATCATAAAATCATAAAATCATAAAATCATAAAATCATAAAATCATAAAATCATAAAATCATAAAATCATAAAATCATAAAATCATAAAATCATAAAATCATAAAATCATAAAATCATAAAATCATAAAATCATAAAATCATAAAATCATAAAATCATAAAATCATAAAATCATAAAATCATAAAATCATAAAAACATAAAATCATAAAATCATAAAATCATAAAATCATAAAATCATAAAATCATAAAATCATAAAATCATAAAATCATAAAATCATAAAATCATAAAATCATAAAATCATAAAATCATAAAATCATAAAATTATAAAATCATAAAATCATAAAATCATAAAATCATAAAATCATAAAATCATAAAATCATAAAATCATAAAATCATAAAATCAAATTTAAATCATGTTTTTGTTTAGTTTTGGTTTTTAGTTTTGGTTTTGGTTTTGGTTTTGTTTGTGCAAGTAACTTCTCCATTTTCAACCGGTCATCCTCACCTGAACCTCTGCATCCCGAGGGAAAATAATGGAACATAATTGAAAACTGCAAATTGAATCGAGACGGGAAAAGAAAATTTTAATTGGACTTGTGTCTGAGAGTTTGTCACCTTGACCAAAGTGGGAGCGTTTTCTCAACAGAGTCAGAGTTGAAAAAAAACTTCACCCTCCCAAAGCGCACATTCAAATCTCGGAGGTTTCTCACCCGCAAAACCAGGGAGAAGAACTTTTATTTCTCGTAATTAGGTTAAAAAATGAAGTTGTTCTTAACAATTTGCGACCTGTGTGGTTGGGTTGTGTACTTGGAAGTTTCCGGAGTTTGGAGCCTTACTTTTCTACGCGTTTGTAAATTAGACCTTAAAATTAGAGGAAAAACTGTCATATTCTTAAAACTGATGATGTTGCACTTGGTTGGTAGTCACTTCGCTTTAGCGTCTGTACATGGCTTCTTCCTCACGCTTGAGAGCCTGAACCAGGACGATGCCGAGGACGGTGTTGGCGGTCTGAAAATTGAAAGAAAATTTGGTAAATTAATTTTAGATTTCATTTGATTTTGCCCATCTTATTTGTGACCTTTCAAGTTTCTGATAACATTAAAGTTCATGGAAATATATCCATCAAGGCGAGTGAAAAATTCAATTTCCCAGATTAAATTTTCAGAAAAAAACACCCAGCAACTCATAGCTCGATGATAATCGCTCAAACAGGACATGTTTGTCAAACATTTCCATTGCTTCGCTGTACTCTCTGTGTGTGTATGGCCCGAGGACATGTTCCGGAATCCTGTCAAAGTCAACCTCTCAACAGTCAGAAGTCAACGACGACGACGACGACTGTCCAAACACAAAAGTCTGTGTTTGTATTTGCACGGATTACTTCTTCTTTTTTCCGGCCGATTTCGTTCCACGAAGATCCTCCCTGGGCAATCCTTGCTTTCTTTTTGAGATTTTTTTTTTTGCCAAACGATTTTAATTTCATAAATGCAACAAGTTCAATCGACGGAATGATCCTCCGGGCGGAAGTATGTTTTCCCATTTTTTTTACTCTTTCTCGAGAAAAGCTCCCAGAAAATCTCTTGATCTTCTTTGGAGATTTTTCCTCGTTCTGCCGCTCGTGACTCGACGTCTTTTTTCCAGGGAAATTCTCGAGTCGAAAACGCAATTAATTTAACATCATTTTCTGGCAAAGGGAAAGGAGAAAAGATGGAGGAGGTGGGAGGCATAACATGCTTTCAGGAAGAGTTAATTTGCTCGGGTAGTAAGAAGGAATGGTTCCGGGAATGCGGGGGTTTTCCAAGGATTTGCTTGGGATAAAATGGCAGAAAAAGGTAATGTCGAAAAGCAACATGTGCGCTCTTGTGAGTATCTCATACCTTTGAAGTCTCTGTGATATCGGAAACCGATTTGAATTTTGATATCGCTTATGTAAAATTGAAAAAAAAAGAATTTTGAAAGGTCCAATAAATCAAATTTTGTAAATCACAAAAAAATATTGAAGCCACAATAAAATTATTTTTTCTGAAAAAAAAAGTCTAGAAAATGTTTTTATTCCAAGCTTTGCTTTTTCCTCCTAAAATATTCACCAAAGTTTCTTTTCGTCTTCTCACCCCACCATAAAATTTCGTTAATAAAACAGGAAATATTACACCCATCCATCGAAACCTAAATATTCACATTTGCCCCCCAAAAAAATTAGCAATTCAAATTAAATTACCATACGTGCGCGACGTGCTGCGTGTGTGAAAAATCCTTAACCACAGCAGATTCCCCCAAATTCCACCTCAAATGTTTCATTTTTAATCAAAATAACTTTTCCGCCTCGAAATTGAGCGGGTGAAGAAAGTCATAAGTCAAATCAACAGCTTTAACTGTTTTGGAATTACTCACATGAATCGCAGCCAGAATCATGGCCATCACGGCGGCCCACACGGACTTGTCCTCCAGGAACCAGGTCAGCTCGTTGACGCACCCGTGGAAGAACGCGTTTCCGGTCACGGTGTCACGGCACTCGGTGGGAAGGGGTTGGCGCATCACCATGTAGTCGTTGGGGCCGTCCGCGCCGCAGCAGCCGATCTGTGAATGGTGGAGAAATTAATGGTTTTTTTCTTCAAGAATGAACTTTTCAATTTTTCCTCAACACAGTTTTTGATTAATTTACCGGTTCTTAACCGTGACGAAAAAGAAGGGTTGCCAGCTGCCAGATAAATCTGGCAAAGACAGATGTTTGAGGGACAATTCGATAAAAAAAAAATATTTTTTTCGATTAAACTTAACCCTGGCTGTCCATACAAGCATGAATTTATGACATATTTAGATATTCGGTACATTACGCATAGATTATTGTGCAGTGTTGATATCGTTAGAAATGTTGAACATTAGAAGTTGTAGGATAGTGACGAACCATTTTTTCAGTATTGAATCATGATGGGAATAAATTGTATTTGACAGTGTTGCCGATTTTTTAAGAATTTTTTTTTGAAAATGTAAATTAAATCAATTTTCTGTGAATATAATTATTTTTCCATGTTAAAAATATGTCCTAAAAATCGGCAACACTGCCAAATGAGCAACTCTCCACTCTCTAAAAATGGATTTCATTTATATTTTCCGATTTGGTTCAAACTTTGTGGGGTCTTTCCCTATGACAAAAGAAGCCATTTTGTGTCATTCGTTCACCCATACAAGGCTCCATACAATTTCAATACGAAAATATTCGAAAATCTGTAAATTTTGAAGGAATTTTCTGATCGATTTGGTGTCTTCGGCAAAGTTGTAGATATTGACGAGGACTAGGCTTCATAAGTTTTCACGCTGAAAAAGTGCATTCTTCACGGGAACCGCTATCCGAAAACACAAAAATTCACCGAGCGTGAAAAACGCTAAAATAACCGAAAAGATTAGTGTACACTTAATTCTATATTTTGCTTCCAAGTTAAGTGATTTATCAAGCTTAAAATTTCCAGTTTTTACTAGGACCATCAAATTAAATCACCAAAATTCTTCCAAAATTCCACGTTACAAAAAAATTAACTGAAATATTCTAGTTTGAAATTTCAATTTTTTTTTTGGAATTTTGCAAATAAATTAACCCTTTACTGCCCAAATTTTTTTTCGAATATTTTTATTTTTCCCGTTTTTAAGCGGTCATTTTGAGCAACATTTGTTCTATGAAAACCTTAACTTCTCTTGTTTTACCTTTTTCTTGTTTCATTATTAGTATTTTAATATGCATTTATCTTGTTGAGTTTATGTTTGTTTACGGTAGTATTTGGCCTATTCTACCACCTCCTATCATTACATTTTGCCTATCTAATTTTATCATGTTTTTACAGTAACTTTTTCAATATTTTGCATGTTTTTCACATTTTCTGCTATAAAATGGCACCATTATCATTTAAATTGTAAATAAATGCGTAGAGAACTAGAAAAATTACTGCATACTTATTTTTATATAAAGTCTAGGAAATGTTACTAAAAGCACAGCCAAAGCCAATAAAAAAATACATTTTTAAAAACATTGTCGAAGTCACATTAAACAAGTAAAACTTCCTACCCATACATTTTCTTAAATTTTAAGAGTTTTTCTTTCCAATGCTTTTTAAAGATAAAAAATTGGTTGAAAAATGGATATTTGGAGATTTTTTTCAATCGCCCGTCTAAAGACGGGGTTGGGTTGTAGAGGGTGAAATGTTAGTCAAATTGAATGTACTTAGTTTCATCAAATTAAAAAAAAACTAAACAATTATCAAAAAAGCTGAATGTTAAACTGTTCATGAAAAATTCACCTACAGTCATGCCTCGGTTTAGCACCGCATATGGGGGATGCAAAACCGAGGCGTGCATAACCGAAGCACAGAGCTTATGGGATTCTGGCTATATGGGAGACATTGGCTATAATCGAATAAAAAATCATGCAAACATAAAAAATATTACAGTATTTTGGAATTAAGATAGTGTCAGCTATCCGTTAAAATTATAATTTCATGAAAATTTTCCCAAAAATACGTATTTTTCCTGTATTTCGAAAATGCATTTTTTTCTCTAAAGAAACCAAAAATATATTGTTATTGCAATATGGGTATCAAATGATCAGTTTTTTTCATACATTTTGGATGTAATAACAACATTTTTAGAAAATACTCAAAATTTTCACAAAACTACGTCTTTTTGAAAAAAACTCCAAATTTAAATTTTTACAATATGGGTATCAAAAGTCGGGATTTTTTCATACATTTCGAATGTAATAACAACATTTTTAGAACATACTCAAAATTTTCACAAAACTACGTATTTTCGAATAAAATACTCAAAATTTTCGTTTTTGCAATGTGGGTATCGAACGACCGGGATTTTTTCATACATTTCGAATGAAACAACAATATTTTTTGAAAATACTCCAAATTTTCACAAAACTACGTATTTCCTAAAAAAAATACTCAAAATTTCCGTTTATACAATGTTGGTATCAAACGATCGGGATTTTTAATACATTTCAAATGTAATAACAATTTTTTTGAAATTACTAAAAAATTTCACAAAACTACGTATTTTCTAAAAAGAATACTCAAAACTTCCGTATTTACGATGTGGGTGTCGAACGATCGGGATTTTTCATATATTTCGAATGTAATAACTATATTTTTTGAAAATACTCAAAATTTTCACAAAACTACGTATTTTCGAAAGAAAATACTAAAAATTTCCGTTTTTACAATGTGGGTATCAAACGATCTTGATTTTTTAATACATTTCGAAAGTTATTAAAAAAATGAAAATACTCAAAATTTTCACAAAACTACGTATTTTTGAAAAAAATTGATTTGATTTTTGGATACCCATATTGTAAAAACTGAAATTTTGAAAAGTTTTACAAAAATACGTTGCTTTGTGTGTTGTGAGTATTTTCAAAAAAAATATTGTTATTACATTCGAAATTCATGAAAAAATCCCGATCGTTTGATACCCACATTGAAAAAACGGAAATTTTGAGTATTTTATTCGAAAATACGTAGTTTTGTGAAAAATTAAAGTATTTTCTAAAAATGTTGTTATTACATTCGAAATGTATGAAAAAAAAACCCGAATGTTTAATACCTATAATGTAAAAATTGAAATTTTGAGTGTTTTATTCGAAAATACGTAGTTTTGTGAAAATTTTGAGTATGTTCTAAAAATGTTGTTATTACATACGAAATGTATGAAAAAATCCTGATCGTTTGATACCCATATTGTAAAAATTGAAATTTTGAGTATTTTTTTCGAAAAAACGTAGTTTTGTAAAAATTTTGAGTACCGTAAAACGGGGTGACTTTGATAGCCGGGGTGACTTTGATAGGTTTGCGATTTTTCCGCAGAATGAAGAGTACAATTAAATTACGCAAGGAATGATTTAGAAACATACTGACCGTGGTAGAGAAGTGTTCAAAGTACCTCAAGAAGAACTTTTCATAAAATTTTGACAAGTTTAAAAGTTAGTTAACTATAGTTTAGAAAATGTTGATGAAAGTCATTATTTTAAACTTCTCAAAGTGTCATGATTTTCTCAATGAACATGATTTTTGATCGAAAAACAGAATGAATTTTCGGATTCTTTGGACAATTTTCCACTAGGAGAAGGTCAAAAAAGTTTGTAAGTAATAAATAATATGTGTTTTTGAAACACAATTTAAAAAAAATCTCCAAATGTATAGGCAATTTCAGTTGAACAAATTTCATGTAAAATGTGAAAACTTGTGATTCGTGCTTCGAATTCAGTATAAAATGTAATAAAAAACTATTATTTTATAAACAAAACTAGTTTAAACAAATTTCAGGCAAAATGCCGACTTTTTAACAATTTTACCTAAAATTTATATGTAGTTTGCTAAAAGCTTATACCCTTAGTTAACTAAATATAAACATTGATTTTTTTCTTAAAAACTATATCAGCTACTTTAGTGATGGTACATTTAGCGTAAAAATAAAGTTTGAACATCTTAAATATGATTTTAACAAGAAAAACTATGACTATCAAAGTCACCCCGGAATTAAAACTAAGAATTTTTAACGTAACTATTTTTCTAAACATTATTGAAAAAACTTTTTTCCGAAATAGTTCTTGGACTTTGTGTGGCCTACCCCAGTACATGTTTTAAAAATAAGAATCTTGAGAAAAACCTTACCTGTTGGAAAATATTCTAAAAACAAGTTGAAATCCTATCAAAGTCACCCCGGTTTACGGTATTTTCTAAAAATTTTGTAATTATATCCGAAATGTATGAAAAAATCTGATCATTTGATACCCATATTCCAATAACAATATATTTTTGGATTCTTTAGAGAAAAAAATGCATTTTCAAAATATAGGAAAAAAACGAATTTTTGTGAAAATTTTCATGAAATAATAATTTTAATGGATAACTGACATCATCCCGATTCCAAAACACTATAATTTTTTGATGTTTGCATGATTTTTCATACGATTAAACCATTGTCTCCCATATAGCCAAAAACCCATAAAAAAATAATTTGCTGTTGTCTCAGATAAAAATTTAGTTTGGGACCGCCCATAAACCACGTGGACACTTTTTTTGAAATCTCCTCCCCTCCCCCTCCCCCCCATTTTCAAAACAATTTTCATACACAGCAAAAAATCCGATGGTAAAACCGTTTGCAAAAGCATGCACATCGCCTTCGTCAAAATAAACACTTAATATTACATACTGCATGTAAAATTTTTGCAAACACAAAAAAAATGCAACCGACACCAACAGTAAGGGCTGGCGCCTTAGCCCACTCGGCCATCAGACCGATGAAAAGCTGAAAGGATAAACGCATATATGAGCTTGACATTTCGGTCAAGTAGGTTTCCCAAACTAATGGGCTACATATTTCACGGTGTTAAATCACATAAAGTTGCATAAAATAATGCAATATTTATTTTACACCCAGGCCTTTTACACGCAGCTGGATTACTACTTTTTTAGCTGTGTACAAATAAAATCTGTTTTTTATGGAGCGTGGACAATCAGATACCGAAACAATTCTTTTTTAATGTTGTGTTTCTATAAAATATGTGAGAAATCAAGAGATTTAAAAGTAATTATCAAGTTTTGCCTTCCTCACCTTACTGAGGAAAGGCTATAAAATCACTCGAAAAATGAACTTCTTAATTTGACCTCGTAGACCCACCTTCACGTATACCTATCGACTCAGAATCAAATTCTGAGCAAATGTCTGTGTGTGTGTGTGTGTGTAGGGATGTGGGTCTGTGCACCAAAAAATATGCACTCGATTATCTCAGCACTGGCTTAACCGATTTGGACCGTTTTGGTCTCATTCGATTCGTCTTGGGGTCCCATAAGTCCCTATTGAAAATTATGAAGTTTAGTAAAGTACTTCAAAAGTTATGCTTAAAAAACGATTTTGGCGTATGTCCGGAAGATTGTAAAAAGGGTGGTTTTTGTAAGAAACCCTGTCATGTTATACATTTTCAGAAAGATATTAAAAAGACCTTTCCAATGAGCCCAAAACATTGAAGATCTGATAACCCTACCAAAAGTTATTAGCACTTAAGTGTTATTTATACACTTTTTGGAGGCCGGATCTCAGATATTTCAGTAAAAATGATGTCCGGGTCCATCATGCGACCCATCGTTAGCTAGATAATCGAAAGACCTTTCAAATGAGCTTAAAACATCAAGGATCTGACATTCCTATCAAAAGTTATTGGCACTTAAGTGTTATTTATACACTTTTTGGAGGCCGAATCTCAGATATTTCAGTAAAAATGGTGTCCGGGTCCATCATGCGACCCATCGTTAGTTAGATAATCGAAAGACCTTTCAAATGAGCCTAAAACATCAAGGATCTGACAATCATATCAAAAGTTATTGACACTTAAGTGTTATTTATACACTTTTTGGAGGCCGGATCTCAGATATTTCAGTAAAAATGATGTCCGGATCCATCATGCGACCCATCGTTAGTTAGATAATCGAAAGACCTTTCAAATGAGCTTAAAACATCAAGGATCTGACAATCCTATCAAAAGTTATTGGCACTTAAGTGTTATTTATACACTTTTTGGAGGCTGGATCTCAGATATTTCAGTAAAAATATTGTCCGGGTCTATCATGCGACCCATCGTTGGTTAGATAATCGAAAGACCTTTCAAATGAGCTTAAAACATCAAAGATCTGACATTCCTATCAAAAGTTATTGGCACTTAAGTGTTATTTATACACTTTTTGGAGGCCGAATCTCAGATATTTCAGTAAAAATGATGTCCGGGTCCATCATGCGACCCATCGTTAGTTAGATAATCGAAAGACCTTTCAAATGAGCTTAAAACATCAAGGATCTGACAATCCTATCAAAAGTTATTGGCACTTAAGTGTTATTTATACACTTTTTGGAGGCTGGATCTCAGATATTTCAGTAAAAATGTTGTCCGGGTCTATCATGCGACCCATTGTTAGTTAGATAATCGAAAGACCTTTCAAATGAGCTTAAAACATCAAGGATCTGACAATCCTATCAAAAGTTATTGGCACTTAAGTGTTATTTATCCACTTTTTGGAGGCCCGATCTCAGATATTTCAGTAAAAATGATGTCCGGGTCTATCATGCGACCCATCGTTGGTTAGATAATCGAAAGACCTTTCAAATGAGCTTAAAACATCAAGGATCTGACATTCCTATCAAAAGTTATTGGCACTTAAGTGTTATTTATACACTTTTTAGAGGTTTGATTTCAGATATTGTGATAAAAATATTGTCTGAATCTTCCATGCGAACTATCGTTGGATAGATTTTTTTTATCAGACCTTGTCGATGAGCCAGAAATATTGATGGTCTGCGAACCATATCAAAAGAAATGAGTAATAAAGTTGATTTGTTAAACATGTTAAGAGGCAGTATTTGTAGATTCTGCTCGGTTTGTTCTAGAGGTGGTATCGAGGTGCTCCGATTTGGATGAAACTTTCAGCGTTTGTTTGTCTATGCATGAGATGAACTCATGTCAAATATGAGCCCTCTACGACAAAGGGAAGTGGGGTAAAACGGGCATTGAAGTTTGAGGTCCAAAACACATGAAAAATCTTAAAATTGCTCGCATTTCCGTAAAACTTCATCAATTCCAACTCTCTTAGATGCATTCGAAAGGTCTATCGAAGCCCTTCAAATTGTGCTGTAGACATCCAGGATTGGTTTAAGTTTTTCTCATAGCTTTTGCAAATTACTGTTAAAAATGGATTTTTTTTTAAACCTTAATATCGTTTTGCAACAGCCTCCAACATCCATACTCCCATAGGTCAAAAGATAGGTAATTTCATGGACTATAAGCTTACGGTATTAACTTTTTGGCCAATCGCAGTTTTTCTCATAGTTTTACGATTTTTCTAGAACAAATATTTTACAACGTTAGTTTTTGCCCTGTAGGCCAAGAAGACGGCACATTTCGGTCTCAATTTTATCATATTCGGAATCCTCGGTCAATTTCACGTAAGTTAGAAGTATTGGAGTTGTAATTTTGATTTAAAAAATAATTAAATAAAACACCTTTGAAAAAAGAAATAGATCTTATTTACCCTATGATCAATACGTCAAATGCTGTATCAAGTAGGCGAAAACTTGTTTTACCCCTAATCCGACAAAATTCTAAATAATATTTTAATTAATTGTAAATGGCATTTTTTCCAATCAAATTCAAAATTCCAAAACCTCAATCTAATGTAAAATTTTCTGAGGATTCCGAATATGACAAAATTGAGACCAACAAGTGCCGTCTTCTTGGCCTACAGGGCAAAAACTAACGTTGTAAAATGTTTGTTCTAGTAAAATCGTAAAACTATGAGAAAAACTGCGATTGGCCAAAAAGTTAATACCGTTGGCTTATAGTCCATGAAATTCCCTAACTTTTGACCTATTGTAGTATGGGTGTTGGAAGCTGTTGCCAAAAGTTATTGAGGGTTTAAAAAAATCCATTTTTAACAGTAATTTGCAAAAGCTATGAGAAAAAGTCAAACCAATCCTGGATGTCTATAGCACATTTTGAAGGGCTTCAAAAGACCATTCGAATGCATTTAAGAGAGTTGGAATTGATGAAGTTTTACGGAAATGCGAGCAATTTTAAGATTTTTCATGTGTTTTGGACCTCAAACTTCAATGCCCGTTTTACCCCACTTCCCTTTGTCGTATAGGGCTCATATTTGACATGAGTTCATCTCATGTATAGATAAACAAACCCTGAAAGTTTCATCCAAATCGGAGCACCTCGATACGACCTGTTTCACATCGGTGAAAAACTCGCTCTTAAGGGGGAATGTTGCTATTTTTACTGAATGTATTGTCTTTATGAATATGAGGAAGGCACCAACCACCTAAAGGTGGATTAAGTAACGTTTTTTTATTGAAAACGATTTAAATTTTCACTTAAAACCAAACGGTAACATATCTATTTGATTTGTTATTTTTATGGATTGATTTCACGGAATTTCGTGGAAATTGTGGGATTTCAAGAGTTTAAGAATCGCTTTTCTCGACATCGTGAAAATGCACTAACCCTAATGAGGACTATTTTTGCCGATTTTCAAAGTAACTTTAACTTTGTTTTACAAAATTGAAATACTCAAAATTCCAAACCGCAACTTTTTAGCCATAGTAAAGTATAGACAAAAAATTTGCCCTCTTGTAACGATTTAAAAAAATGTTTTATGGAAATTATAGAAATTTTGGCATTTTTCTTTTTTAGTTTAAATTTTAAATTCAATTTGCAATCGAAAAGTATTTAAATGATTTTTTTTAATAGTTCAAGATAAAGCTACTTAATGTTTTATTCTCGTTTTTTTTAAATAGCGTCCATGATTGTCGATTCTTCCAAATATTTTTTTCCCAAAAGTTCAGAAAGAAACTTTTTTAACATTGGACTTCTTGTTGCAGAAAAATACCGAATAAAAGAAAAAGAAACAAGAAAATTTAAGTTTTTTAAGTCTCATCCAAAAATTTTAAAATTTTCTAATACCTACTCAGCAACCCATGGTCAAATCATCAATGTTGAAAAAATAAGCATTTGTGATGTTTTGTGGTCCTGTTGAAAATAATATTTTTCAATACTGTTTAAGAAACTTTACATGATAAAACACTTCAAAAAAAGGAAGTTGAACAAATATGTTGATAATTCTAAAATAAGTCCTGAAAAATTGGCAACACTGCATCTTGAATTTTCAGCCAAATACTCAATTAATTTAATAAACGTGGCACAAACACAAATTTCAAACTTGATGATTTATATCGAGATAGTGGAAAAAATTAAATAAATTTGTATCAACAAAATGACACTTAGGCAAACTATGAGTTTTTGGCATTACAAAAAAATCGTAAAAAAGCTCTTCAACATATCTCAAAATATCTTTCTGGTTTTGACGAGCAGTCTTCTCGAAAAAGAAAAACAGATTTTTTCTCTACTTCACCGACGTTTCGGTCTTAATTTTTGAGGCCTTCTTAAGGGGTTTATAGTTTTCTGTTTCTTGTCAAAAAGTGTTAGTCCTATTGTGAAACTGTCCTTTACGTTTACTGCACTTTTTTTTATTTGCAAGACAATGTCGGTGAAGCTGAATATTGTTTCTTGAGCTATTTTAGGAATCTGAACCAAATATGAACAAAATTGGTCAACATTTACCTATTGATAATTGAAGGTGAAGTTTGTATGGGAAAAATCGAAAAAATGTATGGAAAACAACATATTCTTACGGTTTGGTCTGCAGTGTACGCCACTTCCATCAAAATATTCCCAAAAGTGAAATTCCCTTTGGAAATTTTATGTTCTACAACTTTGTAGAACATACCAAAGCCGTAAAAGTCGTTCCCGAAAAATTATTAGCGTTCTAAATAAATATATTTGTGTATGAAAAACATTTTTTTCTCCCACTTTAGGCTCGAGTATCAATGGGTTAATCTCAACCAATTTCGCTCAAAACTTGCACAGATGCTTAAAATAACCCAAAAAAACGTCTTTTTTTCTGGGCATCCTAGTATGTATGAAGGTGGATCTAGGAGATCAAATTAAGAATTTATTTTTTCGAGTGATTTTATACACTTTCAGTAAGGTGAGGAAGGCAAAACGCAATGATTCCAATTCCAAAATAAAACCCTTTGAAAATGTGCCCTCAAATCACACATCTCTAACGCAACCATCAAGTACGGGTTCGGAGGCACTTCCGGTGAGTACCCAATTATATTCCGGAAAAAGACTTTTGAACAACTGTTTGTTCACTTTCACCCCCACTCACACCCACCCTGATAGGGGCAGGAATGGTTTCCATTCATCTCAATTCCTCTTGAACGTAATAAAAGAGATTTTGAAAAAAAAAGGCCATCACACACTACTATTTTGGGGGGAGGGGCCCACACAGAACCCTTCAAAGAGCTTGTGTGACTTTGAGTTGGAGGAAGTCCGCAGAATCAACCAGTTGAACCCTCTCAGGAAGGGAACTTCGAATGCCGTGTGCTAGAGTTTGAGTGTGTTTGTTCAGCTCAATCCAACCGAATCGAACCCCGATAAAAATTGTGGCCCTTGAACTTTTGCTGGTTTTTTCTGCTTCTTTTTGGTTTTATTTTATTCGAACGTCTATTGGAACGTCTGATGATTGTGGAGTTTTCTACCCTAAAGTTCAAACGAAAACATTTCAACAATTGGAATTGTACTCCCCCCTTCTGATCAAAAAAGAGGGTACATTTTTCTGTCAGAAATTTTACTGCACACCGTAAAACGAAAGGATTAGCCTACCTTGGGGCGATTACTTCGAACGGACAATGTGTCCAACTTTAGGCGCACATTTCAATTATTCAGAAGAGAGCAGACTGCTCTACTCCAAGTCAAACATTTGCACTCACTCCAGTGTCTCGGTTTTCGTGGTGATGAAAGCTTTTCCGTGCTAATTGCTTCCTCTCCGGCCGAAACACTCGGCAAATGGGCCGGAGTCAACAGAGATCCATTAAGGACCTGGGTCGGATTTCAAAAAAGCAACCCCCCCCCCTCCCTCACCCCCCGCACATTTCTTGTCGTGTGATTATTGCCCAAAAAATATGGATTTGGGAATTTATTTCATTTTAGTTAGGTATTTTTCTTTTTAAATTATTTTTACTTAATCATCTTGCAATTTAAAAAAGGTAAAATTATTTAAAAATAAATCTAAAAAAAATACTCACACTCTCCTGGATCAGCTTGAGGGCGGCGGACGAGTGCGGGTGCTCGGAGGTGCTGATGAAGCGCAGCATCGTCTGGCGGATCAGCGGCTGGACGCTGGAGTCGGTCGTCGAGTAGGCCAGGATGATGGCCGAGCCGGCGATGGTCGCCAGGAACAGGAAGACCTGCGTGCCGATGAACTGGAAGGAGAGGAATACATAAGATGATTGTTGAATTAATTAACTGTTTAAAGTTCAAGTTTAAAAGAGTTGAACTAACAGATATGAAAAGTTATCTATTCAAAAAATGCAATGAACGAGTAAGATTATTTGATTGTTTGATTGAATTTATATTATTCCTTTCCAATTTTGACAACTTTAACTTCAATTCCAGTGATTGTAGAAACAATTAAAACATTTTGCCAAATTTATGATCGAAATAAAAATGAAAAAATTTAAATTGCAAGCCTAGGTTCTATTTCAAGTTTTTATCGTCGTCATAAAATCCTAATTATGAATCAAAAATTAAATTTCCATTGAAAAGACTTGTACTTTACTTTTTTATTATCATTAAACACATTGTATAACGACTATAAATAAGCAATTCTCTCCGATATCGGTCTATTTGCTTCAATTTTAATTTTTGTATTTATTAATCCTACCGAAACTTTTTTGGTGTTTTCGGTATGCCCAAAGAAGCCAATTTGCATCATCAAATTGCCCATATAATTTTCCATACAAATTTGGCAGCTGTGCATACAAAAATGATGTATGAACATTCAAAAATCTGTATCTTTTGAAGAAATTTTTTGATCGATTTGGTGTCTTGGGCAAAGTTGTAAGTATGGATACGGACTACACTGAATAAAAATCATACACGGTAAAAAAAAATTGGTGATTTATTATTTAACTTTTTGTCACTAAAACTTGATTTGCAAAAAACACTATTTTTATTTTTTTTTAAATTTTTTTATGTTTTAGGGGACATTAAATGCCAACTTTTCAGAAATTTTCGAGTTGTGCAAAAAATATCTGACCGAGTTATGAATTTTTGAATTAATACTGATTTTTTTAAAAAATCGAAAAATTGGTCGCAAAAAAAAATCAATTTTATTTTTTGATGTAAAATCAAATTTACAATCAAAAAGTACTTCAGTGAATTTTTGATAAAGCGCACCGTTTTCAAGCTAAATCCATATTTAAGTAACTTTTTTGAAAATAGTCGCAGTTTTTCATTTTTTTAAATTAATGCACATGTTTGAACACATATGAAAAAAATATTTTTGAAAAGCTGAGAAAATTCTCTATATTTTGCTTCTTAGGACTTTGTTGATACGACCCTTAGTTGCTGAGATATTGCAATGCAAAGGTTTAAAAACAAGAAAATTGATGTAATATAAAAAAAAAATTGAATGTTTGGGCCTTTTGAAATGTTTGTCTTGATTTGAAAATTTTGGAATTATTGTTTTCGAAAAGATCGGAAAATTTCACAAATGTTTCATGTTTTAACATTGAAAATCGGACCATTAGTTGCTGAGATATCGACATTGAAAAATGGTGGGCTGTTTGGGTGAGACTTAGAAAACATCAATTTTCCTGTTTTTAAACCTTTGCATTGCAATATCTCAGCAACTAAGGGTCGTATCAACAAAGTCCGAAGAAGCAAAATATAGAGAATTTTCTCAGCTTTTCAAAAATATTTTTTTCATATGTGTTCAAACATGTGCATTAATTTAAAAAAATGAAAAACTGCGACTATTTTCAAAAAAGTTACTTAAATATGGATTTAGCTTGAAAACGGTGCGCTTTATCAAAAATTCACTGAAGTACTTTTTGATTGTAAATTTGATTTTACATCAAAAAATAAAATTGATTTTTTTTTGCGACCAATTTTTCGATTTTTTAAAAAAATCAGTATTGATTAAAAAATTCATAACTCGGTCAATGTTTTTTTGCACAACCTGGAAATTTCGGAAAAGTTGTCATTTGCTTTCCTCTAAAACATATCAAAAAATAAAAAAAATAAAAATAGTGTTTTTTTGCAAATCAAGTTTTAGTAATAAAAAGTTAAATAAAAAAATCACCAAATTTTTTTTACCGTGTATCATTTTTTTCCAGTGTAGTCCATATCTATACCTACAACTTTGCCGAAGACACCAAATCGATCAAAAAAATCCTTCGAAAGATACAGATTTTTGAATTTTCATAAATCATTTTTGTATGGACAGCTGTCAAATTTGTATGGAAAATTATATGGAGAATTTAATGATGCAAAATGGCTTCTTTGGGCATACCGAAGGCACCAAAAAAGTTTCAGTCGGATTAAAAAATACAGAAAAAAAAATGGAATGACCAAAACCTGAGAGAACTGCTCCTCTTTTGCCTTCCTCACTTTACTGAGGAATGGCTATAAAATCACTCAAAAAATGAACTTCTCAATTAGACCTCCTTAGACCCACCTTCATGTATACCTATCGACTCAAATTCTGAGCAAATGTCTGTGTATGTGGTGGGATGTTGATCAAAAAATTGTCACTCAAATATCTCGACATTCGCTAAACCGATTTTGTCCGTATTGGCCGTATAGGTAATTAAAAGACCTATCATAAGTTGTAAGCACATAAGTGCCCTGCAATATGAAGATCGGACTACCCAATCTAGTCGTATGAATAATGAGTCAAATTGATAAAACACTGAAAAACACCGCCTTTTGTGTCTATTTTGGATAGCACCCTTTAAATGTGAGGAAAGCACAAACCACTTAAGGGTGGATTAAGTAACGTTTTTGAGTAATATTACATAAAAAATGTGTAAAAATGTGAACCTGACGACTATTCATCAAAAACTTAACCATTTTTTTGACACAAAATCTGTCACCATTTCCTTATGAATATTACCAATATTTTTTCTGTGCTCCCAAAATCCGTATTTTTCATTTTCAAGTATTTTAATGTGTTTTAAGAAACTAAAAATGGCATTCAAAAGTATGATTTTTGAAAAAAAAAAAACCGTGATTTTTTGGGAAAAAACTTAAATATTGGCAAACTAAACTTTAAAATAAATTTTTAAATGCAAAATGTAAATGACAACCATATATAACTATTTTTTTTTGAATTCGCAAAGCCAGAAAATTAATTTTTGGAATTTCTGTAAGCTTTTTTGAATTTATTATGTGTCTTTTACTAATCAAATATTAATATACATATATTTTTCAAATGTGTTAACTTCGATATCATATTTGGCCATCCTAAACTCTATTAAAAGTCTAATTAAAATCGAAGACCATGTAACTTTTTTTTTATTTAAAAAAGTCTTGATCATTAACAAATTTTACTAGCCTTATGATTTTGCGTCCAATATTAAAAATGTGATGTTTCAATAGAAAATAAAAAAAAGTAGGATAAATGTTACTTTTTGTGTGAAATAAAATGAAATTAAACTTTGTTAAATTAATGGTATAATAAGTTTTGATATTAAGCTTTGAGAAATGACCCATCGATCAAAATCATGAATATGTTCCAAATCTAGTAAACTATAAAACATAAAATACCCTTTGTCGTTAGCATGACATCTTCATCATTTTGAGCAAGATATTCAAAATTGATCCAAAAATGATCAGAAAGTTATCAGATTATTAGAATATTTTAAGCAATGATCCAAAAACATATCGTAAATAAATTAGTTAAATCACTGACAATGATTTTATTGCAATCAGATATTTGATAAGGATAGAATAATAATCACAAAATAGTGGCACAGCTTTTAATTTCATAAGGCACTTAATAAAGACTCATCACCATTTTGGCGTTCGAATACAGCTTCTACTAAAAAATAAATATCTCAGTAATTGAGCAGCAAGCTTCTTTATTTATTTTTTTCAAAATTACTCGTTCAAATAGTGAAAATTGGTAGATTGGATGGGGGCCATTCACAAACCCCGTGGACATTTTTTGTGGGGAGGGTTAGTTCGGTCGTCCACATATTTTGTAGGGGGAATCTGAAGTTTCTAAAAAAGTATTTACGTGGTCTATGGATGGCCCCATGGCAACAGAGCCTTATGAACCTAACAAAGAAATAAAACTTTAATCTATCAGCAGAAAGTTATAAAAATTAATCAAAAAAAAAAATAAGAATATCTTCAAAAATTAACAATGTGTAATCAAAATATTTTTTTAAGGTTTCGATACTTTTAAAGAATTTACTAAGAAATATTTAGAAAAAGTTCAGACTATGCTCAAAAAAGACACATATAAGGGTGATTCTCTACCAACTCACAGGGGCGGTACGACCCCTTCCATTTTTGAACATGCGATAAAAGAGGTGTTTTTCAATAATTTGCAGCCTGAAACGGTGATGAGATAGAAATTTGGTGTCAAAGGGACTTTTATGTAAAATTAGACGCCCGATTTGATGGCGTACTCAGAATTCCGAAAAAAACGAATTTTTCATCGAAAAAACACTAAAAAAGTTTTAAAAATTCTCCCATTTTCCGTCACTTGACTGTAAAGAATTTTGGAACTTGTCATTTTACGGGAAATTTAATGTTCTTTTTGAATCTTCACTAACCCAGAAGGGTCTTTTTTTCATTTGGAACAAAATGTTTCATTTTAAAATTTCGTGTTTTTTTCTAACTTTGCAGCATTATTTTATAGAGTGTAACAATGTTCTACAAAATTGTAGAGCAGACAATTACAAAAATTTTGATATACAGACATAAGGGGTTTGCTTATAAACATCACGAGTTATCGCGATTTTACGAAAAAAAGTTTTGAAAAAGTTGGTCGTCATCGATCATGGCCATTCATGGTCACCCGCGACAGACACGGACGACGAAACAAAGAGAAACGCAAAAAGTAATTTTTTCAAAACTTTTTTTCGTAAAATCGCGATAACTCATAATGTTTATAAACAAACCCCTTATGTCAATACATCACAATTTTTGTAATTGTCTGCTCTACAATTTTGTAGAACATTGCTACACTCTAAAAAATAACCCTGCAAAGTTAGAAAAAACACGAAATTTTAAAATGACAAATTTTGTTCTAAATGAAAAAAATTACCCTTCTGGGTCAATGTAGACTCGAAAAGTACATTGAATTTCCCATAAAATGACATGTTCCAAAATTTGTTAAAGTCGAGTAATGGAAAATGGGAGTATTTTTAATACTTTTTAAGTGTTTTTTTTTCGGTGAAAAATACGTTTTTTCGGAATTCTGAGTACGCCATCAAATCGGGCGTCTAATTTAACATAAAAGTCCCTTTGACACCAAATTTCTATTTCATCACCGTTTCAAGCTCCAAATTATTGAAAAACACCTCTTTTTTCGCATTTTCAAAAATGGAAGGGGTCGTACCGCCCCTCCGTCACGAGATATCAAAAAACGGACCTCGGATTCGTGATCAGGGACAAAAGTTACCCCTTAGGACAAAGTTTCACGCAAATCGAAGAGGGGTCGGGGCAACTGCTGTGTGAGTTGGCGGAGAATTACCCATAAATGATACTTTTGTGCCATCCAGTGTAATCAAATTACGTACATCCTACGTCAACTCCACGTGCCGATTTACGGAAACCGTTTCATAGCCATCCACACTAGTGAGAACAAGCAACCGCTCGGTTGATGCCGTAATGATTAATTAATTAAGTTTTCCCGAGAATTTATGAATAATGGAGCCACGCAACCAACCATGGTCCCACATGTTGCCACCAGCGAGGTACAATTTCACCAACGATCGAATTCATTAGCTTCGCTCTCTTCTCCGAGCACAAGAGTGGGACACCGAGCAAAACTGTCCGTCGGACATCCGGAAAAAAAACCCTCAACCGGCCAATCCGGCAAACCAATCAGCGGTGATTCAAATCAAAACGGTTGGCAAACACGTCGTTTTCAAGATTTTTCCGACTTTTATCCCGTCCGACTCGGCCGGACGAAACCTGGGTGAGAATTTCTCTAAATCCCTTCCTATATCTCGATGATGATGGGACAAGTACCTGTAGCCTGACTTCGGTACGAACGAAAAAGGGGTGACCACGACAACGATTTGACTGGCGACGACAACGACGAGTCATGAAAAATGGCTGGGAGAAAAAAAATTCCAATCACATCACGGAAATTGGTTTTCATAACATCCGGTCCAAACCAGGGGGTTGAGGCTGAGAGAACGCACGGAGAGAAGTTTTTTTTTAAATGTCAGTTATTATTTTGAAAACGAAATTTCTACGACAATTTCCACATTTTTTCGCAGTGCCCATCAGCAAGAGAGGAAAAATGGAAGCAAAAATGTTCACCCAACAAGCCTTTACTATACCTCTTGCAGGCAACGACTCGGTTCTTGGGCTGTTCGGTTTTCTGATTCATTTGGTTGGACAATTTCTTGTCGGAGACCGCAGCGCTTCAGGTTATGGCATTCCGCACCGGGAAGGACAATCGTCACCGTCTGGAACCGTCGGGGGGTCGAGGTGGTGGGTACATAGAGAAACTCAACAGGGAAAAACAGCAGTTCATGCCATCAACCGGTGAGCTATTTTTGCGATTTTTCCTTGTAGGACGGGTTTGTAGAAGAGAAATAGGGTTACCAAACATTTATATCAAATTTCGAGTTTGAGTTGCAAAATTTCAAAATTATTAGAAAATCTTGTCATTTTTTTTCTATTTTTTCAGTGCTGTAAACGAAAAAAAAATTAAGACTCGATAACGATAACGATAGTTTAATTATTTAAAACGCAGTAAGTTCCAAACTTTAGTCCAGAGTCGATTATCCAAACCCTCGATTATTCAAAATTTCGATTAACCGAAGGATTGTATGGGGCTTCGATGCTTTGTATGGGTCTTTGGATAATCGAATGATGACCGACAACTTTTTTTTGAATTTATTGTATGGGTCTTTGGATAATCGAATGATGACCTACAACTTTTTTTAAATTTATTTTAGTTTCTTACTTTTAACATCGAATTCGAATTCTGCGACCCCATTTTAATAAAATCTGAATATATGTTTGACTTTTAAATTTAAAAATGCATTTTTATTATGTTATCTCCGCAATTTTGGCCGCCATCTTTGATTCAAGAATGAATTTTCAAAAAAAAAAATGTTTAGCTGATGATGGGAAAATGATTCTTATGACCATACGAAAATTATAGGCTAGTTTTGAAAATTTTCATTTTTGGGTCAAATCAGGCTTGAAAGGGTTAAGGTAGTGCATGGGTCATACCTAAGCTCAACCATAAAAAACAACGAAAATATTTTTTTTGTGATTCGATTATCCGAAGTGAAATTTCCCCGAGACCTTCGGACAATCGAGTCCGGACTGTATAAATAATCAAAATTGTTCAATGACCGTAATTTTCGAAAGTACTCAAATTTTAATGATTTGCATCATGGGTGTCAAACGAATTAAAATTTTTTTTTTGAATATACTAAAATTTTAACAAAAAATTTTTTAAAGAAAATACTCATATCATCAAAACTTGAAAAAGCGGGAATCAAAATAAGCGCATTTTTTTTTTTTTTTTGCTTTATTTGAGTGTTTTTTTTTTCGAAAATTCTAAAATTTTCACAAAATACAATTTTTCTAAAAAAAAATCAAATTTTCAAAATTTGCAAAACTTGATACACACGAAGTGAAATTTTGTATGCTTTTTCACGTTATTAGAGTTTTGTATTTAACTAAGATTATCACGAAATATCGTATTTTTTTTAAAATTATCTATTAAACGAAGCAAAATTTTGTATGCCTTTCACCATATTATTTTTTTTTGTAATATGCTGAAATTTTCACATAACACCGATTTTTTTCGGAAGTACTCAAATATTCATGATGCAATGTATCAAAACAAAGCGAAATTTGATTTACATTTTAAGTTTATTAAAAAATTCGATACGTTTAATTGTCATACTGCAAAAATACATTTTTTAAAAATTAAGGCATATTCGAACAAAAAAAAAACAATTTATATTTTTTTTTGAATCTTATAAAATGAAAAAGCATCGCTAATTATTTTGTAATTTTGCATTTCTGTATTTTTGTATTTTTGTATTTTTGTATTTTTGTATTTTTGTATTTTTGTATTTTTGTATTTTTGTATTTTTGTATTTTTGTATTTTTGTATTTTTGTATTTTTGTATTTTTGTATTTTTGTATTTTTGTATTTTTGTATTTTTGTATTTTTGTATTTTTGTATTTTTGTATTTTTGTATTTTTGTATTTTTGTATTTTTGTATTTTTGTATTTTGTATTTTTGTATTTTTGTATTTTGTATTTTTGTATTTTTGTATTTTTGTATTTTTGTATTTTTGTATTTTGTATTTTTGTATTTTTGTATTTTTGTATTTTTGTATTTTTATTTTTGTATTTTTGTATTTTTGTATTTTTGTATTTTTGTATTTTTGTATTTTTGTATTTTTGTATTTTGTATTTTTGTATTTTTGTATTTTTGTATTTTTGTATTTTTGTATTTTTGTATTTTTGTATTTTTGTATTTTTGTATTTTTGTATTTTTATTTTTGTATTTTTGTATTTTTGTTTTTGTATTTTGTATTTTTGTATTTTTGTATTTTTGTATTTTTGTATTTTTGTATTTTTGTATTTTTGTATTTTGTATTTTTGTATTTTTGTATTTTTGTATTTTGTATTTTTGTATTTTTGTATTTTTGTATTTTTGTATTTTTGTATTTTTGTTTTTGTATTTTTGTATTTTTGTATTTTTGTATTTTGTATTTTTGTATTTTTGTATTTTTGTATTTTGTATTTTTGTATTTTTGTATTTTTGTATTTATTTGTATTTTGTATTTTTGTATTTTTGTATTTTTGTATTTTTGTATTTTATGTATTTTTGTATTTTTGTATTTTTGTATTTTTGTATTTTTGTATTTTATTTTTGTATTTTTGTATTTTTGTATTTTTGTATTTTTGTATTTTTGTATTTTTGTATTTTGTATTTTTGTATTTTTGTATTTTGTATTTTTGTATTTTTGTATTTTTGTATTTTTGTATTTTTATTTTTTTGTATTTTTGTATTTTTGTATTTTTGTATTTTGTATTTTTGTATTTTTGTATTTTTGTATTTTGTATTTTTGTATTTTTGTATTTTTGTATTTTTGTATTTTGTATTTTTGTATTTTTGTATTTTTGTATTTTTGTATTTTTGTATTTTTGTATTTTTGTATTTTTGTATTTTTGTATTTTTGTATTTTGTATTTTTGTATTTTTGTATTTTTGTATTTTTGTATTTTTGTATTTTTGTATTTTTGTATTTTTGTATTTTTGTATTTTGTATTTTTGTATTTTGTATTTTTGTATTTTTGTATTTTTGTATTTTTATTTTTGTATTTTTGTATTTTTGTATTTTTGTATTTTTGTATTTTTGTATTTTTGTATTTTTGTATTTTTGTATTTTTGTATTTTTGTATTTTTGTATTTTTGTATTTTTGTATTTTTGTATTTTTGTATTTTTGTATTTTTGTATTTTTGTATTTTTTTTTTTGTATTTTTGTATTTTTGTATTTTTGTATTTTTGTATTTTTGTATTTTTGTATTTTTGTATTTTTGTATTTTTGTATTTTTGTATTTTTGTATTTTTGTATTTTTGTATTTTTGTATTTTTGTATTTTTGTATTTTTGTATTTTTGTATTTTTGTATTTTTGTATTTTTGTATTTTTGTATTTTTGTGTTTTTGTGTTTTTGTATTTTTGTATTTTTGTATTTTTGTATTTTTGTATTTTTGTATTTTTGTATTTTTGTATTTTGTATTTTTGTATTTTTGTATTTTTGTATTTTTGTATTTTTGTATTTTTGTATTTTTGTATTTTTGTATTTTTGTATTTTTGTATTTTTGTATTTTTGTATTTTTGTATTTTTGTATTTTTGTATTTTTGTATTTTTGTATTTTTGTATTTTTGTATTTTTGTATTTTTGTATTTTTGTATTTTGTATTTTTGTATTTTTGTATTTTTGTATTTTTGTTTGCATTTTTTTTTTTGCTTTCTAGTCACCCTGATGTAAATTCCTCTATTTCCGACGATGCATCACCAAACCAGGACAAAGAGAACAGAAAACCGTTGTCCTGTTCTCGAAATGTCTTGCCCAACTTGTCATCGCAATGACAACTATTTTTGGCGCGAAGGATTCCGTTTTTGGGCAAGCATTTTCATCGTGATGCATATTGTTGCATTCTGGAAAATCGGTTGATGTCCCAAATACTATTTCCGTTGAGGTGTTTTTTTTTGTTGGTGGGAAATTTCCTGATGGATATTTTTACTTCACTTTGCTCATTACAAGCTGTTTAATTAAATTTAAACGCTGAATATTGATGAATCGCCGAGCAGCTTGCCCCACCATAAGGCTCACCCGCCAATCAGCATTCTTTATTTAGCTCTAAATTCAATTACCGTCATGAATAAATATTTTCTTTCCATCTTTCCCCCCTTTCTGTTAGAAAATGGAAAATGCTTTAGTTCACACTTAACGAACACAGCTAAGCCATCGGAACCAACCTGCAAGCCAGTCAAGGCAAGGGTTCAATTACAGAAAACATAAATAAAAGTTATTTACATTATTAAAATTTCTCCCTCCTCCCTTTTTGAAAGCTCTCCACCAAGCTTTCAGTGCTGCTTCAGCGCTCCATCGCCGTGTGGCTCTTCATTTTCCATTCCGATATTGAATCCACTAGGGCAGGGTGGTTTAATTTCACCGTGGTCCCCTCGTCGGTGGAGGAGTTTTGTGGGGGTTGTATAATCACGACCCGATCGCCGATTCCGATGGTGGAAATTGTGAATAACGAACGCTTATGGGTTCGTAGTGGGCGAGGAAAGTAAGGTTTGGAATAAAGATTGGTTTGCACGGAATATTAAGATTATGTATTTAGTAGAATAAAAAATTGTTAAAGATAAAATATATTGAATACATTTTAAAATGTAATTTTTTTTGCTATTTTTTATTCTTTAATACTTTGTATTTTTCCAAAATTTACAAAAAAAAACTTTTAGGAAAAAAAATTCTGTAGGATTCAAAACAAAACTATTTTATTTAACTGGGATTTCTAGTCATCTCCTCCCACCCTTCAAGGATCAAGTCCTTGACTGCACTTTTAGCGCAATTTCCTTCGCGTAGAGTTTTCCCAACCCACCTCCATCCATTCTGCCCCAGTAAATACACCCCACTATGCACCCCATTTTTCATCATTTTTAGCCCGGTTGATTACACACTTGAACCAAGCTCCGGCAAAATTCCATCGATTTGCCTCCTATATCCATTTTTTTTTCTGTCCCCCCTCCACAAATAGTTGAACCTATCGAAAAGAGGTCAAATTGAATTTCTCCCCCCCTGGCTGGAAGGGAACCCCTTTGTGGTTTGGTTAGCGCGCGCACAGGTGAATTAAATTAGAGAGTTGGCGAGGAGCAAACTCCAAAGTGGATCAGGAATGAATAGCTCGCCGATGATGATGATGGAGGACTCTGCCTCTTGGTTGCTTCAAAGGGAAGTACTCGATGCAGCAGTGCATTGCCGTGATGAGATATTGAGTTGGATTGGATTGGGTGGGAGCTCATTTTGCTAGAGTAGAGTTGACTCAGAGTGGGGCACTTGGATGGGATGTGGATCGATTGCAAGAGTTGGGCACTTCAAGACTTTATTGAATGGGGCAAATTGGCATTGGATTCAGAAGCGTGCGCTGCATTATTGTGTTTGAATGGGTGCACAACAATTGGGTTCTGTTTGTTTACTCTGTTAAATGTTGCTTCAGAACGTATTTAACTAATTTCTCAATTTGTAGTAATTTGTAATTTGTTGTTTTTTTGTTGTAGTATTATTTTTTTATTTTCGAACAATTTCAGCATAAAACAGGAATTTTTTAGGTATTTTTTTATCGACCCTCTCCGATTTCAATGAAATTTTGTAGACATGTTATCCTACGCTTATGTAAGCCATTTTTGTGTATATGGAACCAGTTTTACTCGATGATGACTTTTGAGAAGGGCGTAAGTGTTTTAATTACTTTTGTATTAAAGTTAAGTTGTCAAGGACAAAATTGTAGGAAATTTGATGGACTATCCAAAAAAAATACACTGAAAGAAAAAACACGCGAATTTTATGATTTTTTGTTTTGATTTTTAAGTTTAAAAGTCAAATTTACTTACGATTTTTTTCTGTTCAAGATTTTTGTGGAAATAGCCTAAGATGTTACAAAAAGACTCATGAAAAATGCAGGATGGTGCAACTCACATAAAAAAAAAATACAAAAACCATTTACAGAAACGGTTTTTTGGAAAGTACTCTAAAAGTCAAAATTTTGAAAAACCAAATACGGGAATCGATTCTCCAGACAATTTTACATAACAGTCTCCATATCCGAAGTCCAAGCCTCGTGAAGTTACAGCGGGTTTAAAATTAAAAATGTCGAAAAAATTGACTTTTTGACAATTTCTATATGACAGACTTGATTTTTCTATGTAAAATTATCATTTTTTGATAATTTGGCTCAATACTGAAGGTAGATTCAGATTCAGTGAGCAAAATGACATGGAAAAACATGTAAATTTCCCCTTGAAAATTTGACATTTTCAAATGAAGATATCTCCAGTTAAAAGAGTAATATCCCTGTGTTTTTTCAGCGTTTGTAGTTCTAGCTCTCGAACGCAACCTGGCGCCTTAAATTTGGCCTGCGCTTGTTAAATAATAAAAATGTTTGTTTATCGAATATCGAAAAAAAAATCTTGTTTTCCCTCCGTATGACATAACGACATTTGGCGTCATCAATTTAACCTTAAAATTTGGCAGTTGTCTATACAAATCAGGGCTGCGGAGTCGGGTCATATTTCAAACGACTCCGACTCCAACTCCGACTCCGGCTTTCTCAGATTAGCCGACTCCGACTCCGACTCCGGCTCCGGCTTTCAACAAATGGTTGGCTCCGACTCCGACTCCGACTCTGGTCTACCAACTCTAGCCGACTCCGACTCCGACTCCGACTCCAGCTTTCAACAAATGGTTGGCTCCAACTCCGACTCCAACTCCACATATTTTTGAATGTTTCAAAAGTTAGTTAACTATTATTAGTTAATTATTTTTAATATATTGATAAATAGGATTATTTAAATACTCTCTAAGCGTCATGTTTTTCTCAAGAAAAATAAGTTAAGTATTTAATATACTTACTCACTCGCGTAAACTTCTTATAAGCTTAAATAGGAATTAGGGAATAGTTTTAAGACTCGGATTTAGGATTAAGTTAAATATCAAATTATACTGTCTCCGTACTCGCTGACGGCTAGATTCGAAAGAAACTTTTATTAAATAAAAATGCCTTTTTATACATGCACGATCTCGCACGATCGTTCCCGATCTCACTCGATCGTTGCGAGTTCATCCCGATCATATTCAATCGGTTTTACCGAACACGGTTAATAATTATTGATAATTTTATCTGGACACTACAAAGTAAAAGTAAAGTAAAGTAAATAAACGGAAAAAAAGTTTCTTGGTTACAAATTTTATACGTTATGGAAACAGAAATCCAAAAATATCTTCAGTTTTAGAGGCATTTTGAGAAGAACAGTTTTGTAAGTAAATTTGGATTTATTTGCTTAACCTCAAATTTGAAAAAAAAATCTTCAAAGCTAATAAATTTAAATATTAAATTGTTATTATTTAATGAATAATTAAAAGAAACCTGTCCTTAATGATCTTTTGAACAATAAAATTCAATTTGCTCACTTTCAGGCTGACATTTGTAAGAAGCACAGTGATAGGCACATTGTTTTTTAAATGACAATTTTAATCGAAACATTTTTTTTGTTTTTTTTTTTAAGACGTACATGGACATCACGCCATGGCTAAAGGAGCTTATTATTGCAAATCAATGTATCTAAACAATTTCTTTGTGGAAAGGACGCTTAAGATTTCCTTTTCAAATATCTGTGACATGGAAAATATTTGACCCTGGAAATTTTTAATTTATTTTAATTTTAAAATTTTATATACTTCAAAAAGGAGGCTCACGATACTTTGTGAAACCTCAAACGAAGCTTTATGAATGATCTTGCGCCTCCATCAAAATATATGAAAAACTTAAAATATAATAAAAAACAAATATCCACAAGTAAAATATTTTCTAGGTCACAAATATTTCATTTTTTTAAGGTACAATGACATGTAATGATTATCACCTTCCGTCATATTGGCGTGGGACATACAGTATGAGAAAATTCATACCAGTTAATAATATATAGATTTTGTTTTTTTTAATGTTTGAAAAATAAATTAAAATCCTATATTTTGTTCTATACATTTTTTATTAGTTTATTTTTGTACTGAATTCTTGAGATTTGTTCAACGATAATTTGCAACGATATTAAAATAGTTTACCTAAAATCTGAAATGTTTACACGCGGGCAAAAATAATCTACGGGCTTGCTGCAAAAAATGTTGTAAAATGTGTCATTTTCTGTAGCAATCCACTGTTGCAGATTTTGAGATATATTTTTCTTTTGGGTGTGATTATAATGTAATAACACAATTTGAGCTTTTCAATCACAATAAAAGGCTTCAAAAACATAATGGCATCTGATAAATCAATTATTAAAAATATAAAATATTTTTTTAAATTAAGCTGTTCTATAGGAAATACAGAACATTTAAAAATCATATTTTTGGTGAATTTAAGATGACTCCGGCTCCGACTCCGTCTCCGGGTTATCAGAAATCTTCGGCTCCGACTCCGACTCCGACTCCAGCTCTTAAAATTTAGCCGACTCCGGCTCCGACTCCGACTCCAGCTGTTCGAGTTTTGACGACTCCGACTCCGACTCCGACTCCAGGTCCCCAAAAAGACCCGACTCCACCGACTCCGGCTCCGACTCCGACTCCGACTCCACAGCCCTGATACAAATATTGCATGTAAAATTAAAATTTAAAAATTTACTTATGAAGGATTTATTTCACTGATTTGGTGGCTTAGGCAACATTGAAATCTATAACCTGATTTTTTGGGATTTAAAGAAAATAATTTCCGAGAAAAACACAATTTTTGATGCATTTTGGGAGTCTTAAAACACCACCTTAGAATAAAATTCCAAAACGCAATACGTTCTTTTACCACGTTATGATTTATTTTAAAAAGCATGGTTTAAAAAAAAACTTCAAAGAAGTCAAACTAAATTTGTGACTTTATTTTTCAATTTAAAATCAGATACGCAATCAAAAAGCACTTTATTAAAAAAACGGAAACTATATCGATATCGATGTACAAAAATGTTAATTTTCCTTTTTTTAAATGAGCATAATTTTGAATTTTTGCAATCAAAAATAACTTTTTTAAGGGGCTTGATATTTACACATGTTTTTTTAATTCGATATTAGTTTTTATTGAAGAAAAATTCAACTTTTGATCAAAAATCTTTTCTTAAATTTGGCGAAAAGCAAACTAACAAAAAATGAAAAATCTTTCCGGATGCTTCCGAATAGTTATTATTTTTCTTGGGAAATTTTCATTGTTGAGCCTTGGTAAATACCTACACTCAAATGATTTTTTTTTTTCAAAGTTGTTGAACCCTGATCATTCTTATTTTAAACGCATTTCATTCCAGCAAACATCTTCAATTTCTGAATCTTAAAAAATACGTTTGTTTCAAATGTTACATTTAGAAGCATAAAAATTTAAAACTTTTTAAAAATGCTTGTGGAATTTTCAAGATAATTTTACGATTTTTAGAATTGAGCAATTCTCTGCGAAATCGGTTTTGCTTTTAGATTTTTTTTTTTATCCGATTGAAACTTTTTGGTGCCTTCGGTATTCCCAAAAATGCAATTTTGCATCATTAGTTTGCCCATATAATATTCCATACAAATTTGGCAGCTGTTCATACAAAAATGATGTATGAAAATTGAAAAATCTGTATCTTTTGAAGGAATTTTTGATCGATTTGGTGTCTTCGGCAAAGTTGTAGGTATGGATATGGACTACACTGAAAAAAAAAGATACACGGTAAACAATTTATTTTTATTATTTATTTAACTTTCTGTCACTAAAACATGATTTGCAAAAAAACACAATTTTTATTTTTTTTATATGTTTTAGAGGACTTCAAATGCCAACTTTTCAGAAATTTCCAGATTGTGCAAAAAATCTTTGACCGAGTTATGAATTTTTAAATTGATTAAAAAAAATCCAAATATCGATCGCAAAAATTTTTCAACTTCATTTTTCGATGTAAAATCAAATTTTCAATCAAAAAGTTCTTTGTGATATTTTGAAAGATCGTTTTCAAGTTATGACCATCTTATGTTTTTTTTGAAAATAGTCGCAGTTTTTCATTTTTTTAAATTAGTGCAAATGTTTGCCCACTCTTGAAAAAATATTTTTGAATAGCTGAGAAAATTTTCTATATTTTGCTTTTTGAACTTTGTTGATACGACCCTTTGTTGCTGATATATTGTCATGCAAAGGTTTAAAAACATGAAAATTGATGTTTTCCTAGTATCACTCAAACAACCCAACATTTTCGAACGTCGATATCTCAGCAACTAATGGTCCGATTTACAATGTTAAAATATGAAACATTCGTGAAATCAATCCGATCTTTTCGAAAACAATATTTTCTTTTTTTTAAATCGAGACTAATATTTCAAAAGGGACAAATATTTAATATAACGCCCTTTTAAAATATAAGTCTTTGTTTAAAAGTTTTGAAAATATATTTTTGGAAAAGATCGGGTCGGATTTCTCCGTTTTTCTAAAATATTGTTTTCAAAAGTGGGTAAACATTTGCACTTTAAAAAAAAACTGCGACTATTTTAATAAAAGTTTTATTTTTCCCTTTTTTGACAAAAAAATCTAAAACCAAAATCATAAAAACTCATTATAAATAAAAATAAAAGCATAATTTTATAAAGAACATTAATTAACATTTTTTGCGTATTCAACTTGAAAATTCCATCTCGTGTTTATTATTTTTAATTTCATGTCCCTCTGCTTAAAATGCTGAAAACGTTAAAAACATTTTCTTTATCAGGTACTCAACTATTTTTCTTCTAGTTTTATTCCAGCGTTTCCTACCGATCATGGCTCAACGCTGAAGTTGACGACGAAGTCGACGATGGCGAGGACAGGCTGAAAACTGTTGCACCTTATTTTCCTCCCTTCCTTGGCAGGTCAAACGAAAAAATAGGGGAACAGCATCTAATTCCAGCGTGCCTCTAATGTTGGCAGGTCAGAACTTTGACATTCAATTAAAGCTAATTAAAAGCGTTTTCAACTGAAATCGAGTGATAAATAGCTCAATAAGAAGTGAGCAAGCAAGTTTCTATCAAAAGTTTTGCTAAATTAGTTCTTTAAATAGTGAAAATCAGCAAATTGGATGGAGTTAGGAGCGAGTGCTTAACCTGCCAAACATACGAGAATTTCCCCTAAATAAAGAAAAACTAGCAAAAACTTCTGGTCACTTTTCCTTGCATGGCACGGGCGTTCGGCTTGTTGCAGCACCATCAGGCGCGCACAAACTATTACAGACTGCCGGGGCTGGTCATAAATTAGGTTTAAATATGGAAATAACGGAGCTATAACGCAATAAATATTTTATTAGTTACCATTATTTATGAACATGGTGGTGTTTTTTTTTGTTTTTGCTCAGATGCAGTTTGCTCTAGTTTCTCCGAGTTTTTTTTTCTCTCTTCTGATTTCCTTAGGGGGAAGTTAACTGCACTTTCCGATAAGGGCGACGGCGACCATTTCTTGCCAGAGTTTATTAGGGGTTAATGTGCAAAGTAATTTCGAAGGAAATGAGGAAAATTTTACAATTTGCTGCAGAAAGTTAGTTCTGAAATAAGCCAGCTGATTTTTATTAGTTTTTCACTAAGAATCAACTTTTCAAACCTTTAGCTGTAACATTCACTGGCAAATTGAAACCAGGGAGCTCATCACAAAAATGGAAATCTGTCGAAACTAATAGGAAAACACTCAACATCTTACTTTCCCTTTTTGTCCTCTTCCACGCCATGCAACACGCAACATCATTTTTTCCATTTCACCCGGCCAAATGGCAACCTTTCCAAACAGGAAAAATGTTTTAAAATTCAAATTTGCACTCAAACCCACCGCCAAGCAAGTCTGATTCACGGGGTCGGATAATCCTGCCCGGCCCTCTTTTTCCTCGGAAACTTTGTTTCGCACCTTCACTTTTGCCCAACAAAAAAAAATCTAGAAAAAAGAAACAAGTTTCATCACTCGGAAAAGCCTCGGAATCCACCATTTCCAGTCCAAATCCAATTCTTTTCGACGAGCTTCACCCAGAAAAAAAATCTCTTAAGTGAATAAAAGTGAGACTTGAGACAGTGGTCCGGGCAAAAGAATCGAAAGGGTTTTGCCTCTAAGGACTTGGGGTAGAAATCATCGCACGCAACCAACCAACCATCATCGTGAAGGACTTCCGAAATCCTGCTCCCCTCAAATTGGATGGGATTCGCTTGGCTTTTCTGGAGTGGAGTTTTTTGGCGGGGCTTGAAGGGCAAGGAATTGGAAACCATTGGGTTTTATGTGGTTTGAAAAGTTGCTACTTGAAAAAAATGGAATTTGAGTGATTTCAACAGGTTTTGTACTTTGAATTGAAATATATGTATTTGATTATTCAATTTTTAATGTAGAAAAGTAAAATTTAAAAAATCTCGCTAATCATTTTTTGAAAAGTCATTATAATTACCTAAAGCTTTGCCGAAGACACAAAATCCATAAAAAAAAACTGTTTCCAAGAGACTACCTTGTAAAATTGTATTGAGGCTTGTGTAGGAAATTGATTATACAGTCATGCCTCGGTTTAGCACCGCATATGGGGGATGCAAAACCGAGGCGTGCATAACCGAGGCACAGAGCTTATGGGATTTTGGCTATATGGGAGACATTGGCTTTAATCGTACGAAAAATCATGCAAACATCAAAAAATTATAGTGTTTTGAAATCGGGATGATGTCAGCTATCCATTAAAATTATTATTTCATGAAAATTTTCACAAATCTGCTTTTTTTTCCTCTATTTCGAAAATGCTTTTTTTTCTCCAAAGAAACCAAAAATATATTGTTATTGCAATATGGGTTTCAAATGATCAAGTTTTTTTTTCAAACATTTTGGATGTAATAACAACATTTTTAAAAAATCCTCAAAATTTTCACAAAACTACGTATTTTCGAATAAAATACTCAAAATTTACGTTTTTACAATGTGTGTATCGAACGATCGGGATTTTTTCATACATTTCGAATGTAATAACAATATTTTTTTTGAAAATACTCCAAATTTTCACAAAACTACGTATTTCCGAAAAAATACTCAAAATTTCCGTTTTTACAATGTTGGTATCAAACGATCGGCAATTTTTCATACATTTCAATGAAATAACATTTTTTTTTTGAAAATACTCCAAATTTTCACAAAACAACGTATTTTCTTTAAAAAAATACTCAAAATTTCCGTTTTTACGATGTGGGTGTCGAAAGATCGGGATTTTTTCATATATTTCGAAAGTTATTAAAAAAAATGAAAATACTCAAAATTTTCACAAAACTACGTATTTTTGAAAAAAATACTAAAAATTTCCGTTTTTTCAATGTGGGTATCAAACTATTGAGATTTTTTCATAAATTTCGAAAGTTATTAAAAAAATGAAAATACTCAAAATTTTCACAAAACTACGTATTTTTGAAAAAAAAATCAATTGAATTATTTGATGCCCATATTGGAAAAACTGAAATTTTGAAAAGTTTTACAAAAATACGTAGTTTTGTGAAAATTTTGAGTATTTTCAAAAAAATATTGTTATTACATTCGAAATGTATGAAAAAATCCCGATCGTTTGATACCCACATTGCAAAAACGGAAATTTTGAGTATTTTATTCGAAAATACGTAGTTTTGTAAAAAATTAGAGTATTTTCTAAAAATGGTGTTAAATCATTCGAATATATGAAAAACATCTCGATCGTTCAATACCCATATTGTAGAAATTGAAATTTTGAGTATTTTATTTGAAAATACGTTGTTTTGTGAAAATTTTGAGTATTTTCTAAAAATGTTGTTATCACGTTCGAAATGTATGAAAAAATCCCGATCATTTGATACCCATATTGTAAAAATTGAAATTTTGAGTATTTTTTTCGAAAAAACGTAGTTTTGTGAAAATTTCGAGTATTTTCCAAAAAAAATTGTTATTATATACGAAATGTATGAAAAAACCTGATCATTCGATACCCATATTCCAATAACAATATATTTTTGGATTGGAGAAAAAAATGCATTATCAAAATACAGGAAAAATTCGTATTTTTGTGAAAATTTTCATGAAATAATAATTTTATTGGATAACTGACATCATCCCCATTCCAAAACACGATAAATTTTTGATATTTGCATGATTTTTCATACGGCAAAAATGTTCATGTTCATGTTCATGTTCATGTTCATGTTCATGTTCATGTTCATGTTCATGTTCATGTTCATGTTCATGTTCATGTTCATGTTCATGTTCATGTTCATGTTCATGTTCATGTTCATGTAACATTGGTTCCAAATTGTTTTTTTTTTGTAGAAAGAAAGTTTTTTTTATATGTGTGAAATCAACTAAATTTCTAGTGTTTTTATTTTTTATAGTTTGTAGTGGACTAGGTACATGCAATTTTTCATCAAGTAATTGTTAATTGAATCAGATTGACTATGTTCAACAGGCCTTGAATGATTTTAGAAACTTAAAAAAACCTTGATTTTTTCAAAAAAAAGATCTTTTTTTCTGAGCATGCAAAAATTCACTGCAAACTTAAAAGCCAAACATGTTCGAAAGGATTTTCCCTTCTGCCTTCGATAGCATAGTAATTTAAACTTTTCCTTTTCGGAGTGGGCAACAAACTGCACACAAACAGGCAGCACGATGTACACACTTGGACTTAGCTCGGTATCAGTCGATTGCACGCCAGAAGGGATCAGAGTGTGTGTGTGTGTGTGTGCTCCTTGTACGTGTGATTCCGACACAGTCTCAGCCGTGTCGTTTTCTAGTCGCTCTCCTAGAGTTTGGGAGATTTGAGGCAACTTCGAGCAACGGAAGCCATCCCGAAAAGGGGAGAGCAAGTTTGGAAAAGGGCTTAACGCTGTTTACTTGGAGCTTGGAGGGTGGCTTCTTCTTCTTGATTTTAGTTTTTTTTGTTTGTTTGTGTTTTTGTTTGGATTTTTCCTCCGATCAAGTACGGTCCGCATCGAGTGTCCTGGCACGAAATGTTTGCCGATGATGGGGAAGGGAACGGAGTACTTGCAGATTTTACGGTTGTTTACAGTGGCACACTAGCCTGGAGTAGAGCTGCGTGTGGGAGGACAATGCTGAGCGACGGGCGAACAAGGATAAGGCTTGGTTGAGACATTTGAATGCTGAGGGATTGAAGGTCTGGTGTGTGTGCGCGCTGGAGTGAAGAGTAGCTCCCGACCGTTCCGCCGGAATTCGTCGAAAAACCCGCGGTACCGTAGTGTCCCACGTCGCGAAGTGGCCGTATTTACCGTCGGAACACTGAGTGATCCAGACGCCGGTGAAATCCGTGCTCGCCGGTCGTTAATTTGGCTGCAATTAGTGCGCGAATTTGTGATCGGCCACGGGTCAAAGCCAACAGCAGAAGGAAAAAAAAAAAAAACAATGCACGCAGCCGGGCGCCTTTGAAAGAACGTCGTCGTCGTCGTCCCTCGACCACGTTGATCGTGGTGTACGGCAGTAGTGTAGTGTGGTAGAAAACGAACACAAGTGCGCGGCACGGAAAACGCGGAGTGTGCAAAATTTGTTTTTGAAAACGGAGAAAAGTTTTAAATTTTTTTTTGAGTATTATTTTGAATTAAAAAGTGAAGTGCCCCCCCCCCCCTCCGCCGCAACCAAGAACCCCCCCCCCTCCAAGAGCGTCTGTTCCCCAGGTTAGGGGCGGCTCGAATCAAGAGGAGTTTGAGTGTTCGCAAGCTGTTAGCGTCTGTATCCCAGGTCAGGGGCGGCTGACAGCAGCGGGTGTTGGAACCCCCTCTTCGAGCGCCTGTTCCCCAGGTTAGGGGCGGCTCAAGGAAACCGGTGTCCTACTCCATCGTCGAGGTAAGCGTCTGTTCTCCAGGTTAGGGGCGGCTTACAGCAGGTAGAGTTAGGACCCCCCCCCCCTCGAGCGTCTGTTCCCCAGGTTAGGGGCGACTCGAAACAGCGTCTGTACCCCAGGTTAGGGGCGGCTGATTGAAAGTCCCTGTGTCGGCGTGGGACTCTAAACAGTACCGGCACGACGGTCCTCCGGCGAGACAGGGGGTTGGTGATGGCTACACGCACCCGCCGTAAAACCGTAGTGCAGAGAGCTCCAGATGCGAGCCGATCCAATCGCCGACCCGATTTTCGGGGATCCAGGGATTGGAAACTCGGGACGTGGAACTGCAGGTCCCTCAACTTCGATGGGAGCGACCGCATTCTTCACAACGAATTGCGGGTCCGCGGTCTCGAAGTCGTGGCGCTGCAGGAGGTGTGCTGGACGGGGAAGGACCACCGAGAATTCGGTGGGTATACTATGTATTGGAGCGGCGGCAATACACACGAGCTGGGGACAGCTTTTATCGTGCTGGGTGAAATGGCGAAGCGCGTGATTGGGTGGTGGCCAGTCAACGACAGAATGTGCCGGTTGAGAATCAAGGGCCGATTCTTCAACCTGAGCATTATCAACGTGCACAGCCCGCACATGGGAAGCGATGCCGATGACAAGGACGCTTTCTACGAGCTTCTTGACCGCGAGTACAGGAAGTGTCCAAAACACGACGTCAAGATTGTCATCGGCGACTTAAACGCTCAAGTCGGCCAGGAGGAGGAGTTTAGACCGGTTATTGGGAGATTCAGCGCTCACCAGCAGACGAACGAGAACGGCCTACGACTCATCGATTTCGCTACCTCCCGAAACATGGCCATACGTAGTACCTTCTTCCAGCACACCTCCCTATACAAGTACACCTGGAGATCACCAAACGACACGGAGACGCAAATCGACCATGTTCTCATCGATGGTCGGCACTTCTCGGACATAATCGACGTCAGAACCTACCGTGGCGCGGACATCGACTCGGACCACTACCTGGTGGTGGCAAAGCTGCGCCAACGCCTGTCTGAGGTCAACAAGATCCGGTACCGTCGCCCGCAGCGGTATAATCTGGAGCGGCTCAAGGATCCTGAGGTCGCTACCCAGTACGCGCGGGAACTCGAAGCTGCGTTGCCTGACGAGGGTGAGCTTGCCGAATCCCCTCTGGAGGCCTGCTGGAGCCATATGGAAGCAGCCATCAACGCAGCGGCATCGAGCGCCATCGGGTACGTGGACCGAGTTCGACGGAACGGCTGGTTCGACGAGGAATGTCAGGCGATTTGGGACGAGAAGAAAGCAGCGCGGGACAGGTGGCTGCTGCACAACACCCGTGGGAACAAGGAGTCGTACAAACAGTTGCGAAGACAGCAAACCCATCTCTTTCGGGACAAGAAGCGCCGCCTGGAAGAGTTGGAGTGTCAGGACATGGAACAGCTGTATCGCTCCAACGAAACGCGTAAGTTCTACAAGAAACTCAGCCAATCCCGGACTGGCTTCATGCCGCGAGCCGAAATGTGCCGGGATAAGGACGGAGGCATCTTGACGGACGAGCGTGAGGTGATCGAAAGGTGGAAGCAGCACTTCGACGAGCACCTGAACGGCCCAGAGGCGGAGTACCAGGGCGACGGGGGAAACGACGTCAGCGGTATGGTGGACGGCGAGGACGAGCCAGCACCCACGATGAGGGAAGTTAAGGATGCCATCAAGAAGCTGAAGAACAACAAAGCAGCGGGTAAGGATGGTATCGGTGCTGAACTCATCAAGATGGGCCCGGACAAGCTGGCGGCCTGTCTACACCGGCTGATAGTCAAGGTCTGGGACACAGAACAGCTACCGGAGGAGTGGAAAGAGGGAGTAATATGCCCGATCTACAAGAAGGGGGACAAGTTGGAATGTGAGAACTATCGACCCATCACTATTCTCAACGCGGCCTACAAAGTGCTGTCTCAGATCATCTTCTGTCGTCTGTCGGAGCGAGCAAAGGATTTCGTTGGGACGTACCAAGCCGGTTTCGTGGAGGGGAAATCGACGACGGACCAAATCTTTTGCTACGCCAAATCCTCCAAAAATGTCGCGAGTACCAGATCCCGACGCACCACCTGTTCATCGATTTCAAAGCCGCGTACGACTCGGTCGATCGCGAAGAGCTATGGAAGATCATGTACGAGAACGGCTTTCCCGGGAAGCTGATCAGACTGGTGAAATCGACGATGGACGGGGCACGGTGCAGCGTGAAGATTTCGGGAGCGATGTCCGACCCGATCGAATCGCGGAAGGGACTGCGACAAGGCGACGGTATCTCCGGCCTCTGTTTCAACATTGGGCTTGAAGGTGTTATGAGGCGGGCGGGCTTCAACATGCGGGGCACGATCATCAACCGGTCCAACCAGTTCATCTGCTACGCCGACGACATGGACATTGTCGGCAGAACGTTCGAGGATGTGGCCAGGCGGTACACCGAATTGAAGCGGGAAGCGGATAAGGTTGGATTGAAGGTGAATGTGGCGAAGACGAAATATCTGCTGGCAGGAGGAACCGAGTCCCTTAGGACTCGCATAGGACCGAGCGTGACGATCGACGGCGACGAGTTCGAGGTTGTGGAGGAGTTTGTGTACCTCGGATCGTTGGTGACGTCGGACAACAACTGCAGCAGAGAAATTCGGAGGCGTATCATCACCGGTAGTCGTGCCTACTACGGACTCCACAAGACCTTACGGTCTGGTCACCTTTCCCGGCGTACAAAGTGTACCATGTACGAAACGCTGATAAGACCCGTCGTCCTCTACGGGCACGAGACGTGGACGATGCTCGAGGAGGACCTGCAAGCGCTTGAAGTTTTCGAACGGCGAGTGCTTAGGACGATCTTTGGCGGCGTGCGTGTGAACACTGTATGGAGGAGAAGGATGAACCACGAGCTGGCGCAACTCTACGGCAAGCCAAGTATTCGGAAGGTCGCCAAGGCTGGCCGAATCCGGTGGGCCGGACACGTCGCGAGAATGCCGGACGCGCTGGATGCGCGCCAACCGAACCAGACTATCAATCCGGTGAAGTTGGTGTTTAATTCGGAGCCGGTTGGAACGCGGCGGAGGGGGGCGCAACGTGCGAGGTGGTTAGACCAAGTGGAGGAAGATCTGAGAAGTGTGGGAGTTCTTAGTCGGAATTGGAGAGTAGCAGCCCAAGACCGAGTTCAGTGGCAGCGCATCTGGAGACAGCTCATGACCCGGAGGTTGTACGAGCAGTAAAAGTAAGTAAGGATTGAAGGTACTTTTTGTTTTCAAACAGAAGCTTTTGAAAAATTTAAGTTTTAAAGATAAAACTGTTCAGTTAACTTGAAAAAAAAGGTTTCAAACCAACAAATAAAAAGAATTCCTTGTTCAACCTCATAAAAGATGCTTCAACTGTTTACTAAAGTCTTAAAACGATCCATCTTGAAAAAAAAGCTGAAACCAAGCCAATTTTTCCAGGCTTTTATTGCAACATTGCCGCCAGTCTTGCAGAGACGGCCAGCTTATGTTTGCACTGGTCTGCAGCGCTTTCCGCGTCACTTATCACATTCTGGTGAGTCCTGGTGACACTGCCACCACCAGCATCAACCATTCTTTCAAAGACATGACAAGGACTTTGAAGATGACAGTGTTGGCAAGAGGAGGACAAAATGTGACATTTATTAGTGTTTTTTTTTGTTTGTTTTAGTTTTTAGTTTTTAGTTTTTAGTTTTTAGTTTTTAGTTTTTATTTTTTAGTTTTTAGTTTTTAGTTTTTAGTTTTTAGTTTTTAGTTTTTAGTTTTTAGTTTTTAGTTTTTAGTTTTTAGTTTTTAGTTTTTAGTTTTTAGTTTTTAGTTTTTAGTTTTTAGTTTTTAGTTTTTAGTTTTTAGTTTTTAGTTTTTAGTTTTTAGTTTTTAGTTTTTAGTTTTTAGTTTTTAGTTTTAGTTTTTAGTTTTTAGTTTTTAGTTTTTAGTTTTTAGTTTTTAGTTTTTAGTTTTTAGTTTTTAGTTTTTAGTTTTTAGTTTTTAGTTTTTAGTTTTTAGTTTTTAGTTTTTAGTTTTTAGTTTTAGTTTTTAGTTTTAGTTTTTAGTTTTTAGTTTTTAGTTTTTAGTTTTTAGTTTTTAGTTTTTAGTTTTTAGTTTTAGTTTTAGTTTTTAGTTTTTAGTTTTTAGTTTTAGTTTTTAGTTTTTAGTTTTTAGTTTTTAGTTTTTAGTTTTTAGTTTTTAGTTTTTAGTTTTTAGTTTTTAGTTTTTAGTTTTAGTTTTTAGTTTTTAGTTTTTAGTTTTTAGTTTTTAGTTTTTAGTTTTAGTTTTTAGTTTTAGTTTTTAGTTTTTAGTTTTAGTTTTAGTTTTTAGTTTTTAGTTTTTAGTTTTTAGTTTTTAGTTTTTAGTTTTTAGTTTTTAGTTTTTAGTTTTTAGTTTTTAGTTTTTAGTTTTTAGTTTTTAGTTTTTAGTTTTAGTTTTTAGTTTTTAGTTTTTAGTTTTTAGTTTTTAGTTTTTAGTTTTTAGTTTTAGTTTTTAGTTTTTAGTTTTTAGTTTTTAGTTTTTAGTTTTAGTTTTTAGTTTTTAGTTTTTAGTTTTTAGTTTTTAGTTTTTAGTTTTTAGTTTTTAGTTTTTAGTTTTTAGTTTTTAGTTTTTAGTTTTTAGTTTTTAGTTTTTAGTTTTTAGTTTTTAGTTTTTAGTTTTTAGTTTTTAGTTTTTAGTTTTTAGTTTTTAGTTTTTAGTTTTAGTTTTTAGTTTTTAGTTTTTAGTTTTAGTTTTTAGTTTTTAGTTTTTAGTTTTTAGTTTTTAGTTTTTAGTTTTTAGTTTTTAGTTTTAGTTTTTAGTTTTTAGTTTTTAGTTTTAGTTTTAGTTTTAGTTTTTAGTTTTTAGTTTTTAGTTTTTAGTTTTTAGTTTTTAGTTTTTAGTTTTTAGTTTTTAGTTTTTAGTTTTTAGTTTTTAGTTTTTAGTTTTTAGTTTTTAGTTTTTAGTTTTTAGTTTTTAGTTTTTAGTTTTTAGTTTTTAGTTTTTAGTTTTTAGTTTTTAGTTTTTAGTTTTTAGTTTTTAGTTTTTAGTTTTTAGTTTTTAGTTTTTAGTTTTTAGTTTTTAGTTAAAACAAGTAATGATGGAATATTAAATTAGTACCATATTAAAATAACTGTAGAGAAAAGAATCAGATAATGTCTTATTGAACTTCGTACAAAAACTTGACGTAAGAATCCATCAACTGCTGTGACATGCCTCTAAAACTAGTTCCATCAAGTTCCGGAGATTAATTCGAACGCATTTTTCACCCCTTTCCTCCCACGAAAGTGCCCCTGGCCCGGCATCCTGGTCCAGTCCAATATCACCTGAGAAGTGGCCGATCTCATTCGTACCTTCGACAGCTCATAAATAACGGTAGAGTTCACTTTCCTCCTCCGACTCTTCTCCTCTAAGGTAGACTTCTGACGTTGAAGAAGAAGGCAAGTCCTTGCTCTGGTTCATCATCATCGTCGACATCATTATTTCTTCGAGCTCGGATTTCTCCAGCTCTAATTAATCTTGTTCTTCTCCCCCTTTCCTCACTCCTCTCTGGTACCTGTCTTGCAAGTTATCTTGGATTTCTGTGAATATCCGGAGGAATGGTCTGGCCTAAGGTACGTAGAACGTTGCCTCGGTTCCGGAGATTGCTTTACATAACCTCCTCACTTGAGGTCCTTGAGGTGGACGAGATTTATCACGCAATGGAGTCAGAGCTGGATGGAATTCTTGAATTTCTACTATTCCTACTAAACAAGAAGGAATTATTATTTTTGAAAGAAGATCTCGTTTCGAGAAATTAGGATATTTTAACACTTAAGTACAAAATTCAACATTTGCTTTGCCAAAATTAATCCAACCAAACTTCTTGAGTCTAATCCCAAAGACACACACCCACAGCGCAAAACAAACGCACAATTCGCTGACCGCAACCGGCGCGTTCCTCCCACCGGTCCAAAAGTTGCCCCAAAAAATCCTGCCACAATCGTAAAAATGTCACCACAAGTGAACATTTCCCTTGGAATTGAACTTCTGTCGTGGGAGCGACCACCCACAACAATAAAGCAGTCTCTTTCGTGGGTTTTTTTTTCCTTCCTTTTGTTTTATTTCTTTTTGTCTCAAAAAATCACAAAAAAATCGGGAAAAACGAGTGTGAGGGGTTGTCCTCAAATTACTTCCATACATTCTTTCAAAAATATTCAGAAATGAAGACAATAACTGTGGAATCCACGAAACTTTATCAAAGTTACGTATTGCAAGGATGACCCCCCAGATTCCTACGGTTGAGGTTTAATCCCTCCGGTCACACAATGGTGGTCACCAACACAAAAAGGTTCAGTACCAAGTCTGGTCTCATTTGTCAAGTTCAACAGTGCGAAACTTGGGGGACGAATAAAAAAGTGTCCTAAAGGTGACCCTCTTCGAATGATGTTTTTTTTTTCTTCGCTGTGATGACGCAGTCCCCTTTGCTAATTTTGCTTTAGACAGATGTAATGTAATGTAATAAGCGGGAAATAAAACAAGTATAATTTCAAAGAAATGTATAATTGTTAAAATAAGGCCAAAACCATTTTATTTCAAGTTTAAAATAAAACTTATTTTTTTAATGTTGAGCTTCTGGCTGTTGCAAATACATTTGAATCTTCAAAAATAAAGCTGGCAATTCGTTCAAAAATGCTTTAAAAAATAAGTTTACAATCCACATATTTAATATATAAATATACAATATTTACAATTTCCCACATTAAAAAATAACAAATAATAAACATAAAAACACGTAAATTAAACAACTAATTAAAAATCACAAAAAATTAAATAAACAATTTTGAAACTTCTATAAAACTGGGTGACATTGATAAGATTTACATTTATTTTTGGAATTATTTCCAACTAGTTACGTTTTTCTCAAAATTGTTATTTCAAAAACATGTACATGGGTAGGCCATACAAAGTCCATGCACTATTTTTGAAAACAAAAAGTTTGTTAAGCAGTGTTTCAAAAAACAAATCTCACGTTAAGAATTCTTAGTTTGAATTCTGGGGTGACTTCGATTGTCATAGTTTGAAGTGTTCAAACTTTATTTTTACGTCAAATGTAAATACCATCATTAAGGTTGATTATATAGTTTCTAAGAAAAAAAAATCAATGTTCATATTTAGTTATCTAATTTTTTAAGCTGCTTAACTATTTCATAAAACTTTAAGTAAATTGTGAAAAAATCAGAATTGTGCCTGAAATTCGTTTAAAAATTGTTTTTTTATATATAAAATAATCGAATTATATTGCATATGAAATGAAATTCGAAGCATGACTCTAGAGTTTTTCACATTTTATATGAAATTAGTTCTACTGAAAATGTCTAGAAAATTTGAGATATATTGATCCTTGCACTGTAACTTGGATTTGGCCCGCACTTTTCTCTCGCACTTTTGACAACAAAATTTCCAAAAACTAGGCAACCAGCAGTTGTTTATTTACATTTCCAGTCGCAGTTTCCACCAAACTGGACATTCGCACTTTAAAATTGCGATTGACAGGTGAGCAACATCGGCTCGCTTTGATCATTTTTTGAGAAAATTAAAATTTCCCAAGCCAGTTTGACAAGTCGCAATAGTGCGATCGATAGCAATAATTTAGTGCGAAGTCCAAGTTAGTGAGAATTGCGCAATATTTTCTTTTTTTTAATTTTTTTTAAGTGACAAATGTTTAGTAAATATTTCAATTTATTTATTTTTAAGTGATTTTTTGAAACAATTTGAAAAAAAATTAAGCAATCTTATCATTCTTCAGACAACGATTTTTTTTATTTAGGTGAAATTATGTGTGTACTTTTTCAATTATTTCTTCTTTGTGTTCTTTTTTTTCGGATAATCGTTATTCGATTATCCGAAGTGGAATTTTGTGGAGTGTGGACTGTAAACATCAAAGAATATAGTCACGATATTTTTGTAATTTTTTTCTTTCAAAACTCATTATTCTGAAAAATTGGCAACACTGTCAAAGGAATTTGACCTTTAGACGGGCTTCGATCTAAAAAATCGCCAAAAATCAATTTTTCAACCGATTTTTGATCTTTAAAAAGCATTGATAAGAAGAACTCATAAAATTTTAGAAAATTTCAGGGTTGGAAGTTTTACTTGTTTTATATGACTTTGCCAATGCTTTTAAAAATGTCATTTTTTAGGGGTCAACTTTGGCTGTGTTTTTCACTAACATTTCCAATGTTTTCAGTAAAAAGAAGTTTGCAGTTATTTTTGTACTGTCCAGACTACGCGTCTACGCATTTTTTTTTTGCAATTTAAATGATGATGGTGCCATTCTGTAGCTGGAAATGTGAAAAACATGCAAAAAATTGAAAAAGGTGACTGTAAAAACGTGAAAATAATAGATAGGCAAAATGTTATTATATTAGATGGTAGAATAGGCCAAATACTACTTAAAACAAACATAAACTAAACAAGATAAATGCAAATTAAAATACTAAAAATAAAACAAGAAAAATATAAAAAAGAGAAGTAATTTTTTTGTAGAACAAAAGTTGCTCAAAATGACCTCCTGAATACAGGAAAAATAAGTATTTTTGAAAAAAAATGGGCAGTAGAGGGTTAATTCAAATTGAGAAATCAAAAATTAAATTTCCAGGGAGAATTGCTCTTTCAAGAGGTCAGGTTGTTAAACAAAACCAATTATTGTCAGATATTTTCACTGAAAAACGTATGCAAGTCGATAACAAACTATTCAAAAATTATTTTTTTGAAATGTCTATCGAATTGGCACCTAAAAATAAGTATAATACGAGAATTTTGTAATCTTAGCTAAGAAAAATGAACAACTCAGTAATTCTGAGATTTATTGATTACTTTAAGGAGGAAGGAAGGTGAGAAAAATAAATACGTTTAAAAAAATTAAAGCAATCCAGCAATATGTTTATTTAATTTACAATTAAATCTTGAATAAAATATTTTTTTTTATTTTCTCCAATTCTAATTTTTATAAAAAATTAATTAACGATGATTCTCTTTTGAAGAATTAGAAAATTTTGAAATTAAGATTGACATTTGAAATGGACGTTTTATGTATTACATTTTATTTTGAAAGTATCAGAAAAATTTTAACATTGGAAATTGTACCATTATTTCTATTATCGGCCTTTCAGCACTTTGATCATGAATTACAGCTTAAATAAAATGTTTTAAATGTTACAAAGTAGTAAATACACAGAAAAAAAGTTGAATTTTTGAATGTTGAAAATTTGGTAGGTTGAATATTACCTCTTTTTTTTGTAATATTACATAAAAAATGTGTAAAAATCTGAACTTATGAGTATTCATCAAAAACTGATGAAAATTCGTATTTTTTGGGGTAAAATTAATCACTTTTTTAGACACAAAATCTGTCACCAATTCCTGATGAATGTTACCATCATCATTTCAGCAACTCATCATTGTTGATTTAATAGCGGAAAACGCAAAAGTAATGATAATTCATCGAATGGCTTAGTGTGATTAAAATGAGTATATTTCCCCTAGTTGCTGAGATTTTGAAATGGGGGTTGTTGAGGCTAAGGAAACTTCAATTTTCCTGTTTCTTCTTCTTTTGTACTCAACTAGAGGTCCAATCTTCAATTTTTCTTAGACAGATTCACAGGAAATTTTTTGAACAGGATTTTTGTCGATTCTTAGGAAATTTCTATAGAAAAGTCTATGAAAATCGATGGGTTTATGTACACTTTCATTATTTTTTTATCTTGGGAGACGCTTTATTTAATTTTAAAATAACCTCAAAATCAAACTTTGAAGAACTTATACTACAGCATAAAAATCTTTTTTTTGAACAATTTATTATGAAAATACAGCAACATATTGCCCGAATACAAGTTTCAGCAATAAACAATCCAAACATTAAAAATCTTTTTATTATTCAATAATTTTCCAAATTTATCTTTTCAATCGTCAGCTATATTTCATAACATTTTCGATTCAATCACATAGTAAAGAATAGTTTGCAGAATTAGTTCCCTTGAAAATGTATCAGTTTTGGTTCAATATATGCAGAGATCTGCCCAATTTTGTAAAATTAAAGAGAATTTCTGCGAAATTTCCTGAATTTGGCTCTTTTTCACTCCGATCAACGCCGCCACACAACCTCCAAACATTTAATACTTTTTACCAATTTAAAGATTCATAGGTCCAAATCTAGAATATAAAATTAACTGCAAACTATAATTATTCTCACTCACTTCAACTTCACTGTTTCATTTCGTTCCTTGAAAATAATCCCTGATTATGTCCGAGACCACAAACCACAACAACAATGCCTTTTCCCCTCCTGCAAAGCAGGCAAACTAAATCGACCGGACCAGACTTTAATTTCCGCTGCAGACACATAGACAATGCACCAACCGTGTGTCCTCGACTCGTGCCAAGAAAGAGCGACCCCTCAGGCTGCTGGTTTAGCAGCTTCTCCAGCGCCAGGACATGACGGCAAGGTAATCTTTACACTTGACAGGTCAATTGGACAGTACCTTTTTGTGTTGGCCGTTGACATGAAAGTTACTTTATGTCTTACGAAGAAAGTCATCCATCAGCAAGGGTTGCTGGAAGCTGGAATCCTCATTAAACTTGCTCGTCCGAGCAAGCTTGTTTTGTTGTAGCAGTAATTGAAATTATTGTCCGTCTGATGGTTCGGGGAAGGTTCTCAGATCTTGTTAAGGTGAAGTACCGAGAAGTGTCCTATCTCTGCTCACCAATTGTACAATAAATTTCACAAAGTGTTGCTTTTGCCGAAGACCAATGGAGTCTAAAGTTGTCGTTGAGGTCCGTAACGCCAAACGAGGCCATAACGTGGAGTTCAACTTCAGGGGCCAAACACACTGGAGCAAATAAAAACTTGCACTAATTACTGTGGCAGTGTTCGCATAACATCATTTTTCACCCTGGACAACACCATCGCCAACCGGCAGTTGGGAATAGAACTTTGCTTCCAGTGTCCTTGTTTTTTTTTGTGGGATGGGGGTACTTTCACTAGGACCACCGTGGAGACCGGACACATGACGCCATTCCGGAGAGAGGGTCGACCGACGACATCGTGGAGTCGCACTAGCTGCTTTGGGCATTGGCGGAGCAAAAATATTATTTTTATTGAAATTTTATGCAACTTAATTGAATTTCGTATAAAATATGAAAATTCTCTATCAAAAAATCAAACTTTGTTGGGACGCCCATGCCTTCAAAATCCCACCCACGCAATTCAGCACGAGAGACCCCTATCGACAAAGTGTGAGTGTGTGTGTATGCATCTCGCACCCACGAGACTGGACCTCACTCCCCGAGAAAGAGCATGACTTTTTCACCCTCCCACCCCCCTCAGGATGCACGTGGAATGCAATATGTTAGAAATGTGGGGGAGTCCAAGAGTTCAAGCACTGCTCCTATAGGAACGACTTCCAGGACCTGGGTTGCAATAAAATGATAATATTTATAGTTTTTGAACAAATGTTTTCCAACTGATAGCAGGGGGGACAATATTTTCTCTTGAAACAGAGAGACGTCGGAAAACAGCTGTTGGGAAAATTTCTCGATATTTTATGCGTTTTTCCCTCCCCCTTCATTTAAGTCGGTAAATTAACAGTCGGAAAATGGAACTTACCGCGTACAGTGCCGCCGAGTGTTCCATCAGGGCCGAACAGCAGCCCAGGAAGGAGAAAATCATGACGAGGGCGCCGGCCCCGATCAGGATGTACACCCCGATGTAGTACTCGTAGATGTCCAGCAGCCGGATCCACTCGTCGATTCCCGGCTCGGCCCGGATGTAGATCGAGAAGGCGAACAGCCCGGCGCCGATGATCTGGGCGAGAAAGAGAGAAGTAATGTAGATAAAGTGATAGAAATTGAGAATCAACAACAATCTGAAGGCAAACAAAGGAAATTATGACGAAAATTTACATCAAGTCAATCACATGACTTTCGTCCAGAAAAAGGTTAAATTTTTTGTGCAACTGAATGTACCAAAATCTTTGTTTAACACTAAAATATTAAGTTTCTCTGCACTCAATATTTATTAAACGTATTTCTAGAGTTGCAGTATTTTCATAATAGAAATTTTACCCAATATTATTAGTGGACTCACCGACGAAAATTACACTTTGATTAATAGTTCATTTTTTTTTTATTTGGATGAAGGTTGTCCATGAGCAATTCTCTACCAAAACCGGAAATGGATTTTATTTTTTTTTATTTGGCTCAAACTTTGTGAAGGCCTTCCCTATGACTAAAGAAGCTATTTTGTGTCATTGGTTCACCCATACAAGACTCCATACAATTTTGGCTGCTGTCCATACAAAAATGGTATGTAAATATTCAAAAAGTTTTAACTTTTGACTGAATTTTCTGATCAATTTGGTGTCTTGGGCAAAGTTGTAGGTATTGTTGAGGACTTTTGAAAAAAAAATAGGTACACGGAAAATAAAATTTGCAGAATTTTTAATCAACTTTTTTTTTACTAAAACTCAATTTCCCAAAATACGTATTTTATGATTTTTGAGATTTTTTTATATTTTTTAGGAGAAAACAATCCGCAACTTTTGAGCCATAGAGAAACATGGTCAAAAAAATATGCCACCGAGTTATGAATTATTGAAAAAATAGTGATTTTTGGAGAAAAAAAAAACGAAATTTCATGCAAAAACAAATTTGACGTTATTTTTTGATGCAAAATTGAATTTGTAATCGAAAGCCACTGCACAGATTTTTTGATAAAGGGCTCTGTTTTCAAGACATAGCCACCGAAAGTTTTATTTTAGCGAAATATTTGCAGTTTTTCGATTTTTAAAAATAGTGACCTTGAGTGACCATTTTTAAAAATATTTTTTTTTGAAAAGTTCAAAAAATTTCCTTTAAAGAATTCTAAAAGACATTGAAGATTGGACCTCGGGTTGCTGAGATAGAGCCGCTTTAAGAAAATGAAACACGAAAATTGAAGTTTTCTAAATCTCATCAAAACAGCCCACCATTTTCTAATGACGATATCTCAGCAATTAATGGTCCGATTTTCAATGTTAATACATGAAAAATATTCCGATCTCTTCGAAAAAAATATTTTGATTTTTTTTTAATCAAGACTAGCATTTTAAATGGGCGTAATATTCAATGTTTGGCCCTTTTAAAATGTTAGTCTTGATTTAAAAATTTTCACAATATTTTTTTCGAAAAAACCGGAAAAATTACGAATGTTTCATGTTTTGACATTGAAAATCAGACCATTAGTTGCTGAGATATCATCATTAGAAAATGGTGCGTTGTATTGGTGAGATTTAGAAAACTTAAATTTTCCTGTTTCATTTTCTTAAAGCGGCTCTATCTCAGCAACCCGAGTTCCAATCTTCAATGTCCTTAGACAATTTTATAGCAAACTTTCTGAACTTCTCAAAAAAAATATTTTTAGAACTGGTCACTTATGGTCACTATTTTTAAAAATTGAAAAACTGCAAATATTGCGCTAAAATCAAACTTTCGGTGGCTATATCTTGAAAACGGAGCCCTTTATCAAAAAATCTCTGAAGTGGTTTTCGATTGCAAATTTAATTTTGCATTATAAAATTACGTCAAACTTGTTTTTGCATAAAACTTCGATTTTTTCCAAAAATATCTATGGGTAATTCTCTACCAACTCACACGAAATCGGGAAAAGTTGCCCCGACCCCTCTTCGATTTGCGTGAAACTTTGTCTTAAGGGGTAACTTTTGTCCCTGATCACGAATCCGAGGTCCGTTTTTTGATATCTCGTGACGGAGGGGCGGTACGACCCCTTCCATTTTTGAACATGCGAAAAAGAGGTGTTTTCAATAATTTGCAGCCAGAAACGGTGATGAGATAGAAATTTGGTGTCAAAGGGACTTTTATGTAAAATTAGACGCCCGATTTGATGGCGTACTCAGAATTCGAATAAACGTATTTTTCATCGAAAAAACACTAAAAAGTTTTAAAATTCTCCCATTTTCCGTTACTCGACTGTAAAATTTTTGGAACATGTCATTTTATGGGAAATTTAATGTTCTTTTCGAATCTACATTGTCCCAGAAGGGTCATTTTTCATTTAGAACAAAATTTTCATTTTAAAATGTCGTGTTTTTCTAACTTTGCAAGGTTATTTTTAGAGTGTAACAATGTTCTACAAAGTTGTAGAGCAGACAATTACAAAAATTTTGATATATAGACATAAGGGTTTGCTTAGAAACATCACGAGTTATCGCGATTTTACGAAAAAAAGTTTTGAAAAAGTTACTTTTTGCGTTTCTCTTTGTTTCGTCGTCCGTGTCTGTCGCGGGTGACCATGAATGGCCATGATCGATGACGACCAACTTTTTCAAAACTTTTTTTCGTAAAATCGCGATAACTCGTGATGTTTATAAGCAAACCCCTTATGTCTATATATCAAAATTTTTGTAATTGTCTGCTCTACAACTTTGTAGAACATTGTTACACTCTAAAAAATAACCCTGCAAAGTTAGAAAAAACACGAAATTTTAAAATGAAAAATTTTGTTCTAAATGAAAAATGACCCTTCTGGGACAATGTAGATTCGAAAAGTACATTAAATTTCCCATAAAATGACATGTTCCAAAAATTTTTACAGTCGAGTAACGGAAAATGGGAGAATTTTTAAAACTTTTTAGTGTTTTTTCGATGAAAATACGTTTATTTGGAATTCTGAGTACGCCATCAAATCGGGCGTCTAATTTTACACAAAAGTCCCTTTGACACCAAATTTCTATCTCATCACCGTTTCAGGCTGCAAATTATTGAAAAACACCTCTTTTTCACATGTTCAAAAATGGAAGGGGTCGTACCGCCCCTCCGTCACGAGATATCAAAAAACGGACCTCGGATTCGTGATCAGGGACAAAAGTTACCCCTTAGGACAAAGTTTCACGCAAATCGAAGAGGGGTCGGGGCAACTGCTGTGTGAGTTGGTAGAGAATTACCCCTATTTTTTCAAATATTAATAACTCGGCGGCAGATTTTTTGACCATGATTTTCTATGGCTCAAAAGTTTCGGATTTTTGTCCTCTAAAACATATCAAAAAATCTTGAAAATAAAACAAACCGTATTTTGGGAAATTGAGTTTTAGTTAAAAAAAAGGTTGATAAAAAAATCTTCATTTTTTCCGTGTACCTATTTTTTTCTCAAAAGTACTCAACAATACCTACAACTTTGCCCAAGACACCAAATTGATCAGAAAATTCAGTCAAAAGTTACAACTGTTTGAATATGTATATACCATTTTTGTATGGACAGCAGCCAAAATTGTATGGAGACTTGTATGGGTGAACCAATGACACAAAATAGCTGGTTTGGTCATAGGGAAGGCCCCCACAAAGTTTGAGTCAATTCAAAAAATTTAAAAAAATATTTGAAAAAAATTGGTTCAGTAAAGTAAAGTCAACTCAAAAATTAAAATTGAGATTGCTGTTTATGGTCTTAGAGAGCAAATCAAAATATTTCGAAGAAATGAGTTTTTTTCAGTAATTTAATGTAAATTGATTTTTGATAAAACAAAAATTCGAATTTTTAGTGCTGCTAAGCCATTTTTCTGAGACCTAATACTTTGCCAACGTTAACGTAGAGAATTGCATTATTAAATTGTATTTGGAAGTTCGAACAATCTTATTCTGTTTTTGAGGGAACTGAAAACATTTTATTTAGATTTTCATTTAAAAAATGCCCAAACATTTTTCAATAATTCCCGGGGAAAAAATGTATTCACTGCAAAAAAAAATAATTCTGCTAAAATTTTAATACTGATTGGCATATAACCATGCTAATTTCATTTTTTTTGTTCACCAAAACAAAAGTCTTAAAAAATTATATAATCCTGTCAGTCATGACATCATGTCAGTGACATTAATCTTGACTCATACCTGATTTTAATGAATTCTTAGACATTATTTAATTTCTAGCATATCTGATAATTTTATGATTATTTGGAAGCCCTTTTTTATTCCCAGATAGAATTAAATAGCGCAAAATATATTCAACATCCAGCCATTTTACAAGCAGATGAAAATCTAATTTAGTTTAGCTGAAAATTTACTTAACAAAATGTTGCTCTTTTAAACTTTTTTACATCATTTCAATGTAAAATAAAGTGTTGTTCAATCAGTTCATTACTTGAAATCTACCTTAAATCAGACTGAAATCGTAAAAAACAAAATACTTTTTTCTCAAACTTGTAGGGGAAGGTGGGGCAAGTGTAACAAGCTAAGGAAATGCTCGTTAAAACCAATTAAAACGTTAAATATCTGTAGGATATTTTAATACAACCATATGTTTTATGGACATTTATTTATGTTTTTTGTCCGTTTTAAGTACTTTTATGCATTTATTTCCCACTAAAATATGGTACACTTGCCCAACCCTCACAAGATTTTTTAAATCTCTCAAATAAGCAAATGATAAAACATACTTCATAATAGGTGCAAGTCATTGGTAGGATCACTACTCATCTAGAAAAAATGGCATTTTGATAAAATGAACTTAAAAACGAACCCATGAAACAAAGTATTTTGACTAACACCATTCAATCTAGTGTCCAGTGGCGTTTACGTCGTAATAGCGGTTATGTGGTAGTAGAATCAACAAATTGCATTTCTAGTAACGAATCCGCATACTGGAAATATCAACATTGAGAGAATAACGATCGTACGAGCGATTGTTCCTCTTGTCTCATATAATATCCCAAGTAACATTTTTTCCAGGAGTTCTACAAGAGCTCTTCAAGATAGCTACAGCATAGCAGTTTGGACCGCGGTAGGATAAAACTCTCTTCAAGTACTCTTCCAATCTCCTGAAGAAGTTTTGAAGAGAATTTTATCCTACCGCGGTCCAAACTGCTATGCTGTAGCTATCTTGAAGAGCTCTTGTAGAACTCCTGGAAAAAAATGTTACTTGGGATTCTTGCCCCACTCTCCCCTCCTACCAATAACATAAAATTAACTTAATGACTTAGATGGAAAAATAAAATGAACCTCAAGATTCTACATTGGCCTTAATCATGATATTCACATGAAAAGAACTATTAGTTTTCATGTTTTGCCCAAGTTAAGACTTTTCCTATAATTTACTTTATTTATTCAATTCAATTCTGTTTATTTCTTTAGTTGTCGGTTAACAATAGGTTTTGTAAGTGCAGTACAGAGTTTTGGGGGATCCTTACAGCTGTGACTAATACATTTATCTCAATGGATGGAAATAAAGTTGGTTGAAAAATGAAACGGAAAACATTAAAACACTCGCAAAAAAAACCTGTTGCTATACCTTATTTAATTTAGTAAATTTAGTGGAATAAAGCTGTTCAAGTTTCTGATCTTTTAACAAAATTCTAATGAAAAATTTATAAAGTTGACAGAATGAAAAACATTTTTTCAGAAAAATGTCTTCACCAGCTTGCCTTTCCAGATGAACCCCTCATTCCTTGTCCAGTTTGAGACAGTCATTTCCAGTGGATGAAACCATATTTCCAGTGAAATGAGCATTCTGGCTCGTCCAACCTGCAAGTCTCAGCTCAAACCCAAAGTCCGGTTCGGAGACAAAGTGAACAGGGAACGCTCGGTTGGATTTATGGTTTAATCAAATTCTTTGCATTGCTACCTGCAGGCTGGCAGGCTGGCTGGCTGAATAGTTTCGTCCAGAAACTATAGCACCTGAGAGAGCCCAGTTAGTCATGAGCCAGGTGGAGCAGTGCTTTTGATCTCGAAACTGCTCAGGGGTCCACCGAGATAGAGGGTGCGGGTGAAGCAACTGAGTGATGCAAATCGCTCCCGGAATGCACGTTATGAATCCTGATCCCTGGGACCTGAACCCCCTTATCCCTCAACTCATCCACTCTGAAGCACTCATATTAATAGTTATGAACACACGCCGCATTTTTGCTACAAATTAAAATGTTCCCCCGCCGTCGGTGCCCAGAACGTCAGGACGAGACCGAGGTATGCGAATGATTGAGGTTAGAGCTCGGTTTGGTTAGCCAGGATTTCAGGATCAGGATGTGAGTGTTACTTTTTTTTTTGTTTCGGTGAGGGATGCATCACCTCACCATGGGGGAAATATATTAAATTCCTTTTCTGGGTGGCGGTTGAAATGTTTAGTTGCCCCGAGGTGAAATATTTGCCAAACGCGCTGCTGCTGCTCCTGCTGTTAGGGAATTTCATATTGCAATAGTTTTCATTTGCGTGGTATGAAATTGGAATTGTTTTCAGAAGGTATTTATTGGTACGGTTATAGCAAACTTTCTTAGTAGATATATTTTCTAATTTTTAATCCTTCTAATTATGAAATGTTGTTCTCGATCGTATAACTCAATTTAGTAGTTTCACGACTCAGTAGTCAGTGAAAAATTCAAAAACTTTTTATTAAAAACAACCTGAAATTTTCTTATGAAAAAAATCCCTGAAATTAATAAATAATAAACAACGAAAGGTAAAAACATCAACCAATTCAAGAGAAAAAAATATTTATTTTGTAAATCCAAGATTTTTAAAATCATGGGAAACTTGTTCATGTTGAAGTTTTTTAAGTAGTGGCAATGTCTACCACTTGAAAAAAAAAATGAAAATGGTGAACTTTACCTAAATTTACTACAGTAATTTTGCCTTCCTCACTGAGGTAAGGCTATAACCCGGCTCTAAAAATGAAATTTTAACAGAAAACTCGTAGACCCACCTTCATGTATACCTATCGACTCAGAATCGAAAACTGAACAAATGTCTGTGTGTGTGTATATGTGACCAATAAACTGACTCAATTATCTAAGCACAGGATGAACTGATTTAAGAAAAATTGGTCGTATTTGACCTGGTTGGGGTCCTCATAGATAAAGTTTATCTTTTGCCTTTCTTACTAAAGAAAGGTATAGGTTTTACTTTATGGCTGGACGTCATTTTCATCTTCGTAAATAAGACGATACAGCATGAATATTAATCGTAAAAATCGCCAAAAAATTACACTGCATTGATTTTCGACGCTTCGTCGCCAAGTTGTCAAGTTGAACTTCGAATACTGGCGCTAGAAAGCTGGCGCACATATGTTTTGGTTCGACTTATACTCGTTTGTAGTAGCTTGTCTACCGATGTTTCCTTCAACATGTAAGATATCGTAGCTTTTCGGTTTCTTTTGCTCTGTCCGTTTTTGCATAACTGTCCAATGTTTATGCAAAAACTTTTTTGACATAGGACATTCATCCACGTACAAACAATTTGTTTCCCGTGTGCTCCTTAAATCGCCTTTAAGTAGGCTTCATTTGTCGTGTCGTTTTATTTAACAGAGTTCATTGGATTCCAATAGGAGCTTTCGAAGCTTCTAAGCTTTATATCGTTTTCAAAGTTTTCAATGCTCGCGACGCCAATGGCTATCTACCTAAGGTATTGCGATTGAGTGTGTAGTGGTGCGGTTGTAAAAATATCTATCTCTGACTCTCTCACTTTTATAGATGCTGAATGACACAAGATCCTCTGTAATTATTAAGTCAAATGTAATTACAAAAGCCGACTCGGTCCTAACCAGGTCCCAGTACCCAAAAGGACCTAATAAAAGTAATTTTATGAAAAAAAAAAAAAATAGATGCTGAATGGCAAGCTTTCCACTGTGCGGTTAACTCGGTTTTGCTTTGCGCCTGCTTTGTTCGGTTTTTGGGCTCGTACCAAAACTAGAACACCAAAACCGCGGTGTGTGTCGTCACTTGCGCATTCGAAGCTATATTTTATTGGTGAAAATTGCGTTTTTAATTTCTTTTAGAAAACATATCATTAATAATACCTTGCTTTCATTATAAGATTTGTTTTGTATCAAGTCGATGTTATGAATTGAAAGAAGTTATATTCTTAAGTAAGAAAGGCTCTATCTCACCCCTGGTGGGATTAAATCGTTTTTTTTAAATTGTAGTGTCTTGGAAATTTATAGTGTCTTGGAATCGGAATGATGGCAGCTATCCATTGCAATTTTACTTACATGAAAATTTTCACAAAAATACGTTTTTTTCTGTGTTTCTAAAATGCAATTTTTCACTCTAAAATACCTACAAATATTTGATTTTGCAATATGGGTACCAAATGATCGGAATTTTTTCATATATTTGGAATGAAATAACAACATTTTTTTAAATTATTAAAAATTTCACAAAACAAAATATTTTCGAAAAAATACTCAGAATTTCAGTTTTTCACAGTATGGATATAAAATGATCAGATTTTTTTTTCATACAATTTGAATGTTATAACAACCTTTTTTTGAAAATACTCAAAAATTTCACAAAACTAAATATTTTCGAAAAAAACACTAAAAATTTCAAGTGGGTAACAAATGACGGATTTATTTCAAACATTTCAAATGTAATAAATTTGGAAAATTTGAAATTTTGGGTATTTTTTAGAAAATACGTAATTTTGCTACAATTTCGAGTATTTGTAAAATGTTAAATTTAATAGCTTTAGATTTTTTTAAAATTATTTCGACCATTTGATACCCATATTGTGAACAACTAAAATTTTGAGCAATTTTTCGAAAATACGTAGTTTTGTGAAAAATTTGAGTATTTCCATAAAAATGTGTACAACTTTCGAAATATATGAAAAAATCCAGATCGTTTGATAACCGGGTAATTCTCTACAAACTCACACGAAATCGGGAAAAGTTGCCCCGACCACTCTTCGATTTGCGTAACCCTTTGTCCTGAGGGGTAACTTTTGTCCCTTATCACGAATCCGAGGTCCGTTTTTTGATATCTCGTGACGGAGGGGCGGTACGACCCCTTCCATTTTTGAACATGCGAAAAAAGAGGTGTTTTTCAATAATTTGCAGCCTGAAACGGTGATGAGATAGAAATTTGGTGTCAAAGGGACTTTTATGTATAATTAGACGCTCGATTTGATGGCGTACTCTGAATTCCGAAAAAAATGTATTTTTCATCGAAAAAAACACTAAATTTTTTTGAAAATTCTCCCATTTTCCATTACTCGACTGTAAAAAAAAATTGGAACATTATGGGAAATTTAATGTTCTTTTCGAATCTACATTGACCCGAAAGGGTCATTTTTTCATTTAGAACAAAATTTTTCATTTTAAAATTTCATGTTTTTTCTAACTTTGCAGGGTTATTTTTTAGAGTGTAACAATGTTCTACAAAGTTGTAGAACAGACAATTACAAAAATTTTAATATATAGACAAAAGGGGTTTGCTTATAAAAATCACGAGTTATAGCGGTTTTACGAAAAAAAAAGATTTGAAAATGTTGGTCGTAGTTGATCATGGCCGTTCATGGTCACCCGCGACAGACACGGACGACGAAACAAAGAGAAACGCAAAATAGTAGTTTATGCAACAAGTTGCAAAAAGAGGATTTTTTTCAGCACGAGTCGTACATTTATCCAACGAGGTTCACCGAGTTAGATAAATACGAAGAGTGCTGAAAAATCAAGTTTTGCAACGAGTTTCATACAACATTTTTTGCAATTCCAAAAAGCACATACTGAGTGAAATTTTATGTTAAATTTTCATGTATTTTGTCAATAAATCGTTTAAATCAAAAAAATGTTGAAAAATGTTACTTTTCGAAACAAGTGCTAAAAAGTTCAACTTTTCAGCATCCATTTGAGTGCTGAAAAGTAGAACTTTTCAGCATTTATTTTGAAAAGTGTTGCTATTCGATTCTGTTATTTTTGGTACAGAAAAGTAGGCTATTTCGTCGTTCAAGAATGACAGGAAAAGTAAGTATTTTCACGACGGAATTGCAAAAATAACTTTTTCAAAACTTTTTTTTCTTAAAATCGCGATAACTCGTGATGTTTATAAGTCTATTTCTATGGCTCATAAGTTGCGGGGTTTTGTCTAATAAAACATATGAAAAAAAAACTCGAAAATCAAAACAATATTTTGGGAAATCGTGTTTTTGTGACAAAAAAGTTGATAACATCGGAAAATTTATTTTCCGTGTTACTTTTTTTCGCTGAATATTCCTCAAAAATACCTAAGACAATGCCGATGTCAACAAATTGATCAGAAAATTCATGCAAAAGTTACAGATTTTCGAATATATACGTATCATTTTTGTAAGGACAGCTGCCAAAATTAAATGGAGACATGCAAGGGTGAACCAATGACACAAAAAAGCTTCTTTGGTCATATGGATGCCTCAACAAAGTTTGAGACAAATAAAAAAAATTAAAATGATCGATCAAGCCGAATTTCGACAAAAATCATTGAAGTCTTCAGCTGCATTGATCCGCTCTTTATATAGTTTATAAGTTAGTTTTAAGGTATCCCTTTTCCCTTTTGTACATGTAGGACCTCCTACATTTGAAATCACTGAATAGCGAAAGCTACAATAATGAATGTACATGGAAGAGAAAATCTGAATAAACAGTTTTAATTATTTTTTATCATGAAGTTTCAAAGCAAAATAAAGTGTTTGACTGAATATTTTCAAATCTCCCATTTCCACCAACTTTCCAAGCTTGAAAGTTTTTTTTTTCATTTTGGCGCCCGTTGAAAGTCTAGAAAAATTGCATCCCACTCACGCCATGATTTGTGGACGAAGCCGAAAATATTGTCACCCATTTGTCCAGTGTTTCGAGGCAGTGCATTTTTTTGGGGAGGTGCAGATTCCCGTTAAAATTGCAACAGTCTTTGTTTTATTGGTCCGCCACAAAAAGAGTACTGGGATGTGGATTAACATTTGAAAAAGGTTGAATACTTCAATTTTTTTTTTGAGTTTTTAATTTTTTTGCAGTTTCTTGATTATAAAAATTCTAATTTAATTTGAACACAAATCAATGATAAATTTACACGTTAACAATGGTTAATCAAGTTCATTCCAAAAATATCCAACGATCACGATGATGGATGCGATGACCAATGACTGGCGACACTGCCAGGACCACCACCCTCCCATATGGATCGTGGCGGCGATGATGATGATGAGTATTTCCGGCTGACTTTTTCCTTCTGACAGACGACGTTTTTTCGGCCTGCCAGCCTCGCTCTGTCTGCTGTTTGGGGGGGTGGCAAAGTGGGACCGTTATTTATGAGCTTTTATTACACCCCGAATTCCAGTGGACACTTTGGTAGCCAGTAGCATAAAATCGCAACGCATCAGTTGGGTGACAGATGGTCGACTACGGGTTAAATTTGATAACTTTTTCCTTTGATGATGATCTTTTTTTTTAAATTTTCCATTGATTCAATTTAGGATTTCTGACTTTTTTCTCCCCCTTCCAAATCACAATCATTTCCAACAATCACGTAAAAAGGTTTTCGTTTACAATTTTTATCTTCCCTCACCTGAAAAATAACCACAAGCACGGCATGCAACCGGCACTCTCTTGACTGAACAAAACGAATGCAATTTTTCACACCACCAACCCAAAACCATCGTCTTCCTTTCAATTCAAGAAAACGGGAAAATCGGGAGGGGAAAGACTTATCTCGAAAGCAAATCCCAGAATGCAATCCTTCAGCAGACGTTCCCCCCCCCCCCCTCACCCCACCCCACCCATAAAAAGCTGGTGCGCCGTAAATGAAACTGGTAAGAAAATCGAATGCAAATGGAAATTCAACCCCGCAACCACAAATACAATAGTCTTGAAGAACGAAAAAAAACCCCCCCGCACAGGAAAAAAACCAAATTGTGCATCATTTGTAGCGAAAGCCATGAAAATGCTCACTTCACGCTGATTTACATAATGTTACACATTCCTGGCAGGAGCAGTTTCTGCGCAGTGTTGCCAGCAAGAAAAAAAAAGAAAGTGTGGAAAAATGGCATTTTCCGCCACCGCTGCTGCTGCTGCTGCTGCTCTCTGGACTCTCTGGACATGACGGTGAAGCGCATTTCCGGTGCACTTTTGCGGGAAACGATGGGAGGAGTTGGGTTGGAGAAGATGAGCGGGGGAAATGCTGATAAATTGTGTATTATGCTTGATAGGGCATTTGAATAAGGGGAAATGTGCAGCAGGATGCCAATCCAATTGGGTGGTCATTGTTGTTTGGATCGGTGTTGGGAAGAGAAAAGTGCAAGTGACTTTGAGGAAATGGAAACTAACTTCTTGAAATGAAAAATTGTAGAGGAAGTTGATTCAAAGTGGGATCGAACAAAAAAACATTTTTTACAAAATTAGCAATTGCTCACCAAACCCGGAAATTTAGATTTAACTTATATTTTTTGATTTGGCTCAAACTTTGTGGGGGCTTTTCTATGGCCAAAGAAGCCATTTTGTGTCCTTGATTCACCCATAAAAGTCTCCATACAATTTTGGCAGCTATCTATACAAAAATGGTACGTAAATATTTAAAATCTGTAACTTTTGAGTAAAGTTTCTGATCAATTTGGTGTCTTGGGCAAAGTTGTGAATATTGATGAGGACTTCTCAGAATTAATTAGTACACGGAAAAAATGGGCGATTTTCTAATTAGGCCATTGCAAATATTTTTCAAAGTTTATGTCACCCTTCCTCCCCCCCCCCCCCCTTCAAAATCGGTTCAAATAATCTGGGGGCAAATAAATATTTTTTCAAAAAACTTCAAAATTGTAAAGGAAATAGGTGTCTTACCAACTGAAAACAAACTGAAATGCATTTTCTTGCGTTTAAAATCATATTCAGCATGTCTGGGATCGATCAAATCTATTTTCATTTTTTGTGGAATTCCAATGTACAGAACCGCAAAAAGTTTTTTTTTCGGCGAAAAAAAAATATCTTCAATATTTGGATGATTTGAAAACTAATGACTACAATGCTTAATTCTAAGTGTAAATATAGGTATTCGGTGCCCTCTCCCCGTGCCCATACCTTCACACTTAGGACTTAGACCCGGGAGGCGGAGTCTTGTCGCAAAAAGAACGATACACGCCTGTGGATCCGTTGACGAAACCGCAAGGTTTAAGAGGGCCACATTATAAGGTGTTACGTCGATTCCGTTTTACAATGCTTGAGGGGTTACATACATGTAAACCGTCAAAAATGTCCGAGGTTGGTGTGAGCACACATTTAAACTTTTTATTATCTTTTTGCAGGGCAATTGAATGTACATTTTCATCTGTTAACAAAATAAATATAAAGACATTTGGATGTACCATTACCGAGATATACATATTTTAAGTTAGCAGTTTCAATAAAACGGGTGCCACAATATCTCAACACTCCTTTGACCAAATCGTCTCAAAATTCTGGTGAAGACTCGTTAAACCGGTCCTGTGTACATGACGAAGGCCGACTTTCAAAAACTTAGTTTTAAAAAAAGATAAATATATTTTTATTTTTTTCATATAAAAGAACGTCAATTTTTGTTTTTTGTATTTTAAAAAAACGTTACTTAATCCACCTGTAGGTGGTTGGTGCCTTCCTCATATTCATAAAGTCAATACATTCAGTAAAAATAGCAACATGTTTAACAAATCAACTTTATTACTCATTTCTTTTGATAGGGTTCACAGACTTTAAATATTTCTGGCTCATCGGCAAGGTCTGATAAAAAACCTATCCAACAATCGTTCGCATGGATGATTCAGGCAATATTTTTATCACAACATCTGAAATCCGGCCTCCAAAAAGTGTATAAATAACACATAAGTGCTGATAACTTTTGATAAGGTTGTCAGATCTTCGATGTTTTTGGTTCATTTGGAAGGTCTTTCCATTATCTAACTAACGACAGGTCGCATGATGGACCCGGACATCATTTTCATTGAAATATCTGAGATCCGGCCTCCAAAAAGTGTATAAATAACACTTAAGTGCTTATCACTTTTGATAGGGTTGTCAGATTTTCAATATTTTGGACTCATTACAAAGGTCTTTTTAATACCTTTCTGAAAATGTATAACATGATAGGTTTTCTTGCAAAAAACACCCTTTTTACAATCTTCCGGACATTCGCCAAAATCGTTTTTTTAGCATAACTTTTTAAGTACTTAACTAAACTTGCTGATTTTAAATAGAGACCTATGGGACCCCAAGACGGATCGAATGAGACTGATACGGTCAAAATCCGTTCATCCAGTCTGGAGATAATCGCGTGACATTTTTTTTGTCCACCCACCTACACACATCCACACAGACATTTGCTCAGAACATGATTCTGAGTCGATATGTATACGTGAAGGTGGGTCTACGAGGTCTAACTAATAAGTTCATTTTTCGAGTAACTTTATAGCCTTTCCTCAGTAAGGTGAGGAAGGCAAAAAGCAAAATTTCAAAATCGGGCTTCGCCATGAACATGGGATAGGCCAATTTGGTCCATCCCGTCT